>NW_027492438.1:0-617676 GCF_021521415.1 Bidens hawaiensis | reverse complement strand
GGTCTAAGATATTCAAATTGACTCGATAAACAAAGTTAATCTATCAAAACTGGACGGACTCCTTACGAAGAACTAAATCTAGCAATCCTGATCAACAAAGACCTACCGATAACCTTGCACCTTACAGTTATTTAGGTTTGCAGCACATTTAGGTTTATTTAATTAAATAATATTATTCCTATGATCATATTCAAAATCAATCATAAAATATTCAAAAACACAAAGTAGATGACCTAATAGCAACCTATCATAATCACAAACAATAATCGAGGCAACTATGGAATAATAAAACTCAACAAACAACCCTAAACACACATATGCATCAATTTAATATAATTAAACCTTTTAACTAGTTCATAAAACCATAACGATAAATAAATACCAAGTCAGAATCACAACATCAAAATAGGTTCATCATAAGCCTAAGAAGTTCATAAAGTTTAGCCTTACATTATAAAATCCAACAAAACAAACTTAAAGGAAATCATGGTAAAAAATAATTTAAAAGGAAGAAAATAGGTGATAAAACCCGTAGACTTCTTTCTTGATCGAGGAGCACTTCACCGGCTGATTCCTTTCCTTTAAACCCTTCAAACTATGAAATCCTAAGCTCTAGGATACTCAAAATTCGGGTCTAGTTCACTGGGTATGCTTAGGATTAAGATTAGGGGTGTTTATATAGGTTTCCTGGGCCCAAAACTGGTAAAAACGCAAGAAAATTCTGGAATATGGGTGCCCGGACTGCCCTACGGCGGCGTTTTAACCTTCTGGTCGCACGTTGCCGCGGGCTGAGAGGCGAAACTGACCGGTCTGGTCCGGTTCAATTCTGATGCGATCAGGTTCGTTTTCTGATGCAGTCGGTTCAATTCAGATGCCCTGGTTCTTCGGTTTTGCTTGTTTTAGCTCGTTTTTTTGCCCTTTTAACCACGATCAACCTCCGGAATCTACATTATTCAAATATGTTTGTAGTATACAAATTCTAATAAAAACCCAATAAAAAAAATATTATATAAAATATACAAGGGATTTATATATATTTAACATTATATCAAATATCCCCACACTTATCTTTTTTTTCATCCCTTAAAAAGTTTATTTGCAACGGAATCAAAATTGGAAAATACGGTCTTAAAAACATATAGGTTATCTTAATGCTTAGATAAACGCAAAAAATGCGATTGCCGATATGTTGTCCACTTAAACCGACATGTTTAGTAATTATGTTTAAGTGATATCAAAAACCTATGGGTTTCACACCTTTTGAGTCAAGATTCACCTACCCCATCTCAAGCATAGTAAAGACAATTAAAAATAATCGAGTTGAAGCAAATTGGTTCAACATATCACCAAAAGGTAATAACCCCTTAATGGTAAGAAGAAAATACACTTAGATGGAAATATGGATGATAGGTCAACTGAGGTCGTACGAGCATGCCCTAAATATTATTTGACTTCGTCCTATGTATTCCCTAAGAAAATATTTATCGAATAAAAACTTTGAGCCCCAATAGTGTATCCTCATAGTCGCCATCCTCTTGGTAACACGTAAACTCTTAGTCTCGTCTAGTATGTGCATTTTGGTCTCTTATTCTATTTTTGTAATGCTTCTTTGGCATTTTTCATTACATAACTTTTCTCATTCTTTTTTTGCTTTTCAGAGTAACTTTTGGAATACTTATTTATTTTTTTATTATTTTTTTTCTTCTCTCTTTATATTATTGTGCACTTAGGCATCTTTTACCTATAAATATATAACTAAATTCTAAGCTCGTAAAAATTGGACATTTGCGGTGCGCCACCACTCTTTATTTATTTTCATAAAACGGAGTGGTGTGCTAATTTTAAAGTGCATTAAATTCTCACCACCTTAGGGTAGTCAGCTTATGGTAATACTCTCTATGCCTTATCAAATTTCAGCTTCACTATCCCCGTAGGATGTGAACCAACAAAATCTAAGATTAATTAGGTTTATTTAGAATATGTAATGGGAAAATTTTAAAGACTAGTTGGGCCTACCGACACATTTGTAAGGCCCCCGACCCGGGTGCCCTACTTTCTCGCTGGTTGGATTTACTCATTCACATAATTCGTAAAATCAGAGTTAATTAAAACATTTCGCGGAATTTAAAAGTCATTTATTCATACATATCATAAACATTTTGTCTTAAAATAACATAACGTAAGTCTTAAACGTAAAAAATGAATGACACGAGTGTCTTCTCTTCATAGCGATGCCAGTCTTCCTCTTATTGCCACGTGTCCTCATCAAGCAACTTGCCTCATTCTACTTGCCTACGTGCATACTAAAAGTCAACTACGCTGAGTGAGTTCTAGTTAATTAACATACATTACTTTCACTTACTAACCAATACGCGTCCGAAGATACGTATTAATACTTACCTGTTCATCTATCATTCAACCATACATTCATGCATATATACTTTCATACATTCATATTTCTTACAGAACACATACCTTGGATACAATAAAGATCCGAACTCACTTACCTTGGATATTATCGAGGAGTTCTTGCAGTTGGGACACCAGCTCTTTCATCTCGGACGACGCCAGTCGGTATGGTGCTTTCACGACGGGCTGTGCTCCTGGTACTAACTCAATCTGAAATTCTACCTCTCGTTCCGGTGGCAATCCCGGAAGATCCTCAGGGAACACTTCGGGATAGTCGCACACTATTGGAACATCTTTCACTTCCTTTGCCTCCGCCGAAGCGTCGACAACATACGCCAGGTAGGCATCGCACCCTCGTCTTAACATCTTATCGGCTTTTATCATCGAAATGATGTTAAGCCCCTTACTTACCTTCACTGTACCATCATCCAAGGACTTTAACCTATTTAACCTACTCTTACACACTATCTGAGCCTCAAACTCAGACAACCAATCCATTCCTAAAACCACGTCAAACCCTCCTAAGCTCATTATATAAAGAGTAACAGGGAACTCACGTCCCTCTAATTCTATCTTACCGTTCTTCACCATTCTCATGATCCTAACAGAGGTATCACTAGCCGTCTCGACCATAAACGTTTCAGGCACACGACTACATGTCATTTTAGCTAACTTACAGAATGTTACATCTACGAAGCTTCTACTAGCACCTGAATCGAACAAAACAGAAGCAGAAATACCGTTTACGAGAAATGTACCTGTCACAACATTGGGAATTTGTTTGGCTTGTTCCTATGTCAACATGTAAGCCCTTGTCTTCGGCTTGTTCTTCTCAACCTCTCTCTTCCCACTACCTCCGGCTTCACCCTCAGTGCAATCTCGAGCCATATGACCTGTCTTCCCACATTTGTAGCATGTAGGTTTTGTGTTACATTCATGGGCATAATGCCCCACCTTCCCGCACCTAAAACAGACATTTGTCCCAAGTCTGCACTCTCCTCCATGAGGCTTCCAACACTTATGGTAGACATCAGTACCAGCACCCCATTTACATTCACCACCATGAATTTTCCCACAAGTCTTACACGATTTCCTTTCACACACCTTCTGCTTCTTATCCTTGGGATTCCATAACTGAGTACCGTGCCTCTTTCCCTGATTATCCCACTTCTTATCTTTCTTCACCTCCACCACAACGTTGTCCACCGCCAAGTAAGCTGTTACCGGTATTATTATTATTATTATTATTATTATCACTTCCTTTACCATTATTAATCAAAATCCCAACTTGGTTTGTTTCAAGTTCCAATGTTTTACTCTAGGCTTACAAGGAGCTCAAATTTCGTTAGATCTATGAACGCATCAAACTTAACTAACGAGTCAAATGAATCCGACTCTCAAAGTTCACATTTTACGTCAAGTTTATATTTTTATTAACCCTAAGGTTCCGATTTAAGGTTCTACCAATATTCATGGTGAAAACTATCACCACTAGTTTATTAATAACAAAACTTGGTTACAAGTGGTGGAGCTTCAACTGGATCGTGATTACAGAGTGCGAGTACTAGTAAGTATCGTGTGATAAAGTGTGTGTTTTATGATCCAAATGAGCTCTATTATACAAATAGTTGGCTAATAATAATCCCTATAATTTCGGAGATAATTGACTCCTTCTAATTAGCTGTTTGATTTCCATGTTTCCTTTTTGAACACGTTCTATTTAAGGTAGTCCAGTTGTAAGTCCGAGTCTTTAGGGAATCGTGGTAACGTCCCATGACCTGTTAAACAAGAAAGAACAGTGAACAATTTGTTAATTATACAATATATTTAGGATACATGTTACCTTGGAGAATACCATATCCTGGAGTTATCCTGAACATATTGCTTGCTAAGGATACCGAAAATCTATGCCCTAACAATTGTCCCCAAAATTGACGGCTGTAAAAGTGCTTTACAGCTGTTAATTTTTGAATTCTGCAGATGGAGTAGATAAGCTACCAAGTGTCGATCGTCCATAGAACCGTCAAAACCCTCTTGGTTAATATTTTAAATCTTCACTCGATCATTATCCATGTAATATTCTTTCTCTCTTTGCTCTTCATCTTCAAGCATCATGAATATGAAACTCAAATGGCTCAGGATGGCTCAGGAGGCTAAGGATGTTGTCTTGGATACTCCCTTTTGGGACGTGGCTGCTTGGGAGAAAATCGTGGCGGAGCTGAGCGCAGAGGACGTTGATGATCCGGGGGCCAAGTAGACAAGGTGGTTGATGAGGTAGCGAAGGTGGTGAATGGCGAGGCGGTGAAGGCGGTGGGTGATGGTGATCAACTGGGTGATGATGCGATAAAGACAAGGCCTGAGGCCGGTTTTTTATGGATGTTTGTTTGTGGTTTAAGATTGTTTATGGTAGTGTGTTGGACAATTTTATTTTCTGTTTTGAACAATTATGTTTAGGATAATAGGGAAACATGGGTGGAGGGATCTTGGCTTTCAAGACGAAGCCCATAGTATCCTGAACTTTACTTATCTGACAATGCCTGGGTGGAAGAGTCTTCCTGTTTGTTGAGAACGAAGTCTGGGCATTGTTCTTAATTTCCTGCAATTTTCGTTAGTAATGACACAATCTTTTGGCTTTTACGTTGTGTGTTATCTGTCAGATTTTTTAGAAAAATTACCTTGATATATTTCAATCGCAACAAGTCTATTCTCATCATGATATATCTTAAGGATAATGTATCCAGAAAATACGTTTTCGTATTTTAAAAGTACAATATCTTAGGACAATGTAAATGGAAAACATATCTTAAAACTGATTGTATGTAGCAAAATATCCTAAGTATAACATATCCAGAAAATATATGTTTAAAATTTCTATAAGTGAGACTTAACACAATTAAGCCAAAAAGACCATATTTCGAATAAAATGTAAAGGGAAAGTTATGTATAAAAGTGTACCTTTGCAGCTGATATTAAGTTAACAAACTTACACATGATGTCCTAAATTGTTGATCTTTTTATGCACCATGCTTTTGGAATTTGCTAATTTAAAAACAACTTACTAACATCTCTACACTTAGCGACCTGGCCGATCCCCGATCTGTCAAAACAAAGTTAGATAATTATGGCGATACAGCCCATTTACTGGCGATAAAGTCTTTTTACTGGCAAAAGCCTTTTTACTAGCGACAAAGCCTTTTTACTGGTGACAAGGGCTTTACTTGAGAGACATGAAAATGTCTAAACCATAGATAAAACTGGGGAAAGTCCCAAACATGAGTGACATGAAAATGCCAAAACCTTAGATAACATGAAAATGTTATAAACCGTATGTGTGGCACGTCTGCCACTTATCTTTGAGGATCCGATCTATAGCCAACAACAAATGGATTATCAGCTGGTCTGGTCCGCCTGCCTTGAACTATATTCGAACATCATGCGCTCCAGGTGGAGTGTTACCCAATTCGTTAGAAAGGTGAAGACCTTTAAACCTTAGAAGATATCAAGGATATCTTGTTCGTGTGGGAGGTGATCAGCCTCTAACTGTTGTCAAGATAACGTATCCTTAGGATACCTGCAAGACACTGAACTCTTGATGAGGGGTGGGTGCTAGCCTAGCTAACACCCCTCCGATGCTTAAGTCAGTAAACTTGATAAAAAGATAATAATATGTAAGAAATTAGAAATAGGTTAGGGAACATTCCTTTATCCTAAAATGTTAAGGATATGAACATACCGGTTGAGGATGCTAACAAAAATATGCCTTGAGATGGATAGCATTCCAAGCTCTTGGTATAGGAACACCTTTCATAGTGATCAATCTGTAGGCCCCTTTTCGTGCTTCTGAATCAATCAAGTAAGGACCTTCCCACTTTGAAGCTAGCTTTCCATCTGCTGGACTAGTAGTATTCTGAAATGCCTTTCTTAACACCATATCTCCCACTTGGAATCTTCGAATTCGGATGTTCTTGTTGTAGGACTTGGCTATCCTTTGCTGGTATGCTACCATTCTGATCTTAGCGAGACCTTTGAGCTCATCAATAGTGTCTAGGTCTTCAGTAAGGCTTTGGTTGTTGGACTCAATATCTTGGATGTTGGTTCTTTCTGTGGGGATCATCATCTTTGTAGGGATAACAGCTTCGGCCCCAAACACCAAAGAGAAGGGTGTTTGACCCGTTGCATATTTTGAAGTGGTTCTATCAGCCTAAAGAACGAATGGTAGTTCTTCAGCCCATTTTCCCTTCTTGGACCCTAATTTCTTTTTCACATTGTTGATGATGATCTTGTTACTAGACTCTGCTTGACCATTGGCTTGAGGGTGTACTGGAGTTGAAGTCACCATCTTGATTCCCCAACTTTCACAAAAGTTGGTTGTTTTGCTACCTATGAACTGTGAACCGTTATCACAAATGATCTCTTCCGGGGTACCGAATCTTGTCTGGATATTGCGTTTGATAAATGAGATCACCTTCTCTTTAACTTGGAAAAATGCTTCAGTTTCGATCCATTTGGAGAAATAATCTGTCATGGCAAGCATAAAGACTTTTCCTCTAGGAGCCTTGGGCAGCTTTCCTATAATATCCATTCCCCATTTCATAAATGGCCACAGGGATATAATAGGATGTAGTGGTTCAGCTGGCTGATGCAAGATGTTGCTGTGTCTTTGACAAGCATTCATTGCATCCTTCTTTATTGTTGCCCAGAAGTAACCTATCCTCAGTATCTTGAATACTAAGGCTCTGCCCCCAGTGTGATTTCCACAATCACCTTCATGTATGTCCTTGAGGACTTCTTGTGCTTTATGATGTTCCAAGCACCTCAAGTATGGTCCTGCAAGAGATTTTCTATACAAAACATTATTTAGGATAAGATACTGGGTTACCTTCATGCGGAAAGCTCTGGGATTTTCTCCTTCTGGGATCTCGTTATTCTGAAGATACCGCATTATAGGATGAGTCCAAGATACTGGATTTTCCTTAGGATTTGAAGTTTCCAAGACTTCGTGGTTCCCCTTTGTTGCTGGAGTTAAGATATGCACGATGGGTATCTTGATAAGGCATCTGCTTCCGCGTTCTCTTCTGTTGGTACCTGTACTATATCAAATGTTTCGAAACACATAGCTAATTGTTTAACTACTTCTAATTATTTTGCTAAGTTTTCTGCATTTACTGCATAAGAGCCATTAAAATGGTTAGCTAATAATAATGAATCAACATAAACTTGAAGATACCTGACCTTCATATCCTTAGCTAATTGTAAACCAGCTATTAAGGCCTCATACTCAGCCTCATTATTAGTAGTATGAAATTCACAAGAAATGGATAGAGGTATAATGTCCCCCTGCGGCGATTTTAGCAGGATACCTAGACTTGTTCCTCTTATGTTGGAGGCACCATCAGTATGCAAGGTCCAACTCTCCTTGACTTCCAATGCTGAACTTCTTTTTCTACTTCTACAAGTATATCCTAGCTAAAATCAGCCACAAAGCCGGCAAGCGCCTAAGATTTGATGGCTTTCCTACCTGACGTTTCTAGTTTTCTCGGGATAGTTAGTTTTCACATGAATAGCATGAGTTTCAAAGTAATGTCTTAATTTAGTAGAAGCCATCATAAGTGCTAAAATTAATTTTTCAAGATAAGAATACATGGATTCAGCATTTAGTAGACTTTTACTTACATAATATATCGGATGTTGTTGACCTTCGTGATCCTTGACTAAGACGACACTTATTGCACTCCCCGAAACGGCTAAGTACAAGGATAATGGTTCACCATCAACTGGCTTCATTAGGAGTGGTGCTGAGGATAAGTATTCCTTCAAGGATACCAACGCCCTTTCTTATTTTTCTCCCCATTAGAACTTCTGATTCTTTCTCATGATATCATAGAAGTCTTTACACTTCTCTGAAGATCTTGAGATGAACCTGTTGAGAGCTGCAATTCTTCCGAACAGTCTTTGGACATCTTTGACGTTTCTTGGCGATTTGATATCCAGGATGGCCTTGATATGCTCAGGGCTTGCTTCTATTCCTCTCTTGGTGACCATGTACCCAAGGAAGTTTCCTGCTTTGACTCCAAAATGATATTTGGCAGGATTCAACTTCATGTTGTACTCGTCCAAGATGTCAAATGCTGTTGCCAAGTCTTTGAGATGATCCCCTGCCCTCCTTGACTTTACCACCATATCGTCTATGTAGACTTCCATCGTGTCCCCCAGTTGGTCTTTGAACATCATGTTTACTAGCCTCTGGTAGGTTGCACCTGCATTCTTAATTCCAAAAGCATTGCAATATAACTGTATATACCTGTGGGAGTCATGAAGGCTGTGTCTTCTTGATCTGAAGGCTCCATTTGAATTTGTTGAAATCCTGAGGATGCATCCATGAAGGTTAGTAGTTCATGGTCAGTAGTTGCATCCACCATTGAGTCAATGTGTGGGAGTGGAAATGGGTCTTTCAGACAGGCCTTATTCAAGTCTGTGAAGTCCGCACACACTATCTGTTTTGGTCAAAAATTGACAATGGTAATTTCCTAACCAAATTAGTAATCGGGACTAGGTGCTTGTATAAAATGAAAGCAAAAGTGCTTGAACACAAGGATTTGTTACGAGGAAAAAACTTGTTATCCTTAGGATAACAAGCAAAAAACCTTGGGCGGTGAAAACTATCACCGCCGGTTTATTAATAACAAAGGTGATTACAGTGGTGGAGCTCAAACTTGATCGTGATTACAGAGAATGTGAGTACTAGTAAGTCTCGTGTGTCTAGAGTGTGTGTTATGATCCGGTTTTGAGCTCTATTTATACAAAAATAAAAAGCTAACAATATGGCCTATTTTAGGAAACTTTAGAAAGAGTCCAATTAGCCGTTAATTCCTTTAATCACCACGTTTTTTTATTGGCCACGCTCTAATAACAGCAAGGGCGATTCTTGGGGAGATCATGGCAACCGTCTTTGACCTGGTAAACATGGAAAGTAGCAAAGATTGTGTTAGTTATATAATGTAATTAGGATACTTGTTACCTTGGAGGATACCGCATCCTGAATCTGCTCTGAACATAACCTTTGCTGAGGATACTAAAAATCCGTGCCCTAACACTATCCACTTTCCATTCTTCTTTTGAACTACAACTAGATTGGCTAACCATTTAGGATAGCGGACCTCTCTTATCATCTTGGTTTTGAGTAGCTTCTGGACTTCTTCTTGTATGATAATGTTTCTCTCAGGAGCAAACTTCCTTCGCTTTTGATATACCGGCCTGAAAGATTTATCTATACCAAGTTAATGAGTAATTATAGATTTAGAGATACCTGTCATATCCTCATGTTTCCAGGCGAAGGTAGAAGCTCTTTTTCTTTAAGAAGGATATCAATTCCATCTCAATATCCTCAGGAATACTTGATCGTAACAATACTTTGATCTCTGTATGCTGAGGATCCAAAGATACTTCCTTCACATTCTGCTCTCTAGCTTGCAGGACCTCCCCTGGTTGTTTCTGTAATTGCTATTCTTGAGTAGGCTTTGCAGCCGACTTCATTGACGATGCATAGCAATCTTTGGCATCTTGTTGGTCACTTTCTATCTTGATAACTCCCCAAGGAGTCATGCCTTCATGTCATGAATCTATGGCCTGCCTAAGATCACATTACAACAAGACAATGAGTCAATAACACAAAATTTTTGTAGAGAGTTTACTCCCTCTATGTATACGGGAAGTTTGATATCTCCCAAGGTATTCTTGGTCTCCCCACTGAATCCCATGAGGACTAAGGATCTTGGGATAATCTCAGTATCAGGAATATCCATTTTCTTCAAGGCATCCAGTTGGATTATGTTCACGGAGCTGCCTCCATCAACGAGTATCCTACGCACAAAACAGTTAGCTATACATAAAGTAATTACCAAACCGTCATGATTGGGATCCACAAGATCACATCTATCCCCGACATCGAAGGATTTGATTCTTTGAGTTGTTAACGTGGAAGTACGGAGAGGTCTTTCTCCGTTGTCCATCTTCATTTCTTTGGAACGCTTCTTAGATGCTGAATATGAGGTTCCACAGATGTCGGATCCTCCTGAGATAAAGGATACAACCTTATCTCTAGGTGGTGGAGAAGGAGCCCTTTCAGGTATCTTGACAGGATCCTGACTTTTATCCTTGTTCCTTCCAAATAGTTCCTTCAGGTATCCTTTGCTGAGAAGTTATCCTATCTCTTTTCGGAGTGCTATACAATCATCAGTGCGATGACCAAAGTCTTCGTGGAATGCACACCGCTTGGATTTGTCTTTGTTGGATCCAGGCTTTTCATTTCTCTTGGGCCATCTAGCCTTGTCACCCAGATCCTGCATGGCACATATAACACCACTGATGTCAATGTTAAAACAATATTCAGAGATTTAGGATACTCTTCATCATCTTCGTCTTCTTCCATAGCATTTATTCTGGGATTATCTTGTTTGGAATAAGGCTTGGGCCTGGAGAACTTTTGTGGAGAGTCTGACTTTCTGTTGGTAGACTCATACTTCGGGATAACCATATTTCCATGAGCCTTCTTGTATCCTCTAGCCGAATGTATCTTAGAGCCCTGTTTCTGACTTCATCAAGATTCCTGCATGGAGTCATGACAAGGTCATCATAGAAAGGAGAATCCTTCTTCAATCCCATCTTGAGAGCTTCAACAGCAGCCGCCATATCAAGGTTGGGGATATCCAAAGCTTCCCTACTAAATCTTGTAACACCCGTTAATTTCCGGTTTAAAGATTTAAAGCATGTAGAGTATGTATATTCTCGGGAGTTATCTGGCATCTTTCGTTGACCCGACCATCTTCCCGATACGTTAAGTTATCTAATCTTTCTTTCCAAGTTGCCATATCTTTTATAGTTGAGGGGCTAGGATGAAACATTTTTATATTATAACAATAAAAAAAAACCCTAAACCCTATACCCTATTCCGATCGGCAGCCTCTCAGCCCCCCCTGTGATTTTTCTTTTTCCGGCCAAGTCGTGAGCGTAAAACATCAATTAAAGGTTAGTCTAACGTCCATGCAAGTCTTTTTCACCATTAAACCCGCTATCGAACACGTTAGGATTGAGTTTTGATGATAACAGTTTGCTGACAGATTCGTATACGTTTAATGTAGGGTCTGTGACGTGATGATAATCCATTTTTTTGATCTATTCTTGATTCCTTGATGTTCTACTTTGAGTCTAGTTTCCAGAAAGGTATAATATGTAATTTTTGGACGAGATTTGAATGGTTTTTATGAATTTATAAAATCGAGTGTCAAAACTGATGCGGGATGACGGACTCTGGTCTGTCTTCCCGACATCATAACTCTTTTTCAACAAGTCCAAATTAGTTAGTTCCACTTCTGGAACTTAATAGTTTGAGTTAAGAATCAAACCCAATTTATCGTTTAATTTGGTTGTGTAATGAATTTTATAAAAATAAAATCATTTTGTTGCGCACTGAAATAGCTGCACGTATCTTGCTGGGTTGGAGGAATTTTTATAATTTTTGTGTCCACTAGAAAAATACAATAAAAATATTTTTATAAACCTAAGACATATATTAAAGTCTGGTAAAAATTTAATAATTTATTTCAAAGGTTATACTATGTAATTAAATGCATCTTCGCATGCTAAAATCTGCACGTTTTACTTGTTATTGATCGATAGGTTCGTTTTAGGTTTAACCGGTGGATGTTCAATTTTATTCTTGTCGAGGCTATTTGAAGTGAGTTTTTGCACCACAATCTTCCTATGTATGTCCCGTATATCATACCTAAAAATCATGTTCTTTGGTGTTCGTTAGATTGGTCAACTAGTTGTAGCTTGATTGTTAGTGTTCGGTTGACTTGAATTGTAGTTTGTTGCGTTTAACGCGAGGGTGGAAGTGATTAACGACCAATTCAGCTCGGGGGAACTTGGTTTGATGTACGGACTGTTGAAAAAATCATTTTTATAAGTTATGGGGCTGAATTGGTTGTCGGTTACTCCAACGGGTCGGTACAACGCGCAATTGCGTTTATTGAGTAGTTGGTGCGTTTTACTTGCGAGTTACAGACCCATTTGACTCGTGTAGTGTCGTGTGGACTTGTTGGCTGTGATTTTATCATAATGGGTCCACACGGGGCTGAGTTGGATGTTAGCGGCCTAAACGACTCTTAAACGCGCATATTGGTATCACCTAGCGCTTCCGGTGGTAATTTGGGAATTCTGTATTCCCGGGAGTATCTAAGGGTCGTATTGGTGAATGTGAGGCCTCGGGGTCTGTTGTAACTTAGTTTGATGAGGTCGAGGCTTTAGGTGACCCGAACCCCGTTAGAACATCTTATAGGATAAACGAGTCATCTTGATGTCATTAGTATTGATTGAATGTAAACTAGCAGGTGTTTGAGTCTTGGGATTACTTAGGGATTCTCTAGCTCATGGTGAATCCGTGTCTCGTGTCAGGTGAGTTCATGATGCCCCCTTTTTACTCTTTTAAGATTTTGGGCTAGCATGCACACCTATGTGATTTTACTTGACGAAACGTTTAAACTACTTTATATAGGCTTGCTAGTATATGGTAAGCCTTGGGATGTTATAGTATGTATATATATATATATTATTCTATGGCCTATATTTGGCGATGTTGTAGTCGTATCGACTACAGATGTTACGTATGCCTACTTTGTGTTTGCATACGTTGATGAGATGTTACGTGTTTGGGTTGTACGTTTGCTCGACCCTGATGTTACGTGTTTGGGAGTTACATGTTTGGGATGTACGTTTGCTCGACCCTGATGTTATTACTTGGATGTTATATATATGTATATTTATATATATATAGGGATTCACTTATAAAGATGTTTATATGTAGGTTTGTATATGTATGTATACATAAGGATGATTATTTATCGAAGATGATGGCCTAACTGATATATCTCTTTTATAGTTTAAAACCTTTGGGAATGACTATCATGATTATTAATATTGATGTTATTTATTAAAACTTGAACTCACTCAGCTCAAGCTGACTTTGTGTGCATGTTATTGTGAGTTTCAGGTTAGGAGGTGGATGCATTGCCGCTTGGACGTGCACCAAACTACTTGGATGGTGAAGAGCATACTTAGTCGGATGTTTCAATAATAATAAATGTTTTCTTTTTAACATTTATTTAAATACATTTAAATTGGTTTTGGGAACTTATTTTGTTATTTATGTTTTCCGCTGAATTATACTCTGAAATGGTTTTCGAAATGAAATGAATTGTTTTGGGTTTAAGAATTTTGTAAGTTTCGTGTATGATCACCAACTATAGGATTCCTGGGATTCGGGGTCTTACAAATCTAGTTATGTAATCCCTTAGGGATTCATTATTATGCTGAACAATTCTATATAAATCACCTGTCATTTTCTCAAAAGATCTACTACAAGAAAATTGATTATTGAATAAGTTAATCAAATGAGCAAATGAAATAATAGTGTTGGAAGGAATACTCAATAACCATTTGAGGTCCGGTCCCGTCAATGTTGAGCCGAAACACTTGCATAGGCAAGCTTCTTTGATGTCAATAGGGATGGGGTTGTTCTCCATCCTTTCCCTGCAGTGAGCTACGTGTTCCTTAGGATCCGTAGTGCCATCATACAGCCTCGTGCTGTCATCTAGAACTTCTTGGGGGATCTCCACGTCGCATATAGGCCAAGTGAACCTGGATAATCTGTGACTGCCCATCGAAACTTCAGCTATGGGACGGATTATCCCGGGGATATTTGTCACACCCCGTTAAGCACAATTTGCGGAAGCGTAAAACGGAAATGCAACAGATACAACTGGTATCAAATACATTGTTCATAAAGTAACATTATTAACTAATTTACAATATATTACATCGTTCTAATCTCTTTTACAAACTAGGTGATACAATCAAACCGGTTCTTCAATTACTTTACTTCTAACTCAAATGCCCATGACATCAATCACCAATCAGACACGTAACGCACAGGAAATTACTTCTCATATCTGATTACCTGAAAAGCATGTTAAAACAGGTCAACTACGAATAGTTGGTGAGTTTCATAAGTTTAACGAAATCAGTTCTGCGTACCACACGGTCATAGTTTGTATGTACGCGCATATGTAAGAATATGTATTTACGTTTGTATAAATATGTACAGCCATATCCTTGTGTGTGCATATGCACACATGTAAGTTTATAATATAAATTCGAAATTTCGGTAAAATCGTGATTGTTTGTTCGTACTACCTGTTTCCAATTTCCGTGTTTAACCAACCACTGTGGACCCCCTTCCTCCCACAACGGTTCCACATAAACTCAACCACTGTGGCCCCCGTTCCGCCCACAACGGTTCCGCGTTAACATCAACCACTGTGGTCCCCCTTCCACCCACAATGATTCCACGTAAACTCAAACATTATATAGTGTACACGCAAATAATTAGTATATTCTACACATAGTATTTCCTACGGCTAATCACATAGCATGTATATAGACACATATACACATATAGTATTTATCACGTATCACCAAATACTGTGGCTCCCCATCCGCCCACAATACGCATAATCACATTATTTTCTTAACATTCATGTCATAATCAAGTTAGTTCGTTTAATAAGTTGCAGCAGAACTTGGCTCATAGGCCATACTCAACTTTAGTTTAGTAAGTTGCAGCAGAACTTGGCTCATAGGCCAAACTCAACTTTAGTTTATAAGTTGCAGCAGAACTTGGCTTATAGGCCATACTCAACTTTAGTTTAGTAAGTTGCAGCAGAACTTGGCTCATAGGCCATACTCAACTTTAGTTTATTACTATTGTGGCCCCCCTTCCGCCCACAATAGCCCCATAATCATCACAGACCACGTTATCCCCATGGCCATTACAGACTACGTTGTTTCCCAAATTGGTTATGTTTAACATTACATAATGTGTTTGTATAAACATGCTGTCATGTCACACCCGGCCCTGAGCGGCGGAAACAGCCGGGCGCGCGCGAGTGGGGATTGATAATTAAGCACGGGCCATTGCAAACATTCAAAGATTTTCATTGCGCATGAAATGTTTAATACAAATACAATACATTGTTTAAAAATTACATAAAAACATCCAAGTATAAAAACTGTTGAAGATTTCCATGCCATATCCCCTTGCGCGGCGGGAACAACCACGCGCATCGAAGGGATAGAACTAAAATCTTCCAAAAAGCTAGTTTTAGATGTTCAGCGTGAGGTGCTCTAAGTGTGACTCCATGCGCTACCTAGTTATCTCCTGAAAGACACGTAAAAACATTTGAATCAGTATAAACTGAGTGAGTTCACAAGTTTTAGTAACTTGATAAATCGTATTGCATCATAATCTTGATACAAATCATTCTGAAACATAATTCTGATAGCATCATTAAAACACATGCTTGGTAAAACATAGTTCTATCAACATATTCTGATAAAATCGTTCCGCGGGTTACGCGCGAACATTTCTGGGAACTGTGCTCGTCTATGCAAAGTGGCGCTGCCACTACGAGCTAAAATAAGTAATACCGTCCCGCGGGTTACGCGCGAACGTTTCAGGAAAATGTGCTCGTCCATGCAAAGTGGCGCTGCCACTACGAGCTAATCAATAATTCCGTCCCGCGGGTTACGCACGGACGTTGTGCCGGAAAACAAGGCGCTCGTCCATGCAAAGAGGCGCGACCCCTACGAGCGGGCTCAAACCCATAGTACTGCCCCATGACCATACTAGGCACTCGTCCATGCAAAGAGGTGCGACCCCTACGAGTGGGTGGATCAAACCAGCAGTCCCTATCCTTAGAGTTCCAATGGTAAAGTGATCACTTACTCGAATCTGGTGCACTAACATCGAAAAACCATAGATAACCGTTCGCATTACTCATCATGAAACATAACTTAAACACATAATCGCTTGCATAGCTTGTAAGTATACCATGATAAAACATTATTTAAGTACGTGTCCCTCGCCCCGAAAACAGTTTAAAAACAGTGAAAACAGTGAAAATAGGGGCTGTGAGACTCACCTGTGGTTCTTGTTAAGGGATTAATCGAGATTCGGGTTTTCTTGGTGTTGGCCTCGGAATCGAAGGTCTAGAATACGATTAAATAACAAGAAGTATATATATTAAGATCAAGAAATAGGAGAATATAAGGGTTGGAAAGTAGATCTCAAGGTTATATTCTCGGCTTACCTAGTAACAGGATCGGAAATGAAAACAACGGATGCTTGGGAGAGGATTAGTGCAAGTTTGCAGTTCTTTGAAGTGTGTTTTGGGTGATAATTTAGGTTACATATTTATAGGCAAACTCAAGGGAACACAATCCCTTGCTTTAGGGGATTGTAATCTTTTCATATCTAGGGGTAATGATGATAAAGTATGGAAATTATTATTATTTATTTAAAAGTGGAGTAGTGGATAAAAGATTTTGATTTTGATTTGGTCAGGACATGCAGGTCTGGGGTTGGTGAGAATAGGGTGGCTGACAGTTGACTTTTCGTGTTACAGTGAGCTTTTTCAGGTACTTTTGTCAGTGTACAGTAAAAAAAATGGAAAATCTCTGAAACACGCTACTGTTTCCTTTTGGGCGGGAGTAATCTCCTTACGTCTGGAGAGTAGACTAAGTGTTCCGTGCGTATCACTTTGTGCGCATAGCTTTCTGCGTGAAGGACATTTCTTTGCTGCGGGTAGGTGCGTAACCTTCTCGCAGTTAGGGACATTGAGTTTCATTTGTAGATTCTCCAGGTGGTCTTGGTATTTCAACATAGTGATCAGTTATGTTGAAGTCAATTCCATCTCTGAGCTTCAGACAAACTAGCTCTCAATGTTCCCGCCATGCGGGGAGGCTAGTTCCCTTCCGCACGCGCATAAACGATTTAGGGTGCACCCGCCTTAGCATCATGCGTGACGGTCAACCCATTAGACAACATAACGTTAAGGTACATGAAAACATAAAGCCAAAACATTCGCGCATGGCGCATATAACATATGCCCACGCTGGTTCTTAACATGGCGCGCTCGCGCAGGGCGCACATAATATGCCCGCGCTGACTAACATGGCGCGCTCGCGCAGGGCGCACATAACAAATGCACGCGCTGACTAACATGGCGCGCTCGCGCAGGGCGCACATAACAAATGCACGCGCTGACTAACATGGCGCGCTCGCGCAGGGCGCACATAACATAATTACCTAATATTTAGGTTGATTACTTGGTTTAAGGGATTGGGAATTTACCGGGTGTCACATTCTCCCCCTGTTAAGCGAATTTCGTCCCGAAATTTAGGAGACGTTGCTGGCAGAAGCCATGCTCTGAAAGAGGTGTGGGTATTTCATGCGCATCTGGTCTTCTCTTTCCCAAGTGAATTCAGGCCCACGCCTCGAGTTCCATTGAACCTTTACTAACTTGATTCTGCTTCTGCGTAACTTTTGTTCTTTCCAATCGGTTACGGCTATAGGCTCTTCTACGAAGTGCAGTTGTTTGTCGATGTGAACCTCTTCCAACGGTAAAATCAACGTTTCATCAGATAAACACTTTTTGAGGTTGGACACATGAAACGTATCATGAACTCCACTGAGTTCGGCGGGTAAGCGGAGTTTATAAGCAACCGGACCGATCCTTTCCAGGATCTCAAATGGTCCGATGAAGCGCGGATTCAACTTTCCTCGCTTGCCGAAACGGGGGACTCCTTTCCATGGAGAGACTTTCAAAAGTACTTTATCCCCTACTTGAAATTCCAATGGTTTCCTTCGCACATCTGCGTAGCTCTTCTGTCTATTGCGCGCTGTCTTAAGGCGATCCCTTATCTGAAAAATCTTGTCTGTTGTTTCTTGGATCAATTCTGGACCAGTCATTTGCTTGTCACCCACTTCAGCCCAGCACAGTGGGGATCTACACTTGCGCCCATACAAAGCTTCGAACGGCGCAGCCTTGATGCTTGTGTGATAACTGTTGTTGTAAGAAAATTCAACCAATGGGAGATGAGTATCCCAGCTACCACCGAAATCGATTGCGCACGCGCGCAGCATATCTTCCAATGTCTGGATTGTTCGCTCGCTTTGTCCATCTGTTTGGGGATGATATGCCGTACTCATGTCAAGACGAGTACCTAAAGCCCCTTGTAACGATCTCCAAAATCTTGATGTGAACCGACTATCTCTATCAGAAATGATGGACACTGGGACTCCATGTTTTGAAGCTACTTCTCGAATATACAATCGGGCTAACTTTTCCATCTTATCGGGTTCCTTGATCGGCAGGAAGTGCGCTGACTTAGTTAGCCGATCCACAATAACCCAGATCGTGTCGTAACCCCCAGGTGTCCTTGGCAGTTTGGTGATGAAGTCCATAGAGATTTGTTCCCACTTCCACATGGGAATTTCTGGCTGTTGAAGCAACCCTGATGGTTTCTGGTATTCAGCCTTCACCTTCGAACACGTCAGGCATTTACTGACATACGTCGCGATGGCGCCTTTAAGATTGGGCCACCAATACAGCGTTTTAACATCTTGGTACATCTTGTCTGCGCCAGGATGTACGGAATACCGCGTCTTGTGAGCTTCGTTTAGTACTTGCTCGCGCAATCCTCCCCTGAGAGGGACCCATATGCGGTTAGCGAAATATAGATTGCCGTTCTCTTTAAGTTCCAAACTCTTAATCATACCCCCAAGGGATTCGTTTTTAACAAACTCTGGTTTCAAGGCTTCTTGCTGAGCGTCTCGGATGCGGGTAGAGAGATCTGCGTGAATGGTCAACCTTAGAGCCTTGACTCGTAGCGTTTTTATTCGCTCCTTCCTACTTAGCGCGTCTGCTACCACATTCGCCTTTCCAGGGTGGTACTTAATTTCACAATCATAATCATTCAACAACTCCACCCATCTTCGTTGCCTCATGTTTAAATCCTTTTGATCAAATATATGTTGAAGGCTCTTGTGATCCGTAAAGATTACACACTTTGTACCATAGAGGTAATGGCGCCAAATCTTTAGCGCGAAGACAACCGCTCCAAGTTCCAGATCATGCGTTGTGTAGTTCTTTTCATTGGTCTTGAGTTGGCGCGAGGCATACGCTATGACTTTGTCTCGCTGCATAAGGACACATCCAAGTTCCTGATGTGAAGCGTCGCAGTAAACAACGATGTCATCCGTCCCCTCGGGCAAAGACAAAATTGGCGCACTACATAACTTCTGTTTCAACATTTGAAACGCTGCTTCCTGACTTTCGCCCCAAACAAACTTCTTGTCTTTCTGAGTTAGCGCGGTCAGAGGTAGAGCTATCTTGGAGAAGTTCTCAATGAAGCGTCGATAGTAGCCAGCTAGTCCTAGAAATTGCCTCACCTCAGTTGGGGTTTTTGGCGCTTCCCAGTTTTTGATGGCCTTGACTTTGGAAGGATCAACGTGTATTCCTTTCTCGTTTACAACGTGACCGAGAAAGTGAACTTCTCTAAGCCAAAACTCACATTTGGAAAACTTCGCATACAACTTTTCTTTCCTCAACAATTCCAAAATCAAACTCAGGTGTTGCTCATGTTCGGCCTTGGTCCGAGAGTAAATCAGAATATCATCTATAAACACAATCACAAACTTGTCCAAGTATGGTTTGCACACGCGGTTCATCAGATCCATGAATACAGCCGGCGCATTAGTTAGCCCGAAAGGCATCACTAAGAACTCATAATGGCCGTATCTAGTTCGGAAGGCTGTTTTCGGCACATCTTCCTCATGGACCCCAAGTTGGTGGTATCCGGACCGTAGATCTATCTTCGAATAATAACTGGATCCTTGCAACTGGTCAAATAAGTCGTCAATCCTCGGTAAGGGGTACCGATTCTTGACTGTCAGCTTGTTCAGCTCCCTATAGTCAATACACATCCGGAACGAACCATCCTTCTTCTTAACAAACAGTACTGGAGCTCCCCAAGGTGAAAAGCTTGGGCGTATGAAACCCTTATCCAATAGTTCCTGTAACTGATTGGATAGCTCTTGCATCTCAGATGGAGCTAGTCGATAAGGCGCTCGAGCTACTGGCGCAGCTCCTGGGACCAAATCAATACGAAACTCGACTTGTCGCGGCGGCGGTAATCCGGGCAAATCTTCAGGAAAAACTTCTGGAAATTCGCGCACTACTGGTAAGTCTTCAATTCTTCGCTCATCTCCTTTCTTCTCTACGACATGCGCCAGGAAGGCGTAGCACCCTTTCCTTAGGCACTTACGCGCCTTTAGGCACGAAATCAGTTTCGTCGCAACTCCCCTTCTTTCCC
The DNA here is from genome assembly GCF_021521415.1 of Bidens hawaiensis. Lineage (NCBI taxonomy): Eukaryota > Viridiplantae > Streptophyta > Magnoliopsida > Asterales > Asteraceae > Bidens > Bidens hawaiensis. The sequence continues at coordinate 596,997 of NW_027492438.1, read as the reverse complement.
CTTGAATTACCAAGGCTTCTCCGTTCAACAGTGGGATCCGAACCTGCTTCTCATGGCAAATAACTTCCGCGCGGTTCTCGACTAACCAATCCATACCTACCACAATGTCAAAACTTCCCAAGTCTATTGGCAACAAATTAATATTGAACCCGTGACCTCCCATGACTATTACACATTGTTCAGTTCTTTCGTTCGCGCATAACTGCCTACCATTGGCTAGTTCTATAGTATAAGGCGTGTCTAGCCTACTGGTTGCTAGGCCTAGGGAGTCTTTAAACTCAGCGGATATAAAACTTAGGTCAGCGCCAGTATCAAATAAGACAGATGCAAAATGTCCGTTAAGCAAAAACGTACCGGTTACCACATTCGGCTCTTCTTTAGCTTCGCCTGCGCCGATCACAAAAGCTCTCCCGCGAGCTTGGTTTCCCTTTTGCGGGCAATCCCGACTAAAATGCCCTGGCTTTCCGCATGCGTAGCAGTTGTCGCTTGCTCCAGCTTCTCTGACACGGCAATTCATCGTCTTGTGCCCTGGTCTGCCACATTTGGCGCATTCGATTCTTGCGCATTCACCCTCGTGGTGATACTTGCATTTGTTGCACCATGGGCGAGGCCCGTTGTATCCTTTCCTTGATGGCTCCGCGGCTTGGATCGCGTAAGCCCTTACGCTCTCCTGCTTCTTGAACGGTGGCTGCTTGGAGTCGGACCCTCGGTGGTGAGAGTTCCATTTCCTCTTGGAGTCAGAGGTTCGCTGCTCGTTTCCGCGCGTAGTCAACATACCCGCACGGACCGTATCCCTTGTAAGGGTGATGGCCCGCGCTACCGCCTCATCAAAGGTTGGAGGCGCTGCGGCGTTGAGCGGAACCCTAACAACAGGAGGTAACCCAAAAATATACCTCTCGATCTTCTTTTCCTCCGTGTTTGCCATGTCTGGCACCAACTGGCAAAGCTCGTTGAACCGGTTGTTGTAGGCGTCGATATCCGTTCCTACCATGGTGTGGTTCCAGAATTCCTGTTGTAGACTCTGGATTTCTGCGCGAGAGCAGAACTTTCTCATCATCATTTCCTTCAGTTCCTCCCAGGTCTTGTGGAGAGCAACTTCTCGCCCCAAAGTTTTCGTTTGAAGCTTCCACCAAGACGAAGCTGCCTCATGGAACATGCAGGTCGCGTAAAGGACCTTCTGGTTCTCACTACATCCGCTAATGGAGAGAACTGTCTCCATCTTGTCAATCCAGTTGTAGAGCCCAATGGCCCCTTCGGTACCCTTGAATGGCCAAGGCTTACAGGCCATGAATGTCTTGTAGGAGCATCCTTTGTCCAAGGCTCCTGATTCGGGTTCTGGGGTCTCATTCTGACGACCCTGACTTGATTCGGCCTTGCTGGCCTCATGTGTTGCGATTGCTTACGCGATTATTTCCGCGAGTTCCTCGGGTGTCATGGTAATTCCTTTGGCTTTAGTTGGAGGCATTCTCGCTTTAAAAGAGAATGAAAATATATCAAACTTAGCGCATGTACTCTGAGCACATAATGTTTTTCTTTATTTACTACACTGTGTGACCCGTGTTCCTAAGTGTGTGTATAGTTTCTTTTGAAAATATTTTCTTTGAAAAATATTTCATGCGATTCCCCAACGGTTATAGTCTAGGTTAAAACTTCTTTTCCTAGTTCGCTATAACCAGTGCTCTGATACCAATCTGTCACATCCGGCCCTGAGCGGCGGAAACAGCCGGGCGCGCGCGAGTGGGGATTGATAATTAAGCACGGGCCATTTCAAACATTCAAAGATTTTCATTGCGCATGAAATGTTTAATACAAATACAATACATTGTTTAAAAATTACATAAAAACATCCAAGTATAAAAACTGTTGAAGATTTCCACGCCATATCCCCTTGCGCGGCGGGAACAACCACGCGCATCGAAGGGATAGAACTAAAATCTTCCAAAAAGCTAGTTTTAGATGTTCAGCGTGAGGTGCTCTAAGTGTGACTCCATGCGCTACCTAGTTATCTCCTGAAAGACATGTAAAAACATTTGAATCAGTATAAACTGAGTGAGTTCACAAGTTTTAGTAACTTGATAAATCGTATTGCATCATAATCTTGATACAAATCATTCTGAAACATAATTCTGATAGCATCATTAAAACACATGCTTGGTAAAACATAGTTCTATCAACATATTCTGATAAAATCGTTCCGCGGGTTACGCGCGAACATTTCTGGGAACTGTGCTCGTCTATGCAAAGTGGCGCTGCCACTACGAGCTAAAATAAGTAATACCGTCCCGCGGGTTACGCGCGAACGTTTCAGGAAAATGTGCTCGTCCATGCAAAGTGGCGCTGCCACTACGAGCTAATCAATAATTCCGTCCCGCGGGTTACGCGCGGACGTTGTGCCGGAAAACAAGGCGCTCGTCCATGCAAAGAGGCGCGACCCCTACGAGCGGGCTCAAACCCATAGTACTGCCCCATGACCATACTAGGCACTCGTCCATGCAAAGAGGTGCGACCCCTACGAGTGGGTGGATCAAACCAGCAGTCCCTATCCTTAGAGTTCCAATGGTAAAGTGATCACTTACTCGAATCTGGTGCACTAACATCGAAAAACCATAGATAACCGTTCGCATTACTCATCATGAAACATAACTTAAACACATAATCGCTTGCATAGCTTGTAAGTATACCATGATAAAACATTATTTAAGTACGTGTCCCTCGCCCCGAAAACAGTTTAAAAACAGTGAAAACAGTGAAAATAGGGGCTGTGAGACTCACCTGTGGTTCTTGTTAAGGGATTAATCGAGATTCGGGTTTTCTTGGTGTTGGCCTCGGAATCGAAGGTCTAGAATACGATTAAATAACAAGAAGTATATATATTAAGATCAAGAAATAGGAGAATATAAGGGTTGGAAAGTAGATCTCAAGGTTATATTCTCGGCTTACCTAGTAACAGGATCGGAAATGAAAACAACGGATGCTTGGGAGAGGATTAGTGCAAGTTTGCAGTTCTTTGAAGTGTGTTTTGGGTGATAATTTAGGTTACATATTTATAGGCAAACTCAAGGGAACACAATCCCTTGCTTTAGGGGATTGTAATCTTTTCATATCTAGGGGTAATGATGATAAAGTATGGAAATTATTATTATTTATTTAAAAGTGGAGTAGTGGATAAAAGATTTTGATTTTGATTTGGTCAGGACATGCAGGTCTGGGGTTGGTGAGAATAGGGTGGCTGACAGTTGACTTTTCGTGTTACAGTGAGCTTTTTCAGGTACTTTTGTCAGTGTACAGTAAAAAAAATGGAAAATCTCTGAAACACGCTACTGTTTCCTTTTGGGCGGGAGTAATCTCCTTACGTCTGGAGAGTAAACTAAGTGTTCCGTGCGTATCACTTTGTGCGCATAGCTTTCTGCGTGAAGGACATTTCTTTGCTGCGGGTAGGTGCGTAACCTTCTCGCAGTTAGGGACATTGAGTTTCATTTGTAGATTCTCCAGGTGGTCTTGGTATTTCAACATAGTGATCAGTTATGTTGAAGTCAATTCCATCTTGGAGCTTCAGACAAACTAGCTCTCAATGTTCCCGCCATGCGGGGAGGCTAGTTCCCTTCCGCACGCGCATAAACGATTTAGGGTGCACCCGCCTTAGCATCATGCGTGACGGTCAACCCATTAGACAACATAACGTTAAGGTACATGAAAACATAAAGCCAAAACATTCGCGCATGGCGCATATAACATATGCCCACGCTGGTTCTTAACATGGCGCGCTCGCGCAGGGCGCACATAATATGTCCGCGCTGACTAACATGGCGCGCTCGCGCAGGGCGCACATAACAAATGCACGCGCTGACTAACATGGCGCGCTCGCGCAGGGCGCACATAACAAATGCACGCGCTGACTAACATGGCGCGCTCGCGCAGGGCGCACATAACATAATTACCTAATATTTAGGTTGATTACTTGGTTTAAGGGATTGGGAATTTACCGGGTGTCACATGTCACGTGTAATTTCATTATGTTTTGCAATTCGTATTAACTCCACTCAATATATCAATCAACGATAATAATCATCTTTCATCAGCACGTAGTCAATCATTATGTTTGTAGGGACTTTTCATATATAAATGTTCAGATATTTTATATCCTGAACCGTTTTCAGATAGATAACGTGTATAAACATGCTTTCCACCCCAAAAGTTCGTAAAATAGTTTAAAGAGTGGGGTCGTGAAACTCACAGTTTTGTAGGCACTCAGTGCGAGGTCAGCTCGGGGTTCGTTTCTCTTGCTATCACTTAGTCCCTGTAGTCCATATTATAATAATATTAATATTTTAATATTATTATAATCTCAGTTCTAAACTGGGCTGTATAACTAATCTGGGTATAGCTGGAACGCCTAGAAAGTGGTAATAGGCTTAGGTTGTGATGTTGTTCAATGTCTAATACTTAAAACTGAACTTGGCTCAGATTCCCGTTTTCCCAGCTGGGCCAAGTTGTTCGTTTACGCGTTCAGAATACAGTTATGGGAAAATAAGCTTGGGTAAATGTATTGGTTAATAAAATGATTAAGTTATAAAGAAGGATCACATACTGGGGTACCGGATTAGCCTCGGGGTCCGTTTCCGTTTATTCAGTTTGATTTAAGAAGGAACACGCACAATCTATCCGGATTGTCCAGGTTTCTCATAGAAAAGTTTTTTTTTCACTTAATTAGTCCAAACATATGATTTTTGATCACTCTTGGTGTTTTGATTTTCCCGCAGGTTCACTAGCCGCGAACTTGCCGGTTGTTACAAAAACTGAATTTGTTTAATATTCAGATTAGCATAATTAATTAACCGTTAATCAATAAATTATGAAAATTTAACCACTTATCAATTAAATATGTAGATTTTTATAAAAATATTTCTGGAATTTATTTACTGATTTATTAATTTATAAAAATTCGTTTTATCAGCTATATTTCGCCTGAAAATCGTCCATTTACCCCAAACAATTTCCAAAAATTCCACAAAAATTCCCGAATACTCAAATCATGTCCCAAAACAATCTGTATCAATTCCAGAATGTAAAAAGCTTGTTCAATATTCTTTTTGGCCCAAATTCGGCTATTAAAATTCGCACGAACGCATATGTATAAAACACCTTTAGACTTCTCCAAATGATCTCAAAATTCATATGTGATCAAAATACATCAAATATGAGTTCTCAGAAAAATTGCATAATTTTTGAAGTACTTTAGCTATTTTTCCCAAATAAACGTTCCAATTCGGTAATAAATTCGCCAAATATTCTCGGATGGTCGAAAAATTACCAAATTTGAACAGGGACTTATTGACATGGTCCCTGATGTCCCTGCAAAATTTCAAGTCCTAACAAAATGCACATCACAACCTTAACCTAAATAGCCCGTAAGGGAGTGCTTCGGCATTACCTTAGCGGGTTTGGCTCGTTTCCGACCTTTTAATCAAGTTTTCAGGTTCTTGTGCTTCTAAGAAAGCTAGGTACAGGTCCTATATCACAAACCAAGAAATTTTTCATCAACATAACAGCCCTTAACTTAGGGTTTCGGCTAGTGCACAAAAACGAACTTTTGAACCGTAAAAACGCCGTTTCAACCCTTTCATCCGTGTTTATGGCAAAAAAAAACTATCAAAAAAGGTTCCTTACCGTGTTTATGATCAAAACATGTTTATGGACCATTTTTAGGATTTTACACAGTTAGGAATGATTTTTAGTAACCAAGACATGTTTTTATGGTATTAAACGACTTTAAACAAGTACAAAAGCTACTTATTTAAGCTCCTTACCTTAGGGTTTGAAGGTTTTGTGGCTGGAGCAGAACTTGTGTCCAGAATTCTCATGAAAAAGATATCACAAAATATCTTAGAACTTGTTTAAATATGAAAAGGGTTTAAGGGGGAAAAGTCTTCTTTGGCGGGTTGGGGTCGTTGAGTCCCCTTTTGGGCCCATTTGGCCCACTTTTCTCGATTTACGTGCCCGAACGTGAAATTCCGAGTCCAAATTTATTTCTGGTTCGGTTTCTGGCGACAAAAATATATCGGGTGCGACAAACGGAGCAAAAACGAGTGTTTTTCGGCTAGTTTTGTGTAAAATTATAAAAACTTACTATACGTTTGTAAAAATCGAAAATATTTTCACGGATCACTTAAAACATTTCAAATAAGTGTTTGGTAAGTCTTTTTCGGCTTAACGGATGATACAATGCTTGGTTTGTAACTATCTTTCGCGTTTAAGTCTATAGCGGATAGTTAAACGAGCATGTTTTCGTTTAACTTGTTTTCTATCGAACTAAGGCCATGTTACTAATATTTTAGCTTGCATAGATCGTATATCACTTATAGATGGCACCCTGGGATATCCAGACCATAACCAGACCCGTTTGGTTATTCGTTTGTTCGTTACGCAATAAGCGGTTAAACGCTTATTCGAGTTTGTAAGTACTAAGGTGTACTCGGTTTTGCCACGGATGTCACAATATTGGAAATCATATCCTTCATTTTTTGCAATTCCCTGGCTATCTCAGGGGATATCCCTTTATTCTGCACAGATTCATGGTTAGTGTATAAATTAGCATTAAGTAAACTGTTACCGAGATCGTGGTTAGGCCTAGGGTATCCTGAGCCTTGATGACTAGTTCATCCATTGAGGGTATCCTCAGGATAAGGCGACATCTTCATGGGGATATCATCTCCAACATGCACCTCAGAGGACACCACCGGAGATCCTGACGAGAATATGCCGGCTTGCATGGTTGAACGAGGCTGCATGTTGATGGAGTCTGGCCTCGTTGGTCTGGGTAACTACGAGGATACCATAGGACACGTTCCCCAGTATCCTGACTGTTGCTGAGATGGATTCCTTGTTAGTTGTGTCCCCAAGGATCCGGGATTCTGAAGGATAGATGATCCTGGAGAATTAAAATCAAGGACCCTGGGCATTATTTGAGTAGCCTCTTACCCTGGTTTACTCTTGATCCCTTCAATTTCCTTCAATAGCCTGGAGTTGGTCTTCTCTTGCTGCGCCATGTGAGTTTTGACCTGTTTCATCAAAGCAAAAATGTCACTGTTAGAGATAACCGGATTTACCCATGTAGAGGATCCTGTGTATGGTGGAAGTTCTTCTCTAGGCTGAGAGCTCTTTTTTGGAACTGGTGGCGGTCCAGGTTTGGCACTTGAAGCAGTGGTCACCACCGGAGTAAAAACATAATTGGTTTTTGGTTGTGAGGCCATAATGAAGGGAATGAAAGTGATCAAAAACAAAGTAATTGGTTTTAAAGGATTGAAGTACCGATTGCCCCACGGTGGGCGCCAAATTGTTTTGGTCAAAAATTAACAAAGGTGATTTCGTAACCAAATTAGTAAATGGGACTTGGTGCTTGCTTGAAATGAATGGAAAAATGCTAGAACACAGAGATTTGTTGCGAGGAAAAAACCCGTTATCCTTAGGATAACAAGAAAAAAACCCCAGGTGGTGAAAACTATCACCACCAGTTTATTAATAACAAAAAATGGTTACAAGTGGTGGAGCTTCATCTGGATCGCGATTACAGAGTGTGAGTACTAGTAAGTCTCGTGTGATAAAGTGTGTATGTTATGATCTAAATGAGCTCTATTTATACAAATAGTTATTTAACAATAATCAATATAATTCCAGAGATAATTGACTCCTTCTAATTAGCTATTTGACTTCCATGTTTCCTTTTTGAACACGTTCTATTTAAGGTAGTCCAGTTGTAAGTCCGAGTCTTTAGGGAATCGTGGTAACGTCCCATGACCTGGTAAACAAGAAAAAACAGTGAATAATTTGTTAATTATACAATATGTTTAGGATACATGTCACCTTGGAGAATACCATATCCTGTAGTTATCCTGAACATATTGCTTGCTAAGGATACCGAAAATCCGAGCCCTAACAGTCCTCAATTCAAGGATAAGGACGAAAAATAAAATAAAGTCAAAATACAAAAAACTTAAAACCTAAAAATAAAAATAACAAAAATTAAAAAAAAATAAATAATGGAAAAGACTTAGCTGGTAATATGCGCATGAAATATGATGCCAAAGTCTTCTTCCATGAGTGTCCTCCAAGATACCGCATCAGCAAACTGGTTGCCTCACGTGAAGCGCTAAGTTTACAAAAGAGTCTTCAGCCGGACTCGCTCCCAAAACCTCAATCAGGAGGTTTCTCTTTTATCCTCCTCCCATCAGTGATCTTCAACACTCTCCTTTTACAACTAGTTGGGAATAAATTAGTTTCTGTGAGCACAAAAATATGAATTCAGCTTGATCACCAGTTATTGAAATTCTGAGGATGTGACAAATTTGACACACGTTGATTCCTGACTCCAGATATCCTCCTTCTTTGGGCTCTTGATTTCCGTTGCGATCCACGAATGATTATTTCTAAAAACCTGACAGCTTTACCGCGCATACGATGATATTTCACAATGAGATACAGTTCTATATTCTTCAACCCTTCGGCTATCTCATGTGATTCTTCTTTGACAATTAGCTTCTTAACCGGCTCCCCAAATAACAATACTTAAAGCTCGTTAATGTCTTTTTTGGGGTTAAAATCTCTCTCATCCATATCTGTAAAACCCACTAACTCTTCGCCAAATTCATCTCTAAACTCATCCTCCTAAGAGGGAATACACTCCTCTGTCTGATTATGCAAACTAACATCCTCAAAATCGATCACCGGCTCACTAAATTGTATTCGACTTTTTAAGCCTAGCCGAAACTCATCCGTAATTGAAAAAGGCCTGTGATCTGGATGTAGATTATAATAAGGATCTCTGATTGTTACAGCTTGTATCTCAAAGTGTGGAATCCATTGAGATTGAACACACACAAGTAAACATTAAGCACAATTTCATATATATCAAGAATGATTACAAGATATGACACTTTGCACACTTTCTCTCTCTACTCTCTCTTTCTCTCTCTCTCTCTCTGACAGTGACCAAAAGTCTAAGTAAAAACGCATAAGTCCCCTATATATAGGAAACATTCACAAGCTCATCAAGGCTGTTTATGTTATACGGCATATAACATTACGTCACATATGATATGTGTTGACCTTGAGACTTATGCGTTGACTATAACACACAAACAATACATTTGACATTTTTTTAGCCCTATACAATCATATCTAATACATGTAACACCCTAGAAATAGACATTATGCTTTAACAAACTCCCCCTTGGATGTTGCTAGGTCTTCGATCTTCAATATCTTCAATCTTTCATTCCAAAAACCTTTTCTCGATATTCCCACCTCATATCCTCCCATGAACATTTCGTTGAGGGCTTTTGAATTGTGGGAATCGAGACTCCAATGCCTTTGTTGGTGCATAGATGTCAGTAGTTCATATGTCTAATGTCTGTAATCGAGTCTGTAATATTGTTTATGTAATTGTTTGTGTAAAAGCGAAGTTGTTGACAAGTTCGCTTAGGCGAACTTGTTAACCAAGCGAAGTTGTTGACAAGTTCGCCTAGGCGAACTTGTTCAACGAGCGAAGTTATTGACAACTTCGCCTGAGGCGAAGTTGTCGTGTATTTAAATAGTTTACGGGTTTACTGTTTAAGGTGAATCGTTTTTCAGTTGTTAGAGAGTTCAGTTACGTGTAAGTCTATTGACATGAGCCTGTAAGCATCTCGGTTTAAGTTATCAATATAACGTGTGGTTGTTCGTATTGTGTGTACGTGTGTTCGTGAGCTAATATTCTACGTCCGTAACGATCTACACAGGGATTCCGCACCTGTGTATATCGGGATATCTCGTGTGATCCGTCCGGGGAACCTACAATTGGTATCAGAGTACAATTGATATCTCGTGTGATCCGTCCATTGTTCCTTCTTCTATACAGGTGACGAGTACAAGCGCTGCGGGTGTTCCCGTGGTGGCTACATCAACGGCTGGCATTCCATCCACCACTACCATCCAGACGTCGACTCCGGAGATCGTGTCTCTACCGCCGCCAACGCTTACTCAGTCGGTGGTAGCAGCATGATTTGTAGAGTCAACGGTTATTACTGCTGCAGGGTTATCAGGTATGGTACCACCTGCGGTTACGCCTGCTTCTGGAGTCTCGCCTTCGCCAATGTCAGACTCAGAAAGAATAGCTTCACTAGAGCGGATCGTGGCAGAACAATCAAAGACTATTCAAAGCCTAGTGGAAGAAAATCAACTACAGGCATCCCTCCTGGTCGAGCATGGGAAAATCATAGATGCCTTGAAGGAGTTCTTGGCATCTCAGGGGGAGATGAGCTGTAAGGGCGACGAGCTCAGAACGAAGAAAAGAAATGACCGTGACGATGATCCCAATGCATCGAAAGATGCAGGTGGTGAGCTGCCAAGAACTTCTGAAGCTCTTGGTACTTCCACAGCTGAGGGGGAGTCTACTGACGTGGCTGGTGGTTCTGGTGATGATGTGGTGTTAGTTGAAGATGATGCGATTGATGCGCTGAAAGAGCTTGATGACGACATGTTCAGTGATGAGGTGTTGTTCGATGAAGATGTGCTGCCGAGTGATATGATTGAGAAGATCGGTGAGCAGATTGTGATTGAAGATGGAATAGAAGAGGGGGAGATAGTAGAAGAAAACGTTGAACACGAGATCCCTGAAGTTGAGAAAGCCGACGTGAGTGTTGAGATGGATGAGACTGAGTGGGAGGAGCAGCCTAGGTGGAAGGAAGGCTGTGCTCATTGGTTTATCAAGACCAAGAAGCCTGCTGTTCCAGCCATGTTCAAGAAAAGTTATAACATCAAAGGCTATGCTGATTCGAAAAAGGGAATCATCTGTTGGATATATGATGAACAGATCAAGTTGTTTGTGGTGAAGCGTTATGATGGCATTCAATACTTCAAAAGAATGTTGAGATCTCTCAATACATTGCCGGAATGCGAGGTGAAAGATTTGGCCAGGTTGGGCCTGATAAACAGAAGTAACAACAATATGGCAAGAATGATTGAGAAGATTGTGTGGAAAGAAGGCATAAAAGAAAAGAAGTTTGAACTATTAAAGCCACAAAAGGGAAAGCTCGTGGAGGATACAGAAAGAGGATTGAGAGCAGATGGCAAGCCATGGATGGTGATGAAGTACAAGCCGATCCGATGCATCAAGGAGGTTCCGATGAAGAATATGCCTCAAGATGTGTTGAAGAATCTAAAATGGTGGTACGTTGATTGCCAGACTGCTGAAGCTGTGATGGAAGATGAGGATGAACAAGAGATACTTAGAGTTTACGATCCGATGCATCTTGTAAACTTATCGCAAGCTGATCTGAAGATGCTCAACGAGAAAAAGATCTTTTATATTCCAGCTTGGAAGGATGAAGCAAGAAAGTATCAACGAGTTGTGACGGTATGTGTTAGAGAAGGAGTGCACGCGTGAAGATACAGGATTACGAGACAAGAGCTGAAAGATCAAGATATGAAGCTACTGCCAAGGGGGAGTCTGTTGGTGCATAGATGTCAGTAGTTCATAGTCTAATGTCTGTAATCGAGTCTGTAATATTGTTTATGTAATTGTTTGTGTAAAAGCGAAGTTGTTGACAAGTTCGCTTAGGCGAACTTGTTAACCAAGCAAAGTTGTTGACAAGTTCGCCTAGGCGAACTTGTTCAACGAGCGAAGTTATTGACAACTTCGCCTGAGGCGAAGTTGTCGTGTATTTAAATAGTTTACGGGTTTACTGTTTAAGGTGAATCGTTTTTCAGTTGTTAGAGAGTTCAGTTACGTGTAAGTCTATTGACGTGAGTCTGTAAGCATCTCGGTTTAAGTTATCAATATAACGTGTGGTTGTTCGTATTGTGTGTACGTGTGTTCGTGAGCTAATATTCTACGTCCGTAACGATCTACACAGGGATTCCGCACCTGTGTATATCGGGATATCTCGTGTGATCCGTCCAGGGAACCTACAGCCTTTATATTGAAATCCATTCAATCCTAAAATCCGCATTTTTTCCTTAATCTCCTCCTCTCTTTCCTTCTCCTTCTAAGCTTCCTGTTCTCCAAAATCAAACCATTTGCTCTTCCAGACTTCACCAGAGTGTATCTTGTATTTGTAACAAATATTTACGACCTTATGGTGTTGCATAGCTGTTTTGGTCAAAAATCGGTCTAAGGATCACGTAACCAAATTCGTATGTGAGGATTGGTGCTTTTATGAACATAATCAAAGTAGTAATTATAAAGGTTGAACAACAAGATTTATACGAGGAAAAGCCCTTGGTAACTAGTATCCCACCGGCATAAAAACCTCGGGTAGTGAAAACTATCACTACCAATTATATTGAGGTCAAAAGAATTACAAGAGGTGGAATCAAAGCTGATCGTGATTACAAAGTGTTCTTGCTGAGAGTTCTGGGTGTGATATGTGTTGTGTTATGATCAGCTATGATTCAATGAGTAAATACACAAAATTCTAACGGTTGCTAACTAAATTCCTATTAATCCGGCCACGTTTGTTCATTCTTTTATCTTGACCATTTAAGAGCGTTGAGGAGAAGGCAAGACCTGGTAAAATATCCCATCCGTAAAAATAGGAATTCCAGTAAGCACGTGTTTTACCTGCAAAAATAGATTAGAATACAACTGAAGTCGACTGTTGAGGATCCTTAAACCAAAAAGGATCCTTAGTCCTGGCAACAGGTACCAAGAAAAGTTGATCCTCAAGGATCAAGAATCCTGGTCCCAACAATTGCCCCCAAACATGACAGGTGTGAATGGATAACAGCTGTTATGTTTATCCTGAGAAATTTGCATCGCAGCCGTTGATTAGTTATAGACGTGGCCGTCGCCTTACATCATATTATTACGCCTACTTAATAGAGTCGAAACCCTTATAACTCCCCCTTCATCGGATTATAAGCTCTATTCCGGCGTCATAATCAGGTATCCTTCTCTCTCTTTTCTTATATAGCCTTGTAACCCATGGTTCCAACAGATTCGTCTTTAAGAGGAAACCCTTTCAGCCTCTTTCGATTAATAAAACCACACATAACGACCAAAGCTGGGAGAACCAGTTCTTCTTTGTTCTGAGAGACAATATCCCAAATGAGAATTCTTTACCAACTTGTTAGATCCTCAAGGGTAGGATAGCGGATCCAGAGGATGCATGATCCTTTCTTTACTGATTAACTCATTATTGTTAGTCGTTTCTTATGCATATTCAACATCCTAGATCTTGCTTTTGACTCAGACGGCGTCTAAAAGGCGAAGGTATTTCTTTCTCCGGATCCTGTTGATTGGAGATTCAAGATTGTTGGTGAAGAATCAAGTGATTCAGTCGAGAAGACTGCAAGTTCTTCAGAAACCATGTCTAGTAAGTTAGAGTTTATTCCTTAATCATAAATTTAATAAAAATAAGGAAAATCAATAGTTTATAAGGAACTTATCAATTTTTGGGCAGGTGCACAGAAATCGTCATCAAAGCCTACCAAGAATCTACTGGGTCAATTCCAATTGGAAGACGTTGGTAGTCTCATCTCCTCTCACTCCTCTTAAAAGAGGCCCATGAAGAGCTCCAAACTCGCACCATCAAAGAGTATGATGACTCATCCCAAGGTCACCATGAAGAGAAAAAGGGACCCTGATGTGGAAGTCTACAGTGCCCAGGATGCGTTCGACCAGCTTTCGGAGGTAAGGATCCGTGCCGGGATATGTCTGAAGGACAAGCTGATCATGAAATTTCATACTGAGAAGGGTGCCTTGGAGGATAGGTTGGCTCTTGTTGACATCCGAGCTCAGGAGCAGGTGGTGGAGGTTACGGAGCAGGCCAAGGTGTGGGCTAGTAAGGCGGTGCTCACAGCCAGGATCAAGATGGCTACAGAAGCTGAGGATCGCAGCTTCGATAGGTCCACTTGGAATGTGGCTATGTGGGAGAAGGCGTTGGCTGGATTTGGCGAAGAGAACGAGGATGCTGGGACGAGCGGGGCCAAGGATGATGTGTTGGAGGTCAAGGAGGCTGGTAAAGGTGATGGAGGCGTGGCTAAGGAGTAGGTGGGGCAATGGGCGATGATGGATATGAAGACAAGGCCGGAGCCCATTTTTTATGAAGTTTTAATGGTTTTTGGTTGGTGGTTTATGTGAACAATAGTAGTTATAATCCTTAGGATCAATGATCCTTAAGACAATTACCAAAGGTAGTTAGGGTGGAGGGATCCTTAGCTTTACGGGGATAAAGCCCTAACCGCCTTTGTCTTTTTAATTTCTGCATGTACATGTGGTAACTATGACGTAGCTTGATCCGGGGGATGGTCCACGTTTTGCTAGTGAAGCCCGGATCAACTCTTGCTTATAATTATATAACTCTTTTGGCTTTTGCTTTATCATCTGTGTCACTAGGATAGAGGATTCCTCATCCTTAGAACTATTCTTTCAAATCATTTACCTGTTTAAACAAATCAGCAAAAGATAATATATAAGTTAGAAAAGTTGGATTTAAACCCAACTATCTTGGGGTAAAGCCCAACAAATCATGGGGACAAACCCAATAAAACGTGGGGACAAGCCCAACAAATACGTGGGGACAAGCCCAATAAATTATGGGGACAAGCCCAATAAAACGTGGGGAAAAGCCCAATAAATCGTGGGGACAAGCCCAATAAATACGAGCAACGAGCCGATCCTTGGCGTTGGCCCAATTGTACGCGGTGACGAGCCTAACCCGGCGTTGACCTTAACTTGTGTATATAGTACGTCTACCATTTAATTCGTAGGATCCAAGATATGATTTTTAGCCATGAAATTGTCAGCCACGTATAGTGCACTGGTCCCACAGCCTCCATTCATACCCGGATAATCATGCGCTCCAGGCGAGGGTGTAGAAACCCTAATTCGGGAGATAAGGTGAAAACCTTATAAACCTAGCGACAGGGCCAATTAAACTTAGGAGAAAGTTAGCCAACCCGTTTTTTCCACTTGAGGGCCCTTTTGCTCAGCATTTCTACAACTGGACACAGTTGACAAAACAATAGTCTAACATGATACATATAAACATAAAGTAAAATTTTACCAAGTAATGGACTGAAGTAATTGTCTAGGATCCAGGATCCTGATCAACAAAAATACTTTTTTAGATGAATCGCATTCCAATCCCTCGGGAGCATGTCACCTTCCATATTCATCAAACGATATGCCCCCTTTCCTGCTTCAGCTTCAATTAAATAAGGACCTTCTCATTTGGGTGCTAACTTCCCGTCAGCGGGATTAGTTGTATTTTGGAACGCCTTTCGGAGAACCAAATCTCCAATTTCAAATCTTCTAATTCTGATATTCTTGTTGTATGCACCAGCCATCTTTTGTTGGTAGGCTGCCATTCTGAATCTCGCTTGATCTTTAAGCCCTTACACAGTATCTAGATCTAGAATAAGATTCTCGTTGTTTGTCTGAGGATCACGGATGCTTGTTCTGGCTGTTGGATACACCATTTCAGTGGGGATCACCGCCTCAGCTCCAAAGACTAATGAGAATGGCGTCTGTCCTGTGGCATTCTTTGGAGTTGTCCTATCTGCCCAAAGCACATAAGGTAGTTCTTCAGCCTATTTGCCTTTCTTCGCTCCAAGCTTTTTCTTCAGATTGTTGATGATGATTTTGTTACTTGATTCTGCTTGGCCATTTGCTTGTGGATGGACTGGTGTCGAAGTGATCATCTTGATTCCCCAACTGTCACAAAAGTTAGTAGTTCTTTTCCCTATAAATTGGGAACCATTATCACAAATAATTTCAGAGGGAATTCCAAATCTAGTAATAATGTTACGCTTAATAAAGGATATGACTTCCTTTTCCCTAACTTGAGGGAAAGCCTCAGCTTTGATCCATCATGAGAAGTAGTCTATCATTGCTAACATAAAGACTCTTCCCCCTGGAGCTGTAGGGAGCTTACCCACTATATTCATTCCCCATCTCATGAATGGCCACGATGAGACGATAGGATATAAGGGTTCTGCCGGTTAATGTAGAATGTTGCCGTGCCTCTGACAACCATCACACTTCCTGGAGTATTCCATAGCATACTTTTTCATAGTAGGCCAAAAGTATCCGGTTCTTAGAGTCTTGGAGAATAATGCTCTGCCCCCTGTATGGTTGCCACAATCTCCTTCATGGAAATTCTTCAGCACTTCTTGGATATCGGATCCTTCGATGCATCTTAAATATGGACCTGCAAGGGATTTCTTATATAGCATATTATGTACAATAGTATATTGGGATACCTTAGCTTTAAAAGCTTTGCGGTTCTCTTGTTTTGGGATTTTTACATCTTGAATATATTTCATTATCGGGATGGTCCAGGATGAATGATCCTTAAGATCCATGTGTAGATTGCCATCTACCTCCATTCCTTGGCATTCCTCAATTGCAGGGGATAGAACATGGATGATATGAATTTTTATGTTCTCTGGAAGCTTTAAGGCTTGTAACGATTCCGGCAAAATCAGGTATACCCTAACCGTTATATACTATTTATGTGATATTTAATAATGAATATGTGAATTATAATGTGTTTATACGAGTATGTATGATTCACAGTACGGATTATACTCGATTATACAGTTAATCGTATTGGAAATACGATTAACCGATTAACGGTTATTGAAGCCCGAACGAATCGAGGATACATTATAGACGAGATATATAACATTTAGTGATGTTTACGAAGTGTTAAAGCTTCGGGATAAGTGAATTAAAGCACAGAAAAAGAATTTCGATTTAATGGTACGTCGGTACGTTAAACGAAACCTTTAATACCAAACCAAGCAAGAGACGATCGATCAAGCCGAAAAAGATGCGCAATTATTAATAATATGATGTTTTAAGTTAATGAAAGTCATGGTTTAAGTTTTTGAAGTTTTTAAATCGGTTTTAAATAAATTTCATTTTTTAGGCCGAAAACGACCGTTTTAGCCTCGTTTTAAGCCGAATTAAACTATTAACCGAAAAACGAACTGAACCAGATTATCCAAAACATTATCCGGATTACGAGAATCCGAATATGTGGATAGGAATGGAGAGGTGGGTCCCACCCCACCCCCCACTTGAGCCGATCGGACTATAGGGGGATATCCCCAAGTCCTTTATTCTTTTTCTAAAACAAAACTTCAACAATCTTCAATTCTCTCAAGATCTTGAATCAAAAACCGACAATTCTAGCAAGAACAACGAGGTAAAGATCGAGTTATATTCGTGTTCATCTTCCTTTCTCGAGTTTAATCACAAGAAAATGAGGTTTCAAGTGAAAAAGGGTGAAAACCCGAGATGAAACCGATTCTTGCATGATCAAGTGATGTATACGGGTTATACAAGGGATCTTGGTCCAAGAAAGGAGTTAAACGAACCAAAAACGAATTTTTACGGTTAAATCTTTGTTTTTAAGTCATAACCGAAACCATGAAAGAAATGGCTTGATTGTGGGTGTAACTTGCTTGGTGTGGTGTTATTGTGCTTGTAGGTGTTGTATCTAGTTGATAGCAAGGGCTAGAAAGTGAGATCCTTGCGATTTGAAGCTAGAAACGTAAGGTAGTTCGGTTTTTGTGTGATGATTAAGTTTTGGACAGATTGTGACTCGTTTAGAGTTAGCTCATGAAATTTTACAGAGGTGTTAGATATATGAAAATATGAATTCTGTGAATTTTTGGACAAAGGATGAATATTTGGTGAATTTAATGCTCGATTTTGGCCAAAAATGGTGAAAAATAGTTAAAAATAATGAAAAATTCTGGAAATTTCAGATAAGCTTTTTATAACATGTATAAGTCACACACAAAATTTGAGGTCAGTTGGAGAAGTCTAAGTAGGCTTTTCGGTTAAACGAGTTCTAAGGTTTTCTAGCTCGGTTTTAGTGAAAACGGCATTTAAAAAGGGATTTTGGTCCTAGAAAAATTACAGGGGACTATGCAGATGGCAGGGGTCATCCAAGAGAAATTTGGGATTTTTCTAAGATCGTTTGGAATTTACGACATATTTAGTGTTTAAATGGTATTTAAAAATAGATAAATAAATGTTAAATATAAAAATTAATTCTGGAAATATTTTTATAAAATTCCCCACTGTCAAAAAGTGATTTGTGCAAAATTTCAAGATCCGAGATTAAACGGATAATTAATTGTGCAAAAACAAACTTTTAAAGCTTAAAACGCGTAAACCGGTAAAGTTCGGATGATTTGACTAATTTTAACAGTTTCCGGTACGCTAAAAACGGAAACGGGTCCCGCGGCCAATCGGGGCGTCTAAACCGAGCCCTAATTTCACAACTTTAGTTAAATTATCAATTAACCACTATTTTCGGGTCGTGTGTGACCAAACTCATTTTTGAAACATAAAAATGGATAACCGTGCTAGGCACGCAAAACGGGAAAAACGACTAATAGTAAATCTGACTAGTGAACTCTAAACGATATCACAATCTGAGTCCGGAGAAGTGTTTCTGGGTTAACATTGCCCCCAGAACGAATACAGTACTGGGTTAACAGTGTCCCCAGATGTACCGGTTAACACGGTTACAGTTATATTAATAGTGATTATAAAGTAACGAATTTAGGGATCGTATTACAGATCCGGATTAGTAGCTGTGTTTTGTGTACTGCTTGCTACGTTAAGGTGAGTTTCACGAGCCCCTTTTTCTGAATTTTTTTTAAATATTTTCCCGTGGCAGAAAGCATGTTGTTATGGAAATGTTTAAATACATACTGAACGCATGGATTTGCGTGGATTTATATATATTTTATTGTACGGGAATCGTACGGAAATGTACTAAGATGGTAATTGTCTGAGTTGCTAACATTCTAAGGCCCCGGAACACGAGTGATTAACTGAAAGCCGATAGAGTGTGGATAGTACTATTGGTCTGACAAACCCAACTGGTCCGGCATGGATTTGCTGATGTTTCTCAGCCAGTTGCACATGTCTATTTTGGGTGTTATATATATTTTGCTATGTAATGTTAGACATAGCGGTTTGGGGCAGTTCCGTGGGCGGGGGATATGCCACGGGGATTGTGTGTGATAGTCAGAGGTTTCACTTGTGGGCTCAGCATAATTACATCGATAATAATATTATTTTATGATAATGATTTATCATGGTTTACTCGAATTGTGAATCTCACCAACTATTCGTAGTTGACCCGTTTTCTTTCCATGCTTTCTAGGTACTCCCAAACTGGAATAAGTGCTACCTGCTTGATGATGCGTGTTTTTGTGGAAGCTTAGTGATCATTTTGTATTAATTATGTTAATGTAATATTGGTAAAACTTATGTGCTATCGCCTAGACGGTAACTAAACTCGGAACAATGTAATATGATGTAAATTAATGTAGTGGTGTTTTCTTTATAAGCAATGCTGTTGATATCAGATGTGTCTGTTGCATCCCGTTTACGTTTTCCGCTGCGGTTACGGGGTGTTACAAGGCTGAAGCTAGGTTTGCTAAGGCATCAGCCTCAATATTTTTTTCTCTTGGTACATGCGTAATTGTAAAATAATCAAAGGATCCTGCAAGATCCTTTACTATATCTAAATATTTAACTAATTTCTCACCTTTGACTGCATATGAGCCATTAAAGTGATTAGCAATTAATAATGAGTCTACAAAAATTTGAAGATACCTGATTTTCATACCTTTGGCTAGTTGTATACCTGCAATGAGTAACTCGTATTCTGCCTCATTGTTAGTGGCCTGGAATTCACAAGCTATCGAGTGGGGTAGTATGTCCCCCTGTGGCGATTTTAGTAGTATTCCCAATCCTGTTCCTTTGACATTTGAGGCTCCGTCAGTGAAGAGTGTCCAAGGATCCTTGGTCTCTTCAAGCTGTTGAACTTCAAGATTGGCTTGTTCTTCTATTTCACTACTGAAATCAGCCACAAAGTCTGCTAGTGCCTATGACTTAATCACATTTCAAGGCTCATATTGAATATCATATGCACTTAATTTCACAGCCTATTTGGCCATTCTACCCGACATTTCCGATTTTCTAAGGGCATTATTTATGGGATAAGTAGTTTTTACAATAATAGTATGAGTTTCAAAATAATGTCTTAACTTAGTTCAAGCCATAGTTAGAGCAAGAATAAGTTTTTCTAGGTGAGAGTACCTGGACTCGGCATCAAGGAGACTTTTACTTACATAGTAAATAGGGTGTTGGTTACCTTCGTGATCCTTTACCAGGACTGCACTTAAAGCAGTTTTATACATTGGTGGTAGGTAGAGGGAACCGCCTTCATTTCTTGTATCCAAGGCCTGCCAAGAATAACATTGCAACAAGATAAGGAATTGATAACGCAAAATTTTTGAATATAATTTACTCCTTCTATATATATGGGTAGTTTGATGTCCCCCAATGTATTCTTCGTTTCCCCACTAAATCCTACAAGAACTGAGGATCGTGGGACAATTTTTGACTCTAGGATATTCATTCTTCTGAGTACTTCCAGTTGGATGATGTTAACTGAACTTCCTCCATCAATGAGTATCTTCTTTGTAGCTGAATATGAAGTTCCGCATATATCAGAGCCTCCAAAGATCATGTTGATAACTTGAGCATCTGGGGGAGGTAGAGCAGCCTTTTCCAAGACTGGTTCAGGATCCTGGGTCCAGGTCTTTTCTTCTTGAGACTAGTTTTTTGTTGGAGTATTCAGCTGATCTTGTATTATTTGATCCCCCTCCAACCCGATGAATCTTAAAGCTCTGTTTCGGACTTCATCTAAATTCCTTCAAGGGGTCATCACAAGATCTTGATAAAATGGAGAGTCCTTTTGTAATCCCATCTTGAATGCCTCAACAGCTGTTGGGACATCCAGATTTGGAATTTCCAAGGCCTCTCTTCCAAACCTAGCAAGGAACTGCCTTAGAGGTTCCCCACGAGGTTGGGCAACTCTATATAAATCACTAGTTAATTTTTCAAAGGATCTACTACATGAAAATTGACTATTTAATAGATTGATAAAATGAGAAAAGGAAGTAATAGAATAAGGAGTAAGACATAGCAGCCATTTGAGGGCGGATCCAGTGAGGGTTGAGCCAAAGCCCTTACACAAGCAAGCTTCCTTCAATCTTTCTAGGATTGGGTTATTTTCCATTCTTTCGCGGTATAAGGCTACATGCTCCTTAGCATCCGTGGATCCACATATAACTTCATACTTGGAGTAGTGAAGCACTTTGGTATCTCAGCATCACAAATTGGTGGAGCGAACCTCTTATGTGATCAAAAGATCTCGCTCTATAGCTACGTCCGGGGTACACTGTTTCAGCATCAAGAGTTAGCCCAGTAGGAGCAGTGGTTTGCATGGGTATGAAGTCACCTTCATGGACCTCCAGTGGCCTGGACCGTGGTTCCTTCAAAGGTTCCCTCCAATAAGTAGGGTAGGATTCTGGGCGTTGATGGATGAGGGATTGTTGTTTGGAAACCCAAAGATCCTGGTTGAAGGATATAGGATCCTTGAAGTTGATGGGTGGAGGATCATTGACGGAAATCTGAGGGTCCAGATTGGAAGGCCAAAGATCCTTGTGAATGGTAGTTGGAGGATCTCAAGTGTTGACTTGGTGATTACAAAGTGTTCTTTCTGAGAGTTCTGGGTGTGATATGTGTTGTGTTATGATCAGTTATGATTCAATGATTAAATACACAAAATTCTAATGGTTTCTAACTAAACTCCTATTAATCCGGCCACGTTTGTTTATTCTTTCATCTTGACCATTTAAGAGCGTGGAGGAGAAGGCAAGACCTGGTAAAATATCCCATCCGTAAAAATAGGAATTCTAGTAAGCACGTGTTTTACCTGCAAAAATAGATTAGAATACAACTGAAGTCGACTGTTGAGGATCCTTAAACCAAACAGGATCCTTAGTCCTGGCAACAGGTACCAAGAATAGCTGATCCTCAAGGATCAAAAATCCTGGTCCCAACAATAGCCGACACATGAAATTTGTTTCGTGACACTTGAATCATGCACTTATGCAGCGTCTCTATATCTTTCTCAGAACAGTTCACCAACCACGTAGGATCCATCACATCTATCACATCCCACACTTCGTCTTTGTTTAACACTATTTGAGCTTCACCACGATTCTCATCATAGTACCACCATCGAAAGTAAACTTGAAAGTCCTGTTCCATCGTGTACATAGGAATCACCTTTAGAGTCTTCACAAAGGCTCTCAAAGTCTTCACAAAGTCATTCGTTTCAGGATCTTTCTTAACTTTTGAAACATGAAGAAATGGGGTTTGAGGAGTCCAGCTACGGAATCTGCATTTAGCTTGTCGCTTAATAAAATCCCAGATCTCCTTCACCGGTCCACGCTTAGGACAATTCAATAGTTCTTTATCAACAATATCTACTACGTCCATCCACGGTAAGGACTTTAACTCACATAGGCTCTCAAAGTATTGCAAACCGTACGTTCTTCAAACAGCAATTTTCCGTATCTTCGGTAGATAAGCAATACTAACAACCTTTCCCAATTTTACTTCTTTTTCTTTCTTCTTATATTACTTGACAGGATTCAAGTATATACGTTTAGGCTTAATCTTCTTCCTTTCAAACCATTCCTCCTGCTCCTGACTATTCACTTCAGCTTCTTCAGCAGTTTTCTCTTTTGCAGGGATAGGATTTCCTTGATCATCAAACTCATGACTGATCATATCAATCTCTTCATCGAACTCTTCATCAAATTCGAGAAATGCTTGATCAGTAACACTCACATACGTTACTGGTTCTTTCTCCAGTTCCTCCTCGACAATGTGTTCATTAACTAACACATTCTCTTCTACCAAACTCATATCTTTCTCAAAATCAAATTCAAACTCTTCTTTAGTAATGTTTAGCATACGAGCTAAATCTGCACGTGTAATCTCAATCTCACCTTCTTCCAACTCCTCTCCAGTTGATGAAAATCTCACTGGAGGCTTATAAGTAATTGGATCAACGTCCAGTATCTCCATTTCTTCAACATTACCGCCAGGATGAGTAGATTCTTGAGCAGGTTCGCTTTCAATGACAGGCTTAATTACATTCTCAGCACTTGTCTCGCTCCAGCACCAATTAACACACCTAAACCACCACCAGAACATGGATCATCTTGATCATCGTCATCATGATCATCATGAGATGGAGAATCACCATAATCCAATAACTCTTCATCTTCTTTATCCTCTTC
The DNA here is from genome assembly GCF_021521415.1 of Bidens hawaiensis. Classification (NCBI taxonomy): domain Eukaryota; kingdom Viridiplantae; phylum Streptophyta; class Magnoliopsida; order Asterales; family Asteraceae; genus Bidens; species Bidens hawaiensis. The sequence continues at coordinate 573,825 of NW_027492438.1, read as the reverse complement.
CTCCTCTGGTTCATTTGCAATAACAGGTTCTGCAACAACTGGTTCAATAACAACCTGTTCTATCACCGGTTCAGCTATCACTTGTTCTATCACTATCTCTGGTTCATGCACAAATCCTGATGATAACCCACCAACTTCTGGAATATCAAAATGAACAGTTGGTTCATCAATTTTCCCTTTACCTTGTCCTCGACTCGGTCTTGGTCATATTGTACTTTGAAATTACTTTCTTCTATCAGTGCTTCACCACCATATACTCTAGTGAATACTTTATCTTCTGACCTCCCAAGTTCCTCAACCAGATTGATCCTCAATTTATCTTCCAATATAGTGATGTATCTCATATGAAGATTCAACAAATCTGCCTGCTGCTTTCTCCTTATCTCACCATCTTCAATAATCTTTTTCTGTTCAGCATTTTCAATCCTCAGCCTTTCATTCTCAACCATCAAACTGTCAATCCTGATTCCTTGTTCAGTGACAATAGCTTTCAATGAATCATGGTCTCTGAAAGATGGAAAATCTCTAAAGCAACTTGAATCAAGAGACTGTAAGCTAAAGTCTTGAATCTTTTCAGCTGGTTTTTGTGAAACATGAGGGACTTGAACTTGTGGAGATGGTTCCACCACTGGTGTTTTTAGAACATTATCATCTCTGCCCAACTCAACAGCTAGTTCTTCCACAATAAATTCTGGATTGATTGGAGTAACGATAATCTTAGGTTCTTAACTATCAGGCTCATCAATCAACTTTAACTTTGGTGAAGTAGCTCTCTGGTGATTTTTTCTTGGTTTAATTGGCTTCTCAACATCACCCTTTGGGACATAAGTAGAGGTGGCAATCTTGACCCAAACCATTTGTAGGTTCCCAGCCGGATCTACACGGAATATCTCGTTCTACGTAGGTGCGGAATCCCTACGTAAGACGTTACGAGCGTAGAAGACGATACACGTTAACACAATCAAACACACGTTACAATAAACAAAGACACGTTGTATTGCAACTGGAAACACGTGATTCACTGATCACCGATTACACAACTCGTAAACTCGTTCACTCTAATTCTATGAAACGCAGCCGTAACCTAGACTATTTAACAGTCGACAACTTCGCCTAACATGTTTAGGCGAAGTTGTTCCTAACTTCGCTTGTTCCACAAGTTCGCCTATATCAGCGAACTTGTGAGAACTTCGCTTACATCCAAAACACAAATCCAACTAACTCGATTACAGACACTAGACACTGAACTACTGACATCATGTACCAACAGACTCCCCCTTGGCAGTAGCTTCATATCTCTACATTCAAACACGTGTCTTGTAATCTTCAACAATCTTGTATCTTTCATCTTCAAGCATGAACTCCTTCTCGTACACAAACCGAAACAACTCTTTGATATTTCTTCGCTTCTTCTTTCCAAGCAGGAATATAAAATATTTTCTTCTCGTTCAGCACCTGCAGATTAGCTTGAGACAAATTCACTAGATGCATAGGATCATAAACTCTCATCAGCTCTTGTTCATCTTCATCCTCCATTACTGCTTCAGCTGTTTCACAATCAACATACCACCACTTCAGATCCTAGAGCACATCCTTGGGCATTTGTTTCATCGGCACTTCTTTTAAACACCGGATCGGCTTATACTTCATGATCATCCAAGGCTTGCCATCTGCTCTCATCCCTCTATCTTTATCTTCAATAAGTTTTCCTTTCTGTTGTTTCAACAGCTCGAACTTTTTCTCCTTTATACTTTCCTTCCAAACAATCTTTCCAATGACCCTAGCCATGTTATCATCACTCCTGTTTATTAACCCCAATCTGGCTAAGTCCTTCACTTCACACTCAGGCAACGTATTCAACGATCTCAACAGTCTCTTGAAGTACTGAACCCCATCATACCTTTTAATCACAAAAAGCCTCAACTGCTCATCATATAACCAGCATATAATCCCCTTTTCCGATTCAGCATAACCCCTGATGTTGTAAGTTTTCTTGAACATAGTAGAGACCGCCGGTTTCTTAGTCTTTACGAACCACTGAGCGTAGCCTTCTTTCCATCTTCGCTGCTCTTCCCATTCTGTCTCATCGTTTCCCATATCTTGACCTATATCTGACTTATGAACTTCCGGAATCCCATGCTCAATGTTCTCCTCTACAATCTCTCCCTCTTCAATCTCATTATCAATAACAATCTTTGCCCCAATCTTCTCTATCTCATCAACCGGTAACACATCGTCATCACCTATAATGTCATCATCCATCATCTCAGCATCCACGACCACCACATCATCACCCGAACCGCCAGCTGCACTTGTTGACTCCCCCTGAGATGTGGAAGTCCCAAAAGCTTGTTCAGTTCTTGGCAACTCTCCATCTGCACCTTTCGATGCATTGGGATCATCGTCTCGATCATTTCGCTTCTTAGTCCTCAGCTCATCACCTTTACAGCTCGTCTCCCCCTGAGATGCCAAGAACTGCTTCAAGGCATCAATTATTTTGCCATGTTCGATCAGCAGGGACGACTGAATCTGATTTTCTGCAACTAGGCGCTGAATAGCATGGGTCTGGATAAGATTTACCCTTGATTGTTCTGCCACGACCCTTTCAAGCGCTGCTATTCGTTCCGAGTCGGATAAGGTTGCATCGAAATCAAACCTCAGATGTGATATATCTTGAGTGTACTGAGGAGGGATTTCCAATGTAACCGGGACCTCAGAAGTAGGCGTAAACGTAACCACAGGTGGTATCGAAACTGACAACCCTGCAGTAGCTACAACTATCGATTCAATAAATCTTGCCACGACCTCCGTTGGAGTAAGAGTTGGAGGTGGCAAATATACAATCTCCGGAGTCGATAGCTGGAATGTAGTGGGTGGGAGGCCGAATGAGGATGAGGTAGCCACCACGGGAACATCCGTGGCGCTTGGCCTTGTAACAAGTAATGATGACGGAACTATATTCATACCGGACAGTGCGGGTGGAGTAAAACGTACCACCCTTGAGCTCTCACCAGCTCCAGAACCTGCACCTGTCCTCTCACTTCTTGATCTACGGACCAACTGATGTACTTCTTCCTCAAAATCTGACACACTGTCATCATCGTCTCTCTTCCTCTTCCCATGAATCCTTTCTTGTGTTACTAAAATCCGTCTCGCTTCAGCCACATCATCATCTAACGAATCTGAATCAGCCACCGTCGTAGCTGCCCTAGTAACATTCACACTAGAAACCTGTGCAACCGAGACTTGCACATTTTCCTCTGGATCAACACGTTCCATATCAAAGAAGCCTTGACCACCAAACGCTTCATCAAGGTCTACATTTTCCTCCGGTGACAAAACAGGAGCAGCAGGTATAGCTTGAGGTGCTCCAGCCTGTTGTGGTGCCGGATCCCGAAACTCGTCCCCACGAGCTGGAACATACTCTGGGTTGATTAAGTACCCGAATAATGGAGTATGTCGAGGACGGAGCTCAGGCTTGCTTCTTGCACTCGATGATCTACACTGAGCGAAGATCCTTTTACTTACACTTTCCACGTATCTAATTGGGCGGCGCTGAGGTAACGTGGGAGCAACATGATTCAAGATCATTTGTAGGAATCTTGGATACATAAGAAATCTCTCACGCGCCACCGCTCTTCTTTGACGATCTATCTCGTAGAATACCATCTGACTAAAGCTATAACGCTTATTGTAAGTCAGTGCAGTCATCGCCGACTGCATGGTCGCACCCATTCCATCTGTACCAGCCTTTCTCCCTGACATGCAGACTACCATCACATGCATGAGAAAGCGCCACTGGTCTAGCAAGAACCCCTTGCGTCTCTGAGTATCCCCCAAAGGACCAGAATATCCCATTCTCAGAAAAGCACCATCTCGGAATGGAGCCACAAAGTCGGTAGGATCATCTCTCGTTTCATCTCCAAACCGCAAAGCCACCTTGATCTGTTCAGATGAGAACTGTACTATCTGATTGTTGATCGTTGCTCGCATAACCGGGGGCTCGACTCGACAGTCATATTCCACTGTCTGCCAGAAATCTTCTCTGTTTGGCAAAGATATCGGCAGCGTTGTGGTAATGGCGTGAAAGATACGCGAGCGTAGTAGAAACGTGATGATCTCGCGGAAATCATCAACACCGCTCGCATCCGGGTCCAATGTAATGTACATGTTATGCCCCGGGAAAAACTGTCGGTTGTTGTCTCCACCTTCATCACCACCTGCACCACCTGCTCCAGCTACAGCTGCCATTTCTGCAACAAAAACAGACTAAGTTAGAGAAACGTCGAGGCAAATCACAAGTTCGCCTTTTACCATGAGCGAAGTTATGATTTATTCTGTATAGGCGAAGTTAGAGGTGGGGCGAAGTTGGGAACAACTTCGCCTCAACTTGAACTTCGCCTGATAAATGCTAAGTAAAAGGACCAGGCGAAGTTAATGATAACTTCGCCTAACGACAACTTCGCCTCATATACTGTTACATAATTAATTTTCAGGCGAAGTTAAACCTCAGGCGAAGTTAAGGATAACTTCGCCTAAACTGTAAGTTCGCCTGAATATGAATCGGCAACAGTTTGACGTTCAATACGAAGTGATTTCGGTCAATTTGGAGATTGCGGATTTCGTAAAACAGGTTTTTAAGACGATCTAGATGATCAATATGATTACGACCACGTGAAAATAAGTTTGAAAATCGGGTGTTGGATGTTTGAAAGAACGAGGTCACTAAATGGACCAAAATGACCTCGATAAACACCATTGTCAGTGATTTTACGATATGATGACACTACACACCTTTAAATCGGATTAGAAACTGAGAAAAAACAACAAGATGATTCGAGATATAACTTCGCCTAGGTTACTGGAAGATAAGTTCGCTGGTTTTAGAAAATAATAATGATTTTGACCAAAAATTTCTTTATATAGGGTCAGAGTTATACAGGCGAAGTTATGGATAACTTCGCCTATTGCAGGCGAAGTTATGGATAACTTCGCTGATATGAAAATTTACACAACAAACCCCTATAATTTGAACAATTTGCAATTAAGTTTTAAAACATCCTTTAAAGCGTTAAATGATACGATCAAGACCAAGTAACCAAGTATAAAATCATACAATTACATAAGTAGAATAAAACTTAGAAATAAAGTACACGGGATCAAATTTCAGTCTCGACAGGGACTACCATGTTTTAGAAAAGATCCGAACATGAATCATACTAATTAAGTGACTGTCACACAGATCCATGTTCAGCTGTATTATGACATAAAGAAACAGGTTGTAAGCAGGTAAATAACTTAGAATGGTTTTCATTGTTTCTGTGATACGTGTTAGATTCAATTAAGCTCAAAACTTAAATGGGCAACACCTCAGAGATTGTGATGTCTCCTATCTATTCTCAAAGCGTATTTGGCTTTCCCCAAGTCACCCCGAGTTTACCTCGACCCGTAGTGTCTGATTAAATAGTAAGCACTCTTCGATCTTTAGACTCTTCTTCCCGTTCTCTTTCTTGCATCTTGATTGAGAAGTATTAACATTATAAGCTCTAGAATGTGTCAGTAACATTTTTTTTTTAAGTATTTACTCAACTTCAGAGTAAACTACTGCAAGTCCCGAATCTGGATCACTGCAGTTTCTTGACACGCTATCTTCACGGGAATCAGAACACTCACGGGCTCGTGTATGACTGGGTAATCGCTTTTCTGCCTATCATTCGGAAAGATATATATGGAGACATGCACAATCTTAAGGAGTTTCCACATAAAATCGAGTAGATTTAGTTAGTATCACTTCTACTTTTACGCACCATAAAAAGCTACCATGACATACAATGACTGTTCTAAAGTCTTTTAGGCCTAATAACTTCACTAGTTAAGCACACAGAATCAGTATATCTATCACCTTCCAAGGTTGGATCAATTTTTTGTTAAACATAGTAAAGGAACTTCTTACGAAGTAGTAGACTTGAAAAATAATTTCATCTCCCAAAAAAAATTTAACTTCTATCGCCCCGATCAATTCGAAGTCTTCAGGTAAACGGCTATCCTGAAGATCCAATGGATCAGCTGGACCGACCACATACGAGTATGTGTCCTTCTAACTAAGTATGAACGACTAATTTTCAGCGAAAGAATAAAAACATATCATAAACCACCCCGGTCACTTTCAGTCATCTGGTTAATGGCTATCCTCATATTCTACAAGTAGAAATGAGGACCAAACATATCCGAAGATATGTCCTTCAAACTGAGGCAACCGACATAATTCTAAGCGATAGTGAGGTTTTTTTTTTTTTTTTTAAACAAAGACGAAAAGCACGGTTACTCGGGATTGATCATCCCATTTAGCTCAACAAGGTTTTGAAAACGAGTTTTGTCAAACGCTTTAGTAAACAAATCAGCGAAATTATCTAACGTATCAACCATTTCGAGCACAATCAATTTCTTCTCAGCACAATCCCGTATAAAATGATGACGGATGTCAATGTGTTTAGTTTTGCTATGCTTTACGGGATTGTTAGTTACTGAGATAGCAGCAGTGTTATCAATGCAAATAGGAGTATGAGTGAAATTCAGACCATAATCGCGCAATTGCTGTTGTATCCAAAGAACCTGGGAGCAGCAGTTCGATGCTGCCATGTATTCTGCTTCACAAGTTGAAATGGCGACTAAGGTCTGCTTCTTGCACTGCCATGACACTAATCTGCCTCCAAGAAACTGACATCCACCTGTTGTTGACTTCCGATTCTGATTGCATCCTCCATAATCAGAATCTGTGTAGGCGACTAACTCCAAGTCTCCTCCTTTCGTGTACCACAACCCTAGCTTAGGCTTGCCTTTGAGATATCGCAATATCCTCTTCACACCCTTCAAGTGAGATTCCTTTGGGTTTGCCTGAAAGCGTGCACAAAGACAAACTGCAAACATAATATCAGGTCTAAAAGCAGTTAAGTACATTAAAGAACCTATGATTGCCAGATATTGGGTGGGGTCCACATCTGTATCACTGTCTGAATCAGCACCCAGTTTATGGTTGACGCAAACTGGAGTATCAAATGGTGTGCTGTCCTCCATCTTGAAGCATTTGAGAACGTCTTGGACATATTTAGTTTGATGAATGAACATCCCATCTTTCTTCTGATCAACCTGCAGACCTAAAAAGAAAGTTAGTTCACCCATAGCACTCATTTCAAACCTCTTTTTCGTGACGGCTTCTAATTCCTGACACATGGCGACTTTTGATGCAGCAAAGATGATGTCGTCCACGTAGACTTGAACCAGAAGAAAGTCTCTTCCATTTCTCTTAACGAACAGTGTGCTATCGATCTTTCCCCTTTCAAATTCATTCTCAAGCAAGTAATCGGATAGAGTTGAGTACCAGGCACGAGGGGCCTGATGTAGCCCATACAGCGCTTTACTTAGCTTGTACACGTGATCAGGAAAGTCTGGGTCAGGAAAACCCGGAGGTTGCTCAACGTACACAACCTCATCGACTTTACCGTTAAGAAACACACTCTTCACGTCTAACTGGAACACCTTCATCTCCTTGTGTGCAGCAAATGCCGAAAACAATCGAATCGCTTCTAATCTCGCCACAGGAGCAAACACTTCATTGTAGTCGATCCCCTCTTGCTGATTAAAACCTTTTACAACCAGCCTCGCCTTGTTCCTGATAATTATCCCTTTCTCATCTCTTTTGCATTTGAAAACCCATTTGGTGCCAATCGCATGCACATTTTTCGGTTTTGCAACCAAATTCCATACCTCCATCTTCTTGAACTGGGCTAACTCTTCTTGCATGGCTTCGACCCACGAGCTGTCCTTGAGAGCCATTTGATAGTTCTTTGGTTCAATCTGGCTGATGAAGCAGGTGTACAAGCATTCGTTAATGATGCCTGTATCTTTTATGCTTGTGTAAACACAGGTGTGCTCATTCAAGCTTTGTCTTGTTTGTACACCGTCGGACAGATCACCTATCACGTTCTCCTATCACGTTCAATCTTTTAACAGTTAAAACTCTATTAAGAATATAACAGGCTGTTGCAACAGCTTCATCCCAGAACACCACAGGAAGTTTCGAATCAGCCAGCATGGTTCTGGCTCCTTCAATTAACGTTCTGTTCTTCCTCTCAGCCACTCCATTTTGTTGCGGAGTATACGGAGCGCTGTACTGGTGGTCTATCCCTTTCTGTAAGCAGAAGATCTCCAACTGATAGTTTTTGAACTCTGTCCCATTGTCATTCCTGATGTATTTAACCTTTTTCCCCATAATATTCTCAACCTTAGTAATCAAATTTATTACCATCTGAACCGTTTCATCCTTTGACTTCAGGAAATATACCCAAGAATATCGAGAGAAATCATCAGTTATCACCAAGCAGTATGATGTTCCACCTAGGCTTTTTACATTCACGGGACCGAAGAGATCCATGTGAAGTAGGTCTAGGGTACTGACTATTGAATTAACCTTCTTGGTGTGATGAGATTTCTTGTGTTGCTTTCCCTTTTTGCACGATAAGCATTGGTCTTCAAAGTTGAAATTTTTCAAGGGAACACCCAGCACCAGCCCATTCTTGACAATGTAGTTCATTTTCCAAAGATGAATATGCCCCATTCTTCGATGCCATAACTCGGACTCCGATTCAGTTGCTTTTGACAGAAGACACGATTCTTCTGTTGCCATCTCAGTCGACCTCATGTCCATAACATACGTATTCTTTTCCCTTGGAGCCTTCATTACTATCCATTCATCTGGTATCTTGAAACCAGGATACAGTACGATCGCTTCATTCTTGGTAAAGTGCACAGTGTAATCTTTGTCACAGATCTGCGATACACTCAACAGATTATGCTTCAGTTCTTCAACAAAATTCACCTTCTCTAACGTCATTTTACCATTAGTCACCGTCCCAATTCCAGTAATCCTTCCACCACTCTCTCCAGCAAAACTCACTCTTCCTTCCTGAACAGGTTTCCATTCGTGTAACAAGTTCTTGTTACTCGTCATGTGCCGGGAACAGCCGCTATCCACAACCCATAGATTGTTTGCAGCCCTGTTCAACTGTTCCTGCACGATTAAAGCAGAGGATTAAAATCTGGGGACCCAAGACCTATTGGTCTTGGGTCGATACATCCCGTACTTTGGCTGTCCAAAGTTAGTATTAGAATGATATCTGTAAGTCCTAAAAGGATACCTTCTTGTAGATTGACTATGAGGCCATCCAAACCTTCGTGAATTAAATGAATTATTACTAATGGTTTGGTTGTTAACAGGGAAAAACTGAGATCGATTTCTTTGAAAACCTGGATTTGTCCAATGTCTGAACTTTGATGAGTTTTCATTTTTAGCATTATAGTGATTACTGTTAGTTCTATTCTCAGTTTTCGAAGGCCTCATACCTCTGAATCTCTGCTTCAGAGGGCAATCAGCAACCAGGTGTCCTATTTGATTGCATCTGAAAAAACTCCTGTGTTCAACTTTCGTATCAATAGTTGTTTTAGATGTTGAGGCTGCATTACCGCCCGTTTGTCTAACATATGGTGGGACATACGGGTTTAGTGGAGAATTCTTTTCAGTTGTTTTATTTTCCTCTCCACGTTTTGGTAACACTGCCTCTTGTTTTGTCTCACTCGACTCGGATGACTTGTCCGAATTTGATGAGACAAAACTAGGAACAGAAATCTTAACATTAGAAACAGGCATACTCGTTTCGCCTTTACTAAATTCTCGATCTTTAATTGTAACCTTAACCGGAACTGTCTGACCAATTTCAACATCAACAGATTTCTGATTACTAGGGTCATAAGTATAGTTATGATTATAAGGTGGTGGAACTTCATTATATCCAATTCCTCCCCTTTTAACTGGGGAACGTTGATCACTTACGAGGTGATCAAGTATAGCGGAGGAATTTCTAATTTGCTCAAGTTTTCTGTTTAGTTCCACCACTTTCACCTGGTGATCAGCTATCTGTTTATCCCTTTCAGCTATTAGTATGGTTTTCTCTTCTAACACTTCATAGCTAAGATCAATTACTTGTATTTTTTCAGCTAGACTGGCTTTAAGACTTCTGATATCTTTCTCACTAGCTTTTATTTTTACCTTGTAACTATTTTCTCTAGCTTTAGTGTAATGATGATCTTCTTTTCATGTTTTAAATTGAGCATCCAAACTAACAAACTGATCAGTTATTGTTTTCAATTGTTCAGACAGATTTTCACATTTCGTACAAGGGAGTTTAGTACTTACCTCGAAGAGCTGGTCTGTCACTTCTGCCATGTAAGCTTGATTTTCTCCAGTCACTTTCTCACTTCCTGCAGTTTCGATGGTCACCAAATTGGCCTGTTCGAACACTTCCTCCACATGCAGATTCCAGTTGTACTCCCCGTTCTGTCTGGATATCATGGCCCTATTATCATTACCACCCCCACTCTGTTGTGTAGACCTGTTTTGACTGCGTTCTACACGTTCATTTGTGCACTCTTTAGCAAAGTGTCCATTTTATTGACAGTTATAACACAGTACCTTTGACTTATCAAAACCTGGTCTTTCACCAACAAACTTTCTACCTGTCTTCTTCATAAACCTCTTAACTCTTCTCACTATCATCGCCATCTGCCACTGCAGATCCATCTCCTCCAGATCATCAGCATCGATCTGATCATAGTCTTCGTCTAGAGTTGCAGGGTCAACAATCTTACCCTTAATGTAATTTTCGTACGAAGCAATGAAAGATGCATAGAGAGCAAACTGCTGTTCAGCAGATTTAACACTCAGGGGCATCTTAGAGTAGTTGTTGTTAGGAACACTTGAAGAGAAACTACCCTTGGTTGCTTGAAGTTTAGAAGCATTTGTTCCTCCAGCTACAAAACACACATCACCATCCATGTTGAGAGTTACATGACCTTCATGTGTTGAATTAGCGCCCGAGTCTCCCTTTGAGTAGTAAGCAGACGATTCAGACTTCAAACTTGAACTTGAGTTAACTTTTGCACCATACATTCCCGGATCCTGAACCTGATCAGTTGGTGTCTCTTTTCGAACCATGTTGAGTTCAAAAGTTCGTAGTTTGTTAACTGCTGTTTCCAAGTCATAGTCGGCAAACTCTTTATCTTCTCTCATTAAGACAGTGTACATCTCCCATTTCGGTGGGAGAGCATCAAGGAGTTTTTCCACGATCTCATCTTCTTTGTAAGTAATGGAATAATTGTTGAGTTCAGTCATTAGGTGATAATATCTCGTGATGATATCATCAAGTGATTCATTCTTCAAGTACTTGAACACAGAGAATTGGGTTTTGAGTAGTTTAATCTTTGATGCACGAATCCCCATATTACCTTCAAATCGGTTTTCAAGTGCTTCCCAAAGCTCTCTAGCGGTTTTATACTTCTTGAAGGTGTGAAGAATCTCTTGTGGAAGAGCCATTGTTATCGCTGCATGAGCTTTGCTTTCAGCCTCATACATTTTCTTTTCTTCCTCTTCCATCTTGTTGTATTTCTTAATCTGTTCACGACCCTCATACAGAGCAGTTGGTGGAATGTATCCATCTTGAATGCACACCCACATCTTAGCATCTTGGTATTTAACATACTGCTCAAACCGATCCTTCCAAGCCACGAAATCGGTACCCTTTAGCATCTTCGGTGCCTTAGTAGCTGAACCCGCATCCACTTCCATCTTCACCAGGTCCGTAATATTTATTGAAGTCATCTTTTACGAAACGAAAACACAAAGAAACCCGAAAAATAAATATTTTATCCTTAACAGTACTGTTGGCGAAGTTGTGGATAACTTCGCTTAAGTCTTAACTTCGCTTGAATTCTTAACTTCGCTCTCCTTTTTAAATTCGCCTGATTTGGCGAAGTTGTGAGGTAGGCGAAGTTGTGGATAACTTCGCTTAACCTTATATCTTCGCCTAAACCCTACAAACAATAGCGGCAACTTCGCCTGATGAACACGATGATTTTGCAGGTTTGATTTTGACGTTTTGCGAGGTATGCGAAGGTGTAATGGGTTGTTTTTGATGGTGAGAGGTGAGTAGGACACAAAAACTCGGTAAACTCGTCCCGCGAATAGTCGAACGGAACGATTTCTACACCCGCGTGATAATCCCGAACCACACAATCACGAGCAAATGCTCTGATACCAATTGTAGGTTCCCAGCCGGATCTACACGGAATATCTCGTTCTACGTAGGTGCGGAATCCCTACGTAAGACGTTACGAGCGTAGAAGACGATACACGTTAACACAATCAAACACACGTTACAATAAACAAAGACACGTTGTATTGCAACTGGAAACACGTGATTCACTGATCACCGATTACACAACTCGTAAACTCGTTCACTCTAATTCTATGAAACGCAGCCGTAACCTAGACTATTTAACAGTCGACAACTTCGCCTAACATGTTTAGGCGAAGTTGTTCCTAACTTCGCTTGTTCCACAAGTTCGCCTATATCAGCGAACTTGTGAGAACTTCGCTTACATCCAAAACACAAATCCAACTAACTCGATTACAGACACTAGACACTGAACTACTGACATCATGTACCAACAGATGACATCATGTACCAACACCATTTCAAATGGGTCAATTTGGGTTGTTTTAAAAATCATATGGGTTGCTTTGGGTCATAGATTTTAATAAGATAGGTCCAAATGGGTCACATAAAATTTCACATTGTTTTTTTTGGGTCAAAATGGGTCGACAAAAAAAAAAAAAACCTTGACCCGAAACCCATTTTGACCCGTTCCAACCCTGACCTATTCCGACCTGGACCCGTTCCGACCCGAACCTTTTGATCCTAACCGTTCCAACCCAAACCAAAACAACCCATTTTTTAGTTGACCCATTCCTACAATAACCCGTTTCGACCCTAACCCGTTCCGAACCATGACCCATTTTGACCCAACCCAACCCATTTGCCACCCCTAAACGTAAATCTCATCATGTTCATCGGTAGACTTATGTTTCTTTGAACTTTCAGCACGCTTTTCAAATTTAGCCCTATGATTGGCTAACCTCATCCTTCGACCCTATGAGTCAGACTCAGTTTCCTCTGGGTCCTCCCCGGTCATGGGTAGATCTGAATGGAATCGAGGTAGGGTCAATCGGGGTTACCCTAATACGAGCAGTCTGCCGGACTCGCGCAGTAGCTGAAGTCGTCGGCGACAGGTGAATGGGTGGAGTGGGTAATCTGGCTACTCTAGCAGGTGAACGATACTGACTGTTAACTTCGTCTTGATCCCTGCGTGGTGACCTGGGTGGATAACTATCGCATCTGTAACCAGATAGATCAGGCACATTCCTGGGTAGCTCTCTACAAATAATTTCTTCTTCCACCTCTTCCTCTTCTTCCTCTTCTGGGTCCTCCTCTTCTGGATCCTCCTCTTCTGGATCCTCCTCTGATTCTTCCTCGGGATCCTCCTCTACAGATATTACCGGTTCTTCTTCCGGTACGTAGTCGTTATTCCTTGACATGACTCTGCACAAGGTTAGTTATAAGAATGATAACTATTGCTATCGCTAACTATTGTCGAGGAGATTAATTAACTAAACCAATTTTAATATTAATTATATCATAATATAATATTAGTTTATTAAAATTTTAATTATTATTATTATTTAAATCAATACTGAATATAAATGAATATAATATTCATAGTAAAATTTACCGTCATCAACAGTATCGTACGTACACGTATTCATACACCTTGTTCCACATAAACACGTATGAGTGTTACATATATATATACTTTCCCATTACCTTTTATACACATATGTTGCCACTTTTACCTAAGCACACGTTCCGCGACTTCTCCCAGAATTCCCTCGTACAAGCAAGTCTGTTATTATGTTCCGGACCACAATAACTCACTTGCTCTACAAGTTCATCCCGACATCCATCAGTATATAATATTAATTTATTATTTAATTATTTTCCCATAGTTAATCGAGCCTACGGTTATATTTTAGGTACCCTAAGGGATAATCTAATCCTTTATAACCAATTGCTCTGATACCAACTTCTGTCACACCCCGACTAGCACAATGCGGGAGCGTAAAACGGGAATGTAACAGACACCTCTGATATCAACACATTGTTTATAAAGAAACATTACAAACTAATTTACAATATATTATATTTCTTCGTTCTATCGTTGTTTTCCAGTCTAGGTGATATAAAAAAACTAGTTCGTTAACTAAACGTTCTTACTACTAACGTCTTTGCTTCTATTCACATAGCATCAACCACACACTTCAGGCAAGTGATAGATCACCCAATCATTCCGATTTAGGTACACCTGAAAAGCAGTTTAAAATGGGTCAACTACTAGAGTTGGTGAGTTTCACGAGTTTCAAGAAAAGAGTAATGAGTATTCACAATTCAGCACTTGTGATCATGAAATAAGTATGTATGTATGTAAATGATGTATGTGATGTAATTATGCTAAGCTACAGTGAAGCCTGGACTGTTCGTGCTGCGTGCCTCCATTTCCCACGCTCAATCAACCACCGTGGCCCCTTTCCGCCCACAACATGCCCCGGTAGCTATGTCTAACACTACATAGCTGGTTCGTAAAAATTATAGTCAGGTGCAAACGGTTTTGGTGTCTCGGAAAACCGTGCCGGCTCCGTTTGGGTTTGTCAAACCAATATTACTATTCACAAGCCACCGGCTCGAAGTTAATCACTGTGATCGTGGGGACTTTCGTGTGGTAGCACTTAGATAATTCACATCATCACATGTTTCAGATAAGTATATAGATATAAGCAAACATGCTTTTCACCCCAAAAGTTCGTAAAACAGTTTAAAAGTGGGGTCATAAAACTCACGATTTAGTCGATAATCAGTACTGTATCAGCTCGTGGTTCGTTAGGTCTGCTATCAGTAATCCCTATAATCAATATTATAATAATATTAATATTTTAATATTATTATAATCTCAATACTAATCTGGGCTGTATAACTAATCTGGGTGTAGTTGGAACGCCCAGAAAGTGGCAGTAGGCTTAGGTTGTGATGTTGTTCAATGCCTAATACCTAAAATCGAACTTGGCTCAGACTCCCGATTTCTCAGCTGGGCCAAGTTGTTCGTTTACGCGTTCAGAAAACAGTTATGGGAAAATAAGCTTGAGTAAATGTATTGGTTAATAAAATTATTAAATTATAAAGAAGGATCACATACTGGGGTCCCGGATTAGTCACGGGGCCCGTTTCCGTTTATTCAGTCTGATTTGAAAAGAAACGCGCCCAATCCACCCGGATTGTCCAGGTTTCTCATAGAAAAGTTCGTTTTTACTTAATTAGTCCAAAAATATGATTTTTGATCACTCTTGGTGTTCTGATTTTCCCGCAGGTTCACTAGTCGCGAACTTGCCGGTTTTTAAAAAAACTGAATTTGTTTAATATTCAGATTAGCATAATTAATTAACCGTTAATCATTAAATTATGAAAATTTAACCACTTATCAATTAAAATATGTAGATTTTTATAAATATATTTCTGGAATTTATTTACTGATTTATTAATTTATAAAAATTCATTTTATCAGCTATATTTCTCCTGAAAATCGTCCGTTTACCCCAAACAATTTCCAAAAATCCACAAAAATTCCTTAATGCTCAATTCATGTCCCAAAACAACCTGCATCAATTCCAGAATGTAAAAAGCTCGTGCAATATTCATTTCGACCCAAATTCGGCTGTAAAAATTCACACGAACGTAAATAAACAAAACACCTTTAAACTTCTCCAAATGATCCAAAAATTCATATGTGATCAAAATACATCAAATCTGAGTTTCCAGAAAAATTTCATAATTTTTGAAGTATTTTACCTATTTTTCCCAAATAAACATCCCAATTCGGTAATAAATTCGCCAAATATTTTCGGAACGTTGAAAAATTACCAAATTTGAACAGGGACTCACTGACATGATCCCTGATGTCCCTGCAAAATTTCAATTCCTAACAATATGAACATCACAACCTTAACCTAAATAGCCCGTAAGCGAGTGTTTCGGCATTACCTTAGCGGGTTTGGCTCGTTTCCGACCTTTTAATCAAGTTTTCAGGTTCTTTTGCTTCTAAGAAAGCTAGGTACAAGTCCTATATCACAAACCAAGAAATATTTCATCAACATAACAGCCCTTAAGTTAGGGTTTCGGCTAGTGTACAAAAACGAACTTTTGAACCGTAAAAACGTCGTTTCAACCCTTTAATCCGTGTTTATGGCCAAAAAAATTATCAAAACAGGTTCCTTACCATGTGTATGATCAAAAAATGTTTATGGACCATTTTTAGGATTTTTACACGGTTAGGAATGATTTTTAGTAACCAAGACATGTTTTTATGGTATTAAACAAGTTTAAACAAGTGTAAAAGCTACTTATTTAAGCTCTTACCTTAGGGTTTTGGAAGTTTTCTGGCTGAAATAGAAGTGGTGTCCAGAGTTTTCCAAGAAATGATGTTAAAAATGGCTTGAATCTAGTTTAAATGTGAAAGAAAAACAAGGGGGGCTGCTGATTGCGATCGGACCATCATGTGCCCACCTTGGGCCCATTTTGGCCCAAGTTTCTGATTTCTCAAGCCCAAATACGAAAGGCCCGGTCCAAATTTAGTTCGGGTTCGGGTTTTGATGCGAAAAACTTATCGGGTGCGTTAAACAACGCGAAAACGAGTGTTTTTCGGCTAGTTTTGTGTAAAAACTTATCTGATTTCTCCTTTTTATCAACTTTCGTTTTCTTCTTCTTAGGAGTAGAAGAGTCACCCTCTGAATCTATTTCAATCTTGATAAACCTCTTACCTACTGGATTGAAATCCACAATCAGTCTTTCTTCCTCAGCTCTATCATAATCACTTCCATCGTTCCTCCATTTATTATCAGAAGGAGCTACATACTCTAGATTCTTGAGATGCCCAAATAACCCTCTAAACTTAGGAATATCAGCTTCTTTGATCTTCTTGTAAGTAGCAAGTTTTGACAGATTATTACCCGTGACATGATCCAAAAATATTGTTGGTCCCTCCTTGTTAACTTTTGGAAATACTTCTTCAACAAACATTTGAACAAATCTTGGATACTGCAACCATTGTTCATCTCCAAAATTCATCTTCATATTGTCCAAAATCATACGGGAGAAATTTTATTTTAGGTTCAAAGACAAAGCAGCCATCATACTTATCTGATAATCCAAGATCTCCGCATAACCACCTTTCCGATGTCCAAGGCAATGTACCATAATATGAACAAGATACTTGAATGGCCTTGACAATGCAGTCTTCCTCAAAGCAAATCTATTCAATGAGTCTCTGTATCCCATTCAAAGCATACATCCTTTTACCATCCTTTCATCTAAATCTACAGGATTTGACGCGTCATCTCCGAACTCCAAGACCTTTCTAATCAATGCTTCATTTACAATGATTTTCTGTCCTTAAACAGTAACATGAATATCTGTACCAAACACCTTTGCTGTACTCCACAATTCAGTTACAATGCTTTCATATGGATCAGCCACATGAGCAATCGCCTTGTAAATTCTTGATATTTTAAGAAATGGCATAATTACTTTGAACTTTTAAGCTTTGGGATCCTCTTCATTCAAGTAAGCATAGATGTTGTGCTTTGGATCAGTAATCTTAGCTTTCTTACCCATCTGCAAACACATAACAGATACACATGTTAAAATCAATGAAATTAGCGTATATGTCCTAGACCACAGATATGTCCATTGTAGCGTATAAGTCTTATAACAACGTATAAGTACTGATCAGCGCATAAGTCCAATATGGAGTATAACTTATACTCTTTATATGTATGATACTTATACGGCGTATAAGTCCATAACTTTGACTTTGGTTAACTAACAACATATACTCCTTATATGTGCAAACATATGCGGCGTATATGTATATATTCAACCAAAAGTTCAATCTTCAAATTTGTAACTTATTTGGACATAGCATTTATCACACAAGCATCGTTTATGTTGAAATATTACAATTTTAAGGTCAATTTTATGACTTATGATGTTTAATTAGTCAAAAAAATATGTATGTAAGAACGGATAAGTCTCCCAATACAGATCTAACAATAACAGTCCACATGAATCCAATTAAGTGTTATTACCACACTCATAATCTTCAGACTAATCTTTTGTGATTATTAATTGTTAAAAATATTTCTAAATAAATCATCTATGACATATCCGTAACTATGTTATTGTTCACACTCAGATCTGAATCAAATTATCACCTTCAGGAACTGGAATGGTGTGCAAATCACCACAACAGATATCAAACAACAATGAACCAGCAAGATTATGTATGCAAAGTTAATCAAGATCAGAGAAATTTTTAGAATCTCACACGCATATGTGACTTATCCGGCATAAATCCTTTATATATACCCAGACATATACGGACCCTTGACATATACGGCGTATAAATGTAAGACTTATACGGCGTATAAGTCTCATACTTATACGTTGCATAAGTATGTCCAATCAAACATTTAATTCTCGTCTTGTATACACCCATGTAATGTCACAATTACAAATTAATGTCCTTGTACATTAGAAGAATAAATTAAATAAGCTTGGTTTTGAAAAATCACTATTTTATCAAGTTCAAATTAATGACCTTGAAATAAACAGATAAACATTGAATCTTTTGTTTTTGATTTGGCAAAACAAGATTTGTTGTTCCATGAAAACACCCAGAGAGATTGTTCACCCGCCCATCAAGAGTCAAAAACTAAATCAGAAAGAAAATCTTTTTGGTTTTTCAGATAGAAACAAGAAATCAATTAAAATCAAACAAATAAAAATTCACAGTTTTTGTGAGTTTGAGCAGGGAACCATATTGACCAAATTGTCCATCCATCACAGTTTTATTTCAGCGTTTATTATGACTTAGTGTTAAGTCAATCATTGGTATTGTTGTCCACCTAAACCTTTCAAAACAAATGATTCAGAAATTTCTGTGATACATTTAATCAGGTTCAATTAAGCACAATATATTAGGAAATATTAGCTCTAATCTTGATTCAGGCGTAATTTAATTTTTACTAGATCACCCCAATTTGACTTAAACCTTAGAATCAGAAGATAAAAAGACTTTTATTTTAAGCAAATCAGCAAATAATCCCCACTACAGGACATACCCCCGTTATCAAGCAATACCCTAAGGTCCTTTACCATGGATGAGTATGCACGATTTCATCTGTCGGCTTACAAACGTTGTGTCCCTTGTGGTCTGTTTCTTAATGGTAATAAGACGCAAGCAAGGGGACAACGTGTGTCAACAACGGATTTTGATCAAGTCAGTAATGAATTTAGTACATAAGTATTTGTGCGACCAAGTTTAATGACTTATAAAGCAGCTTTAATCTGCGTGTTTGCTTTTTAAAACTTGTTTAAATATTCAACAAAAAGAATACCCAGATAATAAACCGCATAAAGACCCGATGGATCCATGAACCTTAAAGCATCCCATCAATACAGGATTTAACGCCATAAAACCATACATCGTTGAAGCGTTAACCACATACTGATAGCTATGTTTTAACAATTTTTAAACAATCATTCTGATTAAAAGGCTTGAGTATGACTAGCTATTACATTTCTGCCATCATTATCAAGACTTATAACGCCCGCGAACTTTTCGGTTTAAAGATTTAAAGCTTGTAGAGTATGTATAATTCTCGGGATTTAACCGACGTTTCTCGGAAGCCTTTACGTCATCCCGGTACGTTTAATCGTTTAACTATTCTTCCAAGATGCCAGATACTTTATACTAGAGGGGCTAGAATGAAACTTATTATATTGTAACATAAACAAAAAACCCTAACTCCCCCCCCCCTCTCTTGCTGTCCGATCGGCGCACACAGCCCCCCCTGCGAATTTTCTTTTTTCTGGCCAATTCATGAGCGTAAAACATCAATTAAAGATTAGCACTATGATTCCCCAAGTCCTTTACACCATAATTGGTCGTTATAACACGCGTATGATCGATTAATGGCGTGTTGTAGGCTAACCGGGGTGGCTGTCAAATTGAGCTTTTCCGGGACTGTTTTGAGTGAGGTTTTTGCACCAAAATCCTCCTACGTATGTGTAGTATATCATACTTAAAAACCATATTCATTGGGGTTCGTTAGATTGGTCAACTAGTTATCGTTTGAAAGATTGTGTTCGGTTGACTAGAATTGTAGTCTGGTGCGTTTAACGCGAGGGTTGAAGTGATTAACAACCAATTCAGCTCGAGGACACTTGGTTTGATGTACGGGTTGTTGAAAAATCATTTTTATAAGTTATGGGGCTGAATTGGTTGTCGGTTACTCAACGAGTCGGTACAACGCGTAATTGCGTTTATTGAGTAGTGGGACACTTGGTTTGATGTACGGGTTGTTGAAAAATCATTTTTATAAGTTTTGGGGCTGAATTGGTTGTCGGTTACTCAACGGGTCGGTACAACGCGTAATTGCGTTTATTGAGTAGTTGGTGCGTTGTACTTGCGAATTGCCGACCCATTTGAGTCGTGTAGCGTCGTGTGGACTTGTTGGCTGTGATTTTATCATGTTAGGTCCACACGGGCCTGAGTTGGATGTTAATGGCCTAAACGACTCTTAAACGCGCGTATTGGTATCACCTAGTGCTTCCGGGGGTAATTTGGGAATTCTTTATTCCCGGGAGTGTCTAAGGGTCATTTTGGTGAATGTGAGGCCTCGGGGGCTGTTGTGATTTAGTTTGATGAGGTCGAGGCTTTAGGTGACCTGAACCCCGTTAGAACGTCTCGTAGGATAAACGAGTCATCTTGATGTCGTTAGTATTGATTGAATGTAAACTGGCAGGTGTTTGAATATTGGGATTACTTAGGGATTCTCTAGCTCGTGGTGAATCCGTGTCTCGTGTCAGGTGAGTTCATGATGCCCCTTCTAACTCTTTTTAAGTTTTGGGCTACCATGCACACCTAAACGATTTTTCTTGATGAAACGTTTAAACTATTTTATATAGGCTTGCTAGTATATAGTTGGCCTTGGGATGTTATAGTGTGTGTATATTATATATTATTGTATGGCCAATATTTGGCGTTGTTGTAGTCGTTATCGACTACGGATGTTACGTATGTCTACTTTGTGTTTGCATACGTTGATGAGATGTTACGTGTTTGGGTTGTACGTTTGCTCGACCCTGATGTTATTATTTGGATGTTATATATATATATATATATAGGATGCACTTATGAGGATGTTTATTTACATGTATGTATATACATGTAGATATAAGGATGATTATGTATTGAAGATGATGGCTTAACTGATGTACTCCTTTTACTTTTAAACTCTTGAATGACTATTATGAGTATTATTTATTGATGTTATTTATTAAAACTTAAACTCACTCAGCTCAAGCTGACTTTGTGTGCATGTTAGTGTGAGTTTCAGGTTAGGAGGAGGATGCCTTATCGCTTGGACATGCACGAAGCTACTTGGACGGTGAAGGGCATACATGGATGGAAGATTTTATTATTGAACATTTTATTTTAAAAAGTTTTATAAATCATATTTAAATTTGTTTTGGGCATAATTCCCGGGTTTTTGGGAACTTATTTTATTATTTATGTTTTCCGCTGAATTATACTCTGAATTGGTTATTTTAATGAAATGAATTGTTTTCAAGTTTTAATATTTTTATAAGTGTTTTGTATGAATACCAACTGTGGGGTTCCCGGGGTTCGGGGCCTTACAAGACTTTTGTTAGAAACTAATACCCCATCAATTTGGCAATTTTAGTTTATATCACTTAGTTTTCCTTACTTGTATGTTTTTAAAGGCCTACCAATGCACCAATACATTTAAGCACATAGCCTTTTATACCTACTTTTTACTGGATTTAGAAGCAGATGATCAATATACTATCATCTTCCCTTTTTGCTTCAAAAACTCATTTTCTGAGGAGCAACGTTTTTTAATACATATATATAAATTTTTCAACTGTTTTTGGTTTTTCTGAAAATAATATTCTCCCCTTAAAATCAAAAACTATAAGAAAAATATTTACAAAAGAAAATTTTGACTCTGATGTTCAGGATCACTAGGTATCCAACACACCTGTAATCTCGGTAACCCCCTTATCAACCCCGCCCAAAACTTTTAAACCATTAAGTTTTAATAAGTATTGAAATCGTGACTTGTCAAAAGCTTTGGTGAAAAGATCTGCTTTTTGTTCATCGGTGTGAATTTTGTCTACGGTAACCAACTTATTTTCGTAACAATCATTAATGAAGTGATACCGTATTTCTATATGTTGAGTTTTAGAGTGATTTATCGGATTCTTAGTGATCGAAATAGCTGCATTATTATCTACAAAGATAGGGGTAGTAAGAAAATTCAAACTGTAGTCCCGCATCTGTTGTTTTATCCAAAGATCCTAAGAACAACAACTAGAAGCAGCAATATACTCAGCTTCATAGGTAGATAACGAAACTCTGTTCTGTTTATTTCATTCCCAGGTGACAAGTCGTTTGTCGAAGAACTGACACCCTGCCGTTGTAGATTTGGCATTCAGCTTACAGTTTCCATAATCTGAATTAGAATAAGCCCTTAACACAAACTCATCGTCTTTTAGATACAAGAGACCGACCCCTAAACATCCCTTGAGATAACGTAGAATTCTTTTGACAATCATGAGATGTGAAACCTTCGGATTTGAATGATATCGGGCACACAAACAGGTAGCATACATGATGTCTGGCCGAGAAGCAGTCAAATACATCAACGAGCCTATCATAGATCGGTATAAGGTTTGGTCAACCTTCTCCCCGTTAGGATATGGACCGATACCATAATTCAATGGTAAAAGAGTGCTGATAGCCGATGCATCAGTCATGTTGAACTTTGTCAAAACGTCATTGACATACTTTGTCTGATGGATAAAGATACCATCTGACAACTGTTCAACTTGAAATCCAAGAAAGAACTTCATCTCCCCCATAGCACTCATTTCGAATTTCTTCTTCATGACTTCTTCAAATTTCTTGCACAGATCGCATTCGTCGATCCAAAGATTATATGATCGACGTAAATCTACACGATCAGTAGATGTCCATCAACAAACTTAGCGAAAAGTATATAGTCGACACTTCCTCTGATAAACCCGTTGACCAAGATATGTTGTGACAACGTCTCATACCAAGCTCTTGGGGCTTGATGGAGACCGTAAAGAGCTTTATCAAGTAAATACACTTTGTCTTTGTGGATCGGATCGACAAACCCTGGTGGTTGTCCCATGTAGACTTCTTCACTAATCTTCCCGTTAAGAAATTCTGATTTCACATCCAACAGATAAACTTTGAAACCTTTCCAAGAAGCAAATGCAAGAAATATCCGAATAGCCTTAAGCCTGGTAACTGGTGCGTAAACCTCGTTGTAATCGATACCTTCTCTCTGGTTAAATCCCAATACAACAAGTCTTTCTTTGTTTCTAACTATGATCCCATTTTCATCCCTTTTGCACTTGAACACCCACTTGGAGTTAATCTACCTTGTATCATCAGGTAAATCCACCAATTTCCAGACCCCGAGCTTTTCAAACTGCATAAGCTCTTCTTGCATAGCATTCACCCAGCTTTCTTCTGTTAGGGCCTCTTTATAAGTTTTTGGTTCAACCTGAGAAATAAACATTTAATTGAGAATTGATTTTGTAAAGAAGAAACCCGAGAGTAGAAACACTGTAGATTCTGTTCAGTTTGACTTCTCGTCTGCACCCTAGTGTGCAAATCTCCTATTATATTATCCTCGGAATGGTAGGATAACGTTCTCGGCACCACCTCTGATGGTACTAACACTTCAATTTGAAGATTGCTCTCACACATTTCAGGAATAACAGTGGATGGAGAAATAAATTCAATTATCTCCTCATCTGAATCACCATTGTCATCAAAAACTAGAACAGTTTCTGGTACATCATCGGATTAAACATGGTCAGGAACTTCTAGAGGAACAGACACAGGATCTTCAGGCATAGGCACTTGATTTTCCACCAAGTATTGATTGTAAATCATCGTCAAAGTTTCTTCGGATAAATCTTCCTCAGGGAGTTGAAAACTCTCCCAAAGATTCTCATAATCGAATAGCCTTGAATCTCCTGGTCGTTGTATGGTAGGAGTGTATCTTTGACAATCGACATTTTGAAATTGAATAATCTTGTGGAGGCTAGGAATGTAGACACGTCTGAGAGGACTAGCATACCCCACAAAGAAACCTTCAATCGATTTGGGACCAAATTTTCCACTTGGTTCAAGAATGGAACATGTTGATCCAAACGGTTCAAGCCACTTCAAATTTGGTTTTCGACGATTAAGTAGCTTAAAGCACGTCTTGCCATATTTCTTCATAGTAAGGTCCTGGTTGAGTGTATAACACGCTGCCGCCACTGCTTCTGACCAAAAATTAACTGATGACTTTGAATATGAAAGTATAGTTTGAGCTGTTTTTATCAGGGTTCGATTCTTTCGTTCAGCAACTCCATTTTGTTGTGGAGTGTAAGGCGCACTGAATTCATGAAGAATCCCTCGGTCATTACAGTACTCAAGCATTCTGTTATTCTTGAACTTCGTCCCGTTGTCACTTCTTATTCGCCGGATTGGTAGATTATACAAATTTTCCAGCTTCTTGAATAAGATCATAAGGGAATCATATGTCTCATCTTTTGATTCCAAAAACATTACCCATGAAAATCTTGAATAGTCATCAGTAACCACAAGACAGTAAAGTTCTCGTGTGATAATTTTGACATTCACTAGACCAAAAAGATCCATATGAAGTCGTTCAAAAGGTAGGTTGATGGAGTTGACAAGTTTCTTTGGATGAGATTTCCTTGTTTGCTTTCCCTTCTTACAATCCAAACACTCTTCACTTAACTGAAAATTCCTCAAGTTAACTCCTTCTACCCGATTCTTGTGAACCAGATGGTTCATTTTCCTCAAACTTATACGTCCCATCCTCCGATGCCCTAACACGGATTCCCGTTCAGATGCTCTTGAGATGAAACACTGAGCAGACCCTGATGAAGTAGATGCTGAGCTCATATTCATGACGTAAAGATCATTCACTCTAGGAGCACGCATAATGATCCATTCTTCAGGTATTTTGAAACCCGGTTTCAAAATCAAACACTCTCGATCCGTAAAGTGTGTAGAGAATTGTTTATCTTAAATCTGTGATATACTTAGCAGATTATTCTCCAACTCTGAAATGTAGTTGACATTCTCAAATGTGGCCTTTCCATTGGTTAAAGTTCCCTCACTAACAATTTGTCCACCTTGATTTCCAGCAAAGTTAACATACCCACTTATTGATTTAACATCGTTCAGCAAGTAGAGAGTACCTGTCATGTGCCTAGAGGCTCCACTATCCATTATTCAACGAGAATCGTGGGATCTTGGAAGTCCCTGCACATACAGTTAACGGATTAGTGAAACAAGGAAACCCAAGCCTTCTTGGTCTTGGGTTGTTTAATATGTTTAAACAACAACATATCATTTTCAACTTCTGAATCATATGATAATGAATTTTCACTTAATTTTGGTGACTCAGATTCAGATTTCACTTTCCCAACACAATCAGTTAGTTTAACAACAGTTTTTGCTACCCAGTTTTGACCAGCAGATTGTTTCTTTTTATAAAACGATGTTTGACCTGTTTTTGACTTTGTTGGTTTTAAAACGTCATTTTTAACAATCTTTTGAATATCAATTGACTCATTTCTTTTCAACATTTTTACCTTTTCAGTGACACAAACTGGTTTGTTATCACACTTATAGCCTAGTCCAGGTCTCTTGCTCACAGTCTTTTGAAGCGTAATGTGATCCTGTTTGTATCTATTTGGACAAGCATAAAATACATATCCAGCCTCATTACAACAAAAACAACGTCTCCTATCAATGAATTTATTGATTTGAGATGTAGTTTAAACCTATTTATGTTCTGCTTTCAAACGATAAAATTCATCATTTGACTGTTTTCTAAATTCAACTTCCTTTTCAGATTCTGATGTTTTGCCATGCACAAAAGTTATCTTTTTCTCTTGAAATTGCTTAACTCGAGAAGATTGCTTGTTATAAAAACTTGTTTCAGCAAATCTTGTCGATTTCTCAACTTCCTTTTGTTTACCCAACCCATGAGGTTTAACAGTTTCCTCAAATAGCACCGAATTTGCCATTTTCACTCCAGTTGTTGAATCACAACCAAAACTCTCATTATCAACAGATTTAGAAATATCATGATGTGGTGTGTTGATTTCCACATTGAGTGACTTTTTCAAACCTTTCGGTTTATTTGGAACATAATCATTCCACATAGGTGGAGGAACTGCATGATAATCTTCTCTTATGTTCTCGGTCTCATTATCCTCACTCTTTGATGACGTTTTAGGGATAATGTGATCAAGTACATATGACGACGCAGCATAGCTTACCAATTTCAGATTAACACGTTCAGTCTCAATCTTGAGTGTTTGAAGCTCAAGTTTGAGTGTTGCATTTTCGTCAATGTGTCTGTTAATGGCAATCTGTTTGTCTTCAACCGTGTGTTTAAGCCTCATTAACAACATTTAAATCAAACAAGGACTTATCGTAGTGTCTCTTTAATTATTTGATTTCTAGATTTTTAAAGTCACATTCATCGCATGGCAATTCACATTTTTCACAAAGGTTTGAGTTTAGAATTACCTCTTTGGCCATGAACGCTTGATCAACTAGTTCTTCACTTGAAGTTTCTGAGTCAACATCAGTGATGTCTTCTACCACTCCTTCAACAAACTTGTCCTCAACAATTTTTTCAACATCATTAACTAAATCCTCCTTACTTCCTGACATGTTGACTTCGGGAATTTCATCATCCCTTTCCACTCCAAAGTCAATTTTTCCATGTGGAACATCTTTCTCATAAAACCAACCTGCAAAACTCTCGATAATATCCAGAGGAAATAATGAAATAAGATAGTCAGAAGGAACCTCATGAATTTTATCATATGTTTGAGGAAGTTCGTCATCGAAAGTATCACAATCAACTTCATTGTTGTTATCTTCATTCACATTCTTTTCCAAGTCCTTATCCTTGGCAGCTTCAATCTCAACATCACGATTCACCTTTACCTCATACTCTTGAATCTCAGACTCAATCTCATTACCATCCTTATCTTCAATCCTATTAACCATCTTAACCACATCACTAAGCTCACGTTTGTCTTCATCAACCACAATAGCCACATTAGCTTGGAATACATAATTCCAATTGAAACCTTTATCAACTTGGGCTGTAGCTGCCTTTTGCTGCGAGGTTGATGCTTCAGTAGGTTTCTTTCCCTTTGATGATTCTCCCTCTAGACGATGATATATAGCTTGCTTATAATAATCTTGTCCAAAAGGATTAGCAGCATTATCCTCCACACTTTTGCTAGTACATTCCCTATTGAAATGTCATTTCTCTTTGCAACGAAAACATCTAACTTTAGACTTATCAAATCCTAACTTAGAAGTTGTACATCAAACACATTTCGACCAGTTATTTCTTTGAATCTTTGTGCTCTTCTTATCACACTTGCCATGCACCATCTTATGTCAATCATCTCCATTTCCTCCGGGTCAATCTGATCATAATCTTATTTAGTCATATTATGATTTCCAGTGCGACCCACCACCAAACACTCATATGATTCTAGAACAGATCCTAGAAAAGCCATGTGTTCCTTGATAGTATCAGTGGTCATGTATCCCGTATTCTTCAGATTCACTGCTATGTTGCAATGAATAACCTCAGAATCCTTTGAACTAGAAGCTTAAGCAGTTGGAATTGTTCCTGAATAACTACTACTGTACTGAGGAGTAGCAGTGACATTGGTAACATAAGCTTGACTGATTGACTCAGCACAAAATGCAGTGGGAATCTTGGGATTTGGAGTAACACTTGAATTAGAACCCTTGCAATACAAACCCACATCTTGTGATACGACAGTAGATTTCATCTTTTGTTTCTTTCTAAGCTCCAGATCATGAGCTTCAAGCTTCTCAATAAAACTTGAAAGGTTCAAATGAGCATAAGCAATGGGATTAGATTGTTGAATCATTATGAAAGTACCATACTCTTCAGGCAAAGCATCAGCAAGTTTTTCGATGTATTCATACTCAGGCTTATCAATCTTCAGCCTTTTCATCTCATTCACAAGATAGAAGTATCTTTCAACCAACTGAGCAAAAGATTCACCATAACTTGAGCAAAAATATCGAATTCTTTCTTAAGAAGTGTTATTTTACTCTTACACATGTCAGGGTTTCCTTGATCTTTGTTTAATAGTGCATGCCAAATTGAATAGCCTGAACTATTGTGCTGTAGTAATTGAAAGATCTCGGCTTTGATGTCTTGTTGGAAAAGATTAATCATTTTCTTTTCTCTGAGAAACAAAAGTTTATCCGCTTCAGCAATTTTTGATAGTCGGTAGTTTTCCCCATTCTCATTCTTAGGGATGATGTATTCTTCTTCAACGGCTGTCCATGTTTTGTAGTTCAACGCTTGAACCTACGTTTCAAATTTATCGGCCCACGAAGGATAATCTTACATCCTAAGAAGCGTGGGAGGCTTATTAGCTGTACCCATCTCATTTTCCAAATTAATGTTCTAAAGTAAGACAGATGGCTGTGACACGAATGCACTTAGGTTTTCCATTTTGATCAAAGTCAACGTATATGTTTCTGGTCAAGGATGGTCAACGTATAAGTATTGAAGAATGGTCAACGTATATATATGTGGCCAACATATAAGTGTTCACCTTATAACATATGCGGCGTATATGTTATACGTGAAGAGCATATACGCTGTTATGACATATACGGTGAAGATCTCCATTTAGGTAATTTTGGGTTTTGAAGGTGCAAATGATGTAGGAATTGAATGAATTTTGGTAGGGTTTGTCATGGATAGGTAAGTAACAATGTGTGAAAGTTTGAAGAACTTTTGACGGTGAAATTTGAATGTAGAGAGAAAAACCTTGTGTAACGTCCGTTAATTTTCGATAAAAGGTTTAACCTTGTAGTGTTGCGTGCACCTTTCGGGCTTGACCCGGCATTCGCCCGGGAGCTCCTTGCCACCCTCGTAAGCTTATGATACTTAACTTTTCTTACAAGTTCAACCCGTAGTAAAGTGGAGGGGCCAGAATGTATTATGTTGTTAATATATTTTATATAAAAAAAATCTAACCCTAACCCCAACCCTACCTCCGATCGACGCCCCTACCCCCTCCCCTTCTCGATTTGTATGCAACCAGCCATCACCCGACCTTCAAACGTTCAATTCCAGGTCGGTATTAAATGTGTACAACTCTTTTTCACCTTAATTCATCCTTATGGCTCGTTTATTCGTCGTTAAACCGCTTGTTTTAAGCTTACTGGGTGGCTGTCCAATTGGGCAGTTTCGGGGCTGTTTTGTAAGGCCTCAAACCCAAAGAACCCTACAGTTGGTATTCATATAAATACTTATAAAAATATATAAACTTGAAAATAGTTCATTCCATTAAAACAACCAATTCAGAGTATAATTCAGCGGAAAACCTAAATAATAAAATAAGTTCCCAAACCCGGGAATTAAGCCCCAAAACCAATTCAAATGTGTTTGTTAAAACTATTTAAAATAAATGTTCAATATTTAATTCTTCCATCCATGTATGCCATTCGCCGTCCCAGTAGCTTCGTGCATGTCCAAGCGGTAAGTCATCCTCCTCCTAACCTGAAACTCACACTAACATGCACACAAAGTCAGCTTGAGCTGAGTGAGTTCAAGTTTTAAATAAATGACATCAATAATTAATAATCATAATAGTCATTCCAATGGTTTTAAACTATAAAAGGGATACATCAGTTAGGCCATCATCTTCAATAAATAATCATCCTTATATATATATATGTATATATATATGTATATATACATATATATAAACATCTTTATAAGTGCATCCCTATATATATAAATATAAATATATATATATATATATATATATATATATATATATATATATATATATATATATATATATATATAACATCCAAGTAATAACATCAGGGTCGAGCAAACGTACAACCCAAACACGTAACATCTCATCAACGTATGCAAACACAAAGTAGGCATACGTAACATCCGTAGTCGATAACGACTACTAACATCGCCAAATGTTGGCCATACAATAATACATACATACATACTATAACATCCCAAGGCCTACCATATACAAGCAAGCCTATATAAAATAGTTTAAATGTTTCATCAAGCAAAATCGTTTAGGTGTGCATGCTAGCCCAAAACTTCAAAAGAGTTAAAAAGGGCATCATGAACTCACCTGAAGTCAACCAAACACCAGCAACGAGCTAGAGAATCTCTAAGTGCACACTTACAAATAAGAGCCTGTAATTTGTACACAACGCATTACTAAACTAGCCCGTAATAACACACTCGTCTAACGAACCGTCCAAAACCAATTGTTTTGACCCGAGGCCTAGCCCATACTCATTTTACTTTACCTCAGCCCCTAAAACCTTTCAATTAACCAATCCCACCCTACGATCCAGGTCGGGGCTAACCATGATGCACAATTCACCTGTTTGTACGCAAATCGAGTTGAATACGCGTGTAATAAATCCTTAAATCAATTGCCAAGCAAATCAGCCCCATATGGACCAAATTCCCATCTTAAACTATTCATGTATCATAACTATGTCACGCGAGTCGATATGGTTGGCGGTTCCTTTACACAACACCCAAATTAACGTTTAAACAACAATTCGCGCACAACCGACTCGATTGACTAATCACCAACCAAATCAGCCCCGAGTACTAAAAAAATAATTTTCTCACAGCCCTTAAATCCATCTAGGGCTATGAAAACTGATTCGGTTGGAAATTCAATCGATTAACGCATCAAACTCAACAATTGACGATTCTACCCTCGATAAACCCTAGTTTTCGAACTAAAATCAATTGACCGAACTAAACACCTTCAATGACCCCAAAATTTTAATATGATGTAAATGACATACCTGGGAATATTTTTACACCAGAAGCCCTAATTTTTATCCACGGGAAGGGGGTCAATTGAACCCTAGCCGAAAATCTGTCCTACAAAATGAATAGGCAAAATTGAGCATCAAAACGACTAGAATTGGACGAAGGGAGTGTTGGGGATTGTAGTACATACCTTGAACCACTTCTAGTTGCCTTGGAATTGATCAAAAGTCGAAGAACAAAGGGGAGGGGGCGGCTGCCTTGGTCCGATCGGAATTAGGGAGGGGAGAATGGGGATAGGGTTTACGATATAGAGAATTTTCACATCTAGCCCTTCTAGTTTTAAAGAATTAACATCTTGGGGGAAAAGTTAAATGTTTTAACGTACCGGGATGATGCGAAAGTTTCCGAGAATGTCGGTTAAATCCCGAGAATTATACATACATTACATGCTTTAAATCTTTAAACCATAAATTAACAGGTGTTACATGTTTCGGCTGAGGTTTTTGCACCACAATCTTCCTAGGTATGTACCATATAATATACTTAAAAATCATGTCCATTGGTTTTAGTTTGATTGGTCAACTAGTTGTAGTTTGAAAGATAGTTTTCGGTTGACTAGAATGGTAGTTTGTTGCGTTTAACGGGAGGGATGAAGTAAGTGATGACAAATTCAGTTCGGATAGCTTCTGTTTAATATACGAGCTGTTGGAAAATGATTTTTATAAGTAATGGGGCTGAATTGGTTGTTGGTTACTCAAACGGGTCGGTACAACGCGCATTTGTGTATATTGAATAGTTGGTGCGTTGTACTTGTGAGTTACCGACCCATTTGACTCGTCTAGCGTTGTGTGGACTTGTTGGCTGTGAAATTATCATATTGGGTCCACACGGGGCTGAGTTGGATGTTAATTGCCTAGACGACTCTTAAACGCGCGTGTTAGTATCACCTAGTGCTCCTGGGGGTAATTTGGGAATTCTTTACTTCCGGGAGTATCTAAGGGTCGTGTTGTTAAACTTAAGGCCACGGGGGGCTGTTATGATTGAGTTTGATGAGGTCGAGGCTTTAGGTAACTCGGACCATGTTAGAACGTCTCGTAGGATAAACGAGTCCTTTCGATGTCATTAGTAATGTTTGTATGGAAACCGACAGGTGTTTGAGTATTGGGGATACTTAGGGGATCCACTAGCTGGTGGTGAAATCGTGCCTCGTGTCAGGTGAGTTCATGATGCCCCTTTTTAATCTTTTTACGTTTTGGGCTAGCATACACACCGTATCACAATTTTACCCGAATTTACTCGTCTAAACTATTTGGATGGCATTACATAGCCTTATTTGTAGTTGTGGGCTTATGAAACTATGTGTAAATTTTATTCTATGCCTTAGAATATTTGAGGCTCGTTTATGGTTATATATATATTTTATAAGGTTATAGATATTACCTATGGTCTAGACTCAAGGATGTAGGCTTACTCGTATTGTAGTATGTCGCGAGATGATATTTATGAATGTGTATGCGGATGTTACTTTAAGAACATAGGTTCACTTTCATGATGATATATATTTTTGGGATGATATTATTGTATGTTGTACGTATGTTTGTACATATATTATTGTATGGCCAATAATTGGCGATGTTAATTAGTCGTTATCGACTAAGGATGTTTGCGTATGCCTACTTCGTGTTTTTATGCAGATGGATGGTGATCTTGTCCGGGCCAAACTATACTGCTCAGGTTCTTAAATCCTGTGGCGGGCCCTGAAAAGCCCGTAAAAGGGGAGGCTCGTGTGGCATGATCACCATCGGATGAGATGATACGTGTTTGGGTTGTACGTGTGCTCGACCCTGATGTTATTACTTGAATATTATGTGTTTGGGTTGTACGTGTGCTCGACCCTGATGTTAATACTGGGATGAT
Organism: Bidens hawaiensis; assembly: GCF_021521415.1. Taxonomy (NCBI): domain Eukaryota; kingdom Viridiplantae; phylum Streptophyta; class Magnoliopsida; order Asterales; family Asteraceae; genus Bidens; species Bidens hawaiensis. The sequence goes on along the minus strand of NW_027492438.1, from coordinate 540,848 downwards.
ATCTATATGGATATAATTATATGGATGTTTACATATTTATAAGTATGACTACTTATGGTTGATGATGGCCTAACTATTGTATCCCGTTTTATATTTAAACTCTTGGAATGATTTATTTAAATGTCAATTATTAAAACTTGAACTCACTCAGCTCAAGCTGACTTTGTGTGTATGTTAGTGTGAGTTTCAGGTTGGGAGATGGATGCGTACCACTTGGGCTTGCTCGAGACTACTGGACGGTTGAATGCATATCTAGTCGGAACGTTTCATTGATGAAAATTGTTCTTCTCAATTTTATTTAAATACATTTAGATTTGGTTTTGGGCATAACTCCCGGTTTTAGGAACTTGTTTGAGCAAATTATGACTTTTCCGCAGATTTATACTCTGAACAGGATTTAAAATAAATGAATTGCCTTGGGTTTAAAATCACATTTTCCTGGTTTCGAGAAATTTGATATTCCTTATTCCGCTGTTTACTACTCTGAAAACGATTTTAATAAGATGAATTAGTTTGGCTTTGAATTTTCGAGAAATTTTGGATATGATGACCAACTGTAGGATTCCCGGGATTCGGGGTCTTACACCTTGAAAACTTGAAGTGTTCAAGCTAGTAACGAGCCATAAGCTCTGATACCACTTGAAAAAGGCCTGTGATCTGGATGTAGACTACAATAAGGATCTCTGATTGTTACAGCTTGTATCTCAAAGTGCGGAATCCATTGAGATTGAACACACACAAGTAAACATTAAGCACAATTTCATATACATCAAGAAAGATTACAAGATATGACACTTTGCACACTTTCTCTCTCTACTCTCTCTCTCTCTCTCTGACGGTGACCAAAAGTCTAAGTAGAAGCGCATAAGTCCCCTATTTATAGGAAGCATTCACAAGCTCATCAAGGCCGTATATGTTATACGGCGTATAACATATACGCCGCATAAGATATGCGCTGACCTTGAGACTTATGCATTGACTACAACACACAAACTATACATTTGACATTTTTAGCCCTATACAGTCATATCTAATACATCTAAGACCCTAGAAATAGACATTATGCTCTAACAGTAATATTCTAAAGCGGTGTATGTGGATTAATGCTATGGATGACACGTAAGAACTCCATTAATATCTGTTCTGGATGTGGTATGTAATTCATCATTGCACCAGATGAGTCTTTACAACCAACAAAATTCCCCATCTTATCATATATTGGGCAAAATTTAGGTTCATAATAGCACTCCATGAAGATTACTGCAAAGATAAACTTAAACGAAAAAGGATCACGGGCACCAGATAATAGTGAAATAAACTATATATTGTAGAAAAACTAAACTAATTTAAAGCAATTAAACTAAACTATATTAACCTAATATTATAAAAATAAAATAAAATAAAAACTACTTAGACTCTTACGACTCAAAAACAAAACGAAAAAAGTAGCACACATATAGCAAGTAAGTTTAATCAAAGCTAATAACGCAATCGCGAAGATTCCTCGGCAACGACGCCAAAAATAGATGTGCTAAAAGTAGTTATATAAAAACACGCTAATCTAGACACTAAGAAATAAATTCTAGACTCTTAAACTTAACTAAACTACTAACCGGCAAGTGAGCCGGTCGACTCTAGTACTGCTAAGTAAGTCTGGATATCAAATCCACGAGACTCTTCTAATTACATAAACTAGCTAATTAGACTCAACTACAAACACAACTATTTATTTATTATTATTGGGGGGGTTTTACTAAAAACTAATATTAAATTAATCACTAAGACTTAAAGATGACTTAAACCTAGACTTAATTCAATGATGACAAGCAACCAACTAGGCTACAATCCCCTAAGTTTTGGTTATCAATTAACCGGAAAATATTCAGTTACGGAACTTGGATCGTAAAATAGACACTTAAAAGAAAACCCGAGTAGGACCCCTGACCCTTCTCAAGAAGACACCTATGGTTTTTCTAATAAGTTTTAACATTCATTAGTATTTAAAATCAAGTTTCCGTGCGGTCCCCTAATTAATTACAAACTAGTTCCTTTATATGAAATCCTACCTTACAATGCGGAAATCAAAGGCAGTCTAAGTTATTCAATTGACTCGACAGACAAAGTTAATCTATCAAAACTAGATAGACTCCTTAGGAAGAACTAAATCTAACACCTTACAGTTATTTAGGTTAGCAGCACACTTAGGTTTATTTGATTAAATAATATTATTCCTATGATCTTATTCGAAATCAATCGTAAAATAGTCAAAAACACAAAGTAGATGACCTAATAGCAACCTATCATAATGACAAACAATAATCAAGGCAACTATGAATTATAAACTCAACAAGCAACCCTAAACACACATATGTATCAATTTAATATAATTAAACCTTTTAACTAGTTCATAAAACCATAACGATAAATAAATCCCAAGTCAAAATCACAACGCCAAAATAGGTTCATCATAAGCCTAAGTAGTTCATAAAGTTTAGCCTAGCATTATAAAGTCAAACAAAACAAACTTAAAGGAAATCATGGTGAAAAATAATATAAAGGAAGAAAATATATGATAAAACCCGTAGTCTTAGTTCTTGATCGCGGAGCACTTCACAGGTAGATTCCTTGCCATCAAACCCGCCAAAATATGCAATCCTAAGCTCCAGAAAACTCCAAATTCGGCTCTGGTTCGCAAGGTATGCTTAGGGTTAAGTTTATGGGTGTTTATATAGGTTTCTTGGGCCCAAAACTGGTAAAAACGCAAGAAATTTCTAGAATTTGGGTGCCCGGAGCACCCCGTGACCGGTTTGGTCCAGTTCAATTCTGATGCGGTCCGGTTTAATTCTGATGCTCCGGTTCTCCGGTTTTGCTTGTTTTAGCTCGTTTTCACCCTTTTTAACCACGATCAACCTCTGGAACCTACATTATTCAAATATGTTAGTAGTATACAAATTCTAATAAAAACCCAACAAAAGCTAATAAAATATTATATAAAATATACAAGGAATTTATATATATTTAGGATTATATCACATAGTATGGTAACAACCAAGTATCGATACACGGACACGTTTGTTTGATTTTTACTACTAAATCGTTGTATTTGTTTCAACCGAAAGTAACCATCGTAGTAGTTTTGGTTTGACAAGTAAATTTTAAAAGAATTTTTAAGCTAAAATAAAATACAATGTTTTTTTTTGGGGGGCTTATATTTTTATAGAAATAATCAAGGATAAAAGTGTACCATCTTGGGTAAAAATCCTCTTAACTTGGTTTAACAATTAATTGGTAAACATGTGATATAAACTTGCTTTGGTAATTAAATGTGGGAATAACACCTTATTCCTAAGTCATGTTGATGTGTTGTAAAACACTCGTATTTTCCACACGTTTTATCTACGTATTATATTATATTTTATATGTTTTAACTCGTTTTAGATAGGTTTTACATAATTTTATTCATATTGTAGGTTTCGGGTGAAAGGAAGAGAGAAACCGAGCTTTTGGAGTAGTTTACGAGCCTTTTACGCATACGTTTTCAAGTAAAAACTCAAGGCCCGGTCCGTTATATCATGGAAAAGCCCAAGCCTCATATTATAACATAACATAAAAAAGAAAAAAAAAACCCTAAGTTGGGCAGCTTACCTGCGATCGCAGAACAGCAGGGGAGAATGAAAGAAGAAATATTTTTTCGGCTAGGGTTTGAAGGTTGTGGCGGCTAGGGAAGGAAGAAGACACAAGAACCAAGCCTCGGGATCATTCACCACTGTTTTTTACAGCCGAGAGCAGCCCCGGAACATCTCATATCCTTACATCTTTTCTATTGTTCATACACTTTTAGTTTCTTGCTTAATTGTTGAATTGTTTTGCAAGTACTTGAGAGATTGAATTGTTTATGATTAGAATTGATTGTTGGACGATTGTTATTAAGATGATTGTATGAGTTTTATGGAGTTTTTAATGAGTATATGCTGCTGTCCAAATAATATGATCGGCTAATCTTGTTAGTTCTACCTAGGAATGATGATTCTTGTTAGTGTTTGATAGGTTTTATGGATTGTTTGATTGATAGACTTGAACTGTTATTGTAAAGTTTGATTTAGACATGAAATAGGTTGTGTTTAGTGGCTGGAAATTTTGGTAAATTATTGCATAAACCCCGTATGTCGGTTGATTAGTTTTGTATTGATTGATCGGTGCATTGTTTGATTCTAGACTTTGTGTTTAGGGTTTGTTTGCGGTAGGTACCACCGTAGGGTTTTGTTGCGTGATTATTCGGATTAAGTAAAGTGGTTAAACACCTTCTTTGAGACCGAGAGGTGATAAGAAGTAGGGTCGTCTCATTACCTTTGCATGCTAGAATAAGGATTGCGCGAGAGCGAGTTCGTTTCTTGTCAGGCTTAAGTGTTTTGAGCGACTAGTTGATCTATTTTAGTTTAAGTTGAATTGTTCCTCTATCCTTGGTTGTGTAGTATTCATTGCCATTAGGGTCGAGTGTAGGTGAGACCGAGAGGTGATCTAGCATTAGAACACGTTAGCAATTATTTCCCGGTTTGGTCGTTTTAGCCGATTTTGAGTAGTTAGGGTTTATTGAGTGAGACCAAGAGGTAATCCAGTGAGCCCGAGCGATCCTTAGTCGTGTCATCTTTAGAGACCGGTGTCTTGAAGTCATCCAATCCATTAGCTTTTTAGGCCTACAATTTGATTCAGACCTAGGTAGACGTTTTTCTCCATCCTAAGTTAACACAGTTAGTTTTCCGTTAAGTTTTCTATTTTTGGTAAGTTTTTTCAGTCAGTCTAGTTAGTTCAGTTAAGTAATTAAAAATCAAAAATCAATATAATATTATTCTAAGGTAGGTCTTGTCTATGGTCAGTAATCGTTAGTGTCTTACATGTCCACGTGTTCGATACTCGGACTTCCTAGGTCTATACTACTTGCGATCGGTACACTTGCCGGTTGTGTGTGGTTTTAGGATTTTCGTTTTAATATTAAGGCTTAGTTGTGAGGGTCATTATTATAGGGTTATTAGACACACATCAAGTTTTTGGCGCCGTTGCCGGGGACACGGTTTTAGGCGTTTTGAGAGCAATCCGAGTTAGGACTTACCTTTTGTGCTACTTGTAATTATTTTTGTTTTATTTTACTTAATTGTTAGAATAGTTTAGATAATCTTATTTCTAATTATAGTTTTTATGCGACAGACTCAATCTCGTGGACCACCCGACACTGAGGCATTCCCCGAGCCAGAGAGAGAGTTTCGTGAGAGACATCATCCCGTTTCACCCTCGTCCACTTCTTCATCCGTTGACCCCGACGATAGGGATAGGATCATGGGCGACATTCCACCGAGGAGGATAGTTGCGGACGGGGCCCGACCGGCCAATGCTGGCGCGATATCCAGAATCGCACCACCCGCCATTGGAGTTGCTACAAACTGGCAGATCCCATCGAATATTCTAAATACCATTGCTCATTCTGCTCAGTTTCACGGGTTGCTTTACGAGAACCCGCACTCTCATCTCACCCGCATCGTGCGTATCTGCGACACTTTCCATCTTGCGGGCGTTTCTGAAGACGCCGTTAAGCTCCGCATCTTTCCGTTTTCACTCGCTGATCAAGCAAGTCTGTGGCTTGAGTCCCTCCCACAGGGCTCTATAGCTACTTGGGCTGCCATGCAGACCCATTTTCTTGAAAAATACGATCCTCTGGCTAAGGCCGCTCGTTTGCGTAACCAGATACATTCTTTTCATATGGAGGACACCGAGAGTTTTTACGAGACCTGGGAGCGAATCAAGAATCTATTAGCGTTGTGCCCGAACCACAGCTTGCAAGATTGGGCGGTCGTCGAGAAATTTTATAATGGAGTGACGTACGCGACGCAGAGTATGCTCGACACGGCGGCGGGAGGAAATCTGTTGACGACTAAGGACCCTGACGAGTGTATCGCTTTATTCAATGGGCTAGCTATGAGTGGATACCAGAGACCACCCGCCAGAGGAGGTAAGATCGTCGATTCCATCTCATGAGGCATGCATTCGGTGGACACGACCACCGCACTGACGGCACAGGTCGAGGCGTCGGCGAAGATGGTGAAGGATATGCAGACGAAGAGCAAGTTGTGTGAGATCTGCAGAGGGGGGCATGATACCGTTCAGTGCCCAGTCAGTTCGCATGAGGAGGCCGTAGACTTCATAGGAAATACAAACCGAAATCCAAATTCTTTCAATTCTTATAATTCGGGATGGAGAGGCAATCAGAACTCCAACTGGAGGAGCGGCAACCAGCCCGGGTTTCAGCAACGCCAGAGTTTATTTTAGGATGCCGGTGAGGGAGCGAGCAGTGGGGAGAAGAAGCCCACTTTGGAGGAGATGATGGCGCAACAGACACAGATGTTTTCGCAGCTTATGACGCGTGAGGATTCCCGACACAAGAAGACGCAGGAGAAGCTTCGAGAGCACGAGCAGTTCATGAGGAATCAAGGAGCGTCGATTCAGAGTCTCGAGGGCAGATGAGGGAGATAGCCAGCCGATTGAACGAAAGGCCGCAGGGTTCACTACCGAGTAACACCTAGCAGAACCCGAAGGGATTCGCTAAAGCTGTGACAACGAGGAGCGGTGCAGGGGCACGAGAGGAGCCCGGGATTCAGCAGAGAGGAGTCGTCGAGGAGTCTGTAGTAGTTGTAGAGGAGCAGGTGGATGAGGAGATTCAGATGGAGTCTCCAACGGCCCAGGTGCATCAGAGGAGCAGCCTAGGGAGTTCAGCAGCTACCGAGCGAGCCACCCAGAGTCTACAAGCCTAGAGTACCATACCCCGGGAGACTCCGTAGAGATAGAGATGAGGAGCAGAATTCCAAATTTCTTGATCTTTTGAAGCAGCTTCACCTTAACATTCCATTCCTTGAGGCACTGACTCAGATACCTAAACACGCGAAGTTCCTCAAGGATATCCTTTCGAATAAGGAGAAGCTTGCTGAAGTCGCTTCCATCCCATTGAGTGCTAGTTGTTCTGCTGTCTTACAGAGAAAATTACCAGAAAAGATGGCCGATCCAGGGAGTTTCACGATTCCCTGCATCTTGAGTGATGATACAGTTATACATGCGCTGGCCGATCTCGGTGCCAGTATTAATCTCATGCCGTATTCTGTGTATCGCAAGCTGGGTCTAGGCGAACCGAGGCCCACCAGGATGAGTATCCAGCTTTCTAATCGTTCTGTGAAATACCCTCGAGGGGTGGTCGAGAACATGCTGGTTCGTGTCGACAAGTTCATCTTCCCGGTGGACTTTGTCATTCTGGACATGAACGACGATGATAGCGTACCACTTATTTTAGGCCGACCATTCCTTGCCACTGCACAGGCGTTGATCGACGTCTGCGAGGGTAAGTTGATTTTGAGAGTTGGGGATGATAACGTCACCTTTGACGTTTGACAGTCACTGAAACACCCCAAGTCTACTGACGACTCCCTGTACTTTATCGATACCATCATGGAGCATGTTAGGGAGTTTTTCAGTGAGATCTGTGGAGGATCTGCCTCCGATACTCAGATTCTCGATAGGGACATTCCGGAGATTGAGATGGTTGCCATGACCGATCAGTCAACGGAAGATAACGCCGAGTCACATCACCTTGAGTCTGAAATGTCTGCTGGCACCGTACGTGACGATCCGATAGACCGACCTTCTGTCGAGAGCCCCCCTCCATCCTTAGAGCTTAAGGATTTACCTGCACATCTGGAGTATGCGTTTTTGGACGAGGAGAGGTAGTTGCCGGTTATTGTCGCATCTGCTTTGACGGAGGTCGAGAGAGAGAGACTGTTGAGGGTGCTTCGAGAGCACAAGGAGGCCATTGCATGGAAGATTATCGTCATCAAGGGTATCAACCCTTCGTTTTGCACACATAAAATCCTCATGGAGGATAATTATAGGACTGTCGTTCAGCCGTAGCGGCGGCTAAATCCGAAGATGCAGGAGGTCGTGAAGAAGGAGATCATCAAACTCCTTGATGCGGGGATCATTTTCCCCATTTCTGATAGTTTGTGGGTTAGTCCAGTCAAAGTGGTTCCCAAAAAGGGTGGCATGCCTGTCGTCACCAATCAGAGGAATGAGCTCATTCCCACTAGGACTGTGACCGGTTGGAGAGTCTGCATCGATTACCGCAGACTGAATGATGCCACGAGTAAAGACCACTTTCCTCTACCTTTCATTGATCAGATGTTGGAGCATTTGGCAGGTCAGCAGTACTACTGCTTCTTAGATGGTTTCTCCGGGTACTTTCAGATTCCTATTGCCCCCGATGACCAGGAGAAAACTACGTTTACCTGCCCATACGGTACGTTTGCCTATCGACGTATGCCGTTCGGACTGTGTAACGCTCCAGCCACATTTCAGAGGTGCATGGTGGCTATATTTCATGACATGATCGAGGACTCCATGGAGGTGTTCATGGATGACTTTTCTGTGTTTGGGAGCTCTTTCGATAAGTGTCTCTCCAACCTTGAGAGGATGTTGGCCCGATGCGTTGACACCAACCTAGTTCTTAACTAGGAGAAGTGTCACTTCATGGTACGCGAGGGCATCGTTTTGTGGCATCGTATTTCGAGTGCGGGGATAGAGGTCGACCGAGCGAAGGTCGATACCATCTCTAATCTTCCCTCGCCCACTTCCGTGAGATCCATCCGGAGTTTTCTAGGTCATGCTGGGTTCTATCGCCGGTTCATTAAAGATTTTTCTAAGATTGCGAGACCCATGACCAAACTCTTGGAGAAGGATGCCCCATTTGTGTTTTCTGAGCAGTGTATCGAGGCGTTTGATCTTTTAAAAGACAAACTCGTTAACGCCCCGATCATGATTGCTCCCGACTGGTCGCTTCCTTTTGAGTTGATGTGTGATGTGAGCGACTTCGAAGTCGTAGCAGTTCTTGGACAGCGGAAGGATAAACACTTCCATCCGATCTACTATGCTAGCCGGGCCCTGAATGGTGCACAAGAGAGTTACACCACCACCGAGAAAGAGCTTTTAGCTGTGGTGTTCGCATTCAATAAATTCAGGTCTTATCTTGTTCTGTCCAAGACGATTGTGTACACGAATCATTCTGCCATTCGTTATCTCTTTAGCAAACAGGATGCTAAGCCACGTCTTATCCGTTGGATCCTTTTGCTTCAAGAGTTTGATATTGAAATCCGTGATAAAAAAAGGGGCCGAGAATGTGGCGGCCGATCATCTTTCGCGTCTTGAGGGAGCTGAGTTAGGAGAGCCGGGGGTCATGATTAATGACCACTTTCCGACAGAGAGTCTTATGTTTGTTTCGGCTCAGGATGAGGGTCATTATTATAGGGTTATTAGACACACATCAAGTTTTTGGTGCCGTTGCCGGGGACTTCGCGAACTATCTTGCGGATGGGTTCTACCCGAAGATGTCTTACCAGCAAAAGAAGAAATTCTTTACTGATATTAAGTTTTACCTATGGGACGACCGGTATCTCTTTCGTATTGGTGCTGACCAGTTGATCAGGAGGTGTGTTGATGTTAAGGAGGGATGGCAGATTCTGAGCCATTGCCATGTTGGACCGACAGGAGGTCACCACGGTGCGAGTTTGACGGCGAAGAAGGTGTTTGATTGTGGTTTTTATTGGCCTTCGATTTTTAAAGATGTGCACGCGTTTGTGAGGAGTTGTGATCGTTGCCAGCGGGTCGGCAACATCTCGTCGTGAAATGAAATGCCCCAGAACGCTATTCAGGTTTGTGAGGTTTTCGATGTGTGGGGCATTGATTTCATGGGACCGTTTCCATCTTCGCGTGGGAACAAGTATATTTTCATGGCGGTTGATTATGTCTTGAAGTGGGTTGAGGCCAAGGCCTTACCCACTAATGATGCCCGAGTTGTACTCCGTTTTCTCAAGAGCCTTTTTTCTCGTTTTGGTGTTCCGAAGGCGTTGATCAGTGATAGAGGAACTCACTTCTGCAATGCGCAGATGGAGAAGGCGTTGCGTCGCTACAGGGTCACCCATCGGCTTGCAACCGCCTACCACCCACAGACTAGTCGGCAGGTAGAAGTGAGTAACCGGCGGATCAAACGTATTCTTGAGAAAACGGTTGGTTCAAATCATCGGGATTGGTCCGACAAGTTAGATGATGCGTTGTGGGCCATCCGTACAGCCTACAAAACTCCGACCGGTTCCACACCGTTTCGGATGATTTATGGGAAGGCCTGCCACTTGCCTGTTGAGTTAGAGCACCGTGCTTCTTGGGCCCTACAGAGGGTCAACTTTGATATGTCTGCCGCAGAGAGCACTCGTTTCCACCAATTGCACGAGTTAGAGGAGCTGAGAGATCACGCTTACGCGCAGTCATTTAGGTATAAGGAGCGGACGAAGGAACTGCACGATAGGAAGTTAAAGGGTAACAAGCAGTTCAGGTGTGGGGATTTGGTTTTATTGTATAACTCCCGGTTGAGGTTATTCCCGGGAAAGTTGAGATCCCGATGGTCGGGACCGTTCACGGTCACTGAGGTCTTCCTGTACGACACTGTTGAAATAAAGGATAAAGGTGGGAAGTTTGAGGTGAACGGTCATAGACTGAAGCACTACATTGGCGAGCTGGTGACAAACCAGACGGTCGAGGTATTCTATCTTGACGCGCTCTTCGAGACTTAGACGCGATGGATGCACACTCGGGAGACTACCCGAGTTGTAGAGTTTGTATTTATGTATTTGTGTGATGCTATCTGTTTTCTTTGTTTTTTCTATTTCAGGTTGTTCCAAGATGAAACCGCTCGTACTCAATCTCCATTCGAGTTGGTCGATTTAAGGAGTATCCTATATAAAAAAAAAGTATAAAAACCAAAAACACAAAAATATGTTTATTTCTTTATGTTTTTGTTTTCCGTATTGTACGCCGCTACATGCGAGCAAGTTTGAGTTTTGCAGGTTCTATTATGCGCATAGTAGCTATGGTGGCGTTTTGGAACAGGTTCTCCCGAGGTTGCGGCCGCGAATGAAATGCTATACGGTCGTTTGGATACTACTCAGCTGTTGAAGATTCTGCACACAAACCAGGGGAGTAACCCGTCCTTTGTTTTAGTCTTATATACTTTATTTTTATTTTCTGTTTTATTTTTATTTTATTTTATTTCTTTTCCTTATACTCATCGAGGACGAATTCGTTCTAAGTGTGGGGATGGGGTTTATTTTACTTAGTTGTAGGAAAAATTTTTGAAATAAAAAAAAAATAATAATAATAATAAAAAAAACATTTGAAAAAATAGTCCCTTGAAATTTGTTTTCTCTACGTTAAACAGGAAATGATATTATTACCGAGTAGTGGTTACTTTATAACTTCTTGGTGTTTATAAGAATATATATATATAATAAATAAAAACAGTGCCCATTAGACCCGAACGTAATGTATGGTAACCGAATGGTTTAGACTCAATAATCATGTGTCGGTAGGCTCAGCCTTTGAGAATGAAAGGGCGGTTTGGTTGTTGACCTAATTGAACCTCTTAAATGGCCTGACTTTAGTGGGAAACATCTTAGGGGTTTTGTTTGTTTAACTAAGCTCGTGACAGGACTAGAATGAAAAGCTGGGTCATACTCAAGCCTCGAGTCACATGATCGTCTGTAAATATTAGTTGTTTTATCTTTTGTATTTGTTTCTGTTCATGCAAAGCTATGTAATATGAGTATCAAAAAAAAAATTGCAAAAAGCCAAAAGGCAGAAAAAAAAATAAAAGAAAGAATGCATTTGTAATTGCGTGTACTTGAAAGAGAGCTAGAGTTTATAGTTTGTATATGAGTCGAAATGTTTAATCATGTGGCAAAAGGTTTAAGTCAAGTTGGGGTGGCTCGGCCCGGTAAAACCATAATGGAATTGGTGAAGTGGCAGCAGGGCTTTTAGGTGTGGGTTCCACTTAGTCATACATATTAATGAAATTGTCACGCCTTATTTGCCTCGGTAAGTATTAGGGGCATGGGTTTAAAGTGGACAGCAATACCGGCAATTGACCTGATCTAGCTTATTAGGTGAAAGTTGGAAGAGATATTTGGGTAATGGGTCACTTATTCTAATACTTTAAAAATATATATATATATATAATAAATAAATAAAACCAATAGTTGTCGGTTGAACTCGGATATGATCCTGTGTAGTATTCTTTTTCAGGGATGAAAAAGTCTTAAGTGTGGGGATATTTAATGAAATTGTCACGCTTTATGTACGTATTATATTATATTTTATATGTTTTAACTCGTTTTAGATAGGTTTTACATAATTTTATTCATATTGTAGGTTTTGGGTGAAAGGAAGAGAGAAACCGAGCTTTTGGAGTAGTTTACGAGCCTTTTACGCATACGTTTTCAAGTAAAAACTCAAGGCCCGGTCCGTTATATCATGGAAAATCCCAAGCCTCATATTATAACATAACATAAAAAATAAAAAAAAAAAACCTAAGTTGGGCAGCTTACCTGCGATCGCAGAACAGCAGGGGAGAACGAAAGAAGAAATATTTTTTCGGCTAGGGTTTGAAGGTTGTGGCGGCTAGGGAAGGAAGAAGACACAAGAACCAAGCCTCGGGATCATTCACCACTGTTTTTTATAGCCGAGAGCAGCCCCGGAACATCTCATATCCTTACATCTTTTCTGTTGTTCATACACTTTTAATTTCTTGCTTAATTGAGGAATTGTTTTGCAAGTACTTGAGAGATTGAATTGTTTATGATTAGAATTGATTGTTGGAAGATTGTTAAGATGATTGGTATGAGTTTTATGGAGTTTTTAATGAGTATATGCTGCTGTCCAAATAATATGATCGGCTAATCTTGTTAGTTCTACCTAGGAATGATGATTCTTGTTAGTGTTTGATAGGTTTTATGGATTGTTTGATTGATAGACTTGAACTGTTATTGTAAAGTTTGATTTAGACATGAAATAAGTTGTGTTTAGTGGCTGGAAATTTTGGTGAATTATTGCATAAACCCCGTGTGTCGGTTTATTAGTTTTGTATTGATTAATCGGTGCATTGTTTGATTTTAGACTTTGTGTTTAGGGTTTGTTTGCGGTAGGTACCACCGTAGGGTTTTGTTGCATGATTTATTGGATTAAGTACAGCGGTTAGACACCTTTCTTGAGACCGAGAGGTGATAGGAAGTTAGGGTTGTCTCATTGCCTTTGCATGCTAGAATAAGGATTGCGCGAGAGCGAGTTCGTTTCTTGTCAGGTTTAGGTGTTTTGAGCGACTAGTTGATCTATTTTAGTTTAAGTTGAATTGTTCCTCTATCCTTGGTTGTGTAGTATTCATTGTCATTAGGGTCGAGTGTAGGTGAGACCGAGAGGTGATCTAGCATTAGAACACGTTAGCAATTATTTCCCGGTTTGGTCGTTTTAGCCGATTTTGAGTAGTTAGGGTTTATTGAGTGAGACCGAGAGGTAATCCAGTGAGCCCGAGCGATCCTTAGTCGTGTCATCTTTAGAGACCGGTGTCTTGAAGTCATCCAATCCATTAGCTTGTTAGGCCTACAATTTGATTCAGACCTAGGTAGACGTTTTTCTCCATCCTAAGTTAACACAGTTAGTTTTCCGTTAAGTTTTCTATTTTTGGTAAGTTTTGTCAGTCAGTCTAGCTAGTTCAGTTAAGTAATTAAAAATCAAAAATCAATATAATATTATTCTAAGGTAGGTCTTGTCTAGGGTCAGTAATTGTTAGCGTCTTACGTGTCCATGTGTTCGATACTCGGACTTCCTAGGTCTATACTACTTGCGATCGGTACACTTGCCGGTTGTGTGTGGTTTTAGGATTTTCGTTTTAATATTAAGGCTTAGTTGTGAGGGTCATTATTATAGGGTTATTAAACACCCATTTGGTCTATAAAACAAAAATAATTATATTTGGATTTGTGTTTTTCTCAAATAAGTATTAGTCCAGCCGAGTTAGGACTTACATGTTTACACATTATTTCCAATGTTTATAATACTCCATTTGGTCCATGCTTATATTAGGATTTATGTTTTTCTCAACCAATCCCTTGCAAGAATGGTATTTCCTCGGATCATCATCAAGCTCGGTAATCGTGTATCTTTTAAATTTTATTATCCAATGCCTCACAATAGTGGCAGTTCCCCAGCTTATCGTCAATCTTGGCACTTGGTGTATCTTTTAAATTTTAACATTCCTCATCAAGTGATAATTACAACATCACCTTTACTTTTTATAAAACCAATCACATGTTTAAGCAATATTATTAATCTTAGTTAAGATCCATTATAAACCAAGATGATACTATGAAAATTTATCAATACTAAGCTTAATGATATACATCAAAGTAATAAATACAAGCATGATCAAATTAGAATAATCTAACCAATTTGGATGACTAATTGTAAGACCCGAATCCCGGGAATCCTACAGATGGTCATCATATCCAAAAATTCTCAAAAATTTAAAGCCAAACAAATTCATCTTATTAAAATCGTTTCGGAGTAATAAATAGCGGAACAAGGAATATCAAAATTTCCAAAACCGGGAAAAAGTGATTTTAAACCCAAAGCAATGCATTTTATTTTAAAACCTGTTCAGAGTATATAATCAGCGGAAAATCACAAGTACTAAAAAAAGTTCCCCAAAGCCGGGAATGATGCCCAAAACAAACTTTAGATATATCTAGTCATAGTTAAAAAGAAACAGTGTTCATTATTGATCAAAAATCGGGAAGAGTGCCCAAAACCAAAATTTAAATGTTTAAAGTAATTGTGACATTCGTCAAATTTCGATTCTTATTTGTATTTGTAAACCCGACCCGATGGGTCGTTTCGATGTATTATTGATCATTTAATAAAGTATTCCCGACATTTATGTTCAAACGTCGTTCATTTTTTTCTACGTTCCATTACTCGAGGCTTATCGATAACCCGCTTAAACACGTAAATAATCCAAAACCGAAAACTTTATAATTTAATTATAAAGCTTAAGTTTAAAAGTGTAAATTTTACAAACCTATTATTAACTTAAAAGAGTTTTAAATTCCATTTAAAATGTTTATGAAACATTAGGGTCCAAAGTGTAAATAATATTTAAATTATATTATTATATTAATATAACAAATACCCAGCCCCGGCCCCACCGCCCACCGTCTTCCCCGTTTTTCCGGTGGTGTTTCCGGCCACCGGATACGTCGCCAGAATATCAACAAACCAACTTGAAATCGCGTATCCGACCCATTCAAACTAATAACAACATTAATCGTGATTTTTGCAATACAACCAACTGGCTAATTAACATCAAAGACCCATGTTTAATACCCGCGATCCTCGCCGGAAAATCCGGAAATCGAATTAAACGAATTAACGTGTGAACGCTCCACCCCGTAGTATAAATAGATGCCCAAGCTTCATTACAACTTGCTCATTCTCTCCAATCCCCCTCTAATACACTGAGTAATCTGTAATTGAGATTTCTTATTTATTCTTTTCCGGCAACTGGGTTTCGGTCAAAACAAAACGTTAAAAGGTAATTGATATATGTTTTTAATGGGGTCAAACCAACAAACAAAAACCCTAAACTTATTTGAGCAAACCTTGAACAGATTCTTTAATTTGAAAATTAGGGTTTATGTTCTTCATATAAAGAAGATGAATCTGAAATACTATATATATATATATATATATATATATATATTTACTGAGTTTATATCGAATGTTTCACGCAGACCAACTGGTTGTGCCCATGTGTTACCAGTCCCCAGACCCGGGTCACGTGTCTTGTTATTTTTTTAAACAGATTATATACTGTTATTATTATTGATATTATTAAACTGGAATTGTTAATAAATATAAACAATGAAAACCAAGCATAACTGGATGTCTTTCCCCTAAAGCAACTGGTAACACGTGGAACTTATAACGCGGAGACCCGGGTTAGAACCTGGGTCACAACCGTTTTTCTTTAATTAATTTTTGAACCATTTTTTTTACCAATTTTAATCATTTAAAAATCAAAATAAACTTATAAAAACCTTTTTAAATTAAATAGAAATTATGTAAATTAACTATAAAATATATCTCACCATTTTACATGTAAAAATCAAGTTTCTCATTTTCGTAAGTCGTTATTAAAAATCGTTTAATAAACGTAAAGTAAACTTTAAATATCTATAAATCGTTTAGTTAACGCAATAAATATAGTTATAACTTATAATCAATAGTTCAAGCTTTTCAAACATATAAACTTTGTTTTTTCGCCATCAAAGTTTTTAAATCGTACTAAAAGTCGAATTGCCGTTAAAACATAAATAATAATATAATAATCTAAGGGCTATAAAACTTGTAATAAATTGTAATAAAATAATAACTATCTTCTAAAACTATTTATACAATTAAACAACCTTAAAATCTCGATAGAATAGTTATTAAAAGTCAAGTTTATTCTTATTTATAGTTCGTACGGATTGACTGCTTCGGTTTCCTTTGACGCCTTCGAGTTATTCTTATTCCTTTTTACTTCAATTACTAAGGTGAGTTTTTCACCACCCCTTTTTAATGTTTTAATGTTTTGGGGTAGCATATGTATCCTTATAAAAATTCAAGCATTGTTTCTTCTATTACAAACTACAATTCGTATATGGACTTGTGTGCTACTTGTATTACTTGCACAAATATTACTTGCATGATTGGGAAGCTTCATGATGTGTGTCTAATAACCCTATAAATATGACCCTCATAACTAAGCTTTAATATTAAAACGAAAATCCTAAAACCACACCCAACCGACAAGTGTACCGATCGCAAGTAGTATAGACTTAGGAAGTCCGAGTATCGAACACTTTGACACGTCAGAACGCTAAAGATCACTAACCCTAGACAAGACCTACCTTAGAATAATAATTATATTAATTTTTGATTTCTTTTAACTTAACCGAACTAACTGGATTAACTAACAAAACTTACCACAAATAGAAAACTTAACGGAAAACTAACTGTGTTAACTTAGGATGGAGAAAAACGTCTACCTAGGTCTGAATCAAATTGTAGGTCTAACAAGCTAATGGATTGAATGATATATAGACACCGATCCCTAAAGATGACACGACTAAGGATCGCTCGGGCTCACTGGATTACCTCTCGGTCTCACTCAACAAGCCTAAACTACTCAAAATCGCCTAAAACGACCAAACCGGGAAACAATTGCTAACGTGTTCTAATGAAGGATCACCTCTCGGTCTCACCAACACTCAACCCTAATGGCAACGAATACTACACAACCAAGGATAGAGGAACAATTCAACTTAAACCAAAATAGATCAACTAGTCGCTCAAACACCTAAACCTGACAAGAAACGAACTCGCTCTCGCGCAATCCTTATTCTAGCATGCAAAGGCAATGAGACAACCCTAACTTCCTATCTCCTCTCGGTCTCAAGAAAGGTGTCTAACCGTTGTACTTAATCCAATAAATCATGCAACAAAACCCTACGGTGGTACCTACCGTAAACAAACCCTAAACACAAAGTCTAGAATCAAACAATGCACCGATCAATCAATACAAAACTAATCAATCAACACACGGGGTTTATGCTATAATTCACCAAAATTTCCAGCCCTTAAACACAACCTATTTCAAGTCTAAATCAAACTTTACAATAACAATTCAAGTCTATCAATCAAACAATCCATAAAACCTATCAAACACTAACAAGAATCATCATTCCTAGGTAGAACTAACAAGTTTAGCCGAGAATCATTTTTGGACAGCAGAAAACAATTAATAAACACATCATTAATCCCATACCAAACATCTTAACAATCATCCAATGATCAACAATAATCTATAACAATTCAATCTCTCAAGTAATTGCAAAACAAGTCAACAATTAAACAAGAAAATCAAAGTGTATGAACAATGAAAAAGATGTAAGGATATGGATGTTTCCGGGGCTGTTCTTGCTGTAAAAAACGATGGGGATTCAATCCCGAGGCTTGGTTCTTGTGTCTTCTTCCTTCCCTAGCCGCCACAACCTTCAAAACCTAGCCGAAAAAACTTTTTTTTTTCTCCCTTGCTGCTGCTGCTGTTCGGCTGCTGTCCAGCTGCTGTAGTGTTTTTAAATTCTTTATATTATAATATTATAATACTATTTGGGCCTCCATGATGCATACGGGTCGGGCCTTGAGCTTTGTCTTGAACTTGTAGGCGTAAAAGGCTCATAGAATGCTCGAAAAGTCCCGGTTTTTACCTTTCTTTTACCCAAAACCTACAAGATTAATAAATGTACGTAAAACCTATTTAAAACGAGTTAAAACATATAAAATATAATATAATACGTAGATAAAACGTGTGGAAAATACGATTGTTTTACAACACATCAAATATCCCCACACTTAAGATTTTTTTGTCTCTGAAAAAGAATACTACACAGGATCATACCCGAGTTCAACCGACAACTCTTGGTTTTATTTATTTACTATTATTATTAATATTTTTTTCTTCTTTTTAAAGTATTATAATAAGTGACCCGTTACCCCTTCCAACTTTCACCTAATAAGCCAGATCAGGTCGATTGTCGGTATTGCTGTCCACTTTAAACCCATGCCCCTAATACTTACCGAGGCAAATAAGGCGTGACAATTCTATTAATTTGTATGACTAAGTGGAACCCACACCTAAAAGCCTTGATGCCACTTTACCAATTCCATTATGGTTTTACCCTGGCCGAGCCACCCCAACTTGACTTATACCTTTTGCCACATGATTAAAACATTTCGACTCAAATACAACCTATAAACTCTAGCTTGGTCAAGATCGACCGACAGTAGTTTCCTTCATGGTGGTTTTGATTTAAAATAATTTTTTTCTGCCTTTGGCTTTTTGCATTTTTTTTTATATACCATGTTGGACGAAACTACAGAAATGCATCAAGGCTCAGGTCTGCGCCACCGTGCAAAAGAGGGCCGAGCAAAACTGTCTTCTGCTAGCATCAACGTTCAGGTCTGCGCCACCGCGCAACAAAGTACGGAGCTTCAAAGGAATTGACACATATACAAAAGATTATACAAATAATATACAGACGATCATGTGACTCGAGGCTTGAGTATGACCCGGCTTTTCATTCAAGTCCAGTCACGAGCTTAGTTAAACAAACAAAACCCATAAGATGTTTCCCACTAAAGTCAGGCCATTTAAAAGGTTCAATTAGGTCAACGACCAAACTGCCCTTTCATTCTCAAAGGCTGAGTCTACCGACACACGATTACTGAGTCCAAACCGTTCGGTTACCATACATTACGTGCGGGTTTAATGGGCGCTGTTCTTATTTATTATATATATATTTTTGAAACCACCAAGAATTTATAAAATAACCACTACTCGGTAATAATATCATCTCCTGTTTAACGTAGAGAAAAACAAATTTCAAGGGACTATTTTTTTTTAATTTTTTTTTTTTGTTTTTTTCAAAAATTTTCCTACAACTAAGTAAAATAAACCCCATCCCCACACTTAGAACGAAATCGTCCTCGATGAGTATAAGGAAAAGAAATAAAATAAAATAAAAATAAACCAGAAAATAAAAATAAAGTATACAAGAGTAAAAACAATGAACGGGTTACTCCCCTGATTTGTGTGCAAAATCCTCAACAGCCGAGTAGTATCCAAACGACCGTATAGCATTTCATTCGCGGCCGCAACCTCGGGAGAACCTGTTCCAAAACGCCACCATAGCTACTATGCGCAATATGTAACCTGCAAAACTCAAACTCGCTCGCATGTAGCGGCGTACAATACGGAAAACAAAAACATAAAGAAATAAACATATTTTTGTGTCTTTTTTTATATATATATAGGATACTCCTTAAATCAACCGACTCGAATGGAGATTGAGTACGAGCGGTTTCATCTTGGAACAACCTGAAATAGAAAAAACAAAGAAAACAGATAGCATCACACAAATACATAAATACAAACTCTACAACTCGAACAGTCTCCCGAGTGTGCATCCATCCCGTCTAAGTCTCGGAGAGCGCGTCAAGGTAGAATACCTCGACCGTCTGATCAGTCACCGACTCTCCTATGTAGTGCTTCAATCTATGACCGTTCACCTTAAACTTCCCACCTTTATCCTCTATTTCAACAGTGCCGTACGGGAAGTTCTCAGTGACCGTGAACGGTCCCGACCATCGGGATCTCAACTTTTCCGGGAATAACCTCAACCGGGAGTTATACAATAAAACCAAATCCCCACACTTGAACTGCTTGCTACCCTTCAACTTCCTATCGTGCAGTTCCTTCGTCCGCTCCTTATACCTAAATGACTGCGCGTAAGCGTGATCTCTCGCTCCTCTAACTCGTGCAACTGGTGGAAACGAGTGCTTTCTGCGGCAGACATATTAAAATTGACCCTCTGTAGGGCCAAAGAAGCACGGTGCTCCAACTCGACAGGCAAGTGGCAGGCCTTCCCATAAATCATCCGAAACGGTGTGGAACCGGTCGGAGTTTTGTAGGCTGTACGGAAGGCCCACAATGCATCATCTAACTTGTCGGACCAATCCCGACGATTCGAACCAACCGTTTTCTCAAGAATACGTTTGATCCCCCGGTTACTCACTTCTACCTGCCCACTAGTCTGTGGGTGGTAGGCTGTTGCAAGCCGATGGGTGACCCCATAGCGACGCAACGCCTTCTCCATCTGCGCATTGCAGAAGTGAGTTCCTCTATCACTGATCAACGCCTTCGGGACACCAAAACGAGCAAAAAGGCTCTTGATAAAACGTAGTACAACTCGAGCATCATTAGTGGGTAAGGCCTTGGCCTCAACCCACTTCGAGACATAATCAACCGCCACGAGTATATACTTGTTCCCACGCGAAGATGGAAATGGTCCCATGAAATCAATGCCCCAAACATCAAAACCTCACAAACCTGAATAGCATTCTGGGGCATTTCATTTCGCGACGAGATGTTGCCGACACGCTGGCAACGATCACAACTCTTCACAAATGCGTGCGGGTCCTTAAAAATCGAAGGCCAATAAAATCCACAATCAAACACCTTCTTTGCCGTCAAACTCGCATCGTGGTGACCTCCTGTCGGTCCAACATGGCAATGGCTAAGAATCTGCCATCCCTCCTTAACGTCAACACACCTCCTGATCAACTGGTCAGCACCTATACGAAAAAGATACGGGTCGTCCCACAGGTAAAACTTAACATCAGCAAAGAATTTCTTCTTTTGCTGGTAAGACATCTTCGGGTAGTACCCGTCAGCAAGATAGTTCGAAAAGTCGGCGAACTATGGGAAACCCTCATCCTGAGCCGAAACAAACATAAGACTCTTTGTCGGAAAGTGGTCATTAATCCTGACCCCCGGCTCTCCTAACTCAGCTCCCTCAAGACGCGAAAGATGATCGGCCGCCACATTCTCGGCCCCCTTCTTATCACGGATTTCAATATCAAACTCTTGAAGCAACAGGATCCATCGGATAAGGCGTGGTTTAGCATCCTGTTTGCTAAAGAGATAACGAATGGCAGAACGATCTGTGTACACAATCGTCTTGGACAGAACAAGATAGGACCTGAATTTGTCGAATGCAAACACCACAGCTAAAAGCTCTTTCTCGGTGGTGGTGTAACTCTCCTGTACACCATTCAGGGTCCGGCTCACATAGTAAATCGGATGGAAGTGTTTATCCTTCCGCTGTCCAAGAACCACTTCGACTGCGAAATCGCTGGCATCACACATCAATTCAAAGAGAAGCGACCAGTCGGGAGCAATCATGATCGGGGCGTTAACGAGTTTGTCTTTTAAAAGATCAAATGCCTCGATACACTGCTCAGAAAACAAGAATGGGGCATCCTTCACCAAGAGTTTGGTTATGGGTCTTGCAATCTTAGAAAAGTCTTTAATGAACCGGCGATAGAACCCAGCATGACCCAGAAAACTCCGGATGGATCTCACAGAAGTGGGCGGGGGAAGATTAGAGATGGTATCGACCTTCGCTCGGTCGACCTCTATCCCCGCAGTCGAAATACGATGCCCCAAAACGATGCCCTCGCGTACCATGAAGTGACATTTCTCCCAGTTAAGAACTAGGTTGGTGTCAACGCATCGGGCCAACATCCTCTCAAGGTTGGAGAGACACTGATCGAAAGAACTCCCAAACACAGAAAAATCGTCCATGAACACCTCCATGGAGTCTTCGATCATGTCATGAAATATAGCCACCATGCACCTCTGAAATGTGGCTGGAGCGTTACACAGTCTGAACGGCATACGTCGATAGGCAAACGTACCGTATGGGCAGGTGAACGTGGTTTTCTCCTGGTCATCAGGAGCAACAGGAATCTGAAAGTACCGGAGAAACCATCTAAGAAGCAGTAGTACTGCTGACCTACCAAACGCTCCAACATCTGATCAATGAAGGGTAGAGAAAAGTGGTTTTTCCTCGTGGCATCATTCAGTCTGCGGTAATCGATGCAGACTCTCCAACCGGATACAGTCCTAGTGGAATAAGCTCGTTCCTCTCGTTGGTGACGACAGTCATGCCACCTTTTTAGGAACCACTTGGACTGGACTAACCCACGAACTATCGGAAATGGGGAAAATGATCCCCGCATCAAGGAGTTTGATGATCTCCTTCTTCAAGACCTCCTGCATCTTCGGATTAAGCCGTCGCTGCGGCTGAACGACAGTCTTATAGTTATCCTCCATGAGGATTTTATGCGTGCAAAACGAAGGGTTGATACCCTTGATGTCGATAATCTTCCATGTAATGGCCTCCTTGTGCTCTCGAAGCACCCTCAACATTCTCTCTCTCTCGACCTCCGTCAAAGCAGATGCGACAATAACCGGTAACTTCCTCTCTTTATCCAAAAACGCGTGCTCCAGATGGGCAGGTAACTCCTTAAGCTCTAAGGAAGGAGGGGGGCTCTCGACAGAAGGTCGGTCCATCGAATCGTCACGTACGATCTCAGCAGACACTTCAGACTCAGGGTGATGTGACTCGGCGTCATCTTCCGTTGACTGGTCGGTCATGGCAACCATCTCAATCTCCGGAATGTCCCTATCGAGAATCTGAGTGTTGGAGGAAGATCCTCCACAGATCTCGCTGAAAAACTCACCAACATGCTCCATGATGGTATCAATAAAGTACAGGGAGTCATCAGCAGACTTGGGGTGTTTCAGTGACTGTCGAACGTCAAAGGTGACGTTCTTATCCCCAACTCTCAAAATCAACTAACCCTCGCAGTCGTCGATCAACGCCTGTGCAGTGGCAAGGAATGGTCGGCCTAAAATAAACGGTACGCTATCATCATTGTTCATGTCCAAAATGACAAAGTCCACCGGGAAGATGAACTTGTCGACACGAACCAGCATGTTCTCGACCACACCTCGAGGGTATTTCACAGAACGATCAGTAAGCTGGATACTCATCCTGGTAGGCCTCGGTTCGCCTAGACCCAGCTTGCGATACATAGAATACGGCATGAGATTAATTCTGGCACCAAGATCGGCCAGCGCATGAATAACCGTATCATCACTCAAGATGCAGGGAATCGTGAAACTCCCTGGATCGGCCATCTTTTCCGGTAATTTTCGCTGTAAGACAGCAGAACAGCTAGCACTCAATGGGATGGAAGCGACCTCAGCAAGCTTCTCCTTATTCGAAAGAATATCCTTAAAGAATTTCGCGTGTTTAGGCATCTGAGTCAGTGCCTCAAGGAAAGGAATGTTAAGGTGAAGCTGCTTCAAAAGATCAAGAAATTTGGAACTCTGCTCCTCATCTCTGTCTCGGCGAAGTCTTCCGGGGTATGGTACTCTGGGCTCGTAGACTCTCGGCGGCTCACTCGGTAGCTGCTGTCTCTCGGCCTGTGCTGAACTCCCTGGGCTGCTTCTCCGATGCACCTGGGCCGGTGGAGACTCCATCTGACTCTCCTCATCCACCTGCTCCTCTACAAATACTGCAGGCTCCTCGACTACTCCTCTCTGCTGAATCCCGGGCTCCTCTCGTGCCCCTGCACCGCTCCTTGTTGTCACAGCTTTAGCGAATCCCTTTGGGTTCTGCTCGGTGTTACTTGGTAGTGAACCCTGCGGCCTCTCGTTCAACCTACTCGCTATCTCTCCCATCTGCCGCTCGAGACTTTGAATCGACGCTCCCTGATTCCTCATGAACTGCTCGTGCTCTCGAAGCTTCTCCTACGTCTCCTTGTGTCGGGAATCCTCTCGTGACATAAGCTGTGATAGCATCTGTGTTTGTTGCGCCATCATCTCCTCTAAAGTGGGCTTCTTCTCCCCACTGCTCGCTCCCTCACCGGCATCCTGAAATAGGCTCTGACGCTGCTAAAAATCGAACTGGTTGCCGCTCCTCCAGTTGGAGTTCTGATTTCCCCTCCATCCCGAATTATAAGAATTGGAAGAATTTGGATTTCGGTTTGGATTTCGTACGAAGTCTACGGCCTCCTCTTGGGAAGTGACTGGACACTGAACGGTATCATGCCCCCCTCTGCAGATCTCACACAACTTGCTCTTCGTCTGCATGTCCTTCACCATCTTGGCCAACGCCTCGACCTGTGCCGTCAGTGCGGTGGTCGTGTCCACCGAATGCATGCCTCGTGAGATGGAATCGACGGTCTTACCTCCTCTAGCGGGTGGTCTCTGGTACCCTTTCATAGCTAGCCCATTGAATAAAGCGATACACTCATCGGGGTCCTTTGTTGTCAACAGATTTCCTCCCGCCGCAGTGTCGAGCATACTCTGCGCCGCGTACGTCACTCCATTGTAGAACTTTTCGACGACCGCCCAATCTTGCAAGCCGTGGTTAGGGCACAACGCTAATAGATTCTTGAACCGCTCCCAGGTCTCGTATAAACTCTCTGTGTCCTCCATCTGGAAAGAATGTATCTGGTTACGCAAACGAGCGGCCTTAGCCGGAGGATCGTATTTCTCAAGGAATTGGGTCTGCATGGCAGCCCAAGTAGCTATAGAGCTCTGTGGGAGGGACTCGAGCCACAGACTCGCTTGATCAGCGAGTGAAAACGGAAAGACGCGGAGCTTAACGGCGTCTTCGGAAACGCCCGAAATATGGAAAGTGTCGCAGATTCGCACGATGCGGGTGAGATGAGAGTGCGGGTTCTCATGAAGCAACCCGTGAAACTGAGCAGAATGAGCAATGGTATTCAGAATGTTTAACGGGATCTGCCAATTCGTCGCAACTCCAATGGCGGGTGGTGCGATGCTGGATCTGGCGCCAGCATTGGCCGGTCGGGCCCGGTCCGCAACTGTCCTTCTCTGTGGTGGAATGTCGCCCATGATCCTATCCCGATCGTCGGGGTCAACGGATGAAGAAGTGGACCTGGGTGAAACGGGACGATGTCTCTCACGAAATTCTCTCTCTGGCTCAGGAAATGCTTCAGTGTCGGGTGGTCCACGAGATCGAGTCTGTCGCATAAATACTATAATTAGAAATAAGATTATCTAAACTATTCAAATCAAATAAGCAAAATAAAACAAAAAATAATTACAAGTAGCACAAAAGATAAGTCCTAACTCGGATTGCTCTCAAAACGCCTAAAACCGTGTCCCCGGCAACGGCGCCAAAAACTTGATGTGTGTCTAATAACCCTATAATAATGACCCTCACCACTAAGCTTTAATATTAAAACAAAAATCCTAAAACCACACACAACCGACAAGTGTACAGATCGCAAGTAGTATAGACTTAGGAAGTCCGAGTATCGAACACGTGGACACGTTAGAACGCTAAAGATCACTAACCCTAGACTAGACCTACCTTAAAATAACATTATATTGATTTTTGATTTCTTTTAACTTAACTGAACTAACTGGATTAACTAACAAAACTTACCACAAATAGAAAACTTAACGGAAAACTAACTGTGTTAACTTAGGATGGAGAAAAACGTCTACCTAGGTCTGAATCAAATTGTAGGTCTAACAAGCTAATGGATTGAATGATATATAGACATCGGTCCCTAAAGATGACACGACTAAGGATCGCTCGGGCTCACTGGATTACCTCTCGGTCTCACTCAACAAGCCTAAACTACTCAAAATCGCCTAAAACGACCAAACCGGGAAACAATTGCTAACGTGTTCTAATGAAGGATCACCTCTCGGTCTCACCAACACTCGACTCTAATGGCAATGAATACTACACAACCAAGGATAGAGGAACAATTCAACTTAAACCAAAATAGATCAACTAGTCGCTCAAACACCTAAACCTGACAAGAAACGAACTCGCTCTCGCGCAATCCTTATTCTAGCATGCAAAGGCAATGAGACAACCCTAACTTCCTATCACCTCTCGGTCTCAAGAAAGGTGTCTAACCGCTGTACTTAATCCAATAAATCATGCAACAAAACCCTACGGTGGTACCTACCGCAAACAAACCCTAAACACAAAGTCTAGAATCAAACAATGCTCCGATCAATCAATACAAAACTAATCAATCAACACACGGGGTTTATGCAATAATTCACCAAAATTTCGAGCCCTTAAACACAACCTATTTCATGTCTAAATCAAACTTTACAATAACAATTCAAGTCTATCAATCAAACAATCCATAAAACCTATCAAACACTAACAAGAATCATCATTCCTAGGTAGAACTAACAAGTTTAGCCGAGAATCATTTTTGGACAGCAGCAAACAATTAATAAACACATCATTAATCCCATACCAAACATCTTAACAATCATCCAATGATCAACAATAATCAATAATAATTCAATCTCTCAAGTAATTGCAAAATAAATCAACAATTAAACAAGAAAATCAAAGTGTGTGAACAATGAAAAAGATGTAAGGATATGGATGTTTCCGGGGCTGTTCTTGCTGTCAAAAACGATGGGGATTCAATCCCGAGGCTTGGTTCTTGTGTCTTCTTCCTTCCCTAGCCGCCATAACCTTCAAAACCTAGCCGAAAAAACTTTATTTCTTTTTTTCTCCCCTGCTGCTGCTGCTGTTCGGCTGCTGTCCAGCTGCTGTATGGTTTTTAAATTATTTATATTATAATATTATAATAGTATTTGGGCCTCCATGATGCATACGGGTCGGGCCTTGAGCTTTGTCTTGAACTTGTATGCGTAAAAGGCTCATAGAATGCTCGAAAAGTCCCGGTTTTTACCTTTCTTTTACCCAAAACCTACAAGATTAATAAATGTACGTAAAACCTATCTAAAACAAGTTAAAAGATATAAAATATAATATGATACGTAGATAAAACGTGCGG
Organism: Bidens hawaiensis; assembly: GCF_021521415.1. Lineage (NCBI taxonomy): Eukaryota > Viridiplantae > Streptophyta > Magnoliopsida > Asterales > Asteraceae > Bidens > Bidens hawaiensis. The sequence goes on along the minus strand of NW_027492438.1, from coordinate 513,614 downwards.
AAAATACGAGTGTTTTACAACACATCACCTCATTAAGTATGATCATACACCCCCCTTTGCACTCCGGTCCATTTGTATCGAGTGGAAAAGGGCCTCATTATCCAAGTACATTGGTTGTTACCAATTGGAAAGGACCTTACTTGCGCGATTACCAATGTACGTTGCTTGTTACCAACTGGAAAGGACTTACTTGCTCGTTTATCACTTGTCCATGAGTTGTACGGTTTTTATGTATGTATTTAAAACTGTGGAAACTCACCTGCTATTTATAGCTGACTTTATTTTATACATATGTTACAAGTACCGTGATAAGAGGATGAAGGACTAGAAGACGCTTAGAATACCTAGTTTATTTAATAAACGAGACTTTTGTTTTTATTATGACTTGATTCCAATTTGAATTCATATTTGAACTTGTGTTAATTGGCTTATTAATGAATTAATGTTATTATGGTCACAAAATAGTGTCCCGTGTGTTTGACCAATCTGTACGTCACACTCGGGCGTTTCCGCTTAAGCCGGGGTGTTACAGATTGGTATAAGAGCCGTGGCTATAAGATAGGGCATTAGATGTAGTGTTCTAGTTTAGCTATAGCTTAATTGTTTAATTGTTTTGGTTGCATGATTAGAAAATTATGTAGGCCTTTATTTGATATTTTGAACGCACTTACTATTATTGCTATATTGCTTAATTCGTTTATGCCTCATGTACACAAAAGCACACACAAGTCCAAGGCTTAGGCCTAAAAATCAAAATTTTCAAAGGATTTACAAATAAGATTCGTTTGGGTGTTCCGATAATTCTTCTGCATAAAGATGATTCGTCGTGGCGGGTATGTAGTAACTGGAAGGGAGACGTGCTTGTTTTCAGAACTCTTGACACCAAGGTTCATGAAACCTAAAGATAAGCAATGCACATATATCCAATCAGACGCTGGACCCGGTTGCTTACCTGGAGAGTTCGGGAAGGGCATGAAACTTATTAGGCCAATACGTACCACACCAAATGCCATACGAGTCACCACTTTATGTCTCCGCGATCATGTGCTCTTTGTGATAAGGATATGGTTGCATCCCTTAGGATGTCACACAAGTCATGGTGGTTCATGCAACGTGTGACTCCGACCATCTATGTTTTATAATGTGTTTTAATCGAAAGTCTGTCAAGTCGTGGTGATACACGAATACCCAGCTTTTGGTTCGATTTATTTTTCAAAATTTTGATTTTGTGTTGGAACATAAGAGTCCATGGTGGTTCATGAAAGCTCTAAGTTCCTCACAACACTTATTATATTTATGGTTTTCATATTTTAACAAACTTTAACAAAGATTTATTTTCTTTATATATCATGCACTATTCTGAGTCTCACGATTTTCGTTACCCTTTTTCGCAGAATGGCTTCCCGTAACCTTAAGCGTCGATCATCTGGACCCTCTAGCGGCAAGATAACTTCCCAGATCACTAAGCACCTGAAAGCGGTCCTTCCCAATATCATGACTCAGATGCACTAGAACATCATGGCTAACGTTAACCCTCCTCCTCCTCCCCCGCCTTCAGCTCCCGTCGTAACCTTAAGAACTTTACCGATGCCAAACCTACCTATTTCAATGGAACTAAAGGTGCCACCGCCCTACTTTAGTGCTACGAAGAGATGGAAAGCGTGTTTTACCAAATTGAATGTCCTGATGATAAGCGAACTCGATTCGCTACCGGTATGTTCGGGGAAGGCGCACTTACATGGTGGGTCAAGGAAAAGTCGACCTACGGTGTTGAAGCTGCCATGGCCGTGCCATGGAACGAATTGAAGGATCTTATGACCCAAGAGTTTTGTCCTCCAAATGAGCTCATGAACTTGGAGGCTAAGTTTTGGAACCTGAAACAAGAGGGCAGTGAGCACCTGGCTTACACCGCCCGTTTCAACGAGTTGAGCATGCTATTGCTGCATCTTGTTACCCCGACCTCGCGTGCCATCGAGAAGTACATTAGGGGACTGCCGAGGCAAATTCAAGATAGTGTCTTCAGTAGTTCACCTAAGGAACTTGGCGACGCGATTAAACTAGCCGCAACCCTAACCGACAATCATGTCAAAGCCGGGACTTTGACATTGAAATCATCCAAGAAACCGGTCGAAAAACCTGCTGCTGAACCCAAAGAACTCAAACCTGAATCATCCAAACCCGCATACTCATCCCACAACCGCAACAAGAAGTGCAAGAACTACGCGCTAACCCAACAACCCGCACCTCAAACTCAAACCAATCCCGCACCACCACTTAAGAAACCCTATGGCGGACCTCACCGATTTTGTAGCACCTGCCAGCGTCACCATCCCGCCTATGCCTCTTGCCGACAGTGCACCCATTGCAACCGTTACGGACATCTTAGCCCTATTTGTCGTGAAACCACCATAGCGGCTCCCCCGCGGGCTGCTCCACCGAATCCCCGACCCGTACCATATGTCCAACCCATCAACCAAACGAGAGCTTGCTACAATTGTGGCAACCTGGGTGATGGGTGGATTGTAGAGCCACCCTTAAGTGTCGTAACTCTAGTTAAAACGTGTGCGTTTATGTATAAATTCAAGAATTTGGATTACTACACTATGTTGTGTAATGCAGGTACAAATGAGGAGAAAAGGTTGCTTGAGTGTGTTCAGATGAAAAGGAACAAGAGAGTCAATGCGGGAAGTCAACAGCCAATAATTGATAAAGAAAAATGGAATTTTGAACTGGGTCTACCGTAGCTTACGGTAGCCACCGTAAGCTACGCTAGGGGTCTGCCGTAAAAAGCCACCGTAAACAGACACTTTCCAACGTAGGAACTTCAGGGCTACCGTAGCTTATGGTAGCCACCGTAGCTTATTTTAGCCTCAGCATTTTGATGTCGGTTAGAACTCGAAAAATGGGTTTTAAAGGACTTTTGGGTTCCATTCTTCGGGATTCCGAACTAGACAATTTGTGTGGGTGATTTTGGTGCATTGGAACAAAATTTTGGGTGTTTCTAATTGAAGATTAACATCATAATCTTTGGTTGAATTGGATTAAACATTGAATTGATGAAACCAATAATGTGTGGCTAAACCCTTTGGTGTTTCTCTTGGATGTAAGGTTATTCACAATACATTTATGTTTATTGTTCTTGAATTTGGATTGGTTATCTAATTGTTGAGGTTAGTATAACTATGATGTTTGTTTGATTGTTTGTAATTTGTCCATATCGTTTTAAACCTAGTTTCATTCTATACGTTCTTGATGTCGTTGACAATTGAGATTTAGTAGAAGGAATTAGGGTTAAGACTATATTGATTGATTATCAAGTAACGACCTAGCGTTCTAGGAATCCGAGTACTTAGTTCTTGATTAATCACAAACAATTACACTTACATAAAATCAAGATATTATGATTTGTCCATTGAACTTTAATAAAAGTGTTGAGTAATAACCCGAATTCCAAGAGGAATACTTGCTTAAGCTATTGTTTACAACTTTCTTTTAGTTTATTTAGTTTATAAAATCAAATCAAAACCAACTTGAGAATTACTTTTTCGTCATTTACATTTATATTAGTTTAATTGATGAGTTACTTAGTAACACATATTCCACAAACTCCTCGTGTTCGACACCCACTTACCGCTATCTAGATAGTTGTATTTGGTTTATTTTTGCGCGAGTCTTCGACCTCGTGTCAAATTTTGGCGCCGTTGCCGGGGAGTAGTGCGCAACGTGTGTTATTTTTGTTGTTTTTGTTTAATTGTTATTGTCAGTTTTACACTGGTTGTGCTAGTATGTAGGTACTTATAGGTATATGAATACACGACGCTTGCGGTCTTCATCACCGTTAGCTTTTGATCCCGAAATCGAGAGAACTTTTCGCCAGAATCGGATTCTTCAGAGGGAGAACAAGATTATTGGGTCACCAAGCACACAAAGTCGAATAACTGACACCACAATCATGATTTCGGAACAAACTTTACCGCCAATGCCACCACCCATCAATCCACAGAACCCACCATCCACTGAACCCATTACCACCAAAAATCCTACAAGCGAGCCTACTTCAACCATGTTTAGCCTTCAACCACCAGCTAACCTTCCACCCTTGTCCAACTTCATGCCTATTCAAGGACAATCATCGACTTCATCACAACAATCACCTTTTCACTCTCAACAGCATCCATTCTACCATCAACAACCATACACATTTCCCCAAGACCCACCTATAATCCATATTTCAACGGGTCCAAGATCAGGCCCGCATTTGTTGGTGGGCCACATTATGGAGATAACAATGAAGGGTATGAAGAATTTGAAGAATGATATGTAAGTGGAGTTGATGGGAGTCAATTGAGGGTGCAAGGGCAATTCGGGTATAGACCCGAACAACAACCGCAGCAACTAGTGCAAAAATGGGGTAGGCCGAATATCAGTCAAATACAACAACCACAACCATTGCAACAAGTTCCACAACAACCGCAATATCAACAACCTCAACAACCAAATCCTCAACCACAATTCCAACAATATGCCCAACAAAGGCCCGTTTACAGGCAAATAGGCCAACCGAGAGTACCATTGGGGTACCAAAAAGGCATGAAAGGGAGATGGTTAGGGGAATTGAAGCTCATTTTAGACCCGTCATCACCAATAACCCATCTTCGGTAGTTATTCCTCAAAACCAAAATGGAAGAACGTTTGAGGTAAGAACCAATGAGCTCCAAAGTTTACCAAAGTATAAGGGTCTAGCAATGGAAGAACCTTATTTTCATTTGGAGGCATATGACTCTATTTGCAACACGATTGGGGGTCAAGGTTTTTCAGCGGATGAAGTTATGTTGGTTTTATTCCAATTCTCGTTAGAAGATAAGGCAAAGAGATGGTTCTACACTTTGCCTTCCGCATCAATTTATACTTGGGCCGAGATGCAACAAAGGTTCTTGGAAGAGTTTTACACGGCCCAAAAGACTAATGATGCGAGACAAAGTTTGAGAAGCTTCCAACAACAATCGGGTGAGATGTTTCATGAAGCATTCGAGAGGTTTAATATGATGATCAAAAATTGTCCTCACCATGATATAGCTCTTTGGGAATTGTTGAATGCTTTTCATGAGGGGTTAAATGCGGAATATGAAAGGGACTTAATGTCAATCACAAATGGTACATTCGGTACCAATTATGAACAAGATGATTGGGCATTCTTGGAGCAAATGTCGGTCACATCGAAGAGAAAGGCTCAACCCACAAGAAGAGCAAGGCTGACAATTGGAAGACCGTAAGTCCATGCAGTAGAAGTTGTAGGAGTACAAACCACTAACCAAAGAATTGATGTTTGTACAAATTGCAATGAGTTGGGTCATGCGGCGGATGTGTGTACGGTGAGACAAGCACAATTAGAGAATGTGAATGCATTTCAAGGTCAGGGGGAGGTGGTCGAAATTATAACATGAATTCAAACACTTACCACCCCGGGTTGAAAAATCATCCCAATTTTCATTATGGGAATCCGGCTACTCAATCTAATCCGAATTTCCAAGGGAATCAAGGAAATTATGTTCCACACCAACAATACAACAATCAAGGCTTTCAAAGTCAATTTCAACAAACTGGAAGTGGTCAAAGTGGGTGTTCGGGTCAAAGTTATTCAAGTGGGAATGAAGTCATGGATATGCTTAGGATGATACAACATGACATGCAAAGGAGAAATCTACTTGATGAAGTGCGCATGCAAAAGGATGAAGTCCGTGAAAAAGTCATTCAATCGTTGACCACTCAAATGGGTCAACTTGCAACCGATGTTGAGAATTTAAAGAAACACAGCTCGAGCTTAAAGAAGGGGAACAACGTGCATATCAATGCGGTAAGTCTTTTACCTAATTTTGGAATTTCAAGTGTTCAAGTTGATCCAACACCACAGTTTGTTGTGGAGGTGGTGGAAGATATTAGTGATGAGACTGAAAATGTGAGTAATTATGAAACAATTTTTCAAAACAACTCTAAATTACAACCGAATGAAATATCTTTTTGTGAAAATTGTTCTTGTGATAAATGTTTAAATGACAAATTAACCAAAATAAGGGATGAGAGGGTTGATAATAACATTATGCCAAGTAAACTTCAAGACCCAGGAGTGCCTCTTTTATCAATCCAAATTGGTGAATTTAAAACTGATCGGGCACAGCTAGATCTTGGAGCTTATGTTAGTATAATGCCCGGTAGTTTATATGATAAGTATGAGTTTGGTCTGCTACAAAAAGTAAACACCACTGTAGTTTTAGCGGATCAAACCCATACACTTCCCCGAGGCATGATATATAATGTGATGGTACATGTGGAGGATTTCTATTACTCAGTTGACTTTTTAGTACTTGATTATGCTAAAAATGTAACTAATACGCAACCCACAGTCATATTGGGTAGACCCTTCCTCGCCACTTCACTTGCAGTAATTGATTGTGCTAAGGGAACACTGGGAATTAAATGTAGGAATCGTGATAAACAGTTATTATTATTTGAAAATACTACTGACCCTTTTATTGACAAGGAAAGCCTGAAGGTGGATTTTGTTAACAAGTGTGTATCCTTGAGCAAGGATACACACTTGTTATTGACAGGTTAGTTGAGAAGAAAGAAGCTGAGCATCAACAGAGTGAGAAGGTGGCAGAAAAAGGTGGCTGACCAAAGAAGACAAAAGTGAGACACCCACCTAACCTAAATGATCCAGGGTGGAGGATGAGGATGTTCGGGCCTGACCCTGGTTTGCCGGAAGACTGGCAACAGCTGCTTGAAAAAGAGTGTGCTTATAACAAGAAGGCTGCACGGGAGTGGGCCAATCACCCACCTTTAATGTCATAAAAGTTTAAAAATGGTGGTAATTGTACATTTTGTATATTTTTATTTTTATTTTGCTCTATAATTTCTAATATGTTTGTTATTAATGGTATTTTAAGTTACCATCTTAGCAAAAACCAAGTGTGGGGAAATTCTTATGGATTTCTCTTCGACACTATGTTGGGGACAACACAGGTTTTTCATGAATGGAAGTGGAGTTTTTAATTTCTCAGAACCATACATTGGGGACAATGTATCCCAAGTGTGGGGATGGGGGAATTTTTTGTTCTTAAAAAGTTTTCATAAAAAAAAGAAAAAGAAAAGAGAAAAAAATAAAAAAATAAAAAAAAATTAAAGAAAGTCGGAAAGTGGTAAGATGGCGGGGTAAGGTTTTGGTCCCTTTTCATGGTCACAATTCCCTAAAGGTCAAGCTTGCTTAGTTGTTTTAAAAAAACGAGGTTGTGTAGTATTCTAGTCAAGGTTAGCATGCTTTCGGTACAATAACCTTCATAACATGTCCATGTCCACTTGTTTATTGGGAAAGTGAAGAGCGGTAATGGATTGTTTATTCTCCGTTAGAACTTGTGCTATCAATGCATTTTGAGACCTTATCTTGGCATAAGTGCAAAAGTGATAGAGGCAATTAGGTTTAAACCTCGTCTGGATGAGCATGAGTGTGGGTTTTGGGGGGTTGGGCCTCATACATTACACATATGAGCGTGGGCAATGAGAGGGGCGGGGGGTTGGTTCCATTAGAAAACTTTATTGGACTTATTATTCTGATTTAATCAACCCCGATGTTATGTTGCGAGACGATCCGGCTTAGTAGGTATTTCTTTGTATTTGTAATTATTATAGTACTAATCAATAGGAAGTATTGAGTATTATGTTTACTCCAAAAAAAAAGAAAGAAAAAAAAGAAAAAAATGAAAAAAAAGGAAAAAAAAAAGAAAAAGAAAGAAAAAGTTGAGAGTCAATGTTCGAAGTATGGTGTAGTGAGTGTTGAGATACAAGTTAGTAATTTTATTGTTGTTTATATTATTGTTTATTTAGTTTTGATGTAATAAGCCGGATCGGATCGCCTGAGCTAATTTCAATATTCCATTCCATACCCTTACACCTAGCCCCGTTATAACCCATTTTAAGTCCTCTTGATTTGTATTTGTGTCAAAGCATATATAGGTGGAGATTTGATGGTAGCACAAGCGTATGCGAGGAGAATTGAGTATTATTGGAAAATATAGAACGATCACCGATAAGAGGGTTAATGAGTGACGGTGTGTTATGTGTGAGTAAAAGCCGAAAGCATGTTAAGGTTGACTAGAGTTCTATGTTTTAAATATAATATTGAGTGATACTAATGCAAACCTCTAATAATGAGGGAATAGGGTATGATTGGGGACCTTGACTGAGCCGGGCTTTGTGGTATGTTTGGTGGTTATGTTTTAAAAACAAGAAATTGTTTGAGTTGCTTGAGGGCAAGCAACGTGTAAGTGTGGGGATGTGACGGGTGGATTGTAGAGCCACCCTTAAGTGTCTTAATTCTAGTTAAAACGTGTGCGTTTATGTATAAATTCAAGGATTTAGATTACTACACTATGTTGTGTAATGCAGGTACAAATGAGGAGAAAAGGTTGCTCGAGTGTGTTTAGATGAAAAGGAACAAAAGAGTCAATGCTGGAAGTCAACAGCCAAGAATTGACAAAGAAAAATGGAATTTTGAAGTGGGTCACCGTAGCTTACGGTAGCCACCGTAAGCTACGCTAGGGGTCTTCCGTAAAAAGCCACCGTAAACAGACACTTTCCACCATAGGAACTTCAGGGGTAGCTTACTGTAGCCTCAACATTTTGATGTCGGTTAGAACTCGAAAAATGGGTTTTAAAGGACTTTTGGGTTCCATTCTTCGGGATTCCGGACTAGACAATTGGTGTGGGTGATTTTGGTGCCTTGGAACAATATTTTGGGTGTTTCTAATTGAAGATTAACATCATATTCTTTGATTGAATTGGATTAAACATTGGATTGATGAAACCAATCATGTGTGGCTAAACCCTTTGGTGTTTCTCTTGGATGTAAGGTTATTCACAATACATTTATGTTTATTGTTCTTGAATTTGGATTGGTTATCTAATTGTTGAGGTTAGTATAACTATAATGTTTGTTTGATTGTTTGTATATTGTCCATATCGTTTTAAACCTAGTTTCGTTCTATACGTTCTTGGTGTCGTTGACAATTGAGATTTAGTAGAAGGAATTAGGGTTAAGACTATATTGATTGATTATCAAGTAACGACCTCGCGTTCTAGGAATCCGAGTACTTAGTTCTTGATTAATCACAAACAATTACACTTACACAAAATCAAGATATTATGATTTATCCATTGAATTTTAATAAAAGTGTTGAGTAATAACCCGAATTCCCAGAGGAATACTTGGCCACTTCCGCAACGCGTGTCCACAACTCGCAAACGTGAACATTTCGGTTGTCTCCTGCTCTGCAATTCCAGCTCCAAGCTTACCAAGCCTACCAAGCGATTCAGCCACAAGTTCCTCAATTGATTGCTAATCAGGCTCCACCACTACTGGCTATTCAAGCACCTGCACTTCAAGAGGGTCAAGCCGCTCAAGCCTTTCAAGCTCCTCAAGATAACCGTGGGCGTGCTTTCATGATGAATGCCCATCAAGCGCAACAAAACGGCGATGTGGTGAACGGTACATTTCTTGTAGACGACCACTTTGCAACCATTTTATTTGATATCGGTGCCGATATGAGTTTTGTGTCTTTTGAATCTGAGTCCTTGATTGCTAAAGCTCGGTCAAAACTTAAGAGCTCGTATACTATTGAAGTAGCGAATGGTAAATCATGATGATCGATTCCGTTATTCGAAGTTGCAAGATGAATCTTAATGGCCAGACATTCTCAATCGACCTCATCCCGATGCAATTGGGAAGTTTCGACATCATAGTAGGCATAGATTGGTTGTCCTCTCACCGTGCCAAAATCGTTTGATTCGAGAAGATTATTCGTATTCCGATTACCGATGGTCAAACTTTGCGTGTTATTGATGAAAAGCCTTCTCCCTTGAGTCTCAACCTCATAACTTGTTTTCAAGCCCAAACATACTTACGCAAGAAGTAGGTAGCATTCGTGGCTCACGTTGTTGAAAAGAAGGAGCAAAAGATTGAAGACATTCCGGTTGTTCGCGAATATCCCGAAGTGTTTCCCGATGACGTTACTGGTCTTCCTCCCGTTCGAGAAGTTGAGTTCCGCATTGATCTTGTGCATGGTGCAACTCTTATTGCAAATGCTCCTTACCGTCTTGCACCCTCCGAGATGCAAGAATTGTCTACCCAACTCCAAGAACTTTTGGAAAAAGGGTTCATCCGCCCTAGTTCGTCTCCATGGGACGCACCTGTTTTTGTTTGTCAAGAAGAAGGATGTTCCTTTCGTATGAGCATCGACTACTGCGAGCTCAACAAGCTTACCATCAAGAATCGTTATCCTTTGCCTCGCATCGACGATCTCTTCGATCAACTTCAAGAAGCTTCTTGCTTCTCCAAGATTGATCTTCGTTCGGGTTATCATCAATTACGTGTGCATGAAGATGATGTATCCAAGACCGCCTTTCGAACTCGATATGGACATTACAAGTTTAGGGTTATGCCTTTTGGGTTAACCAATGCACCCGCGGTATTTATGGACCTCATGAACCGCGTATGCAAGCCATACTTGGATAAATTCGTGATTGTTTTTATTGATGATATCCTCATACATTCTAATTCCAAAACCAAGCATACGAAACACCTTCATTCCATCCTTGATCTTTTGAGGAAGGAACAACTTTACGTGAAGTACTCGAAGTGTGAATTCTGGTTGAATGAAATTCCATTCTTAGGGCACATAGTGAACGAAAAGGGTATTCACATTAACCCCGCCAAAATCAAAGCCATCAAGAATTGGAAGACTCCAACCTCTCCTAGCGAAGTTCATTCGTTTCTTGGTCTTGCGGGTTATTATCGTCGCTTCATCCTCAATTTTTCCAAGATCGCTTTACCCCTAACCGCCTTGACTCACGCCTTACGTGTGGGGACCAAAGCAAGATGAAGCATTCCAAACTCTCAAACGTATGCTTTGCGATGCGCGGATCCTTGCTCTCCCCGAGGGCAACGAGGACTTTGGTGTCTATTGTGATGCTTCCAATCAAGGCCTTGGTTGTGTCCTTATGCAACGAGGTAAAGTTATCGCCTACGCTTCACGGCAACTCAAAGTTCATGAAAAGAATTACACGACGTATGATCTCGAGCTCGGTGCTATTGATTTTTTGTTGAAAATATGGAGACATTACCTTTATGGCACAAAATGTGTGGTATTCACCGACCACAAGAGTCTTCAACACATTTTTGACCAAAAGGATTTGAACATGCGGCAACGTCGATGGGCCGAGTTACTTATTGATTACGACTAGAAAATTCTCTACCACCCCCGTAAAGCGAATGTTGTAGCCGATGCCCTTAGCCGAAAGAATCATGTGAAATCTATCTTGCTTCATAGTGTGACCGTTCAAACCGATCTCCAACTCCGAATCTTTGAAGCCCAACATGTCTCGGTCACCGAGGGTAATATGCACGATGAAATGTCCTGTGGCGCTGAACATCAACTCGAAACTAAGCGTGATGGTTTGTTGTATTACCTTAATCGTTTGTGGGTTCCCAATCAGGACCATCTTCGTACTTTCATCATGGACGAAGCTCATAAGTCGCGATATTCTATTCATCCCGGTGCGGATAAAATGTATTTTGACTTAGGGTCCACATTTTGGGGGCCCGGTGATTCTATTTGCAACACGATTGGAGGTCAAGGTTTTACACCGGATAAGGTGAAATTGGTTTTATTTCAATTTTCATTGGAGGATAAGGCAAAGAGATGGTTTTACACATTGCCATCCGCATCGATTTATACTTGGGCCAAGATGCAACAAAGGTTCTTAGAAGAATTTTACACGGCCCAAAAGACTAATGATGCGAGACGAAGTTTGAGGTCTTTCCAACAACAATCGGGTGAAATGTTTCATGAAGCATTCGAGAGGTTCAACATGATAATCAAGAATTGTCCTCATCTGGTATAGCTCTTTGGGAGTTGTTGAATGCTTTTCATGAAGGGTTGAATGCAGAAGATGAAAGGGATTTGATGTCAATCACAAACGGTACGTTCGGTACCAATTATGAACAAGATGATTGGGCAATTTTGGAACAAATGTCGGTCACATCGAAGAGAAAGGCTCAAACTGCAAGAAGAGCAAGACCGGCAATTGGATGACCGCAAGTTCATGCCGGGGAAAATGTGGGGGTATAAACTACTAATCAAAGAATTGATGTTTGTAACAATTGTAATGAGTTGGGTCATGGGGCTGATGTGTGTACGGTAGGGCAAGTACAAGTTGAAGAGGTGAATGCACTTCAATGTCAAGGGGGAGGTAATCAGAATTTCAACATGAACTCAAACACTTACCACCCCGGGTTGAGAAATCATCCAATTTTCGTTATGGAAATCAAGCAACTCAACTCAATCCGAATTTCCAAGGACTTCTCAAACCACCTTTACCCTCGTCAACAATACTTCAAACAAGGAAATCAAAGTCAATTCCAAAGAACGGGTGGTAATCAAGGTGGGCTTCGGGCCAAAGTTCATCGAGTGGGAATGAAGTGATGGACATGCTAAAGATGATGCAACAAGAGATGCAAAAGAGGAATCAGTTGGATGAAGCTCGTATACAAAAGGATGAAATTCGTGACAAGGCCATCCAATCATTGACAACTCAAATGGGCCAACTTGCAACCGAGGTATCTAACTTGAAGAAGAACAAAGGTCTACTCCCAAGTGACACCAAGGTGAACCCTACTCACACTACTTCTCACAATGTGCCGATTAACCAGGTAAGTGTTTTAAGAAGTGGTAAGGAATTTAAAATCAATACCACACCGGAATTAGTTGAAGGTGTGGTAGAGGATGTGACGGGGGTAGAAAGTGAAGATAAACAAGCTTCACCCATTAAACCCCCTAAACCATCCACGTTTTCAAACAAAGATTCGGGTCAAAATGAACTTTTAAACGATAAAAGCAAGGAAATGGGAGAGGTTCCAATTCCATTTTCTTCAGCTTTAATTGATCCGGGTAAGAAAACCGTGATTTTAAAACGGGGTCCTCAAAAGGAGGAGATAGGGGAGGCTGGAGAATTATTGTTGGTGATTGGAAAACATTATTTTATGCTTTGAATTCGTATGTGGATAATAACTAATGTGATGATGATTTCTCAAACAATGCTTGGCTAATCTCCTTTGTGTTTTCCCTCGGATTGTAAGGTTTCATATTGTTTGTTGATTGAATGTTTATGCAATTGCTGAGATGGTAGTTTAATATTATTGATTTCATAATTATGATGTTTATGTATTGATTGATAAGTTGTTAGTTTGTTTAATTCGTGTTCTAAACCGTTATGAAAAACCTGAGTTGTCCTCAACACGGTAGAGAAATTCCCAGCCACAAAACTTACCAACTGCCCTCTCCTTCTTCACACACTCCTCTCTAAAACTCTAATTTCACCATCTCTTTCTTCCAATTAACAACCAAAATCCAAGTTTCTTAACCCGATTGTGAGTGAATTTTTGTGAGATTTAACAATAAAAACCTTATTCCATCTCATTCTCAAGTGTTATCCCGTTTGTGAGGATTTGGATCCCGAAAATTTCAAAGATTTTTGGGGGTTTTTTGTTTACTTGTGAAAGATTACTTGTTTATCATCCTAAAACATCAACCAAGGTATGTATTTGTCAATTTGTTATAGACATTGTAATAATTGTTAAGGTAGTGTTGATTTGTGTAAACCCACTTGCTTGTAAGATGTAATGGTTATATGTTGTGGTCATGGATAAGAGATAAATGCTTGAAATTGGTGATTTTTCATGGAAAAGTTAAAAAATTAAGTGTTTATTGAAATGAAGTGATATTGGTTAATTACATAATGAATTGTTTATCCACGACTATGATAACAAGCAAGTGTGGGGAGGGGATATTGAATTGACTTGGTTTGTTTTGGTGGTTTGTGTGTATAGATGGGAAGAAGTTCGGACAAGGGAAGGGAAAGGCAGCATCTACAAGTGGTCGGGCCACCCAAGCCAAAAGACAACGGTTGCGAGAAGAGCAAGAGCATGTGCAAGTAGAAATCCCAACACCCGACTGGAGGGGTGTGGTATTATCAAGTTATGCTTTAGAATGGCAGCCGGAGTTATTTAAGGATAAAATGAGCAGTATAAGAGACAGGTTGGAAGGTTTTATGTGTGAGAAGGAAGTGACCGACTCAGGTCTTGAAGCATTTGGTGTGTTCGACAAGTTTGAAGCATTAGGTTGGGAAGCTGCTCTCTAGTGTTACGATGGAGAGAGCATGGTATTATATGATAGGGAGATTGAGGAGTGGGTATCTACCCTGCGGTGCCCACTGTTTAAGAGAGGCTCAGACCTGAAGTTGATTGGTACCGTGGGTGGAACGACAGTGGAGATGTCTTTTGAAACACTCAATCAAATTGCTCGGTTCGACAGCAAGCCATAATTCGTATGTATATCCATCAGTCAGAGATCTGTTTGACCATCCTGACAAAAGTCCGCAATGGTATAATATATTATCATCGGTATTGAAAGGGGGTAGAGGTACAGGGTCGAACTTTAAAAGAAAGGAGTTCAGGATTGAAGCGTAATTGTTGATGACAATATGTTTGTCCAATGTGGTACCCCGTCAGAGCGACATTTCAGTAGTGAGAAATAGTGATATGCTGGTTTTGGCCGCATTGATGACTGGCAAGTTGCGAATTTCCTTTCGCTACTTAGCCATGTTAAACATATGGACGAGAAGAGAGAGCAACAAGAGAAAGTTAATCCCTCACTGCCGACTGATAACGGTGATACTGAAATTGCATGGCGCCCTTCCATCAGGCGTAGTTGGGTTGAAGAAGGTAATTACGGAACATAAGTTGGATGCATTGGGGATAGGTTGGATATATACCAAGAGCGAAAGATACCATCAGTTGAAGATCAGTAATGAGAAATGGAGAGTATTAAGGGAGGATGTTAAACAAGAAGCGGGTGAAGACCGGGAGGAAATAATGGAGGAAGGAAGTGACGATGAAGATATGGAGGTGGTTGGTGGTGATGAGAATGTGGGTGGTAGTGGATCCCAACAAAGGGGTTGGGACTATTCGTCGGGATATGCTTCATATGGAGACAATTGGGCCCACATGTGTTCGATGAATGAGGTGGTGGAGAGGCATCGGCCCTCGACTTTCGATAATTGGTCGGAGGAGGCCCGAGCCCTTTTCGACCACCAAAATTTCATGGGAGCTTATCATGAACGAGGCGAGAAAGAGAGGCATGACCATAACGAGATATGGAACCGTGCTCACGTCTATGCGTGGGAGCACGAATCAAACATGCGGTATATGGATGACCGAAATAGGAGAATGCACGAACAATGGCATGCAGGTGAAGAGGTCGTTTCAGATCCACCATGTGTGGATTACACATCTTTGCCTCCATACGACAGCTCTATGCGATACCCCGAGCCTCCATTGCATCACTCTATGTGGGTGGACCCGATGCAGTCGATGGCACCACCACCACCATCATCGGGAGAAGGCAGCAGCGGCGGAAGTGGAGCTTTTAAATTTGGTGAATTTTCGGACTTTATGACCTCCATTTTTAGGCCGCCACAACCGCCCTACGACTGATTGGACTTCATCATACCAGGTTTGATAAGCTAAAGGATGAAACAACAAGATCATAGGTGAAGACGGTGAAGAAAACGGAGCTAGAATGAGAAAATTATAAAGAAAACAAGAAAACTTGAAGTAGCTCCACCGTGGCCCACGGTGCAGACCGTGGACCACGGTCCACCTAACACAAATCTGGCAGAACCCACCGTACCGTGGGTTGTATGGGAACCGTGGAGGAGACCATGGCCCACTGTCTAAACCGTGGACCACGGTCCATGCCGTAACAGCAGGTGTCTTTTGGGTTTAATTGGCCGTTTTGGTTAATCTTTTCATCAAGAAACATTGAAAAACGATTGGGGAGGCTGGAGAATTATTGTTGGTGATTGGAAAACATTATTTTATGCTTTGAATTCGTATGTGGATGATAACTAATGTGATGATGATTTCTCAAACAATGCTTGGCTAATCTCCTTTGTGTTTTCCCTCGGATTGTAAGGTTTCATATTGTTTGTTGATTGAATGTTTATGCAATTGCTGAGATGGTAGTTTAATATTATTGATTTCATAATTATGATGTTTATGTATTGATTGATAAGTTGTTAGTTTGTTTAATTCGTGTTCTAAACCGTCAGTTCTCGGTGCTATAGGCAATCGGGATTAATCGGGTGGAATTCGGGGTTGGATAATCTAATTGGTTATTTAGTGATAACCTTGCATTTGTTAATCCAAGTACTTAGTCCTCAATTACCATAACCATTTGCATATTCATGAATTATGTTTTTATAGTTCGTCTCAGATTAAACGTTTACATTAACATTCATTGAAACCTGAAACCGAGGGAGAGCATATCCTTTCATCTTTGATTGAAAAATAGGGTTAAGTGTTTTAGTTAATTTTCGTTAATCAAACAAAACAACCAAAACTTTGATAGTTTATTTCATTCATTTAGTTTAAATTTAGTTAATCTATAAAACTACTTGGTAACACATATTCCACCAACTTTTCGTGTTCGACACCCGTTTACCACTATCTAATTAGTTGTAATTGGTTTATTTTTGCGCGAGCCTTCGACCTCACGCCAAATTTTGGCGCCGTTGCCGGGGAGTAGTGCGCAACGTGTGTTATTTTTTTTTTTGTAGTTTTCATTTAAATTGTTATTGTCAGTTTTACGCGGGTTGTGCTAGTGTGCAGGTACTTACAGGTATATGCATACAACACGCTCTCGGTCTTCATCACCGTTAGCGTTTGATCCTGAAATCGAGAGAACCTTTCATCAGATATGATTCTGCAAAGGGAAAACAAGGTTATTGGGTCGCCAAGTACAAAAAGTCGAGCAACTGACACCACAATCATGGCTTCGGAGCAAACCGTACCTATGATGCCACCACCCATTAATTCACCAAACCCACTATCTACTGTACCCATTACCACCACCAATTCCACAAGTGAACCTACTTCAGCTACGTTTAGCTTTCAGCCACCAGCTAACCTCCTACCTTTGACAAATTTCATGCCTATTCAAAGACAATCATCAAACTCACCACAACAATCATCTTTCCAATCTCAACAAAACCCACGTTATCAACAACCATACACATTTACCCAAGACCCACCTATTATTCATACTTCACCAGGTCAAAGATCGGGCCCGCATTTTTTTGGTGGGCCACGGTATGGTGATGGCAATGAAGGGTATGAAGAGTATGAAGAAGGATATGTAAGTGGGGTTGATGGGAATCAGTTGAGGATTCAAGGGCAGTTTGGGTATGGATCTAAATTTCAACCGCAACAAGTGCAACAATGGGGTGGTCCGAATGTCAATCAAATACAACAACCACAACCATTGCAACAAGTTCCACAACAACCGCATTATCAACAACCTCAATTTCAACAACCAAATCCCCAACCGCAAGTTCAACAAAATAAGCAACAAAGGCCCGTTTACCGACAAATGGGTCAACCAAGAGTACCACCCGGTATGAAGAAAGACATTGCATTGTACGTCGCAAAGTGCCTTACTTGCGCTAAAGTTATGGCCGAACATCAGCAACCATCTGGTTTACTCGTGCAACCGCACATCCCGATTTGGAAATAGGAAGATGTGACCATGGATTTCGTGTTTAAACTCCCAACCACTCGAAACCGCCATGATGGAATTTGGGTTGTCGTTGACCGTTTGACTAAGTCGCGCACTTCATTCCGATCAATGAAAAGTTTTCGGTTGATCAACTCGCTCAAATCTATGTTCAACGTATCGTGTGTCGTCATGGTGTACCCTTGCGTATTATTTCCGACCGTGATAGTTGTTTTACTTCTCGCTTTTGGTCATCTTTGCAAACTGCGTTGGGAACTCGTTTGGACCTTAGCACCGCCTATCACCGTCAAACAGATGGGCAATCCGAGCGAACGATTCAAACGCTTGAGGATATGCTTAGGTCTTTTGTTTTGGATTTTGGTGGACACTGGGATTCTCATCTTCATCTTATTGAGTTCTCCTACAATAATAGTTTTCATACGAGCATCGGTATGGCTCCATTCGAAGCACCCTAAGGTCGTAAGTGTTGTTCTCCTATTTGCTGGAACGAGATTGGTGAAACCTAAATCACCGGTCCCGAACTTGTCCAAGAGACCACTGATCGAATCGCACAAATTCGACAAAACCTCTTAGCCGCTCGTAGTCGCCAAAAGAGCTACGCGGATAATCGTCGACGACCTCTCGAGTTTAATGTTGGCGATCGTGTTTTTCTCAAGGTATCTCCTTGGAAGGGTGCCGTTCGTTTCGGTAAGAAAGGTAAACTATCTCCTCGATATGTTGGACCTTTCAAAATTCTCGATCGTGTTGGTAGCGTGGCCTATACTCTTGAACTTCTACAAGAATTCGCAAATGTTCATCCAATGTTTCATATGTCGAACCTTAAGAAATGCTTAGCCGAGGGAAATCTCCACATACCACTTGACGAAGTTCACATCGATGAGACTATGCACTTTGTTGAGAAGCCGGTGGAAATCATGGACCGCAAGGATAAAGAGACCAAACGTAGCCGCATACCTTTGGTAAAGGTTCGTTGAGAATCTAAACGAGGTGCCGAATTTACTTGGGAGCGGGAATACCAAATGCGAACTAAGTATCCTCATCTATTTGATACGGATTCTTTAAACTAATTTCGGGACGAAATTTTCAAATGTAGGGAATGTTATGACATTCGACAAATTTCGATTCGTATTTGTATTTGTAAACCCGACCCGATCGGTCGTTTCGATGTATTATTGATCATTTAATAAAGTATTCCCGACATTTGTGTTCAAACGTCGTTCGTTTTTTTCTACATTCCATTACTCGAGGCTTATCGATAAACCGCTTAAACGCGTAAATAATCCAAAACCGAAAACTTTATAATTTAATTATAAAGCTTAAGGTTAAAAGTGTAAACTTTAAAAACCTATTATTAACTTAAAAGAGTTTTAAATTCCATTTAAAATTTTATGAAACATTAGGGTCCAAAGTGTAAATAATATTTAAATTATATTATTATATTAATATAACAAATACCCAGCCCCCCACCCCCCACCGTCTTCCCCGTTTTTCCGGTGGTGTTTCCGGCCACCGGATAAGTCGCCGGAATTTCAACAAACCAACTGGAAATCGTGTATCCGACCCATTTAAACTAATAACAACATTAATCGTGATTTTTGGAATATAACCAACTGGCTAATTAACATCGTAGACACGTGTTTAATACCCGCGATCCTCGCCGGAAAATCCGGAAATCGAATTAAACGAATTAACGCGTGAACGCTCCACCCCGTAGTATAAATAGATGCCCAAGCTTCATTACAACTTGCTCATTCTCTCCAATCCCCCTCTAATACACTGAGTAATCTGTAATTGGGAGTTCTTATTTATTCTTTTCTGGCAACTGGGTTTCGGTCAAAACAAAACGTTAAAAGGTAATTGATATATGCTTTTTAATGGCGTCAAACCAACAAACAAAAACCCTAAACTTATTTGAGCAAACCTTGAATAGATTCTTTAATTTGAAAATTAGGGTTTATGTTCTTCATATGAAAAAGATGAATCTGAAATACTATACATACATATATATATATATATATATATATATATATATATATATATTACTGAGCTTATATCGAATGTTTCATGCAGACCAACTGGTTGTGCCCATGTGTTACCAGTCTCCAGACCCTAGTTCGAAACCCTGGTCATGCGTGTGTTGTTATTTTTTTAAACAGATTATATACTGTTATTATTATTAATATTATTAAACTAGAATTGTTAATAAATATAAACAATGAAAACCAAGCATAACTGGATGTCATTCCCCTAGAGCAATTGGTAACACATGGAACTTATAACGTGGAGACCCGGGTTCGAACCCGGGTCACAACCGTTTTTCTTTAATTAATTTTTGAACCATTTTTTTTTACCAATTTTAATCATTTAAAAATCAAAATAAACTTATAAAAACCTTTTTAAATTAAATAGAAATTATGTAAATTAACTATAAAATATATCTCACCATTTTACATGTAAAAATCAAGTTTCTCGTTTTCGTAAGTCGTTATTAAAAATCGTTTAACAAACGTAAAGTAAACTTTAAATTTCTATAAATCGTTTAGTCAACGCAATAAATATAGTTATAACTTATAATCAATAGTTCAAGCTTTTCAAACATATAAACTTTGTTTTCTCGCCATTAAAGTGCTTAAATCGTACTAAAAGTCGAATTGCCGTTAAAACATAAATAATAATATAATAATCTAAGGGCTATAAAACTTGTAATAAATTGTAATAAAATAATAACTATCTTCTAAAATTATTTATACAATTAAACAACCTTAAAATCTCAATAGAATAGTCATTAAAAGTCGTGTTTATTCTTATTTATAGTTCGTTCGGATTGACTGCTTCGATTTCTTTTGACGCCATTGAGTTATTCTTATTCCTTTTTACTTCAATTACTAAGGTGAGTTTTTCACCACCCCTTTTAATGTTTTAATGTTTTGGGGTAGCATATGTATCCTTATAAAAATTCAAGCATTGTTTCTTCTATTACAAACTACAATTCGTATATGGACTTGTGTGCTACTTGTATTACTTGCACGAATATTACTTGCACGATTGGGAAGCCTCATTAAGTATGATCATACGCCCCCCTTTTCCTTCCGGTCCATTTCTATTGAGTGGAAAAGGGCCTCATTATCCAAGTACGTTGGTTGTTACCAATTGGAAAGGACCTTACTTGCGCGATTACCAAAGTACGTTGGTTGTTAACAACTGGAAAGGACTAACTTGCTCGTTTATCACTTGTCCATGAGTTGTATGGTTTTTATGTATGTATTTAAATCTGTGGAAACTCACCGGCTATTTATAACTGACTTTATTTTATACATATGTTATAGGTACCGTGATTAGAGGATGAAGGACTAGAAGACGCTTAGAATACCTAGGTTATTTAATAAACGAGACATTTGTTTTTATTATGATTTGATTCCAATTTGTATTCATATTTAAACTTGTGTTACTTGGCTTTTTAATGAATTAATGTTATTATGGTCACAAAATAGTGTCACGTGTGTT
This sequence comes from Bidens hawaiensis, assembly GCF_021521415.1. Lineage (NCBI taxonomy): Eukaryota > Viridiplantae > Streptophyta > Magnoliopsida > Asterales > Asteraceae > Bidens > Bidens hawaiensis. The sequence goes on along the minus strand of NW_027492438.1, from coordinate 492,429 downwards.
TGAACAATCTGTACGTCACACTCGGGCGTTTTCGCTTAAGCCGGGGTGTTACAGTAATAAATGAAAAGAAAATAGTTTGCGTAATTAATCTCCGACTAGATATGCCTTCAATCGTCCAAGTAGTCTCGAGCACGTCCAAGCGGTAAGCATCCTCCTCTAAACCTTTAATTCAAACTAACATACATACAAAGTCAGCTTGAGCTGAGTGAGTTCAAGTTTTAATAATTGACATTTAAATAAATCATTCCAAGAGTTTAAATATAAAAACGGGATCTAGACAGTTAGGCCATAATAAACAATAAGTAGTCATACTTATATATCTATATAATTATACCCCTATGCTTAGCATCCAAGTAATAACATCAGGGTCGAGCACACGTACAACCCAAACACGTAATATCCAAGTAATAACATCAGGGTCGAGCACACGTACAACGCAAACACGTAACATTCCATCCTATGGTGATCATGCCACACGAGCCTCCCCCTTTACGGGATTTCCAGGGCCCGCCACAAGATTTTAGAACCTGAGTAGTATAGTTTGTCCCGGCCAAGATCACCATCCATCCGTATGCAAACACAAAGTAGGCATACGCAAACATCCTTAGTCGATAACGACTAATTAACATCGCCAATTATTGGCCATAAATTAACGCATGTATAAACATACATGTATATATATATATATATATATCATTCCAAAATATATCATAATGAAAGTAAGCCTATCGTCATAAAGTAACACATGTATATACATACATAAATATCATCTCAATGCATGCTATGATACAAGCAAGCCTATATCCTTGAGCCTAGGCCATTAGTAATATAAATAACCTTAAGGAATATATGACCATAAACGAGTCTCAAATATCCTAAGGCATAGAGTATAATTCACAAATATTTTCATGAACCCACAAACACAAGTAAGGCCATGTAATACCATCCAATTAGTTTAAACGAGTAAAATCGGGTAAAGTTGTAATATGGTGTTTATGCTAGCCCAAAACGTAAAAATGTAAGAAGGGGAATCATGAACTCATCTAACACAAGGCACACAATCACAATGGGCTAGAGGACCCTTAAGTACTCCCACAACTCAAAAGCCTGTCGGATTACGAACAATAATTACTAATGGTACCAAATCGACTCGTTTATCCTACGAGGCTTTCTAACATGGTTTGATCTACCTAACGCCTCGACCTCGCCAAATTCATTTAAAACAGCCCCTGGGGCCTTGAATTAACCAAAACCACCCTTAGGAAAAACCTAAAGTAGAGAATTCCCAAATTACCCCCAAAAGTGCTAGGTGAGGCGAATATGCGCGTTTAAGAGTTGTTTAGGCACTTAACATCCAACTCAGCCCCGTATGGACCAAATTTAATAAATCACAGCCAACAAGTCCACACGACACTACAAGAGTTGGATGGGTCGGTAACTCGCAAACACAACGCACCAACTATCAAATAAACACGAATTCGCGTTGTACCGACCCGTTTGAGTAACTGACAACCAATTCAGCCCCAATACTTAAAAAAATAATTTTCCAATAGCCCGTATATCAAACCGAAGCTACCCGAACTGAATTGGTTGTTAATTCATTCAAACCTCGTGTTAAACGCAACAATTCAACAACCTAGGCAACCGAATACTAGCTTTCAATTTATCAACAATTGATCAATCAAACGAGCTTCATAGCTCATGATGCTAAAGTATGTTACACTAGACATACCTAGGAATACGAAGGAGAAAAACCTCACTTCAAACAGCCCCGACGAGAACAAAATTGGACAGCAACCGGTTAAGCCTAAAACGAACTTATCGATCAATAACGAGTATAACATGCAGATTTTATAATGCGAATATGCATTTTATTACATAGGAAAACTATAAAAATAAATTATGAAATTTTTACCAGAGTTGAATAAATGTCTTAGGTGTTTAAAAATATTTTTTATTATATTTTACCAATGCACACAAAAATCATAAAAATTCCTCCAACGTCGAAAGGTACGTGCAGCTATTTCAGTGTGCAACAAAATGGTTTTATTTTTATAAAAATCATTACCAAACCAAATTAAACGATTCCAATTGGGTTTGATTCCTAACTCAAAATATTAAGTTTCATAAGTGGAACCAACCAATTTGGACTTGCAGAAAAAGAGTTATGATGTCGGGAAGACAGACCAGAATCCGTCATCCCGCATTAGCGTTGACACTAGACTCAAAGTAGAACATTATGCAAACAAGAATAGATCAAAAAAAATAAATTTTCATCGAGTTACGAACAAAACAATAAACGAGTATGAATCCGCCAGAAACTGTTATTATCAAAACTCAACCCTAACGTGTTCAACAAAGGGTTTAATGGTGGAAAAGAGTTATATTATGTAAGGCCTCGAACCCCGGGAACCCCACAGTTGGTATTCATACAAAACACTTATAAAAATATTTAAACTTGAAAATAATTCATTTCATTAAAATAACCAATTCAGAGTATAATTCAGCGAAAAACATAATTAATAAAATAAGTTCACAAAAACCCAGGAATGATGCCCAAAACAAATTTAAATATGATTTATAAAACTTTTTAAAATAAAATGCTCAATAATAAAATCTTCCATCCACGTATGCCCTTCACCGTTCAAGTAGCTTCGTGCACGTCCAAGCGATAAGGCATCCTCCTCCTAACCTGAAACTCACACTAACATGCACACAAAGTCAGCTTGAGCTGGGTGAGTTCAAGTTTTAATAAATAACATCAATAAATAATACTCATAATAGTCATTCAAGAGTTTAAAAGTAAAAGGAGTACATCAGTTAAGCCATCATCTTCAATATATAATCATCCATATATCTACATGTATATACATACATATAAACAAACATCCTCATAAGTGCATCCCTATATATATATATATATATATATAACATCCAAATAATAACATCAGGGTTGAGCAAACGTACAACCCAAACACGTAACGTCTCATCAACGTATGCAAACACAATGTAGGCATATGTAACATCCGTAGTCGATAACGACTACAATATCGCCAAATATTGTCCATACAATAATATATATATATACATACTATAACATCCCAATGCCAACTATATACTAGCAAGCCTATATAAAAGCGTTTAAACGTTTTATCAAGAAAAATCGTTTAGGTGTGCATGCTAGCCCAAAACTTAAAAGAGTTAGAAGGGGCATCATGAACTCACCTGACACGAGACACGGATTCACCACGAGCTAGAGAATCCCTAAGTAATCCCAAGATTCAAACACCTGCCGGTTTACATTCAATCAATACTAACGACATCAAGATAACTCGTTTATCCTACGAGACGTTCTAACGGGGTTCGGGTCACCTAAAGCCTCGACCTCATCAAACTAAATCACAACAGCCCCCGAGGCCTCACATTCACCAAAACGACCCTTAGACACTCCCAGGAATAAAGAATTCCCAAATTACCTCCGGAAGCACTAAGTGATACCAATACGCGCGTTTAAGAGTCGTTTAGGCCATTAACATTCAACTCAGCCCTGTGTGGACCCAGCATGATAAAATCCCAGCCAACAAATCCACACGACGCTACACGAGTCAAATGGGTCGGTAATTCGCAAGTACAACACACCAACTACTCAACAAACGCAATTAATCGTTGTACCTACCCTTTGGATTAACCGACAACAAATTCAGCCCCATAACTTATAAAAATGATTTTTCAACAGCCCGTACATCAAACCAAGTGTCCCCGAGCTGAATTGGTCGTTAATCACTTCAACACTCACGTTAAACGCACCAAACTACAATTCTAGTCAACCGAACACAATCTTTCAAACGATAATTAGTTGACCAATCTAACGAACCCCAATGAATATGGTTTTTAAGTATGATATACTACACATACCTAGGAGGATTTTGGTTCAAAAACCTCACTCAAAACAGTCCCAGAAAAGCTCAATTGGACAGCCACCCGGTTAGCCTACAACAAGCCATTAATCGATCAATACGCGTGTTATAACGACCAATTATGGTGTAAAGGACTTGGGGGAATCGTAGTAATAACCTTTAATTGATGTTTTACGCTCACGACTTGGCCGGAAAAAAGAAAATTCGCAGGGCGGGGGGGGGGGGGAGGGGGGCTGTGTGCGCCGATCGGACAGCAAGAGGGGGGGGAGTTAGGGTTTTTTGTTTATGTTATAATATAGTGAGTTTCATTCTAGCCCCTCTAGTATAAAGTATTTGGCATCTTGGAAGAAAAGTTAAATGATTAAACGTAGCGGGATGACGTAAGGCTTCCGAGAAACGTCGGTTAAATCCCGAGAATTATACATACTTTACAAGCTTTAAATCTTTAAACCAAAACGTTCACGGGAGTTACAAGTCCACCTGCCTTACAATGGGATTCGTCCCCGAATCCCGATGCGACAGGAACAACTGCGGATAGCGTTTCATCATCTCATCTTCGGACTCCCAAGTAGCCTCGGAACCCCTACGGTGTCTTCACTGCACCTTCACCTGTTTAACCACTTTATTCCAAAAACACCTTTCCTGACGATCAAGAATAGAGACCGGTTCTTCAACGTAGTTCAACTTGCTATCGAGTTCAATATCATCAAGAGGCACATGGGCCTCCTCGTCAGCTAAACATTTCCTCAAGTGGGACATGTGGAAAGTAGGATGAATCCCCGCGAGCTCATCGAGCAACTCCAGTCTATATGCTACCTCACCAACACGAGACAATATACGGAACGGACCAATGAACCTCGGACTAAGCTTCCCCCTCTTACGAAAACGAAAAATACCCTTCCAAGAGGAAACTTTCAACATAACCCGGTCCCCAGTCTCAAACACAATAGGTCTTCGCCTTTTATCTGCATAGGACTTTTAACGATCCTGAGCGGCCTTCATAAAAGCCTTTATCTTATCGAGCTTCTCAGTCGTAGCCTCAACCACCTCCAAACTACCCAACTGCTTCTGACCAATGGAACCTCAACAGACTGGAGTCCTACACCTCCTACCATACAACATCTCAAACGGTGGCATCCCAATCGTGGCGTGATAGCTGTTATTATACGAGAACTCTACCAACGGTAAGTGACGATCCCAACTACCACCAAATTCGATAACACAAGCCCGCAACATATCCTCAAGAGTCTGAATGGTCCTCTCGGACTGACCATCCGTCTGCGGGTGATAAGCGGTACTGATGAGAAGTTTGGTACCCATCTCCTCATGGAACTTCTTCCAGAACCTGGAGGTAAATCGCGTGTCCCTATCCGAAACAATAGATACCGGCACCCCATGCCTAGAAACGATCTCACGAATAAACACATCGGCCAGCTGCTCAGGATTAAAAGTCTCTCGAATCGGCAAGAAAATAAGCGCTCTTGGTCAGTTTATCAATGATTACCCAAATGGTGTCATAATTTCCCCTAGGAGTACGAGGCAGTTTAGTCACAAAATCCATCGTAAGATGCTCCCACTTCCACCCAGGTATTTCCAGGGGTTGGAGTTTCCCGAAAGGTTTCTGGTGCTCGGCCTTAACTTGTAGACACGTCAAACACTTACTCACATACTGAGCCACCACAAACTTCATCGCAGGCCACCAATAATTCTTTTTCAGGTCTTGGTACATCTTGCTCGCGCCCGGATGAATGGAATAGCGCGACTTGTGTGCTTCATCCAAAATTTTACCTCTGAATCCTCCATACCTCGTTACCCATAAACGCCCATCCTTATACTTCACCCTTTCACCGACGTCCTCCAACAACTTTTCCTGACCCCAAATACGTTCTGACATAATCCATTCCACCTGCAAAGCTTCATTCTGGACGTTGGCTATTTGTTTCAAAATATCGGGTTTAAGAATAAGCTGATAAGATTTCACACGAACAGGTTTCAGTCTCTCCTTCCTGCTCAATGCTTCGGCTACCACGTTAGCCTTACCAGGATGGTACATAATCTCCAGATCATAATCCTTAATCAACTCCAACCATCGACGCTGAAGCATATTCAGTTCCTTTTGTTCGAAGAAATACTTTAAGCTCTTATGATCGGTATAGATAACGCAAGGAACACCGTACAAATAATGCCGCCACAACTTAAGCGCAAACACAACCGTTGCCAGCTCCAAATCGTGAGTAGGATAATTCGCATCACGAGGCTTCAACTGCCGTGAGGCATAAGCGATGACTCAACCTCGCTGCATCAGAACACACCCCAGCCACTGGTAAGAGGCATCATAATAAACCACTAAATCATCGGTGCCATCGGGTAAAGCCAGAATCAGAGCATGCGTCAACCTGTTCTTCAACTCGAGAAAAGCTTCCTCCTGCTCAGTACCCCAAACAAACTTATCGCTCTTCTTAGTCAACTTGGTCAATGATGAAGCAATTTTTGAAAAGTCGGGAATGAAGTGGCGGTAATACCCCGCCAAGCCTAGGACGCTATGAATTTCGGATGGAGACTTAGGAGATTCCCATTCGTTTACGGCTTCCACCTTTGTAGGGTCAACCAAAATACCACTCTGGTTAATAATATGGCCCAAAGAACTGAAGCTCGCGTAACCAAAAGGAACACTTAGAAAATTTTGCATACAACTTGTTCTTTCGCAGAGCTTCCAAAACTTCCGTGAGATGACCGGCGTGATTGGATTCACTTTTGGAATACACAAGAATGTCGTCGATGAACACAATAACCAAACGATCGAGCATCGGCCTACACACCCGGTTTATAAGATCCATAAACGCAGCCGGTGCGTTGGTCAAACCGAAAGACATCACGAGGAATTCATAATGCCCATAACGAGTGTAGAAGGCAGTCTTAGGAATATCTTCCTCCCGAATCTTCAACTGATGATACCCGGACCTAAGGTCGATCTTCGAGAACCAACTAGCTCCTTGGAGCTAATCAAATAAATCGTCGATCCTTGGAAGAGGGTACTGATTTTTATAGTGAGCTTATTCAATTCACGGTAGTCAATGCACATCCGCATGCTACCATCCTTCTTCTTAATGAACTGGACCGGGGCACCCCAACGTGAGATGCTCGGTCGAATGAAGCCCTTGTTGAGCAAGTTTTCCAGCTGAGCCATAAGTTCTTTCATCTCATTCGGTGCTAGACGGTAAGGGGCTCGAGCAACGGGTTTTGCGCCCGGCACAAGGTCTATCTGGATCTCGACCTCGCGGTCTGGCGGCACATCTGACAAATCATCTAGAAATACATCCGGGAAATCCTGAACGATAGAAACATCACCGACGGTAGCCACCTCGGTTTTCTTATTTATAGCATACGCTAGATACGCCCCGCAACCCCGCTGCATCAACCTTCCCGCCTTAAGCATGGATATGATATGTGGTGTCGCACCATTCCGGTCACCGAAGACCATAATTTGGTTCCAATCCGGGGCCCTCAGACGAACGAGTTTCTGAGCACAAATGATCTGAGCATCAACACTCGCGAGCCAATCTATCCCGAGCACCACATCGAAACAACCAAGCGGCATAAAATACAATCACACCGGAAATTTATACCCAGACAACTCGATAGAACAACCCTGAATAGCACTAGACACGGGAACGGATTTCCTATGGCGACCTCAACCTCAAACACATCGATTACTCACTTGGGTGATTTATTCAACGAGGAACAGAAAACGGTAAACATGAAACTTCTACTGGCGCCCGAATCAAATAAGACTGACGCATGTAATTCATTAAATAAAAAAGGTACCTAGGATAATAGTATACTACTGCTTAGCTACATGATCATCACATACGATTCTAAAGGAATAAGAAGTTATAGCAGTGGAATAAAAGCTAAATAAGGAAAAGTACCTGAAACAACATCCGCATCATCCTTCGCCTCCCTCTTGGAGATGTTGAAGGCCCTCGCCCTGGCCTTCGGCTTCTCTTCCATCTTCCCCCTCGAGGAAGTCCCCTGACCGGACCGCCCCCCCCCCCCCCGCCTTACTGGTAGGATAGTGTGATGCCAAATGACCGGAACCCTTACAGCGGAAACAAGTCAACGTTAGACACTCGAAATGGGGGTGTCCCACTTATCACAACGAAAACAGGAGCCAGACCCACTCTTACATTCCCCCTTGTGTGGATTCCCGCACTTCTTGCAATTACCGAACGCCGCATCCCTCTTAAACTCAGAAGTCTCAGTCTTCACCCTTTTCTCAGACAAATTAAAATTGCTTCCCCCGGGCCGCTTACCATACGAATTAGTGTTCCAAGTCTTCCTAGTCTTGGTCGGCGGTAACTTCTCCCTCTGATCATATAATGTACCAACTAGGGTAACTACCGAGTGAAAAGAGTTCATGTCGGTGGTCACCACACCCCTACGAATATCTACCGGAAGCCCCTTCACATACTTTTTATTCCTCTTGGCTTCGGGAGTAACCAAATAGGGACATAAACGGGCCATCTGGTTAAACTTGGTGGTATACTCCCGATGCGTCATACTACCCGCCTCCAAGGTCAAGAATTCTTGTTCAATCTTATCCAATTCATGCGGAGGACAAAACTGATCAAGAACCAACCTCTTCAACTCATCCCATGACATCCTCCTAATCGAACGATCACCCATAACCTGCGCCAGATTATCCCACCAACACAATGCCTCGGAACGAAACGAGGCAGTAGCATACGTCACCGTGTCATCCCCCTTGCACTTACTAACTCTCAGAACGGCCTCTATCTCCCTCACCCACTGATGTGCTGCCAACGCATCCTTAGTACCATCGAAAGAAGGAGGGTCACACTTCTTAAAGTCACCATATGAGCAACCCCGAGTAGACACAATAATAGTCTGCACTTCATCTTCATCCCCACTCGGCACATACACCTCTTTTTCCTCATCAACCTGCGCCTCCCTACCCTTCCTTTCTTTACCCGAACTCTTACCAACCATAGACTCCTCCATGGCCCTAACGGCCTCAGCAACGATCTCGGGAATGGCGCTATGGAGCACCTGGTAAACCTCGTCCGCGATAGCCGCGCACATAGCAGGATCTAAGGCGGGGTTATCCCCCTCCTCATGAATTGGGTTTTCTTCCTGCTGGGAAGTAGGAATCTCACTCTCGGTTTCGGCACGTGGCTTACGACCACGACCGTGAACACTAGGACGGCCTCTCTTAGCTGCTCGAGTATTGACCGTGACTTATCCCTGCAAAGACAGAATTTTAACACGGTCAAGTACAAGTGGTATTTAGAACGTGTAAAGTAAGGGTAAACTGCTAATGACGTTGATCAAGTGTAATTAGTCATCTACTTTACCCGCCCGTCCTAATCACCCTCGGCCCCTAACCACATTAGCATACTATCTAACACTTAAACAATTAATCACATACTAGGAACCTTAAATTCAAAGGAATGACTAAATAATTTAAAGTTACCTCTTGGCGTGCAGCTACTCGCGGTGGGCATACTGGTTTCTTTCTTACAGTTTGAGTCCAAGCATTCGGGGATGCTCGGATCCCTCGAACAATGGCTCTGATACCAACTTGTAAGGCCCCTAACCCCGGGAACCCCACAGTTGGTATTCATACAAAACACTTATAAAAATATTTAAACTTGAAAATAATTCATTTCATTAAATAACCAATTCAGAGTATAATTCAGCGGAAAACATAAATTACCAAATAAGTTCCCAAAAACCCGGGAATTATGCCCAAAATAAATTTAAATATGATTTATAAAACTGTTTAAAATAAAATGTTCAATAATAAAATCTTCCATCCACGTATGCCCTTCACCGTCCAAGTGGCTTCGTGCACGTCCAAGCGATAAGGCATCCTCCTCCTAACCTGAAACTCACACTAACATGCACACAAAGCCAGCTTGAGCTGAGTGAGTTCAACTTTTAATAAATAACATCAATAAATAATACTCATAATAGTGATTCAAGAGTTTAAAAGTAAAAGGAGTACATCAGTTAAGCCATCATCTTCAATACATAATCATCCTTATATCTACATGTATATACATACATATACATAAACATCCTCATAAGTGCATCCCTATATATATATAACATCCAAATAATAACATCAGGTTGAGCAAACGTACAACCCAAACACGTAACGTCTCATCAACGTATGCAAACACAAAGTAGGCATACGTAACATCCGTAGTCGATAACGACTACAACATCGCCATATTGGCCATACAATAATATATATATATACATACTATAACATCCCAAGGCCAACTATATACTAGCAAGCCTATATAAAATAGTTTAAACGTTCTATCAAGAAAAATTGTTTAGGTGTGCATGCTAGCCCAAAACTTAAAAGAGTTAGAAGGGGCATCATGAACTCACCTGACACGAGATACGGATTCACCACGAGCTAGAGAATCCCTAAGTAATCCCAAGATTCAAACACCTGCCGGTTTACATTCAATCAATACTAACGACATCAAGAGGACTCGTTTATCCTACGAGACGTTCTAACGGGGTTCGGGTCACCTAAAGCCTCGACCTCATCAAACTAAATCACAACAGCCCCCGAGCCCTCACATTCACCAAAACGACCCTTAGACACTCCCGGAAATAAAGAATTCCCAAATTACCCCCGGAAGCACTAGGTGATACCAATACGCGCGTTTAAGAGTCGTTTAGGCCATTAACATCCAACTCAGCCCCGTGTGGACCCAGCATGATAAAATCACAGCCAACAAGTCCACACGACGCTACACGAGTCAAATGGGTCGGTAATTCGCAAGTACAACGCACCAACTACTCAATAAACGATATTACGCGTTGTACCGACCCGTTGGAGTAACCGACAACCAATGCAGCCCCATAACTTATAAAAATGATTTTCAACAGCCCGTACATCAAACCAAGTGTCCCCGAGCTGAATTGGTCATTAATCACTTAAACCCTCGCGTTAAACGCACCAAACTACAATTCTAGTCAACTGAACACAATCTTTCAAACGATAACTAGTTGACCAATCTAACGAACCCCAATGAATATGGTTTTTAAGTATGATATACTACACATACCTAGAAGGATTTTGGTGCAAAAACCTCACTTAAAACAGTCCCGGAAAAACTCAATTGGACAGCCACCCGGTTAGCCTACAACAAGCCATTAATCGATCAATACGCGTGTTATAACGACCAATTATGGTGTAAATGACTTGGGGAATTGTAGTACTAACCTTTAATTGATGTTCTATGCTCAAGACTTGGCCGGAAAAAAGAAAATTCGCAGGGGGGGCTGTGTTCGCCGATCAGACAGCAAGAGAGGGGGGGAGTTAGGGTTTTTTGTTTATGTTATAATATAATAAGTTTCATTCTAGCCCCTCTAGTATAAAGTATCTGACATCTTGGAAGAAAATTTAAACGATTAAACGTACCGGGATGATGTAAAGGCTTCCGAGAAACGTCGGTTAAATCCCGAGAATTATACATACTCTACAAGCTTTAAATCTTTAAACCTAAAAGTTCGCGGGCGTTACATATTATGATAGAATCGACCTTGAATTAGACTCGGGAGGGCCGGAGAGCTGCTGGAATTGCACTGAAATCAAGGAGAATCCCTGCTATGCTGCTGCCGACCAGAATATGGGGTGGGGGTTAGGGTTTACTTGTGTTATAATAAAACAATTACACTCTAGCCCCTCAAACTTGAAAAATGTGCTAACTTAGGTGAAAGGTTAGATAATCGGACTAACGAGAATGACAAGGAGATCCCCGAAGAATGCCAGATCAAACCCGATAAATATACAAACTCTAGAAAGCTTCAATCTTATCACGGAAATTAACGGGCGTTACACTAATCTTTTATGCTAATGACTTCTTCCAAAATCTTAATCTCCTTGACCTCAAAAGGTGGATGGATGGGATAATTCCCTTATTAATTATGGTGAAAGGAGGTAGGTAAAGTGTATTAAGTGTTCTTTAAGGTCCCTCCAAGTCCATTAAATGTGGTGGGTGAGCATTCAATTTATAGGCTGATCAGGACACTCAACGCAACCCGTGTTGTCATAGGCACAACCGTTTTGATCATTTTGTCTGATACTCTAAAATGCTCGTTGTCAGAAAGTACAGAAGGAGAGACACGGCCCGTGTTGACTCTAGGCACAGCCGTGGTGAGTCTGGAAGCTTCTATTTTGTATTTTCTCTTGTACTGTCAACAAGGGGCATGTTAATGTCAACATGGCTCGTGTTTTCGTTAGTTTTGTCTTTTCCTCTTGTACTTTCAACATGGGGTGTGTTGGTGTCATCATAGGCCATGTAGTGACTTCTTAATTTTGTCTTTTCCTCGTATGCTTGTAACATGACCATGCCTTGCTTCACTACAGGGTGTGTTGAGTCGGTTTTCACAGTTTTTCTTTGTTTTCCTTCATATACCAGCACGTTTTATTATTTAAGGCTATATTAACCTGGAAATAGAAATTATAAACATTAGTGGTTATTTATTCAAATATTATTGCTGATATTATGCTATTTTGGGATATTTTAGTGCTGAAAAGATGTTTAATTTTATATCCATCAAATTTCCCCACACTTGAACCTTGCTTGTCCTCAAGTAAGCTTTGAACAAATTTTTCGAACAGGACGTTTAAGCGAAGCTAAACATCCCAAGAAGTCTCAAAAAATCGCGGTAATCCATAAGAGCAAAACATGGTAGTATATGTAATGATATTTAAAACTATGGTTTGCTTTTATGAGCTTCATATTAAGCAAAACTATGGCCATACGTGTATTATTGTGTGTATAAACACTCCTCAGCCAAGATACAACATACTATTAAAATGATTTTTGAGAGATCAATCCTCCACCCACTTTGTGAAATGCTTCATACGTTAAAAGATAGTATATTTCCATAGATATTTGTGGCTGATAGGTTTTGTCAGGTATTTCGGCAAGGGTGTTTTCGGAGGGTACGACTAATCGAGCTTCTTCTTCAAAACATCTTTTTTTTATTATCTTTGCTCCATTCTTCGTCCCAAAGTGTGGTGAATCAGCGAGGGTTTCTTTTTTTACAATCCTAATGACTCTTTTAAGGTCAAATCATCAAGACCGGTTTTGCCTATGGTGCGGATCAGTTCCTCCTCAACCATGTTCTTAACATAGCTTTCAACTCTAAAGGATCGTTCGGCTTTGAGCCTAATAGCCCCTATCCTCATTATTTCGGTATATTTGTATTAGGATTGGGTTTGACTTATTTTACATCTTCCTTCGTGAGACCAAGTGACACAGCCCAAACATCGTTCAAAATTTTTTACTTTTCTTTTCATTTTTTCATTGCGCTTCTGGATTCTACCGGTGAAAGGGTAAATTGGTAACATAGGATTTTGGGTTGGTTTAGTGTTGTGGTGGTAGGAATAGGGTTTGTTTGATTCGGTTTTGACTGTGGTTGTGGTTTTTGTTGGTAATATATTACCTTTCTTTTTATACAACATTTCGTCTTATCTCGAATAGAATGCTCAAGAAAAGTTCTAATCCGCAGGAAGTATCTGACTCACTCAAAAGTATCCAATATATGAGTATTTTTCTGAATATCTACATGAGGCTTAATTCTCATAAAACGAAAGGATTGGGTAAAACAGTCATATTTTGCATAAAGTTAGTCAAAATATTACAAATCGTATTTTTAATTTTTCACTTTTTAAGTTAGATTAATTTTGCTCTAATATTTAAAAATATTTAAAAACCTAACGGTTTTTATTGCTGCAAAAAGAGTAATTTTGAAAAATTTGTTCAAAAATTTCGCATTTTAGACTTGGTATGGCTAAGTGTAAACCCCCTCACCACACTAGAATTTCACATTCTTCTTAATATGAAAATATTCAAAAAACTAAATGGAAAATGAGGCTTAAAAGGAATTTAGCTTCCCCTACAAGCTAAGACGAAATTTTTGCTATTATTGTCTCCTTGCAAGCCTTCGGGTTGCTTTGGTACTTAATGTATCTTACCTGCATAATATTTACAAATAAAACCACAAACACAAAAATATAAGACATAAAGTAGGCACGAGTATAAAAACCCATGTTGCTCGTAAGTGGGCATAATACATAAACGACAATTGTAACATTTCGGAATTTTTCAAACTCGTATTCGTTTACGTTTAACCCAACCCGAAACATTTTTAGATCTTTATTATTATTGAAAATCAAATATTTATGAGTATTTAAGTTACTAATGTTCACATTTTACCCCTAATACTTTATATAAATGTCCATTCCCTAATTATACCATAAGAGGTTTAATAGTTGATCATAAAAAAAAAATACTTCAAGGACCATTTATGTTAAAAAATCAAATTCATACCTCCATAGGCCCGGGGCGCCGCGCGACGGGCTACCCCCTGGCCATGCGACGCATTGGGTGCACTGTGCAAATCCTTAGTCTGATTTCATTTCCTATCTCGTTGTTGGTATAAAATCGTTTATTGTAGGCCTAAATGGAGAGAATCAAGGTCCAAGAAAAGGTGTTATAACTAAAATATAAGCCTATATTCGTTTCTTACTGATCAAGATCATATTTTTTGGTTTATGTCAATAATTTTGTCATTAAAACCATATTTACTTGCTTAAACGAGTGTTACGTCCATATTTGTTTTATTTTTGCTATTCCTATATAAACAAGCCTCATAATCTCTACCACAAACTTTACACTAAACCCTAAGAGCCTCCTCCAGCCGTCCTACCCCTGTCCATCATCAAATCCCTTGGTTTTTGCTTAATTGGTTGAAGACACAAGCTTTGAAAGTTGACTTTGCATGCGTGTGGACCTTTGACTCTTCGTTTCTCTTGATTTTTTCACTTTCTGGGTAAATTTTAAACTGATTTTTCATTCATAAACATTCTCTAGTCAATAACCTTCAATCGATTTCTGAGATTGAAGGGTGTTGACTGGTCAATTGCTTTAAAACTTGATAAAGGGCAAAATAGTCAACTTAACGTTTTCTCATACTTCTGCTCGAATTCAACGTTTGGTCCAGAAAACTTTTATTCTCGTAACGAAATTTTAAGGGTACTGACCAAAACCCGACTTCCAACTCGCTGTTCGGATTCTGTTTAGTAACAGCTTGCTTAAATCTTAAATGTAACATAACTTGAGTTCTAAAGGTCCGTTTGGATTGATTCTAGCGTCAACAAGTTCGTTTTTACTTATTTTATCATATATCAAAGTTTCAGGTTCTGATCGTACATATCGTTTGACCTGTAGTGGACGACTCGCTTATTCGTTAACTCGTTTATTCGTATTTATTAATCATTTGCCTTTAATCTAAGGTGAGTTTATCATTCCCCTATTTTACCCAGTTTTTCTAAACGTTTTGTAGACATATGCGTATTATTCGTATTTCATACTATATATATATATATATATATATCAAACAATAGCAAGCGTGTAGTTGTGTGTGACTTAATCAAATATACGTGTTGCATGCTTACTTGTATTAATTATTCATTCATTCGTATAATTTGGAGGGGTCCAACATATTCCCTTGTATAGGGTTCTTATATTATTTACTAACGCCCGATTCGCTTGGCAACGGTATCACTACTTGTTTATGGTTTGATTCATTTACCGCTCTTACTACGTAATGCTTATTTATTTTAACATGCAAAACTGGTGATAATTTCACTCAACTTTATGTTGTGTAGGGCCCCAGTCCCAGGAGCCCTACGTTGCGTTGGATTTACTCATAAACACAGTTCTAAAATCTGAGTTAATAAAACTTTTTGCGGAAATATAAAGACATCAACCAATATATTACAAAACATAATTCTTATCTTAGCATAATTTAACTTGTCTTAAAACATAACATAAATGACACGTGAATCTTCTTTCTTCGATGCCAGTCTTCACTTTATTGCCACGTGCCTCCCCTTAAGCAACCTGCCGCATTCTATTCACCTGCGTACACACAAAAAGTCAGCTACGCTGAGTGAGTTCTAGTTTAACAGTTACAGGATTATTCTTACACATTATTTTATATATTTATTCATACACGTTCTTTCATTTACGTACAAATATTACTCGGTACTATTCTAACATTTTCTTACACATAATTCAACTATTCTTACATTCTTGCACAGATATTATAAGGGTTTGTCACCCGACCTCTTGTACAGATATTATAAGGGTCTGCCACCCGACCTCTTGCACAGATATTAGAAGGGTCTGCCACCCGACCTCTTATATCATCAATTCAGCCACTATATTCTTGCCTAGGTATTAGAAGGGTCTGCCACCCTGACTCTTACATTATATTCTTATTTGACTCTTACAATCACGATTAGTTATCAAACTAAACACATACAAATTTTTACCACATTCTTTCATTCTTGCATTAGTTATTCACCTTCATATATGTATATAGGTGTATATATACTTCTAGTCTTACAAGTATGCACACAGCCCCGAAAACATTTCAAAGAGAAATGGGGCTAGAACTCACCTGCAGTCGGGTTCTCTCTGAGTTAATGGTAATGCCCTTCCTTAGCTGTACACGGCTAACTGTGTAACAAGTTACGAACATCAATTATCTATTGCTACTACTTCATACATCTATGTAATGAACCCCTCGACTTTGGGTCACGTTTTACAACAATTTGAAACAATTCGCATGAAAGAATTCGCGTGAAGGAATTCTCATGGAAGAATTCGTATGGAACAATTCGCATGAAAGAATTTGCATAGAACAATTCGCATGAAATGAATTCGCTTCGCATGTATACCATTCGCTTCGCATGGCTATGCAATGCGATTCATGGAAAGAATTCGCATCGCATGAAAATGATTCTCATCGCATGGCTATGCGATGCGATTCACGGAAAGAATTCGCATCGCATGACTATGCGATACGATTCTGTGTCATGCGATCAGAATCTTCTCCTCTTCGTTTTTACCATTTTAAAGCCATTTTCATTGGAGGTCCTTCCTTAAGACCCGATTTTGACCTTTTTATGGGTTTTGGGTCGTACCAACTTTGTATACCCGTGTTTCTCATAGTCCGAACATCACCATTTTGTCCTATAATATACATAGGAGGTTATAACTCACCAAGTTTATGTTTTTCTCACATCCTACAGCCCGATCTATCATTATATTAGTTTGCATGTCGAAACCAACCATAAAAACTTAACCTTGTTAGCCAAAACTCACCTTTTGGTTCGGGTTTGGTTCGGATTTGGATCAACCCGAGTGTCTGGTGGTGTTTCTTATTTTTTGATGATGTTTAGACACGAGATTTGCTCTTCCCTTGGCTCGGATTTGGATCCGGGTGCTAGAGAGAAAGGAAATGAAATGGAGTGTTTGGTGGAATTTGGAGTTTATATAGGGGGTCCTTGGGCCCTAGGGCCCATAACCTTTTCCTAACTATTCCCAAGCCCAACCCAACATAATCCAAACATTATTGCACAATTAAATTAACAACACACACGTAATAATAAATTTTCTTTTATCTATTTATCCCAAAATACGGATGCTACATGTTGACAAACTCTTTCATTTTCTACCATATGCAGGTTATCATGTGAATTTGAAGAATGAAGTTTGGACAATAGACAAGACCATAGGACTTAGTGAAGACAAACACAATCTCAATTTGTTATATTTATTTATTTGAATTGTTTTGCTATATTGGGATATTATGTGTACATTTGAATTAAAAATAATTAACTAGATATTGTCATTTATATCCATGATAGTATTTTCGACCTGTGAGCAATCGGATCACGCCCGGCATTTCCGCATTAGGTTGAGGTGTGACAGATTTGTATCAGAGCCGAAGGTTATAAGATAGGTTGTTAGAAATTGTCCTAGTCATATGCTTAGGACCCTATATGTGCTTATCTGAACTGCCTTATGTGCTATTTAATTGTTTACAACTTAATTAGATTAATTATTTTATTGTATTGTATCTTATTTATTTATTGCACACACACACACAAATTCTGAGGCTATGCCTCACATTCAAAATATTTTTCTAAATCTTTTATTTTGGTAGATTATTTTTTTTCTGGGAAATTCCTTAAGAATTCCCGAGTTTTGTTTTTACTCCCTCTCCTTAGGGCATGGAAGTAGGGCATGTTCGGTTAGTAGCCATAGGGGGTAAGAGAATTTTGAGTTGGGCCTTGGCAAAACAGTTCCAAGAACCCAAGATAGGACGTTATTAATTACTTTGAGGATAACCTGATCACAGTACTTGAGCCTCTAGGCCAAAGCAGAACAAGATGTCATACCCTAAGTGATCAAATGTAACCGGCTAAACGGTTGCACTCCTTTTAAAAACAGAATTCACAGTGGTTCGTGGCTTAATTCAGGAAAAACTTCCAAATTGTGTTTTTAAATTATTTTAAATGATTAGTTGGGTGAAAAATCCATGGGCACTCCAACTATCCATTTCCCCATTTTCAATTTGATTTTTGATTGGAACGCATCGTCCGGGGTGGTTCCCGAGATACACCAACCAATCATATTTGACTCATTGATTCGATATTTAGTTGGTTCGGTTAAATTCCATATAAAGCTCATGGTCCGGCCAACTCCATTGGTTTGATAATCCTTTAATTAGTTGGGTCAGTTAAATGCCATATAACGCTCATGGGCTGACCAACTCAATTGTTTATTACTCGTTATTTTAATTAGGACAATAAATTGCCATGGAATGCTCATGGGTGGCCCCATTCACAAACTTTATGTTGCTTATTTAGTTGGGTCATTCAAATTGCCATGAAAGCTCATGGGAGGTCAACTCATTAGATAGGTTTTGTTATTTTAATTGGGATCTCAGGCTACCATGGAAAGCCTAACCCAAAACATTTTTACTTTTGGAAAACTTTATAAATATTGTTATTCAATTAAAATATCTCAAACTTATGCACATTATTTTAAATCCCTACTCGTCCTCGAGTCATCACTAGCAAAATTTCATTTTAATACGCATCTTATTATCTCATATAAACTCATTCACACAACTTACCCATCATCTTATACCAACTTCCTTGTTGACCCTCGTAGAATGTCTTCTCAATCTCATCGTCGTAACAATAGTCGCTCATCACTCCTCATGATCGCCGTTTGGCTACTCATATCATGAAGGAATTTGCTGTTGCTTTACCCGAGGTCGTGTCTCAACTGCAAGGCATCAATGGAGTCGCTACTACACCAAACAACTACCACTACAAGAACTTTACCAGTGCTAAACCACCTCCTTATCTTGGCGAGGAGAATGCTACTAAAATTCTTCGCTGGTTTGAGAGGATGGAGAATATCTTTATCCACTGTGAGTGTCTGGACGACAAACGAACTAGGTTCGCCTCGAGAGTCTTCGAGGATCGAGCTCTCACTTGGTGGAACTCTTATAAGGCCCTCCACGGTGTTGAAGAAGTTTTGGCTATGCCTTGGGAGGAACTCAAGGATGCAATGAAGAGAGAGTTTTGCCCCGAGCATGAACTGCAAAGGCTGTAGACGGAGTTTTGGGAGCTTAAACAAATCGATGGCGACAACTCAACTCACTCGAACCGTTTTAAGGAACTGAGCCTGGTTGTACCTCACTTGGTGACCCCTATGTCCCGCGGTATTCGAAAGTATATTCGCAGATTGCCAAGGATTTTCCGTGACGCCGTGGTTAGTCAAGACCCTCTCTCAATCGAGGAAGCTATTGGTCTTGCTACTTCACTATCTGATAACCATGTTAGAGATGGAACCTTACCTCGCAAGGATGCTAAACCTACTCTTGAAAATTCTAAAACTGATTCCTCAACCGATGCTAAGGCTAAACCCAAACCCACTACGAACCATAGTAACCACAAACGTAAAGCCAATCACCACAACTATGATGTTAACCAAGCCAACTCTCAATCCTCTAACCAAAATGCTCCTAACAAGAAAACCTATACCGGACCTTTCCCGTTATGCCCCGTCTGTAACTACCGTCACCTGCCCCAATCTCGATGTTGCGTATGCACCAACTGCAACCATTATGGTCACCTTGCTAACACTTGCCGTGCACCGCCCGGTACTCAAACTACCCCACATGCTCAACCCGGCGTTCCCAACACCCATGCTTGCTACAATTGTAGAGATCCTAGTCATCTTCGCAATGCACTCAAGCTATGCATGCACCCTACTACACTCCCAATACTCATCAAGTCCCAACCCATCAACCATATGTCCTTCAAGCTCCTCTCGTTAACCAAAATTCCCCATACTTAACTCAACCCTATCAAACCCCATTCCCGCAAGCTCAAGTTTACCAAACTCACTTCAACCAAGCCCCACTCATGCAAGTTGTTCAAGTTCACCCTACCCAAGCTATTCCAAATCCATCTACCTCGACTTCTCATGTTCTCATGGATCCAACCACCTCAAGTGCTCCAAGTCAAGAAAATCAAGTGAACCGTAGCTGAAAATCCTTGAAGACTTTTGTTGTTTTCTTTATTTCCATTTTAAGTTATTTTATCTTTTTCGTTTATGCATCGTATCGATTCTTTGGTTATTTGTGACATTTGGTGATTTTAAGTTGAACTATGTTGCGCGTTTCGTCTTATGAATGAAGTTTCCTTTTATTAAGAATAAGTTGTTAGGATTTTGTACTCTTATCTTATTCATCACGATTCATTATAGTGTATGTTTCAAGAAATCCATTTTCTTTCAACCTTCCAAATTCTATTTTTATATAATTAAAAGCTATAATAGGAATTACACGATTTTAGTAATCCAACTCGAATATTATCTTTTGAATTTATATTTGAAATTATCAAAACGTTTGTTTCTTTCAAAAAATAATGGTTTCAATATTTTATAACCCACATGATGAAACGAGTTATGCGGGCCATCCGACGATAAGAGTAATTATGGTCCGGAACATAATTATCTAAATCCTCGCATAGAAATCATTATACATACAATTATGTGTCATGATTTAGAACCTAAGGTAGCTTGGGTAACGGTACGAATGATGAGATGATAAGGACATGGTAGATACGCCGCTGGTACATCCTATATATAAGTGCCCTTATCGGATTATCATTTGAATCATTATTTCGGTTATTAGAAGTTCTATGTTATGATGTTTTCCTTAAAAGTATTGTTTTCAAAACGATGATGTTTTGGTTTTCCTTAATTTCGGGACGAAATTCCCTAAAGTAGGGGAGACTCTAACATTTCGGATTTTTCCAAACCCGTATTCGTTTACGTTTAACCCGACCCGAAACATTTTTAGATCTTTATTATTATTGAAAATCAAATATTTATGAGTATTTAAGTTTCTAATGTTCACATTTTCCCCTCATACTTTATATAAATGTCCATTCCCTAATTATACCATAAGAGGTTCAATAGTTGATCAATAAACAAACTTCAAAGGACCATTTATGTCAAAAAAATCAAATTCATGCCTCCATAGGCCTAGGGTGCCACGCGACGGGCTACCTCCCCTGGCCACGCGAAGCGTTGGGTGCACTGTGCAGATCCTTAGTTTGATTTCGTTTCCTATCTCATTTTTGGAATTAAATCGTTTATTTTAGGCCTAAATAGAGAGAATTATTTACTCTTCGTTTCCTTTTTTCATTGCGCTTCTGGAAATCCTACAAAATGATAGCCTATGTTCTTCTTGGCGCCACTTTTTCCTCCCCTCATTGCTAAAGAGAAAGATTCTCCCCCTAAATTCTGGAGGCAACCTAGGTATTGCGAATTGTAGGAAGCAAAGTAAATTGAAATCGAAAGAATGCATTCCACTTCTTTACGGTCTACCAATAAAATATCAATGCTGAATTCTACCGGTGATAGGGTAAATTGGTAAGATAGGATTTTGGGTTGGTATAGTGTTATGGTGGTAGGAACAGGGTTTGTTTGATTCAGTTTTGACTGTGGTTGTGGTTTGTGTTGGAAATATATTACCTTTCTTTTTATGCAACATTTCGTCTAATCTTGAATAGAATGCTCAAGACAAGTTCTAATCTGCAGGAAGTATCTGACTCACACAAAAGTATCCAATATATGAGTATTTTTCTTAATATCTACATGAGGCTTAATTCTCACAAAACAGAAGGATTGGGTAAAAATGTTATATTTTGCATAAAGTTAGTAAAAATATTACAAATCGTATTTTTAATTTTTCACTTTTTAAGGTAGATTAATTTTGCTCTAATATTTCTCATTATTTTCCCGGTTTGTCAAAAATATTTAAAAAGCTAACGGTTTTTATTGCTGCAAAAAGAGTAATTTTGAAAAATTTGTTCAAAAATTTTGCTTTTTAGACTTGGTGTGACCAAGTGTAAACCCCCTTGTCACACTAGAATCTCACATTCTTCTTAATATGAAAAGATTCAAAAAATAAATGGAAAAGGAGGCTTAAAAGGAATTTAGCCTCTCCTATGAGCTAAGACGAAATTTTTGCTATTATTGTCTCCTTGCAAACCTTCGGGTTGCTTTGGTACTTAATATATCTTACCTGCATAATATCTACAAATACAACCACAAATACAAAAATATAAGACATAAAGTAGGCACGAGTATAAACACCCGTGTTGCTCGTAAGTGGGCATAATACATAAAAGACAATTGT
Organism: Bidens hawaiensis; assembly: GCF_021521415.1. Classification (NCBI taxonomy): domain Eukaryota; kingdom Viridiplantae; phylum Streptophyta; class Magnoliopsida; order Asterales; family Asteraceae; genus Bidens; species Bidens hawaiensis. Next base: position 469,873 of record NW_027492438.1, on the reverse strand, counting down.
AACATTTGGGATTTTTCCAAACCCGTATTCATTTACGTTTAACCCGACCTAAAACATTTTTAGATCTTTGTTATAATTGAAAATAAAATATTTATGAGTATTTAACTTTCTAATGTTCACATTTTACCCCTCATACTTTATATAAATGTCCATTCCCTAATTATACCATAAGAGGTTCAATAGTTTATCAAAAAAAACTTCAAGGACCATTTATGTCAACAAAATCCAATTCATACCTCCATAGGCCTGGGGCGCTGCGCGATGGGCTACCCCCTAGCCACGCGGCGCGTTGGGTGCACTGTGCAGATCCTTAGTCCGATTTCGTTTCCTATCACGTTTTTGGTATAAAATTGTATATTTTAGGCCTAAATGGAGAGAATTAAGGTCCAAGAAAAGGTGTTATAACTAAAATATAAGCCTATGTTCGTTTCTTACTGATCAAGATCATATGTTTTGGTTTATGTCAACGATTTTGTCATTAAAACCATATTTACTTGCTTAAACGAGTGTTACGTCCATATTTGGTTCGTTTTTGCTATTCCTATATAAAAAATTCTCATAATCTCTGCCACAAACTTTACACTAAACCCTAAGAGCCTCCTCCAGCCGTCCTACCCTTTGTCCATCATCAAATCCCTTGGTTTTTGCTTAATTGGTTGAAGACACAAGCTTTGAAAGTTGACTTTGCATGCATGTGGACCTTTGACTCTTCGTTTCTCTTGATTCTTTCACTTTCCGGGTAAGTTATAAACTGAGTTTTCATTCATAAACATTCCCTAGTCAATAACGTTCAATCGATTTCTGAGATTGAAGGGTGTTGACTAGTCAATTGCTTTAAACTCGGTAAAGGGCAAAATAGTCAACTTGTTTGACTTAACGTTTTCTCATACTTTTGGTCGAATTCAACGTTCGGTCAAGACGACTTTTATTCTCGTAACGAAATTTTAAGGCTATTGACCAAAACCCGACTTCCGACTCGGTCGGATTCCGGTCAATACCTGCTCGCTTAAATCTTAAATATAACATAATGTTTATACATGTTTTGTACGTCTCGGTCTTAATCTGTTTATTATTATATTAATTTTAATGTAAAGGGTATTTTGGTAATTGTATAAAGCTCATTCGCTCTATTGTAAGTCACATTCGTTACCCCGTAACGAATGTAACACATTCGTATTAATTGTAAGCTCATTCGTTAACATGGCTTAACGAATGAGATAACGAATTAGGGCTATTCGCTATCAGTTAATGTATTAACGAATAAGTATGTTTATTCGTTAGGTTAACGTAACGACCGACCCATTTGTTAAGGTAATCTTAACGAATGAGGCCATCTCCTATAAATACCATATAACTTAACGTTTAATGTAACAGTTCTGATATTTTTCCTCTGCTGCCTCGTTACTCTATCCAAATACACTCTCAACACACACACTACACACACATAACGTATTCGTTCCTAATCGTATACATATTCAATGAATTCATCGATGTCATCATAAGATCTAGATCCCTACCATCTCTTTCAAATGGTATCAGAGCTTGATTATCTAATCTCTGAGGTTATTCATTGCTTAATTGTATTCATTCAACCAGGATTTAATCAATTTCAGTATGATTTGATCTAATTTGTGATTTGTGAAGATCTGGTAAAACAGAGGTTTATGTTTAATAGTAATTGGATTGTTCTAAGTGTAATTGGAACATGAATTAGGTAATAGTAACTAGTTATGGATGATTTGAGTTCGGATTGAAGTGAATTAGTGAAGTGTTTGACTAAATTGATATTGATTTGAAGTTATGAACCGGATGACAATGGCAGTTGGTTATTTGGACAATTGAGGTCCGGATTGAAGTGGTTGTGATTACGGACTAACCTAGTAAGGCTCAGATTTGAGTTACAAATAGTTTGATATAGGTATCAAGGATTTTGAACCAGTACAGACTAAGATCTAGAGTTTGAAATTTTGAATACTCATTCGTTACTGGTTGAATACTGATTCGTTAAGATGGATGAAGACTGATTCGTTATTCCTTAACTGATCATTCGTTATTCAATCAACATTCACTTAAACCACATTCGTTACGAAACCACATTCATTAACCACATTCGCTATACTTTCACCAGGCACATTCGCTAAACTTCACATTCATTAATTCACATTCATTACGCTTCACATTCGGTTGAATTGTTAACGAATATCACTCCATTCGTTACTTCGTTGAATTTCAGATTCGTTATTGTTCTAATTCATTTGAACATTAACCATAAATTTTTAAAATTTGACAAGTTTGATCCCTGAATTTCAAAACTTGTTATCTGATGGCTTCTCAGAATGCTTCGTTCTATGCATTAGCATCCTAGAATGCTTTAATGCAACAAATGCTGACGATGGACAACGAGATTGGTAGTCACAACAAGTGTCCAAAACTTCTGAAACTTTCAGATTTTGCTCGGTGGGAACCGAGGTTTTGTGCTCACTTGGGGTTGGTTCATCCAAGTAATGTACGGTATCTCGATGTTGTTTATGCAGCACCTCTCGTTGGTAGTGACAATCTTGGTTGGACTCTAAAAGAATTTAAAAATTATGAAGCACAAGAACTGAAAGATTTTGAAAGTGAGACAAAGGCTTATTAGACTCTCACAATGGCTTTGCTCGAACAAATCTTTCACCAATACAGTACTATAAAGATTTGTGCATCTCTGTTTGGTACTCTTAAAAGAAGAAGCTTGGGTAATACGCTTGAGAGTAAGAAGACTCTTGTCAAGTTTCAGTTTAGAAATTTCATCTTTATGAAGAATGAAACTGTGGAAGAGATGATTAATCGTTTTAGTCATCTTGTAGTGGAAATGGTAAGTGAAAATCTTGAACCAACTGAAACAGATAAAGTTGATACACTGAGAAACGCATTGCCCTCATCATATTCTACTTTCCTTTTGTGTTAAAAGAGAACGGTTTCTTTCGCAACACAGAGCTCACTGCAGTGCAATTTATTAACAAAATAGAGGAAAGAGAATTTGAGTTGAAGTGCCAAAACTCATTGAAGGATAATCAAGTTCAGAATCCTTCTTTGTATGGTGGTGCATTGCCTGCTAATAACTCATCTAACACAAGCTCATTTCCAATCACAACATTTTTTTCTCAAGAACAAGAAGAGAATGCTAATGTAAATGGTTCACCTAACGTATGCCTCATGGCATCGGGTGCCAACTTTGGGTCAAACTCAAATTCTACGAGTCCGTTGCCTAAAGTGAACCTTCAAGAAGCTGAACAGCAATTTTCTTTTGTATGTGCTTTCATGACTTCATTTGAAAAACTGGTTGGTAGCAAGATTGCAACAAGTGACTTAACTGATGAAGACTACGATCAGATTGATCCCGATGATCTTGAGCTAATGGATCTCAAGTGGAATATGGCATGATTATCAGAAAGGTTAAGAGGTTTATGCAAAGAACGGGAAAAGACCTTCCTACACTTAACAAGCGAGTTGGTTTTGATAAACTGAAGGTCAAGTGTTATAATTGCGGGGACTTTGGTCATTTTGCCAAAAAATGTGATAAACCAATAAAGGATTATCAGGGCCACGCAATGCTGAGAGAAACCCGGGAAAGAATGCATCGGGAAGTGATCAAAGTAAGAAGAATTCATCAGAAAGTGACAAATCTAAAGTGTCCAACACTCAAGCTCTTGTCACAAACGAAGGGGTTGATTGGTCTCAAAGGTTGTTGGGAAATCAGGCCAACCTTGCTGTTTTTGAACCAGTTGAGAAGTTTGAAGATGCAAGAAGTGATAATGTATCTAAAGAAAGCAACTCCTCTGACTCTGAAAGTGATTCTGATCAGAGTTCGTCTGTGCAAATCGAATCTGATAAATCAGTTCCTGATCAAGTTGAATCTTATGCTTGCATGGCTAAGATCGAAGAGGTATGTCCTAAACCTCAAATTAATGTATCTGAACCTTCAGCTGGTGTGATTGAGTGTACTGAATGTGCTGAACCCAAAACTAAACTTGAAACAGCTTTAACTCAGAACACTAATCTCAAAAAATATCATTTTATGATTAATGAGTGTTATCAACAGAAAACCAAGTTATTGGAACAATCTACATTAAAAATTCAAAATCTGTCTGAAAGCATTCATGATCTCAAAGCTGAGGTTCAATGTAAGATAATCGTGGTTGAACAACATTTCAAGGAGATTATCAGACTCCGAACCTGCATTTCTATTCTGGAAAATGAAATTTTAGTACTGAAAAACAAACTTGGAAATTTTCGAGATTCCTCATTTCTGTTAAATGAAATCATTGAAGTAAACAATTCCCACAAGAAAAATAGGAAAGCAAGTTTAGGGTACGTTGAGATCCCTCCTCCTTTTAAAGGAGATTACTGTAGTATTCCAGATGTGAAACAATGTCCAGATATTCACTACAGTTGAATCTGAAATTGTTAATCAAAACAAAACAACTCTAGAACCGATTCACATCAAAAGTAAATCAGTGTTTACCAAAAGTGAATTGGACGGTTCTATTGAGGACTTAATTGAACCAGATGAGATTGTCAAAAACGAGAACATCCCTGCTGACAATCACATCTTATGTGAACCTGAAGAGTTTGAACCAGCAGTGTATGGTTCAAAACCTTCGGGTGATTCATCAAAAATTCCTAAGGTATCACCTAATGTACCTAAATCAAACCAACCCTCTGTGTCATATGAGGAGTTTTGAGGTTCATCAATCCTCAACCTAAATCTTCAAGTGGGAAGATATTTAAGTTAAAAGGATTGTCAAAATTGTTTTCAGATAAAGAAGTTCCTTTGAATCTTCTAAATCCTGAAATGATTGACAATGTCTTTCAAGATGACACATCAAAGGTTACTGAGCTTGAACAAAGGTTTATCAAATCAAAAATTGAGAATGTTCAAGAAAAGGAAAATAATAACAAGTTTAAACCTATAAAATTTGTAAAATCATCTGGGATGGAGAATTCATCTAATCTACCAACCTGGAATTTTATCAAAATAAAAGGGGATTTAAACCTGCTGGTACAAAGAAAGTAACTTTTGAAAAATCTAAGACTGATGTTCCTCAACCTGTGCATGAAAGTCAACCAAGTGTTTCACCACATAAGTCATTAGACACACGTTTATGCTTTAAATGTGATGAACCGGGTCATGTTTCAAATAAATGTAAAGCAAAGGTTGATGATATCAAGTTGTCATCAAATCGAAAGACATAATTGAATCGGAATATGAAAGAAAAACAAGTTGATGAACGTATGATCATGTATTCAAATGTTAATCCGAAGAAAGTAATTCGGATTGAATCGTTTAATGTATCAAACAAATGTGTTGACCGTGCTCAACCAATTTGTAAGAACACTGATTCGGGAATCATACGTGACGGTTACTTAAAGAAGAAATCTAAGAAACCGGTCACCTATTCTCAAGTCCCGAATGCTAGTGTTAATTTATCTTTATCTTCGAAAGTATCAAATGGAGAGCACAAGACTGAGGCTTAGGCTGCCTTTTTGAACTAATCTCTTTACCTTGTTATGCAGAGTTCATCTAGATCCGTGTCAAATCACAAGTGGATATTGGATTGTGGATGTTCTCGGCATATCACTGGCAACCTAGATCTTTGAATAACGTCAAAGTTATTCATGGGGGTTACGTGGCTTTTGCTGGTAACAACGGTGGGATGATTACTAAAGAAGGAGAAGTTTCAAACGGGAAAGTGACGTTTGAAAAGATTAATTATTGTGAAAAGGTGGATCATAATCTGTTGAGCATTTCGCAGATATGTGATAAGAAGTTTACCACAATTTTCTCAGATACGGAATGTGTTATCCTTCAACTGGGATACACGATTCCTAAAGACATGATTGTCATGCGATCATCTCGATCAAATGATATTTATGTTCTAGAGATGAGTAGTAATGTAAAATTTTCACCCTCGGCTACATGTTTTGTGTCAAAAGCAACAAAAAAGGACTCTATCCTTTGGCATCGACGCATGGGACACATTCACATACGGAAGATGAACTTTCTCATTTCAAATAGTTGGTGGATGGTGTATCCCTTAAGAACTTCAAGATTAATGATCATTGTGTTGCATGCAAGAAGGGGAAACAAAAGAAGAAGTCACATCCGAGCAAGTCAATTAACTCGATTGTTACCCCATTAGAAAGACTTCATATGGATCTATTTGGTCTAGTGAATCGAGCTAGTATCGCTGGTGATCTATACTGCTTGGTGGTTACTGATGACATCTCCAGATACTCATGGGTGTTATTTATGGGATCGAAAGATCAGACGCCTATCTTAATTCAGGATCTTATCACAAAGATCGAATCACTTTACAAACAGAAAGTGAGACGAATTTGTAGTGATAATGGAACTGAATTAAAGAATAATGTATTGGATTTCTTCTGCATTCAGAAAGGAATTCATCGGGAATTCAGTGCGCTTTATGTTCCTCAACAAAATGGCGTGTCTGAAAGAAAGAATCGTACGTTGATTGAAGCTACTAGAACGATACTTGTTGATTCTAAGTTACCCGTTCAATTCTGGAACGAAGCTGTGAATACGGCGTGTTATACACTAAATCGTGTACTAACAGTAAAAAAGGTTTAACAAGAAAGGTTACGAGCTTCTAAACAATCGTAAGCCGAACTTAAAGTATATGGAACCATTCGGGTGCCTTGTACTGTTTTGAAGAGAGATGTTGGAAAGTTTGATGAAAAAGCGTTTGAAGGTTATTTTTTGGGATACAATTCTTCTAAGAAACGGATCTTCAATATCTCTTCTGGTTGTGTGGAAGAATGGTATCACGTTGATTGCCAAAGTTATACTACTCCTCCAACTGGGACGGGTCCCGATTGGATGTTCGATTACGACGGGTTATTTAATTCGTTTACTTCAGTGGTTGAAGAAGTACCTGAAGATTTTATTAGATCATATCTGGAAGAACAGTGTCTTCCTATTCCAAGGTCTTCTTCTGTTGATGTTGATGACTCTCCTAATGTATCAAAAATGTCAAATGAGGTTTCTGAATCTTTCGATGATGTTGATTTGTTGATTCATCGTCTGTTCCATTAGATGAAGCTCCAGAAACAATCGAGCCGACTCTAATTGTTGATGAATCACCAACTGTCTCTTTAGACACTATGGAGGAAAATATCACCAATCTGGGTGATAATGTATTTGTACCTGCTAATCCTTTCTTAATGATTCACTCTAGTCATCCGCGGGAACAGATAATTGGTGATGTGAATGGCGGGGTTCGTACAAGACACCAATTAGCTAATGTATGTGATGATATGATTGACTGTAACTTATCTCCTACTTAGGATTCGATAGTATGTGCTTATGCGGATTTGCACTCTTCGGGTATCCTTAGTATTGCACAATACACCTGCTTTTTATCACAGATTGAACCGACAAGTGTCACGATGGCACTCAAGGAACCGTCTTGGGTTGAAGCGATGCAGGAGGAGCTGCAACAGTTTATTAGACTGGGTGTATAAGACTTAATTGACAAACCCGACCGTGTGAAAAGGGCTATTCCGACAAAATGGGTTTTTAAGTGCAAAAAGGACGACCACGGGGTAATCGTTGGAAACAAAGCACGATTGGTTGTTCTTGGTTACAATCAACAAGAAGGCATTGATTACACTGAGGTATATGCTCATGTGGCATGACTGGAGGCTATACGTATTTTTCTTGCCTATGCAGCCTACAAAAATTTTAAGGTTTATCAAATGGATGTGAAATTGGCGTTCTTAAAAGAAGCTATTCATGAGGAAGTGTACGCGAAGCAGCCTCCCGGTTTCGAGGATCCAGACTTTCCTGAGCATGTTTATCGATTAAACAAGGCTCTGTATGGTCTACACCAGGCCCCGAGAGCCTGGTACAGCACGTTGGCTGACCATTTGATAAAAAGCGGATTCAAGAGGGGAACTGTGGATTGTACTTTGTTTTATAAGAACATTGGTGATGATCTGCTCCTCGTTCAAATTTATGTGGATGACATTATTTTCGGTTCGACAAACGACAGCCTGTGTAAAGATTTCGAGAAGACGATGCAAACCAAATTTAAGATGAGTTCGATGGGAGAGATGAGCTTTTTCTAAGGATTGCAGGTTCACCAGTCTGATTCCGGGATCTTTATCCATCAGACCAAATACGTGAACGATGTCTTGAGCCGATTCAAGATATCCGACGGCAAGTTTCCTTCGACACCTCTTCCCGTGGGTCACAATTTATCACCGGATGAATTGGAGGATACCGTAGATCCAACCCTGTATCGAACGATGATCGGATCTCTTATGTATTTGACTGCATCTCGACCTGATATCATGCTTGCTGTTTGTTTGTGTGCCAGGTACCAATCGAGTCCCCGAGTGACTCATCTGGCGGCAGTAAAGCGCATCTTACATTATCTGAGGGGAAATCCCGACATCGGGTTGTGGTACCCCAAGGACGATAAGTTCAATCTCACCGCTTTTACTGATTTGGACTATGGAGGATGCAAGATCAATTTCAAGTCTACAACAGCGGGTTGTCAGTTCTTAGGAAACCGACTTGTTTCCTGGCAGTGTAAGAAGCAGACGACGGTCTCAACTTCAACAGCTGAAGCGGAGTATGTGGCGGCCTCGAGTTGCTGCTCACAGGTTCTCTGGATCCAGCAACATTTGCGGGATTACGGTTTGAAGTTTCTTACTACTATTTTTATTGACAATTCGGTCGCTATATCTATCACCAAAAATCCGGTTCACCATTCGAAAACCAAACACATTGAAATCCGTTATCAATTCATACGTGATTGCTTTGAAAAGAAATTAATTTCTATTGATAAAATACATACGGATTTTCAAAAGGCTGACCTTTATACCAAAGCGTTTGACAAAACACGTTTTCAATATTTGCTTGGTATAAATGGTTTAAAAACTTTGAAAGATAATCAAAAGCTTGGTTAAATCATTTTATTTCTTGTTTTAGTTCAATTTTTGTTGTTTTTAGGGGGGGGGGGAAATATAAAATCCAAAAATATTGTGTTTTCAGTTTGTACAGAGAAAATTAAAAACTCCAAAAATATTCAAATATTGAAAACCTCAAAAACATTGAAAAATTCTCCTCAAAACGAGTTTAGAAGCAAAAAGGGAAAATGATAGTACATTGATCATTTGCTCCTAAGTTCAGTAAAAATTAAGTGATAAAAGACTGTGTGCTTAATTGTATTGATGTATTGGTAGGTCTTTTGACAAACAAGTACATACTAGTAAGTGATATAAACATAAAATTGCAAAATAATCTGGGAGATTAGTTCTATATAGGGTCTTGATGATGATGGCAGAAATATAATTATCTGGTCATACTCAAGCCTTCTAATCAATTTGAAAAACAATTTTAACAAAAGGGTCTAGTTGGTGGTTAACACTTCAACGATGTATGGTCTTGTGGCCTTAAATCCTGTATTGATGGTATGCTTTAAGGTTCCTGACTCCATTGGGTCTTTATGCGGTTTTACATCTAGTATTCATTTCATGAATATTAAAAATGCTTGTAAAAGCGAACCCATAGTGTAACTGCTTAAGTCTATAAACTTGATCGCAAAATGTACTTCGTGTACAAAATGAATTGCAGACTTGATCAAACCACGCTGTGAGTCATACATTATCCCCTTGCTCGCGTCTTATTACCATTAAGAAACAGACCACAAGGGACACAATGTCTGTAAACCGACAGATGAAATCGTGCATACTCATACATGAGAACGGACCTTAGGGTATTGCTTGATAACGGAGGTATATCTTGTAGTGGGGGATTACGGACTATGATTACTTAAATATAATCATTTTACATCAAATTGGTTTTAAGGTTTAAGTCAAGTTGGGGTGATCTAGAGAAAATCAAACTACGCTTGAATCAAGATTAGAACTAATTCTTTCCGATATTTGTGCCTAATTGAACCAATTAAGAATATCACCGTAAGTTCTGAAAACTTTGTTCGAAGATTTAAGTGGATAAACAATCCGATAATTGACTTAACACCAGTCATAATAAAAACTGAAAATAAAACTGTGATGGACAGAAATTTTGGACAATATGATTCCCTGCTCGACTCACAAAAATATTTACTACTTTGTTAGTTTAGATTTACTGTTTTTACATTGTTTGTTATTTGAAAATTTTTCAAAAATCCAAAAGGATTTAAATTTTTCTTTTTAGTTTCTACTTTATTTTCGATTTACCAAGCTGGCGAATAATTCGAAAGGAAAAAGGAAAAAGGTTGATCCCCAAAAGTTTTAAATTAATCGTGCTTAATGTAATTCACAACTGGTATCGGTTGTGATTTAAGTTAAAAATTTGCTTAATTTAAACATTACCGATTTTTTATTGATCAGGTGTATTTTAATGTATAAAATTAAACCCTAATTGGATTTAATTGATTTTTTAATTCTTTGAAAACCCTAACTGGTTTTTTAAAAGTATTTAATTCCTTAAATGAGATTTTTATCTCATTCGTTAAGGATAATTTGGCGATTCGTTAATTTCTTTAACGAATGTAAAGCCATTCGTTATTTAGACATAATGAATGAGTTTCTCATTCGTTATAAAGACATTCGCTTCCTTTGTGCATAACGAATGGAAGACATTCGCTAATACAGTTGAGGAATGGAATGAATTTAATGTATCATTCGTTAAGATTTTAACGATGACTCTTATATTCGTTAGAAAGTTAACGAATAAAAAAGAGTTGATGTGTATTCATTAAATTTTAATGAATAGAAATCTTATTCGTCTAAAAAGATTGACGTATCAGGTTTAATAATTTAACGAATGAGGCCATTCGTTAGTTCAAAATTTGAACTAATGACCTCAGAAAGTGTAAAATTATTGGGGTTTATAATCCCAATGTCAGACGAATGACTCTTCATTCGCCTATTCACTATTTCATCGCTTTCCTAGCCAACCTCTTGCAAATTTTTCATAGAAATTTTAGCCTGCATATTTGATCAATTCATTGATATCATTGTATTCTACAGGTAATGACGAGATCAGAGATACAAGATTTGTAAGATTTCATGGGGTTTTACTGGGTTAATTGATTGGTTTAATAACCGATTATCAACCAAACAGTTAACAACTTAAAAACTCATATTTAGATGAAAATTAGGACAGATAATCAACTATTAAGTGTATTAAACAAGTTTCCGATTAGTTACATAAAGTTTGATTGTGAAATTGGTACAGATTCCATGAGTGTTTTGACAATGTTCTTCGTTATTGACTAAGCTGGGTCAAAATTAATTATATGTTTGACTTTTGATAGTCTAATATGTCAATTTTAAACTGATTCGTTATTCATGTAACGAATGATCAAGACAAATTCGTTAAAAGTTGACGAATGATTATCTTATTCGCTAAAGTAGCGAATGGGTAGTCAAACTTATAACGAATAGGTGTAACGAATCAGAATTGATTCGTTAAAGTAATAAGAATTGTTTCGTTATTATAACGAATGTCTTATAAGTATGATTTGTTATCTCCCTAAGGAATGTAATGTATATAATGAATAATGAATATCTCATTCGTTTAAATATTTTTTAACGAATAAGATGGATATTTGTTAATCATTATTATATTCTTGAACGATTAACTAATATTTATATTTGTTCAATCAGCAATGGCAGACGAGAATATTTAAAATCCTGTTCCAAAACAAAATCATGAGGTTAACCCTGAACAACAGCCAGATCAACCTGAGCAACAAGCTCCCGTGCTATTATCATGGACTAAGAGCCACAACATCTATGCCTTTCTAGAAACAGACTTTGAAGATTCACCGATCTTTGGAGGAATGATTCGTTTCTTAATTCGCTCCAAGATATACAAGGCCATCTCTACTCATGCAGTCGTTTATGAGAGTATGATACGCGCTTTCTGGAATACAGCTACGTTGAACGAGATTAAGAATCAAACTGAAGCTGTGATTCAAGATAAACGAGTAGTGATCGATGTTGGGGTTATTCGAGATTCACTTGGTTTTCGTGATACCATTAACGATAGATGCGAGTTCGATAGGAGTTTGATTCGTGGGTTATTTGGAAGAGTAAGGTATAATGGTGATCTGGGGAAATCGATGTACAACAAAGCAAACTTGTGCGAACAATACAAGTATTTGCTTCATGTGTTGATACATTGTCTCAGTGGACGTAAAGGTAGATTCGATGAATGCCGAGTGATGCTACAATCTGCTTTTGTTTCCTTAGTGTTGAATAAACCATTCAATTTCTCTGAATTGGTTTATTATCACTTGTAGGAAAATCTTACGAGCCGTCACAAGTTTCTCATGTATTCGAGATTTCTGCCAATGATGATCAATGATTTATTGCCTAATTTGATTAAAGATCAAGATGATGTGTTGAAGCTTGACCGTATGAATGCTGAGACGATGAGACGTTTACGATCTTACCGAGGTCAAAGTCTTGATGAACGACTGAGGTATAAGCGTTTGATCGGTCATCTATCTAACATTGATTATGTTGCGCCACCTAATGATCGTTGGGCTCATGACGATTACAATTCTAAGCGTGAAGGTGGTGATGGTGGTAATAGTGGAGATGATGGTGGTGATGGTGGTCCTGGACCACACACCGAGTTAACTTATGAGCAGAAACGTAAGAGAAAAGGGAAAGAACCGATGATTGGTAAAGGAGAAAAGGCAAAGAAGCAACGTGTTCGACGTGGTTCAGGAATTGAGATACCAAGTCAACCATTCGAGCGATCGACTCCTCCAGTATCTATTTCAGCTCCTATTTCTACATCTCCAATGCCTCAAAGGATTCCGAGACCACCCACTCCGATTTATATGTCGGTATCTCCAGTTCCTCCTTCAATGACTTTGATGACTACTGCAAGACCAGATCCAGTATTTGGTGATGTTCTTCAGACAGTATTGGCTCGTTTGCCTACACCACAGCCAACTACTCCGGTGACTCCAGCTACACCAACACAGTTGCCAAGACCTGAGCATTCCTTTATGGCTTTCAATCGTCCTCAGGGTCCAATGCAACCGGTACATCCAAATTTCTATGGTATGACTCCCCAAGCTCAGTGGTTTCACATGATGAATCTGTTGCATCTTCAACAGACACAGATGCGGGCTGACATAGCTGAACACGAGCTAGCACAGAGGAATATGTATCGACATATTCAATTCGTTCAACGTGAAAACAGGGAACTTCAAGCCCTTGTTGCTGCTCAGGGGGAGAGAATGGATAAACAAGATGAGATCATCCTTCAGCTCACTTGTAAAGATGACGAGTTGAAGAAGTTAAAGAATGATGAGGATGATCATGATGGAACTGGTGGAGTAGATCAGCAATCGGGCGGTATTTCTGCACCGTCGGCAGGTCATAAGGCTGATACAAGTGCTGGTGGTGGGTCTGGAGATCGGAATTTGCAGATAGTGCCATACAAGGATTACACAAGAGCCAAGCCGATTGACATTATTCCAGCTAACGTGATTTTGTTTGTGGGTATGGACGGGGTTATGTACAGTATGGTGAACGCTGATGAGATCAAAGAAGGCAAGTTTGTAGATTATTCGTTGACTAAAGAGCAGATAGCCTTGCTTCTGGATCTAAATGAAGAGGAGGTTGAGGAATTGGGTAAGAGTGTGGATGTGGATGTTGATTTTGAAAAAGTACGAATACAGGCATTCCACGCGGGAATGTGCCTGAATTTGATGAAGTGAAGGTTGAGGACGTTACTACTGAGGAGTATCCTGAGTTTTACACTGACGACAACAACAACGACTCAGGTATTCCGTTTTTCACTACAGAACATTTTGATGCAGCAGAACGTCGTCTACGAGAAGAAATTGAGAAGTGGAACAAAGCTGTTGAGACAAGTCACCTATCTGCAAAAGAAAGAAAACAGAAACGTGCTTTGGATGGTATGTTTGAGCATAATGTAAAGAAGATGAACAAGATGATCGGGACCTTTCGCTATCATGAACAGGAGGAAGTTAGATTGGCAAAGGCTCGAGCAATAGCATATCAGATGAAGAAGTACAAGCCAGTCAAAGATGTGAAAGGTGATTTAGTGACATGGCAGTTTGATTCTGATCTTAAGGTATATATCGTAAAGTGGGAACATGGTATTTATTATTTCAAATGCCCACACGATATACTATCTATGTCAAGATGGGATGTGCGAACACTAGCCAACAGACCATTCGTGAATCGAGAAAAGGATGTCTGGGCTGAGTGGTTCCATGCTCATTTATTACATGGAACCCGTTATGGTTTCAATTTCTTCAAGCCGCAGGTGCCGACTCACAAGTATATTAACGAGATTGATCCGCGCACAGGCTGGAGGAAGATGATACTACAAGTAAAGCCGCCAAAGACGATGAAGAGGGCACCAATGAAGACCTTCCCTCAGAGTCTGTTCACGTCGTTTAACTACTAGTACTATGATAATAAAACGAGTGAAGCGGTTATCATTTTGGGCACTGGATCGAACATGAATGTCATTCGTGTATTTGACCTGATGTGGCTCGTTAACTTATCTAAGTCTGACAACGATGCATAATTTACAAGTCAGATCAGATTTGCTAACGTATGTGACTACGAGCTTGCTATGCAGTTTCAAAAAGTTGTTAGAGTCTGTTACGCGTACAAGATTCATAGCTGCAACGACTAGAAGACGAGGGGGAGTTTGTTGATACATGTTTTGTACGTCTCGGTCTTAATCTGTTTATTATTATATTAAAATTTAATGTAAAGGGTATTTTGGTAATTGTATAAAGCCCATTTGCTCTATTGTAAGTCACATTCGTTACCCCGTAACGAATGTAACACATTCGTATTAATGGTAAGCTCATTCGTTAACCTGGCTTAACGAATGAGGCTATTCGCTATCAGTTAATGTATTAACGAATAAATATGTTTATTCGTTAGGTTAATGTAACGAATGACCCATTCGTTAAGGTAATCTTAACGAATGAGGCCATCTCCTATAAATACCCTGTAACTTAACGTTTAATGTAACAGTTCTGATATTTTTCCTCTCCTACCTCGTTACTCTGTCCAAATACACTCTCAACACACACACTACACACACATAACGTATCCGTTCCTAATCGTATACATATTCAATGAATTCATCGATGTCATCATAAGATCAAGATCCCTACCAGCTCTTTCATATAACTTGAGTTCTAAACGTCCATTTGGATTGATTCCAGCGGCAACGATTTATTTTTACTTGTCTTATATTATCTCAAAGTTTCAGGTTCTGATCTTTTATATTGTTTGACATGTAGTGGACGACTCGCTTATTCGTTAGCTCATTTATTCGTATTTATTAATCATTTTCCTTTAATCTAAGGTGAGTTTATTAGTCCTCTATTTTACCAAGTTTTTCTAAACGTTTTGGGGACATATGCGTATTATTCGTATTTCATACTATATATATATATACACACACACACACATATCAAACAATAGCAAACGTGTAGTTGTGTGTAACTTAATCAAATATACGTGTTACATGCTTACTTGTGTTAATTATTCATTCATTCATATAATTCGGAGGGGTCCAACATATTCACTTGTATAGGGTTCTCATATTATTTACCAACGCCCGATTCGCTTGGCAACGGTATCACTACTTGCTTATGTTTGATTCATTTGCCGCACTTACTACGTTATGTTTATTTATATTAACATGCAAAACTGGTGATAATCTCACTCAACTTTATGTTGACAAACTTTTCATTTTCTACACACATGCAGGTTATCATGTAAATTTGAAGAATGAAGTTTGGATAATTGACAAGACCATAAGACTTAGTGAAGACAAACATAATCTCAATTTGTTATATTTATTTATTTGAATTGTTTTGCTATATTGGGATATTGTGTGTACTTTTGAATTAAAAATAATTAATTAGATATTGTCATTTATATCCATGATAGTATCTTCAAGCTGTGAGAAATCGGATCACGCCCCGGCATTTCCGCCTTTGGTTGGGGTGTGACAACAATTTTGTCTAATAGCATCCATACAAAGTACACAAAAATAAACTGTTTAAACATCATCACAACCAACCATAAACACAAATTTCTAAACATATCCAACATCAATATCACAAATAAACTAGTCACAAACACAGCAATGGTTAGTACTCTCACAGCTGCTAGGGGTCCTGCGGACTCTAGGCTTACACACCATACCTATTTGTCCTCAAGGGTCCAATTTCTGTCCATCCGCTCCCTTATGCATCTAATCTCTCCGTCAAGGTGGTCACAGCGAGTAATCATCAAATGGTGCAGTCCCTCAAACGAGTAAGGGTCTGGCTATGAATGGTCTGCACCATAATCGGTGTGTGGTGTGTCAGGGCGATGGCGGGTACGGCGGACTTGCTATGTGAGCATGGCATCTCCCTCATCCTGATAAGCTGGGGCATTGGGATCCCAAACGTTGCCTTGGGAATCCTTCAGGCAATAGCCCCGGTCCTAGGCATGGTGGTGACCATCTGTATTGATATGCAGATGTCTAAGTCTAGAGGGATGGGTTTTGGATCCTCAATGTCATGCATAAGAACATGAAATTTCACTGGAGTTAAAGATATTGATTACACGGATGGTAAATGGAAAAGATGAGCGATACAAAGAACGTCAGACTATAACCTAAACCTAACGGAAACTATTTGAATAATCCCGGTCCTCCTCCAAAAAAGGTCTGCATGTGGGCAAGCCCCGCCATTAAGTTGTTTGGGTTGTCTTTTCGGCTTGGTTTCGGTTAAAATGAGCAAGTTCGGGCATGAGTTGCTCAAGGTTGCCTTCTAGCTTGGCCATACTTCGGTCAACATGATAGTGTTCGAAACGTAGCATTTCGATCTTGTCATGCAGCTGTTGGTGCCGCAAATCCGCCACCATGTTGATAATGAATAAATCATCGACTCGCTCACGTAAGCACATAAGTTCCTGAACTACATTTATCAGCACCTTTCCTTATTTCCCATAGTTGGACCTCCATTCTTTCCTCTCCATGGTAGATTCTTGGTATAGAGTGTATGAAAAGGGACATGCCAAAAAATGCAAAATTTAGACTTTTGTAGGCACATAGGAGGGCAAACACGAGGCGTGGTGACATGTACACTGCCCATGTTGATGAGTGACATAAATGCCAGGTTCAGAATGTTTTTCTATTGCAGAGATGATGAGTTGTAGCAAACCTAAGGTGACCACGGCCTTTGTTGTGCTCAACACGGTCCGTGTTGGATTGGATTGTCTGGTATGATTTTTTGAACTTTTCGCGTGCAATGGTCATGGTTTTGAGCGGACAGTTAAGTGTGTGCAACTCTTATCCTAAAACACAATCAAATTTCATTGCAAATCCTAAAGTTACATTACTTTTCCTAAAAACACACAAAACAGAAATACACGAAAATAAAAACAACAAATAAAACCGAGTTAAACCCTAATCCTAAATACAAGGCCTTTTTTTATAGAAAGTTAATTTTAACTACTAATTTTAACCTACAATGCTAAAAACTAAACCTAAACATGCTAAATTTTGTCGAAGTCGATAGCTTGACTCACGGTTATGTCAGTTTAGTACATGCGACGGAGGCAGAACACCTCCATCTCAGTTTCTATGGGTTCTCCTAAGTAGAGTTTAGGTTGGTGGCCATTTACCTTAAAGCTATGCCCATATTTTTGACAAGTTCAACGATTCCATACTCAAATACTTCATTAACCGTGAAAGGTTCGGACCATCTAGACTTCAATTTTCCAGGTAATAAACGAAAGTGAGAGTTGTAAAGTAGTACCTGGTCGTCTGCTTTAAACTGTTTATCACCTTTTAAATGTGCGTCGTCAAGTCTTTTCATCCTTTCCTTGTAGATTCTTGAATTGTCTTATGCATGTACCCTTAGTTCGTCTAGCTCATGTAACTACATGAATCTGTTTTTCATAGCGGTCTGGAAGTACATTCAAATTTGGTAAGCCCAGCTGCTCCGACTGATCTTTATATACATAGCCCAAGTGCTCCTCGTTCGAGTCTAGAAAGATATGATCAAACCACGACATTTCTTTGGTACTACGATGAAAGTGCCACGCAAAAATATAGCTTATTTCTTTCTACTCGGATATATGTGTGTTTGTGTGTTGTGTTCTCAACATTGAAACAATCCGCCGCGGACCTATCCGTGGCGTATAAGGTACCAGGTTACGACTGATTTAATTGTCGTGGGTTTTCGGGTACCTTATCTTCCGCGTAAAGACCTATTCGCTACGGATAGGGTACAACATTAATGGACAACAAAAGACAAAACCCTTATGTTCGCCGCGTATACGTCTATCCACTGCGGATTGAGAGGGTGCCACCCAAATTCCTTGGGTTTCCTTAGCAGGACCTTATAGATGAGATAAAAGGATGAAATTTTAATGTCGGTCAAGTACAATTTTTTTGTATTGAAAAGTGTTTGGAACTACCCTTTAAAATCTGAATGAGTCTTCCTGAGACGAGATGTCAATCGTCCATACTAATTTTGACGCTCCATGCTTGACTCACATAAGAGCCCCATCAAGGAGGAAAACTCACACTACCGCGAAAACCTCATTAAGTCAGGTTTTGAATCTGAGACCTCAAGAATTCCAAGCCTTAACCATCACTCTCATGCCAATAAATCAGAAGGTCAACAAATTCGATGTATTCATATCAAACTATAAAATTCGATTATAAAAAAAATCATAAGCACGAATAAATAAAGACATATACAATTATACATTAATTGAAAAAGGTCAATATAGATAATTCAATATTTGATTCAATATTTGTTACATGAGCCTGTCAATATTCCTCTAATGTAGTCCCATTTCACTTTTAATCTTATAAATCATTTTTCAAAAATAAAAAGAAATACCTTATAGATAGCACAAACTAGATAGTTTGTGATCAGTTATCTATCCATGTGGGCCATCGGATCACTGCATTCTGATTCTCTTTTTAGGCTTTTAGTCTTTTAGCATAGGAAATGTAATTCCCAACTACGGTTAATTTACATAAATGCCCTTAGGGTTTTACAAAGGCAAAATAAAACCTCAAAAACAATTATATTCTTTGAAATAAACTCAATAGGAACTACGTTAAATCGTTGTAACTTTTGTAATTAGAATTAATCGAGATCAGATTCGGTTGTACTTGAATTGATCAGTGCGTTAGAATTAGTAAATCAAACTAAAATATGAATAAGAAGCAAACCAGTCATCACCGATTTTATTATAATCAAATTATGATTACATAGATACAAGCTCCCCCTCAACCATAGGTCGTCTTATAAGCACAAATCTATTTTATTCGTACAAGAAGGTCTAATAGATCATGAGACTCTCATGATCTATATATACAAATCTAAGACTACTGATGACTTAAGGTTTAAAAACGACATCTACCTATCTTAACAAAGAGTATTGTTACATTAAACAGCTAATATTAATATAAATAACTGGGCTACTGATAAGCAGGAACAAAACGTATATGATGTATATAAGTTTTTCTTTAAAACCGCTCTTTCTTCATCAACAGTTCTTCAATCTTCAATCGTTCTTTGCATGCAGTACCTCTTCGAACTTTAGGCATCAGTCATTTGAGTGGACCATTCTTTTATAACTTTTCTTTTATTTAGTGAGAATAACTAATTTTGGATATCAGTTCTTTGCTCTAGTGCAACAGCAACTAAGGTGGACAGAGGATTCTTCATGTGTCAGATAATCCTCTAGTGCAACAACAGTTCATATGGGCAAAGGATTCTTCATATGGTTAGATAATACTAATCCTCTAGTGCAACAACAATTTAGGTGAGTCGAGAATTCTTCCTTTGGTCAGAAAATCCTCTAATCAACAGCTCAATTGGGGCAAAGGATGCTTCCCTTGGTCAGATCATCCTCCAGCAGTGTATTCGTTGTTAACATTTTGAAATAAATACAAAAGATTTCCTTTTGGTGATCTTACATCGGAGGTCAAATAAGGGGAAGGTAATTCATGTACAAAATGATCTTAGCATGAAAATGTAGGAAATAATACCAATCTGTCAAAAATAAGAACGTAGGAAACAATACCAACTATAATACCAATATACATAATCAGTGTTTTATAATAATGAAGAAAAAACCGTAATAATAACAACAAAAGAATCAAAGTTAGCAACAAGATGATAAAAGCAAATTTTTATAATAAAATAAGAAAAAAACTAATATAACAAGAAAATGTAAATCAACAAATACTTACAACATCTCACAGTCGGAAATCAGCAAATACAAATAAAAAATAACATCAAACACTTATAAAAACAAACCTAATAATGACAGCAAATTAGTTCTCACTGTATTCATGTTAAGAATGATTTGTATTTTATACTGAAACGGTCAAATAACCTCATATATATTATAATAACGTGTTAAAATTTAGCCATGTGTTTTGGGTACAAGGAAAGCTCAACAGTAAAGTGTTCAAGTGGTCGATCAAGGTCTTGGGCTTCTTAACTTGGATTTTTTGAGATTTAATGCATGCTTGGGATTGGGTTAGAAAACTGCTTATTGATTTTTTGGTTTTTTCAGAAGAAACATTTTGAAAAGCCTGTATTTTTGGTTTTCTGAAAACAACTTTTTAACATTTTCAAAGCGCTAAAATAAAGATAAACTTTTGTGTTTGCCAAACACTTTTTGAAGTAAATAACTTGTTTTCAAACTCAGTCTCAAACATGCTCTTAGTTTATCTTTTATAAAATGCCATTAAACATGTTTATATGTGGTAGGTTGCTCTAGTTTAGGGTGAAAACTTTTTTAGTCTGTACTGGATAACCAGTTTAGTATCCGTTAACATGATTATCCATGATAGACTTTTGCTAAAAATGATAATCCAATGTTCGGACCAAGTTTCTAAGTAAAATTCTGATGTAGTTTAAACCGGTTTCCGCTGTGTTCTTTTTATGATTTATCAAATTACAATAATAATGGGGCATGTGTTACAAATGTGAAGATTGTTGGAATATGCTTCTAAAGAGCATTCGTATCCCTTTCAATATCTTTAAATTTATTGCTATATTAAAAATCATTATATTTTCTTTTTATGTTTAATTAAATAATATTTTCTTATACATTTATTATTATCTTTTTTTCTTCTCTTCATTCACAACTATTTTCAAAAAATATTAAAAAGTTTATAGGATGTTACAGGATCTTTTCAAATATACAGAAATTTAAATCACTGCATTTTTTTTCTTCTCTACTCACAACACCTTAAACAACTTACTAAATTATAAAAACCTCACTCGCATAATTTAATGGGTAGGGTACGTTTGAATACTCTTAAAACAAATATAAAGTAATCTGGAAAATTAATTCTATCTTATATATTGCTAATAATATTGTCCATATCATGGTAATGGGTCACCACGAATGGTGTTTGGTAGTAATTTATATTTGGCAATAGTTGCTCAACAACTATGTGCGATACTTAGAAATTAGTTTGCGCTAATCTAATAAGGTTAAGGGGCTCAGTCATAACTTATATTTTCTGTTAATAAGAAATCGCATGCAATATTTATAGCAATTTCATTTTCTTGATACCTGATTTAATTTATTAAAGAAATATCTAGTAATATTTATAGAATTATAGCAATTCATTTTCTTTTCTAAAGTTTGTTGTTTATTGACGTCTAAATTGAATCAATTTGGAGATTCATTTTCAACAATTGGCATTAAATATTATGTTACTATGAATGGCTTATTAATGTAAGGCTAGCTTATTTGATAGAATCATGCATCTTTTACACGGGTGGTCCCAAGTTTAAGTATGAGCAGGATAGTTAGTTTAGAATTATTTGTTTAAAGTATATGTATAGCTAGAAATCAACGCCTCATTGATGATAAAAGTAAACAAAACCCCCTAATTTTTCTATATAAACACATTTTAAACAATAAATATATATATATATATATATATATATATATATATATATGTGAGATCATTCTCTCTCTCCCCTCATATCCTATGTATTCAATAACATTTAAAAACACATCATTGTCACACATGATTTTGTAGCATTCATTCACTTAATCAAGAATCTTCAAGGCTGCAATATAATTTCCAATCTCAAGCATTGGGAATCTTGAATACTGTTACGAAGTCGAAAGAACTGTCTAGGAAAAACCATCAAACAATCAGATTAAACTATAAGTTAGCAACCTAGGCTTTTGTTCACATGAGTACTTGGACGGATCCAAAATACATAAATAGCTTTTAATGCATGGTGTATAATTGGCTAGATCAACAAAAATGCACATAACATATATACATGCATCATAAATTTTACATTATATGATAATATATATATGGCATTTGAGATATTATAATATTGAGCTCAAGTAGTGATAGCCCTATAAAGTAATGAAATGTGTGACTGCTCACAAAGAAAAACCCTTGTGTGCAGCAACCTTTCTAGTCCCTCTTTTGTCCCTTACCTTTTTCTTAACATCACTCTGTCAACTTCAATCCTTCTCTTCCAGATATCCCCAATCTCTCTCTCTCTCTCTCACACTCTATGTGTTTGTGTCATTGTATGTCTGTATCCTCCATGTGCACATGACTCCTATACCTTTCTTCTTATATAAGCTGCTTCAGTACACCACCATCTCCTTCACACCACAACTAAAAGTTTAATAATTAGGGTTTTCTCTTGTTTGTTTGGTAAACAATAATTAACTTAACACCATGGAAACAACTCACCAACAACAAGCTGAGATTCAAGATTTTGGGAACAACAAAAGCTATGGGTGCAGGCAAAGCAGTACAAGGTGGACACCTACAAGTGATCAGATCAGAATATTGAAAGAACTCTACTACAACAATGGCATCAGATCACCAACTGCTGACCAGATTCAGAGAATTGCAGCTCAGCTCAGGCAGTACGGCAAGATTGAAGGCAAGAATGTGTTTTATTGGTTTCAGAACCATAAAGCTCGTGAACGCCAGAAGAAACGCTTTGCTCCGGCTGCGGTCGCTCCGCCGCAGTCTCACTTCTCCGATCACATCAACCACCATCTTCCCGCGGCTGCAGCCATGCAAATTCCAACTCACCACCACCTCTACCACCATCAAGATCCACCAGTACCACCACATGTTTATGCTCACCCTCACAAACTCTACACCACTCATCACATTGGTACTAAGTTATTATATATACTTTCTTGAGAAGATTTTATTTTTATTAATTTGTATATGTTTTGCTAATTTTGGTTTCTTGAAATCTTTTGATTAAGGGGTTGGTTCTTCTTCACAAGGAGTGATGTCTGTTGGTTGTGGATATGGATCTGTTGCTATGGAGAAAAGTTTCAGGGTACATTTTTGTTTAATATTATTTCATGAATTTCATTCCTATTTTCAGAAGTAACAAAACCCTAATTTTTTTCTTGAATTATAGAGATCAAGCTCTTAAGGCATATACAGCCTTGATATATTGTTTTATCCAGTTTAGATTTTTATTTAGTTATATGGTTCTCGAGACTTGTGAACATAACTAACACATCAAAATAGAAAAATAAATGGTATGCATTAGAATTTCATGAGGAAAAATTAGGGTTTATGGAAGATCATATTATGTTTTAATATATTATTGTCAAAAAGTAATAAAACTGGTTATGTACGTACTTGGTTATACAGAAATGTTCAATATCACCACCGGGAGAGAGTAAGGCCACCGGAGGACTTGGCAGGAATATGGGATCAAGATCAAGGGTCAGTGTCGATTCGTGTTCTTTTTTCGACAAATTGAAGCCAAAAACGTATGAGATTATGGAGAATCATGGTCAAGATGAAGAGCAAGAAGGTGAGACCTCAACAGGCATCGAAACACTTCCGTTGTTTCCGATTCACGATGGCACCCACCATGATTTCTTCGGCATGAAGACGGCGAATTCGCCATTGGAGCATAGCTCAGGAGGTTACTATAGTACTGGAGGAAGCTGGTACCAGTCTGATGATAGGGCTTCTCTAGAACTCAGTCTCAACTCATATGGATATTATAACTGATATTAAATCTATGTATTTTGCTAGTTAAGTGTGTAATTAAGTAATTACGTGGTAGTTATCATGTTCTAATTATGGGTGATTTCTGATTTGTTCCGCTATCTTATTATATGATGAGTATGATCTTTATATTATTATTAAATCACGTTTTAGTGTACTTACATGTTTGGTTTTATCATTATTTATCTTGGTAAATGAATGAATGATTCATGTCTATATCGTTTAAAATTAAGTCTTTGTTTATTTACGAAATGATAAGTGGCTTATAAAGAAACTCAAAAGCAATGAATTGCCAAATCAACTAATTAATTGGGTAAAGATGACCTAAAATGTTCAAATAGGTTATAGTTCGGTTTTGTGATCACCAACTGACCATACCGAGGTCCAATCCACCCACAAAACAGTTTTTGTAACGTCTTTTTGGTAGATTTATAACCGTTTTGGCAGTTATTTAACCTTGGTATTAAAGGCTTAAAGCTTTTAATTAAGTGGGCACATGATGGAGAAAAAGGTTGCTGGTTCTCTTGTTTTTCTTTGGAAAACATATAATGATCCGCTTCCACAATACAATCAGGGTTTCATTTTATGTTTAATATACCGTTCAGTTTTAGTTAAGTTTTTGAGGGTTTGTTTTTGGTTTATGACGGTTAAAACCATTATTAAAGGTATGACTCACAGTTTGATCTAAGATCAGTTAACCAGATCATAATCACTCTTAACTACGAGTAGTCACTCGCCTTATCTTATATGCTTATACAATTTAGAAAAGTAAATGTTGTCATGATGGAAGTATATTCGTGTCAATCATATTATTATTTAAAAAAAAAGCATTTCGAAAATTCTTTTTGCTAATTTTAAAAAACTAATAAATATGATTCACATATATATATTGTGATTAATGCTTGAAGAATCATATGACAATATCTTATAAAATCAAGAATCTGTGCATTTTGGTTTGGACCACAGCAGGAAGAAGCAACTGCTACTCAAATTCCTTACATTAAAGCTTTAATTTACGGGACCACAATCCAAATATGGGATTGCTCGCTTTATTTGACAACTAAAGTCAAATGTTTCAGAATTCCATATTTCTTCTTCCTTTGACCAATCTTAATTAATTTCTTCACTTAATGCATAATAAAGAATATTAATTTATTATTAATAAAATAGAATGAAATTGAAAAGGTTGCAACCTTTTGTTCGAAGGAGCAACATAATATAAGTTGCACGTGTTGATGATTATGTAGATATAATATTAATAAACAATGGTACATGGTCTTCTGGTTCAATGACATAAAGGTGATATTGGTTAAGACTTGGTATCTTAAGGTTTTAAGTTCGAAACTTGACTCAAGGGTTTTTCCACAAGTATGGGTTTCTTCTTTGATGGGCTGATGGTGTTTTTTGGTGATTCAGACTTGGCTCGTCAAAATCAGTATGAACGATTGACATCCCGCCTCAGAAATATTCACTCAACTATTATGGTTAGTTCTGAATGTTATTAAAAAAAAGAACAACATATACATAAAAACATCTTCCCTTCTCCTATATCTCTCTCCCTAACCTAGTTCTCTCATTAAGTGAAGAAATTAAGATTGGTCTATTTACATGGGGTAACTATTTAATAAAACAGTCAGATTGAGCCGAGCTAGAGCTATAATGAAATAATGAATTAAAGTAGAGCTTAATATATGGACATAACTCATTTACTCACCCTGTTGCTTTTCGAAAATCATATGCACCTTATAGTATTAGAATTTTGTCTCAACACGTTGAACCAATGAACTTGGTCTCATAAACTAAAAAAAAAAATTGTATAGACTTCTAGCCTAATAAAAATATTTGTAATTGTTTATATTTAAAAAATAAAAAATTTTAAGCTCAAATTATATTTTTAATTTAACTAGTTGCTTTAAACAATAGGTTGCGGTGCCGAAGAAGAGTCGGCAAAAATTCGGTTGGTACCGAATTTACCATAGTAAACGACGTGTAGCATATCTAGTTTCGCATTTCAAGAATACTATTACTAAAACTTTGCATTTTAAAAGTAGTTTTAGTTAGATAATAAAATAACTACGTTAGTTCGGTTCGCTCATTTTGGTGACCAATGTGCGTAAAGAAACAAAAGCAACTTAAATAAAGTTTATATCGAAACATGAGTAGACATATTCTCGGAACGTCCCTATCGGATTTGCAATAGTAAACGACGTGTATAACATATCTATTTTGCATTTCAGGAATACTATTACTAAAGTTTTGAATTTTAAAAATAGTGTAGTTAAATAATAAAATAACTAAGTTCGGTTTGCTCACTTTTTTTTCATGTGGATTATAACAATTGATAATGCTAATTAAACCCATGACCCATGAATAATATGGATTAGTAGAGATTAAAAAATATGAGGAAAATTAAAGTTAGGATTGAATGTAATTTGAACGCATCATCCCTATTTTTTTTGCTTATTGGTATGGTTGATAACATACTAATAACTTAAAACTCATTTAACTAGACCCAATTGTCAATTGTGTATAAGCGTGCCCAATTGCCTATTCACTCAAATGCCTAAATAAGGAGGGACGGGACACCCTATGACAAGCTTTAAACCCATGTGCTAATATCATCGTCACCTATGTTGATATGCATGACTTCAAAAAATATTTACCACTTACCTATGTTTATATTGTGTTTTGAATTAAATCAACACAAAAGGTTGTAGGCTACTTATTGGTAAGTGCTGCTAGTGATTTTATGGTTTGTGGTTACTTAAGGGTAAAAATGAGATGACATTATAGGATTAACTTGCATGAGCAATACCTATGAGTAGCCTAATTGTTCAATTTCCCAATGTATTCACCAATAACTATGTACCCAATTTTCTCCAAATCTTTCCTAAGCCCAGTGTTGTAGAGCCCGTTAGACGCTAGTCCGACGATGAATGTACCGACTAGTGATTGACATGGATTAATTGGAATTAATCGAGATTAAACTTATTGGAATTTGATGTCACTTTTCAAAATTATGCACATACACCAAACTTTATATATAACTTTTCAAAACAAGTTTTCAAAGACTATTTTGATCGAATTTTTACACTTCCTTATTTCAATTATACTATTATTGAAATTAGATGTGAAATTTAATTGAAACTTCAAACTTGATTAGTTGACTAAACTTAAAACATGATTGAAATTGGAACCTTTTGATTTTAGATTTTTAGTTTTTGAGTTAGTTGTTCTTCATTGGAACTTTAAGTGATTTTAGTTGGTACTGAATTTTGTTATTGAAGCTTATGAAAATTAATATTCGGAACTCGTAGGAAACTTAGTAATTTTTAATGGCATTTCAAGTTTACTTTGATTTCTTGATCGGTGTTTCTTGAAATGGTTGTTTGGATATCGTAAGTTGATGTTTTCTGGTTCTGTTTTGAATAATTTGGCATATTTCTGTCCTATTATCGTCGTGTGATGCTTCCTGATCATGGATTCTTTTTGCAAGTTGCCTTCACATCTAAATCATCGCACTATGGGTAACGGGTATGGTCTGATTCAGTACACATGTATGTCTTTAAATTTAGTTAATATGGAATAGCTGGGAATTGGCTCTATAGATGTTCAAATGGTTCTAAATCAAATTAAGAGTTATTCCGAAGATTTGGTGTTATGTTTTATATGCATTCTAGAATGCATGGGGCTTTAGACTTTTAGAGATACTATTGGTCTCTATATGAATAATATTATTGGTCTCCGGTATGGTCTGGTTGAAAGAATTGGGAAATGGGTACATCAATGTTATTGATTTTGGGTTGAATTCACTTAGCGAGGCAAGGGGGTCGCCGAGATGGGTGATACCCCGACTATGACTGAAACAACTAAATTAAACTACTGAATCAACTGAGATCAATACTTAAGCTGATATTAGTTTTAATAACGAAGTTATATGATTCGATTATGGTTAGCTGTATAAATAAATAAAAAGAGAGTGTGTGACTAGCAGCATCAAATGAAACGAACTTTATTTGACTCACCAAAAACGGGCAATTAACAGAACCGCCTAACTGAAAAACACCCAACGAACTGTAGCCAGAACCAGTCAGCTATGAAATCATCAATGACGCATACACATCCCTAAAGCATGTAATGGAACACAATGTTTCAACAAAACAATGCTCATAACTTTTAGCAAACCATGTAAAAGATTTATGCCATTTACTGAAACATTAATAGCATGTAATATTGTAACCATGTAAACCAGAAAATCTGTGTGCACATGCTAGATGATTAGTTTTATTAGTGAAAACTCATTTGAAGTATGAAGTACAAAACAACTTGTACTGGTAGATATACAACAATCAATAATCATGTTAACAAACTATAACTCAAATTCGTACAAACCAAACTTTTAGCACCTACCTGTAATTCCACATATACACTCTTTGCTGAAATTAGGCAACACTTACAGCTTCCCTCTGTGTATTACACCTGCATATTATATGAATATCATCATGTCATATGAATAGGTCAAACATTAATGTTCATGAGACAACAAACATGCCTTGTTTGCATATGAGAGATGAAACACCATAGAAACCGACCAACGTCTAAACCAAAGCAAGTCGGCCAGTTTGAGATCCAAACGATTTAGTTAACGGTTTGGTGTTAACAGTTTAGAGGTTTAACAGTTTGGTCTGGTTTGAAACTTGAAACCGTCTGTGTAAACCAAACTGTTTAAGCTTTATTAGACATAATCATTTTCATTTTTGAAATATCATTATCTAGTTATATGTATAATAATCATGAACCCTCTTTCTCATTTTAACCTTTTTTAACACAAAAAACGATTTAGTAAAGAATTAAACATAATCGACTCAAACCGCCAAAACCGAACCGTCAAACGCCAAAATCGTAAAACGGTCCAGTCCACCCAACCCGCCCAACCAAGCGGGTTTAGTTTGTCCTTTCTCAAAACCGTAATTAGCGTTCGGCCCAAAATTTTCATCAAAACCTGACTGTGAGCACCCCTACTTGCATATTGGCTAGACATTTACTAAATTAAAATATAACTGTAAACTTACTTATTGCAGTGAGATCGAGATGCATAGTTGTGATTGTCACAGTTAGTGCACATCCAATCTCCATCACGCCATTGCTTTGCTCTGACAAATTACAACATAACACAAGTGTTAGAAAACTCTTCAAAGAATACATCAAACAGCCTTCATAACTCAAGGTTAAATATCATTTTAAGAAACATGAAGGTTTAACACAACAAAACTTTATAAAAAGTTACCCTTTTCCAGGGAGTGTTGGCATAGTCATTATCTGAGGCAGTTGCAGATTAAGTTGTGAATGCTGCACTGCTGTTGAAGCACCATCAGGATAGAGTTGTAAAACACCAGCTGTTTGATTTGCAGCAGAACTGGCCATCTGAAAAGGTGTTAAATATGAAGAACTTGACATCTGCCCAGGTGGCTGATAAGCCTGCTGAAGACCCAACGTCTGTATATTGAAAATTTTCACACTTATAAAGCAGAATGAAATTTAGAACCACGTTTATTAAGTTGAACATTACCTGGCCGGCATTCAGTCGTTTGTTATCCCAATCTTGAACAGGGTCTTCAGATGCTAAACGTTTTGTTCTCAACGCTTTAGAGTTAAGAGGTAAATAATATAACTGGTAAGTGACTTGCTCTAAAAATGAGTCTAATCGGTCAAGCTAAAATGCTTAATGCTAACACCACAGCAAACTGTCTAATCACATCTATGGCAGTTGTACCAACAGCTAATCGGTATGTAACAAATACAGAAGCAGTACAGGTGGCAATTTTGACGCATTTACTTATGAATGGGCCAGTTTGGATAGTGTTTTATTTCAAATGAATCAAAGGAAAAAGAAAACCGGATAAAAAAGGTAACTGTTCAAATAGGGCAAATGCATACAACTTTGTAGATCACTTTTTTGCAAGTTCGATTATTATTGCTTATGTATTCACAATTAATATATTATTATATTTAACAAGTTCGTATGGATACAACAACAACGTACCTATAGGTCAACCCTGTTGACCCGGAATCAAGATACACAGTTCGTATGGATACAACAGCAATGTAATTGTGGGTCAACAGATACACAAACTCACAAACATGATATCGACCACAACAATGATCGATTCTCTTATTAATATAATCAAACCAAAATAAAACGCATTAAACCATAACCCTAACAAACTATTTATTCGAATCTCAAAACCTAAACCAACTAAAACTCCATTTATCAACTAATCTTAGAAAAAACGACAAACATAACTAAGTCAAACAACTCAATATACTTACAAAATTGAACTAATCTCCTTAAATTTAAACTTTAATACTTAACCTAATCAAGATTAAGGAGATGGCTGATTGGTTAATCTTGATAAAGGTTAACAACATTAAAGTTTGAGTTTGAGTCGAATAATTTAGCTATTTGAGTTTATCAATATTGGCTAGGCTTATCTTTTTTTTCTAAAATTAGTTTATAACTGTCTGAGTCATAATTGGTTTAGGTTTTAAATCTAGTAAACATAGTACGACATGGCTAATGGTTTGATGTGTGGTTTATTTCGGTTTGATCGTATAATAAAAAAGTCGATCATGGTTTGATGTGTGATTTATTTCTACTGATTTATACTTTGAATTAGAATCAAGCAGCATCACAACAGTAAACGTACAGTTGAGTCTAAGTATTAGAAAAAAAAGTCAAAGAAGATGCTCTGTCATCAGTTATTACCTGGAGGCATAGAAGCATTGCATTTTTTGCACTGCAAGTTCAACAAAAGCTAAATTAGAACAATAATAACAGCAAATATATTCACTTGGAAACAAATTTCCACTTCAGTACCTGCGCTCGAGAAGAATAATTATGAAAACCACAGGTACAGATCCAGTCACCATTGCGCCATCCTTTTGAACCAACAACTTGGCTGACTTGATTTGCATACGGGACTGCATTTGTGGGACCCAAAGGCCAGGTAGGAGCCTGTTGACCTCCAAATTTATCTGGCCCCCCTAGAAGCCAATTAGGGTTTAGAGGTAGGGGGTGTTGAAGAGCTCCATTTCCAAGACTCAGCCTTTGGTGTTGTACCCTGGCAAAATAATGTGGATGAGTTTGCAAAGAAGCCCCGGGAATTGCAAATGCTGGCATAGCTGCTAACTCCTTTGGTTGTCCACACTTTTTGCACTTTTCTCGTGAGGCATAATTGTTGTTAGTGCAGCCTATTTTCATCCATCGCCACACACACCAACCCATAATGCAGCCAAGTAGAAGAAATACAAACCCAAGGTTACACACACAAAAACACAAACCACTAAACCTGAATCATTCCCTTTGTTTTTAAACTTTTAATCTATATTAAAATTAAAAAATAAACACACCCTTTAAAAATCAAGCTACATTAACAAAACAGAAGTTTACTTCTTGCAACTTCACGGGTGAAGTTGTGCATCCAATAATCCATCCATAATGAATGAAACTCCTTCCTTAATAACGTTACAAAGTAACATTTGTGTGTTCTGACATTTGAAGGACTTAAACATGCTACTTTCAATTAACGTGCATAACGAATACTAGAACATTTGTAAAACATGAATTCCAGTCTAAATGTTTAATCTATATTAAAGTTAAGAAATAAAAACACTCTTTGAAAAGCAAGCAACATTAACAAACAGAAGCTTATTGCTTGCACCTTCACGAGTTGAGTTATGTATGTAATATTCCATCCATAATGAATGAATTCCTTGCTTAATAATGTTAAAAAGTAGCATTTAGTTGTTCTTTCATCTAAAAAATTTAGATTTAATATGACACGTTAATTGAAAGTAGCATGTTTTAGTCCTTCAAATGTCAGAACAAACAAACCCAAGGC
This sequence comes from Bidens hawaiensis, assembly GCF_021521415.1. NCBI lineage: Eukaryota > Viridiplantae > Streptophyta > Magnoliopsida > Asterales > Asteraceae > Bidens > Bidens hawaiensis. The sequence continues at coordinate 437,866 of NW_027492438.1, read as the reverse complement.
TCAATCCACAATGACTGCCTTTGATTGAATCCACAATCTATATTAATATTGCTAAAAGAAAATACATTTATAAACAGAAGTTCATTGCCGGTGAAGTTTTGCATTCAAAATAAAAGGAATGGATTCGTTGTTAATAAAAAAAAGTAAAATTTGGGTGTTCTGGCACTAGAAGATGCTGATTAACGTGCATAATGAAAGATTTGAAAAACATGAGCTCAAGATAGATAGCATCAATTGCTTGTTCAGCGTAGAGTAAAGATTGATTATCAGACAGACCCACATAAATAAGAAACGTACCGGTACAGATCCAGTCGCCAATCCTGGGTAACCACTTAGAATCAGCAGGCGTCTTGGAATCGACAAGCAAGCGAGGCTGCTTACAGCGGTTACAGAAAGATCTAAAGGCGTAGTTTCTGTTTTCACAGCCACCACACTCCCAGTCCCCTTCTTTTCCTTCGCCTCCCCCCATTATTATTCCTGTTCGGCTTTCAGCTTTCCGGCATCCTCGTCGGCTGGGGTTTTCAATTGATTTGGTGGAGTGAATTGAATAGGTTTTTGGAAACGCTTATTTTCATCACTATGGTTTTAAAAGTTGCCTACTTTGGTCCATTAAGTTTGCATAACCAAGAGTTTGATTGGGAATTGTTGGACCAAATGAAGCCTAACATACAATTCTTTCTTTATCAGGGGTCTCTCTTCTCTGGATCCGTTCTCAAAATTGGATTTGACATCACGGGGTTCATCCATAGAGGCGGAGATTAATGTGATTCCACCTTACATGTTTTGACATGGATCAATTACATTATCTCAAGCCAAATATGAAAACGGTGTAGATTTTACGCGTGTGCTCTACAGGTTTTATAATTCGTAAAGTATGGATATCTTTAGTGGACCGTGTATATAACTACATATCACTTTGAGTTTGAAATGTTCTTATGATACCTATCGAAGTTTTACTTGAATTATTTACAAAGAAAACAAGAACGGATATGGAGAACATGTTATGACAACAGTGTCCCAAATTTCGACCAAATAACTTACTTATATAGGGGTTGAAGCGTTGAACCAACAAAACATTTCAGTTGTCAGTTTACAGTTGTCGATTATAACTGTCAATGATTAGACATTTATATCAATGAAAATTCCTCGTCCGTAAAACTCCGTCAGGCAACTTAGTTACCATTGTTTAGAACCAGCTTGCAACTATTGTTGCTCACACTCAATTGCCACTGATTATACTAAAATGATATGATGATGTTAAAATCATCAACATACTCGTTAGATTTTTTTCATGTACAAACTTTTGTAATTAGTAATGTCACACCCCTAAATTTTGACTAACGGAGTTTTACCGCGAGGCGTGTGACATACCAGGATCTAGCTCATTCGTTATACCAAACGACCAAATTAAAATATTCAAAACATTTATTTACGTCTCATTTAAACATGAGAACACAAAATCCAATCCAAACGATTTAAAGTTTTGCGGAAGCGTATAAGTAAATGGTTTAAAAACAATGAACCATGTGTTCAAAACATGCACAACCCATCAAATGTAAATAATGTGAAATAAAAAGTTCATGCAACATATGTGACTCCAGACGTATGCAATGCAATTCACTCCTTAGCACATCTAGCAATCTGAGCAAGTATAAATACTCAAGGGTCAACACGAGGTTGATGAGTTCATAAGTTGTAGTAAAAAGTAATATATATAGTATAGATAGTATACGTAGCATCAGTTGTGTATGTGGATTTAGCACTTTTCAAATATACCAGGGTAGCTAACCCATTTACAAGTTACTAGACATTTGAACCGAAGATGACTATCTGTATGCCTTCTTACCAGGTCTGTCACAAAACACTGACGATGTATGTTAGGACAATTTACACCCATCCGACCTCTAGTCGAGTTATAGCACGTGGGGTTTGTCAAACCCAGTAGTACTACTTAAATTTCCCCCCGATCCCATCCTAACGGTTCAAGGTATGTAAAAACTTTAAGTGATATGAGGGCATCTAGTATACACTTGTGATATATAAGAAATACATAAATCCAAAATAAGTTGCTGCGTTTTCCTCCAGAAAACCAGTATGTAAGTATGTCCAAGTTTTCAATCCAGAAAACAAGTATAGGCAAATGTTTTGTGTTTTCAATCCAGAAAACAAGTAAGGAAAATGCTTTGTTGTTTTCAATCCAGAAAACAAGTATACGAAAATAGTTTTGTTGTTTTAAATCTAGAAAACAAGTTGGAAAAAGCATGAACTCACCTGGTGACGCGTATAATATACTTTTCTCAAACCAAATGTATGCACTTGACTCGTTAACTGTTACCTAGTACAAGTGTTTAAGTTATGAGAGTGTGTTTAATAACACATGACTCTAAAACTCATGTATGGACTCACACACAAACACAAACTTGACCCGATGACTCGTTGGTGATATTAAGTAATGTCAAATGTACCGAAAATTCCTAACATGTATCCACACATCATTCCATGGCAAAGCAACAAAATATTCATCATACAACTTAACTTATGATTATTCAGTTCACGAGACAGATTTTAGCATGTACAAACTGATTTTATTCACTATTCAAAACTCAAAGATAAATTCTATAAAATTTATCACAGTAGAATATATGGATTAGGTTTCTCAAACAATTTTTATTATATTTTTATCGTATCTAAAAAGCTCACAATAATTCAATCATTGCAGATAGGCATATACAGTTCAGTAGATTGCGCAACAAAAAGTATTTTCATGGTTCTCTCAACTTATTTATCCAAATTATGCAAAGCCAATTGGGTTGTCCCCTAAACTCATAATATTAAGTTCCAGAAGTGGAACCAACCCGTTTGGCTTTGTAATTAGGGAGTGATGGTGTCGAAAAGACAGACTAGAATATAACTAACCGAATCAGCTTTGACCTATGTTTTTATAAAATCATAAAAACCATTCATATCTCGTCCAGAAATTACAAATCATACCTTTCTGGAAGCTAGACTCAAAGTACAACATCATGGAACAAGAATCGATCAAAAACAATCAAGTATCATCGAGTTACAGACCAAATAATAAACGAGTAGGAATCTGCCAGCAAACTGTTATAATCAAAACTCAAACCTTAACATGTTTATAACATCTCTAGGGTTTCAATTCACCAATTAACATCATAATCATCAACATTACAGAGATTAAACATCTATGGTTTTCCAGTAACTCATCAAAAACATGAAATCAATGCATAAAACTCACCATCTAGCATTAGGAATGATGAGAATCACTCAAAGACATCACTAATTGTAAGAAACTAGATTTAATTGAAGGTGAATTAGGGTTAGAGATGTTGAAATCGTGAGGGAGAGGGAGAGCAGGTCTTGATCGATGGTTTTATGGGATTAAGATTTTGGGATTTTTGTTTTAATATTATATTAATCAACATTTACAAGAATAGTCCCATTTTAAACAACTTTTGACTTAAACGAATATTTTTATGACCAAATCGGGTCATAATGAACATTATGAATAAAATAGTAACCCAAGCTAATTAAAATAAAGCCTCGTTGATATTTTTGTTAAAACTATTTTATAAAAGCCGAAAATGTGCAAATCACACGCAATCAATCGCAATTTCATGAAATGAGGTATAAACTAAACACATAATATTTAGCATGTAATTTCACACAGATAATATTGTAAGCATAGACTTGAGGTATTATTTTGATGTCATAACTAATAGCACGTTAAGCTAGCATAATGTACTAAATCGTGTAACACAAAAAATCATCTAGCACATAACAATTATATCCAAATTATTAAACATATCTGATTCGACATTAATCACCAACGCGTACTGACAGACTCATGTGTGTGACTCGTTATTAAATGTTATGCATGACATGCGTGGTAACGGAGTTGGGTTAACAGTTTTAACGTGAAAGTGTGGGGTGTTACAAGTAAAAACAAGAAATTTTCTTTTAGTCGCTTTCTTCAACAAACTCTATATATTTATAATATAGTACGAGTGGCAAACAATCGGTATGAGACAGGATTGAAACAAGCCAACCAAAAACCATTTAGTCTAGTCCAAAACCAGATTTAATATGCTTGATCAAATATAGATCGACCGACTTAATTAACCACTAATACACTACTAGATATATATCCGCTAATGAAAGTCATTACTAAAGAGAATCCGTCGGTGAAGGTTTGTCGATAATTCGGGCCTGGGTAATATTGTAAGGCCTCGATCTCGGCAGCCCATTTGGTGTTGGATTTACTCATAAACACAGTTCTAATATCAGAGTTAATTAAAACTTTTGCGGAATATTAAAACTCAACCAATTCTTAAAATCCATAAGATACTTGTCTTAAAACAACATAACAATAGTCTCAACATTAAACATAATATGACACATGATTCTTCATTTCTTCGATACCAGTCTTCCCTTGAATGCCATGTGTCCCTCCTCAAGCAACCTGTCGCATTCTTTTCACCTGCGTGCATACTAAAAGTCAGCTACGCTGAGTGAGTTCTAGTTAATCGGTTAACATACAATTCATTCACTTACTTATTAATACACGTCCGAAGATATGTTTTAAATACTTACCTGCTCATCTATCATTCATACATGCGTGCATACGTTCATACTTTCTTTCATAATTTATACCGTCTAACTACTTACTTCTATACTTACATTACTTTCGTATTACTTCTACGTTTAAATAGCATTTCGCCCTACATACCTCGGATATTATAAGGGTCCGGCACACCCTACATACCTCGGAAATTATAAGGTTCCGACACCCTACATACCTCGGAAATTATAAGTGTCCGGCACCCTACATACCTTGGAAATTATAAGGGTCCGACACCCTACCTCGTACCATACAACCATACATACGTTCGTTACATTTCTTTATTACTCATAAGTATTTAAATCTATATAAACTGCGTGCATACTATTCAAACATTGTATATAGTTCACATACATACACATACATACATCTAATATACACTTACCACTTAAGGTAAGTGTATTATCTAACACATTGTAGTATGCACACAGCCCCGAAAATAAAACACAAAAAAGGGCTAGAACTTACCTAAAGTCGGTTTCTCTCGGAGTTAATAGTGATACATCTCTTCAATTGAGCACAGCTTACTGTTAAACAAATTACAAGTATCAATTATCTCGTTATACTACCCCGAACTTATAATTTAACAAAACCCTTAACGAACGGGGGTGGGGGTGTTTCTGGCTTGAAAACAACTGACTCAAACAATTCTAGTCAAATGGTCCATTCGAGTCGAATGAAATCCATTCGGCTCGTTGGGTTCCGGCTCAGCTCGATTTGGGTCCTATTTTGCCACTTTTCACGTCTCGTTACATCCGTTTTAATGTTAGAGCAAGTTTCGGGTTATAATAACTCCATTTCCTGGCTCGATACGGTCCGAACATCACTTGTTCATACCGCCTAACCCAAGAAACTTTCTTACTAAAAATTTTACACTTTTCTTGCTTAACAAGACCCAATTCATCCTAATCTTTGAATCTTACACAACTAACAAAAAAAAAACTAAATTTTAATCTACAACGTACCTTTAAAGATTTGTTTTGGTTTTGCATCTTGAATCACTTGCAAATCTAGACGGGTTTTACTTTGTGGTTACAATAAGAATCAACCTTGCTTGGACTTAGGACTCTTAAATGAAATATGGAAGGAGGAGGGTGTTTGTGTGTTTACTAAGAGTGTTCATGTGTCTGGATATTTGAAGATGAAGGAAATAAGAATATTTTGGGGTTTTAGGGATATTTAGTAACTTAAATACCCAAAGCCATGGGCCTTAGGCCCGTAACCATTCTCAAGTCTATATATAAATTTTAAGCCTAACACTCCGTCCCGTTATTATTTAACCGAATTAAATATCAACACACAATAAATAAATAAAAACTTCTTTATTTAATAATTTTCAAAACACGGATGTTACAATTCTTCCCTCCTTAAAAAGGTTTCGTCCCCCGAAACCTATCTATCACACAACTTACGGTGCTTCCATAACACTTTACTAACGGACTGACCTTGCGATCCACTATTTCAACATGTTGCTCGACGTAATTCAGCTGTTCGTCTACCTCAAGGTCTAGTAGAGGTACGTGGGATGTATCATCAGCTAGACACTTCCTAAGATGGGAAACATGGAAGGTGGAGTGGATTCCTTCCAGTTCCTTAGGTAGATCTAGCCTATAAGCCACTTCTCCCACATGAGCTATGATTCTGAATGGTCCAATGTACGCCGGACTCAGTCTTCCCCTCTTTCTAAAACGAGTAATCTCCTCCCAAGGTGAGACTTTGAGCATCACATTGTCGCCAACGTTAAATTCAATCAGTCGTCGCCGCTTATCGGCATAAGACTTCTGACAATCTTGAGCAGCTTTTATCCTTGCCTTAATTTGATCAAACCTTGAAGAGGTTTCTTGCACCACTTTTAAACTACCCATCTATTTCTGACCAATTTCTCCCCAACATACTGGTGTTCTACAACGCCTACTATATAACATCACAAACGGAGGTATACCAATACTCGAATGGTAGCTGTTGTTATAAGAGAATTCTGCCAAGTAAAGATGATCATCCCAACTTCCTCCAAAATCTAACACACATGCACGTATCATATCCTCAAGGGTTTTGATAGTCTGGTCGAACTGCCCATCTGTTTGAGGATGATACGCCGTGCTTGTATCATCTCGGATTTTTCGAACTTGTATCCGTTTACGGTTAACCCGACCCGGGAACATTTTTAGATCTTTATTAATCAAAAATCAAATATTTATAACTATTAAAGTTTTGCATGTTTATTTTATACCCTTTACTTTCTCCATGTTGTTCATTTCTTGTTTTAACCTTAAAAGATTCATTATTTAACCATTTTTAGAAGTACAAGGACCTATATTGCCAAAAATAAAACTTTTCTCTCCTCACCCCCAGAGTGCCGCATGGCCAGGCCCCTCCCTCACCGTCATGCGCCGCCATGGCTTGTCTGATCAGATTACATGCTCGATTTGCTTTCCTAGTTCGTTTTTAGCATCCAAATCGCTTATTTTTGGCATAAATCGAGTGAATCAAGGTCCAAGAAAAGGAATATAACTAAAATACATGCCCATATACATAACCCCTTGATCAAGCACGAAGTCCTCGGGTTATTTTATTGATTTGATCATTAAAACTTGATTCGGTTACTTAAACGAGTAAACTAACTAAATATAGTTCGTTTTTGTGTATTCTATACAAACAAAGCTTAAATATTCTGCCACAAACTTCCCTAAACCCTAATCTATCATTCTTAGCTGTCACATGCTTCTGCCCTTCATCATTCTCTTCGGTTTTGCCATTATACTCGCATAAACATGCTTTGGTGTTTGACTTTCAAGCATTCTCAACTGTTGACTTTCGTTTCTCATCGATTCAAGCATTATCCGGGTAAGTTGTCTTCTGTAAAATCGTTCATACATATTCCTTAGTCAATAACCTTCAATCAATTTCAACGGTTGAAGGGTGTTGATTGGTCAATTTCATTAAAACTCGTTAAAGGGCAAAACAGTCAGCAAGTTTGACCTTACGTTTTCTCATACTTCTATTCGGATTCAACGTTCGGTCTAGAAGACTTTTATTCTCGTAACAAAATTTTAAGGCTACTGACCAAAACCCGACTTCTGACTCGCTGTTCGGATTCTGTTAGTACCAACCCATTTAAATATTAAATCTAACATAACTTGAGTTCTAAACATCCATTTGGATTGATTACAGCGGCAACGAGTTCGTTTTTACTTATATTATCATATCTCAAAGTTTTAGGTTCCGATTATTTATCTCGTTTGACGCATTAGTGGACGACTCACTTAATCTTTAACTCGTTTATTCGTAGTTGTATTTACTTGCCTTTAGTCTAAGGTGAGTTTGATCATTCCACATTTTATCTACTGTTTTTCAAACGTTTTGGGGACATATGTGTACTTATTACATTTTTTATCATATATATATACACAAACTCGCAAACATAATCATTGTGTATATCAATTAAATGCTATTAGCTAATTGCTACTTGTTTAATTGTTTACTTTATCGCATTCGGAGAGGTCTAACATATTCTCATTATAGTATGATCATACGGCCGTCTTAGTAACCGAGCTCGATTCGCTTGACGATGGTAAACCGACAACCCCAGTCATTGTAACTATGGGTTAATGGCACATTAGCATGTCTATGGTTTGTATATGGTTTGTTATGGTTTGATTGATTACTACCACATATGTTTGTTTGCGCATTTGTAACACCCCGGCTTTAAACGGAATACGCCCGGGTGTAACGTGCAGATCACCCATAAGCTCGTAACACTATTAATGCAATAATAATTATATTTATTTCATTTCAATACATCACAAATACACAATCAAATAACAATACAATAAACTTTGAATTTCATTATGATGTGTTTCTAATACCCTAATGGTCCAACTAGTCTTCAATCCTTAAACTTCAACCTACAGAACGTTTAAAATAATATATTTTGTCAACAATAATGTTGGTGAGAATTCATAAAGTTTTGCATACATATAATACGAAAAGTGTAAAATTCATAAGTTAAGATGTATCGTCTCAATCATAAAGTAAATACATGATATTCCCGTTCGCTTGACATAAGTCAAATCTACTAAGGAACCCCCGTTCGCCGAGCTACTTGGAGTTTAAAATATGATAATGATACCGCGATTAACAAATGGACGGCGCAGGTACGTCCCGTCGAACCCTCCCACTTTGAGTATGTGCAGGGGCGGACCTACATAGTGTCCGTCGGGGTCCCGGGACACCAATGATTTTTAAAATTTATTTAGAAACGATATAGAAAATTTCTGAATGACCCACCCCATATAAATTAGCACTTGGACCCCATAAACATATTGAATATCTACTCTACTGGGAAAGAACCCGGTTTTATGCCTGGAGTGTCCCAGGTTCGAGACTTCTTAACACCGTTTCACTCATTTTTTTTTACTTTTTTTTTTGTTTTTTGGTCAAATAGTCAATATAGTAATTAGGGTTTTATAAGTTTATTGCATCAGCCCACATTTAGAACAGAACACTGCTGCTGCTTAATGCTCAAGCCTCAACTCCTCAAAGCTGCACAAGCCTCCGCCAGACGCCCCTAGCCCACCTCTGTCGCCGCCGCCGTGCTTCTCCGCTACCAGCCACCCTCTCGGCACTCCTCCGTCATCATCGGTTTCTGATTTTGCCTCAACTCTCAGGTAATTTTAGGGATAAAAAAACTTGCACCATAAAATAAAAATGTCCAATTGATTGATTTTATGCAATTACTCTCTGATTTTGCCTCAACTCGCCATTGTATGTTGTATATTATTGTTAGATTGTGACTTTGTTATGTTAAAAACTTGAACTTTAGGGTTAATTTTATGTAAGAACCAAGCTATGGAGTTAGGGTTTGAGGAGATTAGCACAATTTAGATTGTGCAAAAATGGTTCATTTTAAGAATGCTTTAATTTGGCTCGGATTCTTTTTTCTAAATTTTAATTTTGTTCGGGTCTAAACTGGCTTTGATCACTAGACTCTTGTTGAATTGAGTTGTTTTATGAAAGAAAACCATAAGAAAGTTAAGCATAATTTAGATGGCCTAGCTATTTACATTTTGAGGTATCTTTAACGAGTTTGAGGAATTTTGTGAGAAATGGGTTTAGTCATGTTCAATTATGGCACAAGGAATATTTAGAGCATGCGTTTATCCATTTCACGGTCGGAATTCTATTGTTTATAATGATATACCCCAGTTTTTTACTGAGAAACTTCACACAAACAGAATTTTAATGCTTTCTCTTATCGTTTAGAATGGCATCGTATTTTGTGTGTTTTATTATAATGATATTGTTTTCTATTATGTTTCTCGACCCACCCAAAACAACGACCGACACAAAAAATTTGAATGTCGAAAATAATGGGACCCCATTGTCAAAAAATCCTAGGTCCGCCATTGAGTATGTATATGAGTCTCCACCAACAAAACAATAAACAACTAGCACATAATCACATAATGTACAAGCAATATGATACGAAACAAATATATTCAAGACACACATGTGAATTTTAGTTTGAAACATGAAACAAAGTTTGGAACTGCTACACCCCAAAACGTATAAAAGTAAAAAGGGGTTATGAAAACTCACCTTTGAAATCGAAGTGGGAATAAAGATAAAACCGAAATGCGTTAAAGGAACCAAAACGATTGAACTTCTCGAACTAAAAAAATAAATACGAACATTTAAAGACTAACTAACAGAAATTAAAAGTTGTAAATATTTAGATAATGGGATTTTAATATATTTTTATTAGCTTTTTATGGAAAATTGTAATATAATATTATATTATGTTTAACGAAGTTTTAGCGATGTTTATTATTTAAGTTATAATTTTAACACTAATATGAGAGTTATTGTTGGGGCCAGGATTCTTGATCCTTGTGGATAAGCTATTCTTGGCGACTGTTTCCAGGAATAAAGATCCTTTATGGATAAAGGATCTCAACAGTTAAAGACTTTGTCAAAGCATTGAAGATTCTAGACGTTGGAAGGAGTTACAACTCGTTTATAACAATGAGTAACCGTTCCAAGATTATCTCCAGGACAATTAATGCTCTTTATGGCTAGTTATTATTCAATTATCTTTCTTGTAATTATATATATTGAGTTGTAGCTGATCATAACACACAACACATAGCATACTTCAAATCATACTAGCAAACACTTTGTACTCACGATCAACTATGATCTCATATTTTGTAATCTTTTCAAGTTCAATATAATCGGTAGTGATAATTTTCACTACCCGAGGTTTTTATGCCGGCGGGATACTAGTTACCAAGGGCTTTTCGTCGTATAAATCTCGATGTTCATATTTTGATATAGTCACTTTGATCATATTTGTCATACAAGCATCAATCCTCACATACGAATTTGGTTATTTGATTATTTTTGACCAAAACAGTTATGATATTATAATGTCTGTGTTAAATGGGGATTATACCTCGAATACTAATTATGTTAAAGAATTAAAACTAACGAATTTTAACTCCAAAGAAAACGGATTAAAGCTAAAGAACTAATTAATATTTTATTATTATTTTTACTCATTTTGTTTTAATAATATTTTACGTTTCAATGGAATTTTGGGTTATTATTATTTGATTACTATCTTAACGGGAAAATATACAAGGCATGATATTCGTTAAACTTATAAAAAATTTATTTAGTTTAAAAATAACTTTATTGATTTATCATATTTTTAAAATAATTTAAATTGTTTAATGTAATATAAGAAAAAGGTTTAATAAAATAAAATAAAATAAAAAATACAGCAGAAACGGCCTGACTCGGGTTCGAACCAAGGTCCTCACGTCCACACCCCTACACTAACCACTTGAGCTAGCATAACAATTTGTTAAGAAATCAGAATCAGTTATATAAATATAATAACAAACTATATAATCTTCTTCATTATAAACCCTAGAATTAAATCATGTTAATCTGGTCCATGTTCGTTAGAATTACATTAGGGGTTTAATTCATGGCTAGAAAATGATTCAAAGACATAAATTAATTACCTGGTAAGGTGTTGGAATGACGGTGAACGACGTCTCGGCCGGAATCGGATTTTAACACCTAAATTGGAGGTTACAGAGAGAATGTTACTGAGTTTTAAGATTATGAATGAGTTTAGTTTGTTGTGAGGAACCTATTTATACTAGTCATTGCAACGTATGGTCGTTAATTGGTGGTTAATATCTTGGCCGAATTTCTGGCGGACATCACGGGTTCTTTTATCGATTTGGAGCTGGTATAATACAATTAATATACTAGCTTACGATTTTTATTGCCATCTCAAGATGTTAGGTTAAATTTATGTGTTAAAGAACGAGGTTTAGGGGTGACTGGTCTTAGCGGAAGTCATTGGGGTCGCCGGCCGGTGCTCTTGCCGGAAAAGCGGGGTAAGGGGTGGGGCTGGGGTTTCAGAATATTATATTATATTTTAATTATAATTTGCCTGTTTAGTCCCTGTAGTTTCTAAATACTTTAAAACTGATATTAAACTTTAATTACAATTTATTGTTTTAAGATCAAAAGATTAAAATAATTTTACGTATTGGGCCCCAAACATTGAAATGTATCAATATTGATATGACGGTTATAGATCCTGGATATTTATCGTATTAGACCCTGATAGATTACAAATTGAATAAATATAACTTTATAAAACTCTAAATCTCGGAGGTTTGTTGTCGAGCAACACGAATAGAGACGAACGAAAGTTAACCATAAATCGTTGAGATTAAAACATTAATGACAAACAAGAATACACGTAAATGAGAACCCATGTTGGTTTAACAAATACAAATACAATTATGAGTAATAAACGTTGACGAATGTTAAATAAAATACACGGAATCAAAACTTGAGATATATATATATATATATTATACGTATTTATATATTTTAATAAACAAAACCAAAAATGAATCGGGTCGCGTTTTTACAACAATTTGAAAGAATTCTCATGCGATTTCGCTTCGCGTGCGATTTCGCATCGCATGCGATTTTGCTTCGCATGGTCATGCGATGTGATTCCTTTTCATGCGAAAAGAATCTCCTTTTCTTCATTTATACTATTTTAAGTCATATAACTCCGTGACTCTTTTATTAGAACCCAATTCTACCCTTTTTATGGGTTTTTGGTAGGGGTGTTCAAAAAAATCCGAATCCGTATCTGAAAATCCGAATCCGAACTATCCGAAAATTCGGATTCGGGTAACAATTTTGGGATTTTTCAGATAGATCGGATATCCGAACTATCCGAAAGATTAAATTCATTATTTTTTTATTATTTTTATATACCCTTATTCATAAACAGTGGAACAAAATCCCTAATTCATAAGCATACTACTATGAGATATCCCTCTACATCCGTCACACCACCTCCAGCCCTCTTCTCACATCTTTCTCACCTTCAATGGAGGCGTCCACCACCTCCTCTCAACCATCAGCTGCCTCGGCGACGGTGTCTATTCGTCCAGCATCAATTGTCGTGGCCTTCTTCTTGATAGATACACCAGTGGAGGAACAAAGACAAAGGTTTCTCTCCAGATCTCAAGTCCTCCACCGTGACACTCTCCTTGTTTGATTGTTAATTAATTGCAAATTTGTTTCAAATTTTGTTAGTTGTATTATAGAATTTGTTAGTGATAGATTATAGACTTTATTTGAATCACATGTTGTTAGATTTTTTATTTATTTATTTTTTTTAGATTTTCGGATATCCGTTTCACTATCCGAAATTTCGGATATCCGAAATTCGGATATCCGAAATTTTGGATACGGATTCGGATAGCGAAATTTACTATCCGAAAGGTTCGGATATCCGAAGTTCGGATATCCGAAACCCCGAATATCCGAATTTGAACACCCCTAGTTTTTGGGTTGTACCAACTTTGTATACCCGTGTTTTATAAGGTCCGAACATCACCATTTTGTTCTATAAGACATCCGTGAGGTTATAACTCACCAAGTTAATATTTTACTTACATCTTACAACTCGATCTATCGTTCTATCAGTTTGCATGTGGAATCCGACTATAAAACTTAACCTTTTAAACCAAAACCCGCCTTTTGCTCGCGGGTTCGAGTTCAGATCTGGACAACGTAGATCTGAACGTGTTCTTGCTATTTGAAGACACTTGCACACCAAAATCTTCCTTACTTTAACCCAGATTTGGATTCGGGTCTTGAGAGAGTATATGTGTGTTCTAGGGGGGGGGGTGTGTGTGTGTGGAAGGAAAGAAAAAATGGTGAAAAGGTGGAGGGATTCGGTTTATATAGGGACTATGGGCCCCACCACCCACTCCTAATTCCAAATCCAATCATTATCCAAACATTAACACACATAATTAAATTAACGACACACAGTTAATTATAAAACTTTCTGTTATTTATTAGTCTCAGAAATGCGGATGTTACAAGTCTACCCTCCTTAAAAGAGGTTTCATCCCCGAAACCTAACTATTACTTCTAAACAAATGTGGGTAAAACTTGTGCATCTCTTCTTCAACTTCCCAAGTGGCATCTGATCCCTTACGGTGCTTCCATAACACTTTTACTAGGGGAATAACCTTACGACGAAGCTGCTTTTCCTTGCGGTCAACTATCTCAACAGGTTGCTCAACATAATTCAGCTGCTCGTCTACCTCAATGTCTAGAAGAGACACGTGAGATGTATCATCAGCTAGACATTTTCTCAGATGGGAAACATGAAAGGTAGAGTGGATTCCTTCCAGTTCTTCAGGTAGATCCAACTTATAAGCCATTTCGCCCACTCGGGCTAAAATTCTGAATGGTCTAATGTACCTCGGACTCAACTTTCCCCGCTTCTTGAAACAAATAATCCCATTCCAAGGCGAGACCTTAAGCATCATGTTGTCCTCGACATTAAACTCAATCGGCCTTCTCCACTTATCGGCATATGACTTTTGACGATCTTGAGCAGCTTTCATCCTGGCCTTAATCTAATCAAAGCTTGACGAGGTTTCTTGCACCATTTCTAAACTTCCAATCTCCTTCTAACCAATCTCTCCCCAACATACAGGAGTTCTGCAACGTCTTCCGTACAACATCTCGAACGGCGGCATACCAATACTCGAATGGTAGCTGTTGTTGTAAGAGAATTCTGCCAAGTGCAAATGATCATCCCAGCTTCCCCCAAAGTCTAACACACATGCACGTAGCATATCCTCAAGGGTTTGGATAGTCCTTTCAGACTGCCTATCTGTTTGAGGATGATACGCCATGCTGATGTTCAGTCTTGTTCCCATGGCTTCATGGAACTTCTTCCAAAATCTTGAAGTAAAGCGGGTATCTCTATCGGACACAATCGACAATGGCACCCCATGCTTTGTCACAACTTCCTTAAGGAACATATTTGCTAACGTTTCTGACGAGATAGCCTCTTGTCTAGGTAGAAAGTGAGCACACTTCGTCAAACAATCCACAATCACCCATATGGTATCAAGGTTTTTAGCTGAACGCGGTAGCTTAGTTATGAAATCCATGGTGATGTGTTCCCATTTCCATTCGAGTATCTCCAGCGGCTGCATCTTTCCATATGGTTTCTGGTGCTCTGCCTTAACTTGCAAGCAAGTTAAACACTTACTAACATAATCTACTACTTCGTTCTTCATACCCAACCACCAATAGTCTTTCTTCAGGTCTTGATACATCTTGGTAGATCCTGGATGGATAGAGTACCGAGACTTATGGGCCTCGTCTAGGACTCGACTCTAAGATTCCGATGACGTGGAATCCACATCGAGTCAAACCTGGTCTTTACACCATGGGTATTATCTATCAACTCGTTCTGCTGCCCAAAGATTCTTTCCTTCTTCATCATCCCTTCGTCCACAAGCACCTATGACCGGACCTTACTGATCTCTTCAAAGAAATATGAGTTGATTATTAACTTATAAGACCTCACCGTCGCGATGACTTCTTCATTATTTCGGCTTAAGGCATCAGCAACTACATTGGCCTTTCCCAGATAATACTTGATGTCACAGTCATAATCCTTTATCAGTTCTAACCACCTTCTCTGCCTCATATTCAACTCTTTCTGCTCGAAGAAGTACTTCAAACTCTTATGATCTGTATAAATGGTGCACTTAGTGCCATACAAGTAATGTCTCCAGATCTTGAGGGCATGCACTACAGTTGCTAGCTCCAAGTCATGCGTTGGGTATGTACTTTCGTGAACCTTCAACTGTCTAGACGCATAGGCTATGACCTTCCCTCGTTGCATCAGCACGCAACCTAGCCCTTGATGCAAAGCATCAGTACAGACTACCAAATATTCTTCGCCATCGGGCAAAACAAGGATTGGAGCCTGCGTGAGTCTTCTCTTCAACACTTCGAACGCTTCTTCTTAATACTTACCCAAACTGAATACTACAGTCTTCCGGGTCATGCAGGTCAAGGGTGCGGCTATCTTGGAGAAGCCCGGAATGAATCTCCTATAATAGCCAGCTAACCCTTGGAAACTGCGTATCTAGTCGGGTTTCGCGGAGTCTTCCAATTCTTTATCGCTTCAATCTTAGCTGGGTCCATGGTAATCCCCTCGGGATTGATTATGTGACCTAAAAACTATACCTCTCACAGCCAGAATGCACACTTCGAGAACTTAGCATACAATTTCTCTTTCTTTAGAACTTTAACACTTCTCTCAGATGCTCAGCATGGTCAGACTCACTCTTCAACTAAATTAGTATATCGTCAATGAAAATGATAACCAACTTGTCCAACATTGGCCGGCATACTCTATTCATCATATCCATAAATGCTGTGTGAGCATTGGTTAGACCAAACGACATCACAAGGAACTCGTAGTGTCCATATCACGTTCGAAGGGCTGTTTTAGGGATGTCTGCCTCTTTTACCTTCAACTGATGATAACCCGACCTGAGGTCTATCTGCGAGAACCAACTAGCACCTTGTAACTGATCAAACAAATCATCGATCCGTGGCAACGGATATCTATTCTTCACAGTAAGCTTATTCAATTCCCTATTGTCGATACACATTCTCATACTACCATCCTTCTTCTTAACGAATAACACCGGCGCGCCCCACGGGGAAACACTTGGCCTTATAAAGCCCTTATCTAGGAGTTCTTGCAGTTGGGACATCAATTCTTTCATATCAGATGGCGCCAAACAATAAGGTTCTTTCGCGATGGGCTGCGCTCTTGGTATTAACTCTATCTGAAATTCTACCTCACATTTCGGTGGTAATCCCGGAAGGTCCTCAGGGAACACTTCGGGATAGCCACACACTACAGGAACGTCTTTCACTTCTTTCGTCTTAGCCGTAGCTTTGACAACATACGCCAGGTAGGCACTGCACTGCATCAAAATGACGTTAAGCCCTGAGCTTTCTTTATCACCATAAACCGTCACTGCATCACCATCTGAAGACTTCAGTCTTATCAATCTTCTCTTGCACACTATCTGAGCTTCAAACTCAGACAACCAATCCATTCCCAGTACTACATCGAATCCTCCTAAGGTCGTGACATACAGGGTGGCGGGGAATTCATGTCCCTCTAACTCTATCTTGCAATTCTTAATCATTCTCATAATTTTAACTGAGGTTTCACTAGCGGTCTCTACCATAAAAGTTTCAAGCACATGACAACAAATCATCTTGGCTGTTTTACAAAACGAGGTAGCTACAAAACTCCTAGTCGCACCTGAATCAAACAATAGTGAAGCGGAAATACCATTTACTAGAAATGTACCTGTCACAACATCAGGGATCTTCTTGGCTTGCTCTTGGGTCAACATATAGGCTCTAGTCTTGGGCCTAGACTGCTCAGTATCTTTCTTACCTCTTCCCCAGCTCCACCTTCAATGCACTCCCTAGCCATAAGACCCGTCTTTCCACACTTGTAACAGACAGGCTCGCTGTTACAATCACGAGAGTAATGTCCTGTCTTCCCACACTTGTAGCAAGTGTTCATCCCCATGCCCCACTTACACTCTCCCCCATGCATCTTTCCACAAGTCTTAAACGGCTTCTTTTCCCACACCTTCTGCTTCTTCTCCTTCGAGTTCCATAACTGAGTACCTGGGTGCTTAGCAGGAGCAACCCACTTCATCTCTTTCTTCTCTTCCACCACCAGCACATCATCCATAGCCAGGTCATCATAAACCATCCTTGTGAGTTCGACAGCAGAGTCAAAAGTGGTATGTTTACTAGCCCGGACTAAGGTGCGGACATTTTGTGGTAGTCCCCTTAAGTAGCACTTGATCCTCTTCGCTTCAGTGTTCACCATGTCAGGGACAAGTCTGGACATGCGATTGAACTCAGTGGTGTACTCGCGGTGTGTCATTTTCCCAGCCCTCAAATT
This sequence comes from Bidens hawaiensis, assembly GCF_021521415.1. Taxonomy (NCBI): domain Eukaryota; kingdom Viridiplantae; phylum Streptophyta; class Magnoliopsida; order Asterales; family Asteraceae; genus Bidens; species Bidens hawaiensis. The sequence continues at coordinate 419,849 of NW_027492438.1, read as the reverse complement.
CAAGAACTTCATCTCCGCTCTCTTAACTTCAGCATCCGCACAGAACTTCTTCATGACCATCTCCTTCAAATCTTGTCACGTCAAAGCCTTAATCACAGCAGGGGTCTTTCTTTGCTTAACAGTTTTCCACTAGAACATCGCTTCTTCCCCAAAAGATTGAGTAGCAAAACCCAAGGCTTGGTTGGGGCGGCAATTGCTGATTCGGATAACCTTGTCCATTGCGGTTATCCATTGGAGGGTAGCGATTGCATCCCCCGTACCGGACAGCTTTGGTGGGTCACAACCTTTGAACAACCTATAGCTGCACCCACCTCGTCCCCTCTTACCATCATTGACCTTCACAGACCGATCTTCACTTGATTCCTCTTCCTCGGCCTCTTCCTCTTTCTTGCTACTTTCCCCTGTCCTCTCAGCGGTTCCTGCACGGCTCTCAGTTGACTTTTCTTCTTGAAGATTCTACACTGCAGCAGCAACTGCCTGGGTAATGGCAGCTTGGATAGCAGGGTCGAGCTGATGCCTTTCATCTCGCACTATCATGCTTCTTTCTTCCTCAGACTCGAGGATCGGTTCCTTGGAGGGTCCTCGGGTCACACGTGGCCTACCACGGCGTTCCGTACGCCCTCTTTATCCAGAAGTCTTCCTAGCACCAGCCATTCGTATTCTATAGGAAAACACAAACATTGTCACTTCAGGAACTATTTAGTACAAGGATAGTAAGGCAAACAGATAATAACAGTGGCCAGTTGTGATTAGCTGATCACATTACTTTCTATGTCCCATACACTTCCCTTTGTGAGTCCACTCGTGCTATTTTCTACTTATAACAGTCAGTCGTTCATACGTTTCACACTATAACACATAAATAAACATTTCTATATCAAGCAATAAAGTTAGCTTTCTTACTCATCCTTTACTATACACAAGATGATCAATTTCTAAGCTTGCTTGGGTGACACATAGCATTCTCGGACTGACATCTTCTTTCTCTTATTCTTTAAGTCCCATTCTCTGCTCGAGTCTAAGCATATAGGATGCTTACTTATCTCGAACTTATGCTCTGATACCAACTTGTAAGGCCCCGTTCCCGGTAGCCCTACTTTGGTGTTGGATTTACTCATAAACACAGTTCTAAAATCAGAGTTAATTAAAACTTTTACGAAATAATTAAAACTTCATGCATTACATTACAAAACATTAAATCTGGTGTTAACAAAAGTTAACTTGTCTTAAAGCATAATATAAATAGCACATGAATCTTCTTTCTTCGATGCTAGTCTTCACTTCATTGCCATGTGCCTCTCCCTCAAGAAATCTGCCTCATTCTATTTACCTGCGTGCATACTAAAAGTCAGCTACGCTGAGTGAGTTCTAGTTTAACAGTTACAAGATTGTTCTTACACATATACATATTCTTACACGTTCTTTCATTGCGCGCTAATATTACTTGGTATTATTCTTACACAGTATACGATTTATTCTTACATTCTTGCACATATATTATAAGGGTCTGCCACCCAAATTCTTGCACCGATATCATAGAGTCGGTCACCCTATTCTTGCCCAGGTATTAGAAGGGCCTGTCACCCTATTCTTGCCCAGGTATCAGAAGGGCCTGCCACCCTATTCTTACCCAGGTATTCAAAGGGCATGCCACCCTGACTCTTACATTAAATTCATATTTGATTCTTACAATCATATTTAGTTATCAAACTAAAACATATAAATTCTTACCACATTCTTTCATTCTTGACTTAGGTATTCACCTTCATCATGTATGTATATATAAGTGCATATATATACTTCTAATCTTACCAGTATGCACACAGCCCCGAAAACATTTCAAAGAGAAATGGGGCTAGAACTCACCTGAAGACGATTCCTCTCCGAGTTTATCGTAATTCCTTTTTTTAACTGAGCTCGGCTAACTGTGTAACAAGTTACGAGTATCAGTCATCCATCACTACTACTTCTTACATCTAAGTTAACGAAACCATCAACTAACGGGGATCTGGTGGAAGCGCCCCTGGTAGCGGGGTCTAGAGGCGGCAGCCCTTAGCAGGGTCTAAGGGGCAGAGCCCCTAGCTGGGGTCGAGCCGCCAGGTTAGCTTGGAAAAATTTTATTTTCATTAATAGGTCCTTTATCAGAGACGCATCATAAAATGAATCGGGTCGCGTTTTACAACAATTTGAATGAATTCGCATGAGAGAATTCGCATGCAATTTCGCTTCGCGTGTGATTCGCTTCGCGTGCAATTTCGCTTCGCATGGTCATGCGATGCGATTCCTTTTCATGTGAAAAGAATCTCCTTTTCTTCATCTATACTATTTTAAGCCATATAACTCCGTGACTCTTCCTTAGGACCCGATTCTACCCTTTTTATGGGTTTTTGGGTTGTACCAACTTTGTATACCCGTGTTTTGTAAGGTCCGAACATCACCTTTTTGTTATATAACACATCCATGAAGTTATAACTCACCAGGTTAATGTTTTTCTTACATCTTACAACTCGATCTATCGTTCTATCAATTTGCATGTCGAATCCGACCATAAAACTTAACCTTTTAAACCAAAACCCACCTTTTTCTCGCGAGTTCGAGTTCAGATCTGAACAATACGTACATCTTAACGTGTTCTTGCTATTTGAAGACACTTTCACACAAAAATCTTATTTACTTTAACCCGGATTTGGATTCGGGTCTTGAGAGAGTATGTGTGTGTTCTAGGGTGTATGTGTGTGTGTGTGTGGAAGGAAAGAAAAAATGGTGAAAAGGTGGAGAGATTGGGTTTATATAGGGGCTATGGGCCCCACCACCCACTCCTAATTCTAAATCCAATCATTATCCAAACATTAACACACACAATTAAATTAACGACACACAGTTAATTATAAAAAGTTTCTGTTATTTATTAATCTCAAAAATGTGGATGTTACAACTAAGTACCATACAAGTAGTGCCTCCAAATCTTGAGAGCATGCACCACAGCTGCTAACTCTAGGTCATGCGTCGGGTATGTGCTTTCATGAACATTCAGTTGTCTGGAAGCATACGCAATGAGCTTCCCTCGTTGCATCAACACACAACCTAACCCACGCTGCGAGGCATCGGTACAGACTACTAAATCCTCATTCCGTCGGGTAGAATGAGGATTGGAGACTGCGTGAGTCTTTTCTTCAGTTCTTCAAACGCTTCCTCCTGAACGTACCCCAACTAAACACCACAGTCTTTCGGGTCATAACGGTCAACAATGCGGCGACCTTAGAGAAGCCTTCAATGAACCTTCTATAATAGCCAGCCAACCCTAAGAAACTGCGTATCTCAGTTGGGTTTTGCGGAGTCTTCCAATTTTTTATCGCCTCAATCTTTACTGGGTCCACAGCAATCTCCTCGGGATTGATTATGTGACCTAGAAACTATACTTCTCGCAGCCAAAATGTGCACTTTGAGAACTTAGCATACAGTTTCTCCTTTTTCAGAACTTCTAATACTTCTCCCAGATGCTCAGAATGGTCCGACATGCTCTTCGAATAGATCAATATATCATCAATGAAAATGATCACCGACTTGTCTAACAACGGCCGACACACCCTATTCATAATATCCATAAATGTTGCGGGAGCATTTGTTAGACCAAATGACATCACGAAGAACTCGTAGTGTCCGTAACTCGTCCAAAATGCTATTAGGGATACCTGTCTCCTTTACCTTCAACTGATGATAACCCAATCTAAGGTCTATCCGCAATAACCAGCTTGCACCATGTATCTGATCAAACAAGTCATCAATCTGTGGCAACAGATATCTATTCTTCACCGTAAGCTTATTCAACTCCCGGTAATCGATAGACATTCTCATACTTCTGTCTTTCTTCTTAATAAGAAACACGGCACACCCCACGGGGAAACGCTCAGCCTTATAAAACCTTTATCGAGGAGTTCATGCAGTTGGGACATTAGTTCTTTCATCTCAGACGGCGCAAGACGGTAAGGTGCTTTTGCGACAGGCTGTGCTCCTGGTATTAATTCTATCTTGAATTATACTTCTCGTTCCGGTGGTAACCCCGGAAGGTACTCTGGGAACACTTCGGGTTAGTCACACACTACAGGAACATCTTTCACTTCTTTCGTCTCAGCCTTAGCTTCGACAACATACGCCAGCTAGGAACTGCACCCTCACCTTAACAAACCTTTGGCTTTTATCATCGAAATGACGTTAGGCCCTGAACTTTCTTTCTCGCCATAAACCGTTACTGTACCGCATTCCACGGACTTCAATCTTATCAATCTACTCTTACACACTATCTAAGCTTCAAACTCGGAAAGCCAATCCATCTCCAAAACTATATCGAAACCTCCTAAGTTCATCACATACAGGTAGCAAGGAATTCATGTCCATCTAGCTCTATCTTACAACTCTTAACCATTCTCATAATTATAACCGAGGTCTCATTAGCGGTCTCTACCATAAAAGTTTCAGGCACATGACAAAAATCATCTTAGCAGTCTTACAAAACGATGTAGCTACAAAGCTCCTAGTCGCACCTGAATCAAACAATACTAAAGCAGAAATACCGTTTACTAGGAAAGTACTTGTCACAACATCAGGGATCTGTTTGGCTTGTTCCTGAGTTAGCATGTAGGCCCTGGTCTTTGGCCTCGACTTTTCCGCATCTTTCTTCCCACTACCTCCAGCTTCACCATCAGTGCCCTCCCTTGCCATATGACCCGTCTTACCACATTTGTAACAGGTGGGTTTTGCATTACATTCATGGGGGTAATGCCCCACCTTCCCACATTTGTAGCAGGCATTAGAACCTAACCTGCATTCCCCTCTGTGGGTCTTTCCACACTTGTAACACACATCCGAACCAGTACCCCACTTTCACTCACCACCATGAATCTTATTGCAGTTCTTGCACATTTTCCTTTCCCACACCTTCTGTTTCTTGTCCCTGGGATTCCATATCTGAGTACCAAGTCGCTTAGCAGGAGCAACCCACTTCTTTACTTTCTTCTCTTCCACCACCACCTCGTCCACCGTCAGGTCATCGTAAACCATTTCCGCAAGGTCGACAACGGAATCGAAAGTAGCAGGTCTATTTGCCTTGACTAGTGTGCGGACATTCTGTGGAAGTCCTATAATGTAGCACTTTGTCCTCTTCGCTTCAGTGTTCACCATATCGAGCACGAGTCTTGACATACGGTAAAACTCAGTGGTGTACTCGCGACGTGCCATATTTCCCGCCTTCAAGTTTAGGAACTTCATCTCTGCCCTTTCAACTTCAGCATCAGCACAAACCGCTTCATAACCATCTCCTTTAAATTTTCCCACTTCATAGCTTTAATCTCTACAGTGGTATTTGTCTGTTCAACTGTTTCCCACCAGAACATAGCTTCTTCACCAAATGACTGAGTAGCAAAACCTACCGCTTAATCGGGACAACATTCGCTAATTCGGATAACTTTGTCCATTGCAGCTATCCATTGGAGAGTAGTTATTGCATCCTGAGTACCAGTCAGCTTCGGTGGGTCACAACCCTTGAACAACCTGTAGCTGCACCCAACTTGGCCCCTCTTTCCCTCACCAACTTTCACAGATCGGAATTCAGTCGACATCTTCTTCTCAGTGTCTTCATCTTTCTTACTACTTTCCCATGTCCTCTCAGCGGTTCTTACACGGCTCTCAGTAGACTTATCTTGCTGAAGATTCTTCATTGCAACAGCTACTGGCTGAGTGATGGAAGCTTGAATAGCAGAGTCGAGCTGATACCCTTCATTTCGCACAGTCATACTCCTCACATTACCAGGTTCAGCAACCGATTCTTCAGAGGGTACTTGGTTAACGCAAGGCCTACCACGAAGTTCCTTGCGCCCTCCTTGTCCAGCAGTCTTCTTAGCACCCGCCATTCAAATTCTAAAGGAAAAACACAAACATCATCATTTCAGGAACTATTTAGTACAAGGATAGTAAGGTTACAAGTAATAACAGTGGCCAGCTGGGATTAGCTGCTCACGTTACTCTCCGTGTCGTATACATTTCCTTTACTGAGTCTACTTGTGCTCGATTCTTCTTATAACAGTTAGACAAATAAAACATTTCAAATATAAACAAGTAATTCTCTTTCTAACAATTTAGCTAACTCTCTTACTCATCCCTATATTATAGGCAAATTAAATCATGTATTAAGCTTGCTCGAGTGACACATGGCATTCTCTGACTGACATCTTCTTTCTTTTCTTTCACTTGGTCCCATTCTCTGTTCGAGTCTAAGCATGTAGGATACTTATTCTCTCGAATTTATGCTCTGATACCAAATTGTAAGGCCCCAACCCCGGCAGCCCTACATTTGGTGTTGGATTTACTCATAAACACAGTTCTAAAATCAGAGTTAATTAAAACTTTTGCGGAATATCAAAAGTCAACCTATTCTTAAAATCCATAAGATACTTGTCTTAAAACAACATAACAATAGTCTCAACATTAAACATAAGATGGCACATGATTCTTCATTTCTTCGATACCAGTCTTCCCTTGAATGCCATGTGTCCCTCCTCAAGCAACCTGCCACATTCTATTCACCTTCGCGCATACTTAAAGTCAGCTATGCTGAGTGAGTTCTAGTTAATCGGTTAACATACAGTTCATTCACTTACTTATTAATACACGTCCGGAGATACGTGGTAAATACTTACCTGCTCATCTATCATTCATACATACATGCATACATGCATGCATGCATGCACACATACATAAATACATGCATACATACGTTCATACTTTATTTCATAATTTATACCGTCTTACTTATTACTTCTAAACTTACATTACTTTTGTATTACCTCTATGTTTAAAGAGCATTTCGCCCTACATACCTCAGATTTTATAAGGGTTCGGCACCCTACATACCTCGGATATTATATGGGTCCGACACCCTACATACCTTGGAAATTATAAGGGTCCGGCACCCTACATACCTCTGAAATTATAAGGGTCTGTCACCCTACATACCTCGGAAATTATAAGGGTCCAGCACCCTACCTCGTACCGTACAACCATACAACCATACATACATTTGTTATATATATCTTTATTATTCATAAGTATTTGAATATATATAACTACGTGCATACTATTCAAACATTCTATATCGTTCACATACATACATCTAATATACACTTACCACTTAAGGTAAGTGTATTATCTAACACATCGTAGTATGCACACAGCCCCAAAAACATAACACAGAAAGGGGCTAGAACTCACCTGAAGTCGGTTTCTCTCGGCGTTAATAGTGATACCTCTCTTCAATTGAGTATCAATTATCTCGTTCTACTACCCCGAACTTATAAGTTAACGAAACCCTTAATGAGCCGGGGGTGTTTCTGGCTTGAAAACGCCCAACTCAAACCGTTTGGGTCGAATGTTCCATTCGAGTCGAATGGAACCATTCAAGTTGAATGGAATCCATTCGGCTCGTTCGGTTCCCGCTTATCTCGATTTGGGTCCTATTTTACCACTTTTCACATCTCGTTACATCCGTTTTAATGTTAGAGCAAGTTTCAGGTTATAATAACTCCATTTCCTTGCTCGATATGGCCAGCACATCACTTGTTCATACCGTCTAACCCAAGCAACTTTCTTACTAAAAGTTTTACATTTTTTTTGCTTAACTAGACCCGATTCATCCTAATCTTTGAATCTTACACAACTAACACAAAAAAAAAAGAAAAAAAAAGAAAAGAAAAACCCTAACCTTTAATCTGCAACATACCTTTAAAGATTTGGTTTGGTTTTGCATCTTGAATCACTTGCAAATCTAGACGGGTTTTACTTTGTGGTTAGAATAAGAATCAACCTTGCTTGGACTCTTAAATGAAATATGGAAGGAGAAGGGTGTTTGTGTGTTTACTGAGAGTGTGCATGTGTCTGAATATTTGAAGATGAAAGAAATGAGAATATTTTGGGATTTTAGGGATATTTAGGAACTTAAATACCCAAAGCCCATGGGACTTAGGCTCGTAACCATTCTTAAGTCTATATATAAATTTTAAGCCTAACACTCCACCCCATTATTATTTAACCGAATTAAATATCGACATACAATAAATAAATAAAAACTACTTTTATTTAATAATTCTCAAAACACGGATGTTACAAATATGATTACTAACAAAGTACGAAGGGACGTCAACGAGCGATTATTGATAAACACAATAGTGAGGGATTACCGATGGGTACTCATCCTATGATAGGCGGTCTTCTCCAACAAAGCCAATATGATTATCGACGGTTCACAAAGGATTACTTCCGTTGATAGCCGTATTCCAAATACATAAAACTAAAGAAAAGATTATCTATATTTTTTTTTGAAATTTAATATTATTTATGAAATGATTGCAAAATCTGAAATTTTAATTCAAACTATACAAATTTATCCATAATATGGAAATTTAATTAATACAATGGAAAATATGTAGGGATGAGATGCAATATAATGAAACTAAACTACTAAATACACAAATAATTAAAAGTAATTGTTATTACTTTACAGTTTTGAAGTAAAGTAATTACATTACAAAAAATAAAGTAGAGTAATAATAATAACTATAATTCAAATATTGTAGTGTAATAATAATTATTCTAATATTAGTGTAATTACCCTAGTTATTTGTGCTCTTATCACGTTAAACATTGTTTGTATTTGATCCATATATGCACATTAACCCTGAAAATGTAATACAAGTGTGAAATTAATTTTGAAAAAGTGTAGAATTTAAAATTAAATCACAATTATTAAATATAAACTTTAATGGCAATGTTGTCTAAGGCTCAGTTTTAGCACACCATTCGTGACGGTAGACTCTGGTGCATGGTATCTTCAAAAATCATGATGCATTTTACAACATGGTATTTAGAGGCTTCATCTTCGAAGAAAGCTGAATGAGAATCTCTCGGTTTGTGGTCTCTAGGATCCTCATACGGGGTCATCACGGTTCCTCACAATTGTAGCAAATCTTTATATTTGTCCATCGAATCGATTTAACTTAACTTAGTAAAAATCTTACAATGCATAATTAGTCACATGGATACTCAATGGTTGTTATAATTCTCCCATTAGGACCATCACACTTAAGCATAAACACTTCTCAAGTCTAATACGTAGTTGTATAGTGACATGAGAAATATTATATAGCTATTTACTAAAGTGGAAGCATTCCTACTGAGAAAAATATAACCATAGCCTTTTAAGGACTTATGCATCATATTTGCACAGTGAGTCTTCATTGCTTACAAACATACACCAAACATGTCATATTAGGTGGTCTATACTGATGACATTTACTGATGACAATTGTCGTTGCTATAGGGTTTGTCACAGGAACAGATTTCTTGTAGTAACAAGTAGCTTGTGTACCATTTCAAGTCGATCCGACTCATATAGTTTTGAACTCAAACTCATTTGATCCAGGCTTTACTCAGCTCAACTTACTCATTGAGCCACACTATCAATCATATAAAACTATTATGTTTTTGTGAACTCTTAATAGATTTAAGATTTAAATTACTAATATGCTCAAGGAAGAACTAAAATTCTTGGAAGCTAATAAATGGCTGGATTCTTTTGGTTACAGTTGTTAGTGTAAATCTTATGTAAGTGTAGGTCCCAACGCGGGTGGATCTAACAACTATCTTTGGATCAACTAAACTTAGTGATAGCGGAAATCACACCAAGTCACCTTTTGGACTCGGATCTTGAGAGTTATTTTCGGGTGGAGGGAAGAGAGAGAGTGAGAAAGAGAACAAGAGAGAAAGTAAGAGAATTTGCAAAAGGTTTCAAAGGTTCAAGAGTATGTTTCTCATGACATGCTTCCCCTTTTATAGGAAGCATGCATGAGAAGCTTCATTTTATTTCCAATGGCCTAATGGGCTTTTTACAATGGACCTTGGGCCTAAACATACAAAATGGCTCATAAGCCCAAATACATAATCAAACCAATACAAAAGACTAAATATACAAAATGGGACCTAACAATCTCCCTTTAGTCTTTAGTATTGGAACCCGTCGGTGTCGTACACCAAGCATTCGTCCTCGGTCAGTGGAAGTTCAACAAGTCTCTTGATAAACTTGTTGAAGGAATCAACTATCCGGTTGGTGTTTTGACAACCGATATCCTCGACGGTTTGCAGCGGTAAGTTGTAGAGCTTCAACACATCCTCCATGTGCAATCCCATAAGCTTGTGCTCGTCAAACACACGAATCTCGTGCATGTTCCGGCAATGGATGACGGCCTCACCTGTCGTGTTATCGAATTCCCAACCGATGAAGTCTCGGAGAGTGTTAGGAATATAGGGCTCACCATGATAAATGATGTGACAGTCCTTTGGTGCTCTATACCTCCATATGGTTCGCGGCTCTCCGGTGGCTAGATCGATTTCTTTCGGGTTCTTGAACTTCCGACCCTTATTCAACTCGAAGTCCTTATAACCCACCTTCGACTAATGATGCAGATGTGTGGTGACCCAGCCTTCCAACGTATCATCATACTCACCTCGGCCCAGAGCTTTTCGAAGATAGTTGATGTCAAGTTTAGGCAACGACTTCTGTTCGTGATGGTTGAGGTAGATGAGATCTCCCTATATCTTCTGATGGCCCAACAACTGTTTTCCCAGTTGTATTTAGCATATACAATCAATGTGTCATCATGATATGGATAGTTAAGGCAGCGGGTACTTGCACGACTTGACACTATGTGAGTTCTTCTTTTCTTCTTCGGTGTGACTTGTGTCAAGTCGGCGGCTGGTCATTGACTGGATCACTTGCAGGAGCCTCTAAAGCTTGAACTTGAACTGGAGGCATGTCTGGATTAGGCGAGTAGTTGATGTAGTTGTCATCTTCAACTGCCTTCTCCGCTTGATAAGATTGAGCCAGTTCAATAGTTTTCCCGGCTTCAATGAATGCATCCATTATACCTGCAATATTACCTGCAGGAAACAACTCATTATATATGTCTGCTATTCTGGAGTTGTCTTCCCTGACTTTGCTAGCAAAGTCGTGTGCAGCAGGGTCTTGAATGTTTTCCTGAGTATGTGGAGGTGATTGAGTGTTAACTCCACCTCCACCTCCTGCTGCACTGGCCCCTCCGTCTCCACCTTCACCTTCATCATTGTTATCATCATCTTCATCAAAACTATCGTGGACATTGTCGTCCACGTCATCATCTTCTTCATCATCCTCATCATAACTTTCTTCCTCATCATCACCTTCATTTCCACCATCATTACCACCAGCTTGGACCTAAGGTTGTACTGTTTGTTCAGGACCCTAGCTGGTACCTACACCGCTTCCGGCTTGGCCAACCTGTTGTACAATCCAACCAACAGTTTCCTCGCCTTCCGAACCAACAACCTGAGCTCCTCGCAAGGCCATACTAGGACCCACGGTAGGTTGTGTTTCACCTAACTGAGAAGTCTCACCTTACCTTCTCCAACTTTGGAAAACAACATCAAGTCTGTCCTCTAAATTATGAAAGTCATCATCCCTCATTCCCATGAGATCTAAGGCAGCTTGATATTTGCTCACAAACTCTTCATTCGTCTTTCAACTGTAGTTCATTCAGACGGTCATGCTCCTTGATCCTTGCTTGAATAGCCTGTATCTCGGTTCGAAACTGAGTATTTTCTGCAATAAGTGTACCAAGAGAGGCTGAGGGGGCTAACTGTCCTTCCAACATCGAGACTTTGGAGGTTGTTGCTTCGTTAGTGTTGGGCTATATTTTGTGGTTTATGCTTGTACTTTGGGCTTCGTTTGGGGTGCATTATGTAAATCAAGATCCTTATGGATCTCGGTGGGCTTTGGGGTTTTGTTGAGCTAGTATGTTGGCTACCCTATATATAGATCATATTGTATAGGGTTTTGGGGTTGGCGTTTTGATAGAGAGAGATTAGTCGTTCACTGTGTTGTTGGTAGAACGAGTATTGTAAGCAAGTGCTTAAGCACCCAACGTTAATAACAACGTGTGTTTTGAAGCATTCCATCATGTGTTTTACGTGTTCTTGCTTATTGTCTTGAATCATCTTGTGTTAGGATTCCGCACTAACATCAAGATACTTGATATCATATTGTAGTGATCCAGATTCGGGACTTACAATTGGTATCAGAGCCTTTGACCTATTCAGGCTCGTTATTGTGATATCAACGGATTCAAGATCTAAGTGTTTGGTGGTTTGGTTGTATTTCCGGCGAACTGTTGATCGGAGAAGAGAAAGGATTGCTTTTGGTGAAAGATTGATTTTGAGTTGGAAACAAATCAAATCTCACTAAACTCGAGAGTTTGTTATACTCAAAATCCAACTGAATCTCTAGTTTTCGGCCAAGGAAATCGGTTCTCGGTTAGTTTGGAGGGTTTTCGGCAATTTGTTCAAGTTTTCTTCTGAAATCTGATCGTTTTCAGTTAGATTTAAGGGTTCTCGGCCAAATTCTGTGGTTCTCGGTCAACAATCTCAGTTCTCGGTCACCAACCTTTATTCTCGGTCAACATTCTTTAGTTTTCGGTCAACTCTTACAGTTCTCGGTCATCTTTGGTTCTCGGTCAACGCATACTGTGAACGTATTTGGACCTGATCAATTTGATTTGGGCTTTGTGTATTGGAGTTAGAGTTTTCTGGACTTAAGATTTGTTTTGGACTGATTAAAACTAAAATGGATCAATTAACTAATAATAATAGGTTATCCACTGCTTCACTACATCAAGAACTGTATTCCATAATAGGGACCACCACTCGTGTGCCTCATCTACTGTCTCATGAGGGGTTCAGCGAGTGGAAATTTTGATTCGAGAAGTATGTCAAGATGAAAGATGCAAAAATCTGGAGAAGCATAGTTAGGGGACCCCAAACCATCACGTATCAACGTGAGAGCTCAACTGAAGTTGTTGTGATGCCTATTGCTATGTACGATGATGATGATGATCTTGCTAAAATTGAAGAGGATGAAAAGACGCTCTCAACCTTAACTATGGCACTCTCACCTGAGATTGCTCTAGGTTTTAGAGAACTTCAATCTGCTAAGGAGTTGTGGGAGGCGTTAATTGAGATGTATGAAGGAAACGAAGACATGAAGAGAAGTCGCCAAGACCTGCTGCGACAGAAATTCAATATGTTTAATCATGTTTTGAGAGAGTCGTTGGAAACTCAACTTCAAAGGTTCATAGCTCTTGTGACTGAGATGAGATCTGCAAGCATCTATCTGGCAACTTCTGAAATAAACAACAAGTTAGTGAACTCACTTCCTAAAAGTTGGGATATGAATGTTACCGTTATCAAGAAGACAAAAGATCTCAACATGATGTCTATATCCGAGATGATGGCTGCCATTAAGGCATGTGACATGGATGACAAGCAACGTTCTATAAATCACGCAAACTCCTACAGTGCAGCTAGGTACAACGTTGCTTCTAATAATGCACTCATCTCACAAGACAACTTCTCAATGTTCAAGACTACTCAGGGACAACCGCAATTTCAACCTCAAAGTAACTTCCAAATGTTTAAATCCACTCAGAGTCAATCATCTTCCACCTCACCACAACCAGCTCCAGTCTTCTTCACTAAACCTGCTCAATCTCCTGCTGCTAATGTTCAACCTCAATCATCTAGTGTTGCTCCGAGTCAGAACTCCAGTCAGATTCCCTCTATCCCAAAGGAAACTCAAGAGAACATAGCTTTAATGGCAGGATTCATGAACTGCTACAATGCATTCCTAGCTGGAGATTTGGTTTAACCTGCTGTTGCTGCTGAGCTTGTCAAATCCATCCAGATGATGTTGAAGAAATGGATATCTCTTGGCAGATCGCCATGGCAGTATTTCGGGCTAAGAAATTAACGAAGAGAACGTGAAGGAATAATTGGAATATGCCGAATAATCAGAATGTGGGTTTTAACAAAGACACTCTGAGGTGCTACAACTGTCACGAGCCGGGTCACTTTGCTCATGAATGTACCAACCCAGCAAAGGAAGGAAACACGGAAAGGGCGTTGGTTCCAGTGGGAAACACTAGAGAAGAAGTTGGGGGTAGTTCGGGAAATGCTGAAAGAGGTTTGGTTGCTCAACAATTTTCTTGGGCTGATCAGATGGCTGCTCTCAACATTAGCAATCAGACTGCTAATTATGCTCATGTTGAAGACACTGAAGAAGAAAATGCTGCTGAGGAGCAAATCAAGGAACTTCAATTTGCATTCATGGCCTTCACTCCTCCCAGCTTATCTGAGGTAAGCTTTCAACCATGCTCTCAAGAGTGTGTTGATAAAATTAATTTATATAAATTCCACAATGATAACTTGATTAGAGACATGGAAAGAGTGAAATCTGAAAATTTTAAACTTAAGAAAAATGAAAAAGCCTTCTTAGATAAAATAGAAGCAAATCAAAAGGATTTTTCTAAGCTTAAATCTGAATTCAACATAAAGTGTTGTCACCACTTGGATGCCAAGCAGGAAATTGTTGAATTAACCGCTAAACTGGAAGCCTCCAAAATAGAAATTTTGAATTTAAATGCTAAATTTGAAAGAGCTGAACTTGATTTCAAAAAATTCGAGGGTTCCAGTAAAGTAGTTGGTTCAATGATTGATAATCAGTTATGGTGGAAGGAAAACGAAGGTGAGGGCATAGGATATAGTCGGGTACCCCCACCTTACAATGACAACTATGTTCAACTTCCTATCACCAAAGAACAGGAAGAAAATGTACAGGGCATGATGTACGATAAACAAGATAAGAGTAACAAGTCTGATCCTATGAATACAAATGTATCCACTTCAGGAGTGAACGATTCTAACGTGTGTGCTTCATGTGCAGAAAAAGTAATTGCTGAGGAATGGACTGACGAGGATGATGACTCTTGTGTTTTGTTTAATAAAAACATTAATTTTGATGTTTCTTTAAAACTGCCTGTTTTGAATTCTGTTAGTTCGACTGTTTGTGCGGGCTCTGGTTTTAAGAGCAAAGACAATTGTGTGGTTAATTATGTTAAAACTGTGAAATCTGATGATGTGGTTTTTAATAAGAAAAATAAAAATAAAACATTTGCTAAAAACTACCCACCACCCAATTTCATTAAAGAGGGATGCTCAAATGAACAAAAGGGTGTCGAACCGAACAACAGCTCTAACGGTAAACATCAAGCTAAGCTACCTGACCCACACAATAGGTCAAGACAAAAGGTTCACCACAATGATTTTTATATAAAACGTCAAACTTGTTATAATTGTGGGATTCCTAGTCATATTACTAGAAACTGTACACATCGTCCATATGTTCCTTACTATGGATTTTATCAGAGGAATATGCCTCGTGATGCCTATCGACGAAATTTCGAGCGTCATAAAGCAAATCCCTCTGACGGTGATTGGAACAAGTACAAATCTGGTAGGTTTCGTCCTCATCAGACCAAGCCTAACATGTTTAGTAGAAGTGATAGAAACCATGATTCGACTTCAAAAACTAACTTGATTTCTAAATCACGGCTTGTCGGGAGAACAAACTCGTCTGTTCCCTCTACACGCAAACCAAAGACTGAACCATCCATTCGTACAAACAATAGTAAATCATACAATGGTAAACATAAATGGATGCGTAAGTCTCCGGTAAAGAAGGTTTCTTCTTCCATTATAGATCATCAAGAAGATATGTCATGGCAGCCTGTAACGAGTGTAGATGAGTCAGGTGTACCCAGTGTTACTATGGACTGGGTGCCAAAGTCTAATTAATCTCGTACTTCGTACAGGAGCAGCAATGGAGGAATATCATCAGACCTTGGTATGTTGATAGTGGCTGTTCCAGGCACATGACAGGAGACATTTCCCAGCTACACGACATTCAAATTTTTAATGGTGGGTATGTGTTATTTGCGGGTGGAGAAAAAGGGAAGATCACGCAGAAGGGTACTGTAAGTAACGGTGTCCTAAAATTCGAAAATGTTAATTTTGTTCCAGAGCTGAAGCACAGTTTGTTGAGCGTGTCACAAATCTATGATAAAGGGTTTTCAACTCATTTTACTAAGAAAGAGTGCTTGATTTTGAAACTTGGTATCATTATACCAGAAGACTGGATTCTTGTTCGATCACAAAGAAAAGATAATGCTTACGTGATCGACATGAACAAAAATTTTCCTGATGAAATAACCTGTTGGTTTTCAAAGGTGTCTGAACATAATGCCATGCTTTGGCATCGTCGTCTTGGTCATGCTAATATTGAAAATCTGAATCGTCTTGCTAAAAATGATTTGGTACGTGGATTACCCGTTAAAGATTTTATTACTATTGAAAAATGTGTGGCTTGTGCTTTGGGTAAACATCATTGAAAAACTCATAAGCCAAAATTGATTAATACCATTTCATCAGTTTTTCAACTATTGCATATGGACCTTTTTGGTCCGGTTCATGTTTTGAGTCTTTCTCGCCGCTCTTACTGTCTCGTTATTACTGATGACCACTCACGGTTCACTTGGGTGTTTTTCTTGTCAAATAAGAGTGAAACTGCAGAACTAATCAATAGATTTTTGGTGCTTATGGAAAATCAGCTGAATCTGAAACTAAAAGGAATTCGTTGTGGCAATGGTACAGAATTCAAGAATGCATCATTGAATTATTTTTGCTCAGAAAGGGGGGTGCTCCGTCAATACAGTTCAGCTCGGACACCACAGCAGAATGGTGTGGCTGAAAAGAGAAACAGGACTCTTATCCAGGCGGCAATGACCATGCTGTGTGATTCTAAACTGCCATTATTCTTCTGGGCAGAAGCTATCAACACGGCCTGTTATGTTTAGAATCGGGTGATAATTAACAAATCACAAATGAAAACCCCATATGAGATCGTATATGGTCATAAGCCTACTGTTGCACACTTCAGAGCCTTTGGTTGTCCGTGTACTCTACTGAATCTTGAGTCTACTCCGAAGTTTGGGGCCAAAGCTGCTGATTGTTATTTTGTTGGGTATGCTGGTCACACCGCCTACAAAGTCTACAATAAGTCAATTAAACAGATTCTAGAATCCTATGATGTTCGTTGGTTGGAAGAAAACGAGACTGATGCTCGTGTTGGTCTGGACTGGTTATTCGATTACGATGAACTCTTCAAACCGTTCAATGTGCTTCCGGTCATCAACACAGAAACTTCAGGTGGTGCTACAGTAGATACTGAGAAAGAAGACCTACATGCAGTATCTCACATCTCTCCTCTTCTGGATGATGATATCACAGAACCACTTGATGACAACCCACCCACGTCCTTCAGTCAGCCGAAAGAAGTTACGGAAACTGTGTATTCTCCAAACTCTTCAGAAAATGCTTCAACAGTTGAGGGGGATAGTCCTATTCGTCAAATCTTCGGGAGCACCTTGTTTCCCGATGTCATTCCAAATGAATACCTTGCCAGCACTTCCTACTCACACAGTATGGCGGCTTCTGGATGGAAGAATCCCCTCACTGAAGTTGATGAAAATTTATCAAACTTATCCTCTAGTGGAGATGTTCCCGAACAGCTGATTCCGACAAGAACTCAAAGAAATCATCCTATTGAGATTGTTATCGGCCCTCTTGAGACAGGTGTGTCCACCAGAAGTCAGACAGGACACATAAACAGTTGTTTTTTTTCTTGTTTCATCTCTCAGATTGAGCCGAAGTCAGTGGAAATGGCTCTTCTAGAACCAAGTTGGGTGGATTCCATGCACGAAGAGTTGAATCAGTTTGATAAATTGAAAGTGTGGAGGTTAGTTGAACTGCCAGAAGGAAAGAAAGCATTAGATACGAGATAGGTTTTTCGAAACAAGCCAAATGACATGGGAGTTATTGTTAGAAACAAGGCACGGTTAGTTGTTCGTGGTTTTCGTCAAGTTGATGGTTCAGACTACACCGAAGTATATTCTCCTGTAGCTAGACTTGAGGCCATGCGGATTTTTTTGGCTTATGCGTCATTTATGGGCTTTACAGTCTATCAAATGGATGTTAAAACGGCGTTTTTGTATGGCGAAGTTAAAGAAGAGATTTACGTGGACCGGCCACTGGGGTTTGTGGATTCTAAGAATCCTAATCATGTCTACAAATTGGATAAAACATTGTACGGTCTTCACCAAGCTCCTCGGGCGTGGTATGCTACGTTAACGGCACATCTTCTGGGTCATGCTATACAAGGGGGACCATTGATCAAACTCTGTTCCTTAAAACCATTGGGAAAGATTTGATTCTGGTTCAGATTTTTGTGGATGATATTATCTTCGGGTCTACCAGTGCTGAGCTATGTTCAGAATTTGAAGAGGTTATGAAGAACATATTTGAGATGAGCTCGTTGGGAGAGATGACAACATTTCTAGGATTGCAGGTTCGTCAAAGCTCGACTGGAATTTTGCTGCATCAAGGAAAGTACGTTGAAGATATGCTTGCAAAATTTGAATTTCAAGATTCCAAGAGTGCCGCCACTCCAATGGCAGAAAGGCCTCTTTTGTCGTCTGATCCTGAAGGGAGTCCTGTAGATCAAACGTACTATCGATCGATGATCGGGTCTCTGATGTATCTCACCGCCATTCGTCCTAACATCATGTTTGCAGTCTGTCAATGTGCTCGTTTCCAGGTTAATCCTAAACTCTCTCATTTAATTGCTGTTAAACGCATTTTTAGATATCTGAAGGGACAACCGAAGTTAGGTCTTTGGTATCCCAAAAACTCAGAATTTGATCTTTATGCTTTTGCTGATAGCAATTATGGTGGAGATGACATTGACAGGAAATCCACATCTGCCGGCTGCTAGTTTTTAGGAGATCGTCTCATTTCATGGCAGTGTAAGAAACAACAAACAGTGTCTACTTCGACTGCCGAGGCAAAGTATGTTGCTGCGTCAGCTTGCTGTTCACAGGTTATTTGGATGAAACATTGTTGGTACATGTTTGTCAGTAGTTCATAGTCTTGTAATTGTAATCGAGTCTGTATTGTAATTGTGTATTTGATTATGTTTTTGTTTGTGTAACTAGCGAAGTTGTCAACAAGTTCGCTCAGGCGAACTTGTTGAACAAGCGAAGTTGTCAACAAGTTCGCTCAGGCGAACTTGTTGAATATGCGAAGTTACAGACAACTTCGCCTGTGGCGAAGTTGTCGTGTATATATTGAATGTTACAGCCGAATCGTCAAGGTTGTTCGTTTAGGGTTTCAGTCAAGTGTTCGAGTTTAAGCAGACGTGTTTGCTAGTTCCAGTGTCTGTAATAGTGACTACGAGTCACGTGTTCGGTTAATAATATTACGTGTTTGATTCATTGCTTGTGTTATTCTTTATCTACACTCGTAACCTACCTACGCAGGGATTCCGCACCTGCGTTGTTAGAGAACATCCCGTGTACGATCCGTCCAGGAACCTACAATTGGTATCAGAGCCAATCGGCTCGATTGTGAGGTTCGGGATTTCACGCGGGTGTAGAAAACGTCTCGTTTGACCTATTCGCGGGACGTGTTTTTGTTGGGATTGAGTTTTGCTAGTGCTTGACAGTCATTTTCAAGCCTTTGCATTGATCGGGAGCTGCTGGATTGACGAAAACAGATCTGAACAAACTTCCCTGTTCATCGGGCGAAGTTACCGTTCATCGGGCGAAGTTACCATTCTTCAGGCGAAGTTGCCGTCGCTGGAATTAGGGTTTTTGGCGAAGATATAAGGATTAGCGAAGTTAACTACAACTTCGCTCACTTCATAAGTTCGCCTTAGCGAAGTTATCCGCAACTTCGCTTCAAACCCAAGTTCGCTCAACTCATAAGTTCGCCAGAGCTAAGCGAAGTTATTCTTAACTTCGCCCAAATCAAGCGAATTTAAGATCTCAGCGAAGTTCTCTTTCAGCGAAGTTAACCTTCAAGCGAAGTTATTCTTAACTTCGCCAACTGAGCTGTTTTAATATTTTTTTTGTTTTTCCAGGGTTTTTTTTTTTTTTTCAGGTTTTTGCAAGGATGTCGTCGATCAATATCTCCGACTTGGTCAAGATGGAAGTAGAAGCGGGGTCTGCCACTAAGGCCCCGAGGCTGATGAAGGGAACTGACTTCGTGGCATGGAAGGACAGATTCATCCAATACATCAAATACCAGGATGCCAAAATGTGGGTGTGTATCCAGGATGGATATATCCCTCCAACTGCGCAATACGAAGGTCGCGATGTGGTTAAGAAGTACAGCAAAATGGAGGAGGAAGAAAAGAAAATGTACGAGGCCGAAAGCAAGGCCCATGCTGCGATAACAATGGCACTTCCTCAAGAGGTTCTCCATACGTTCCGAAAGTACACTTCTGCAAGAGAGCTTTGGGATGCTCTTGAAAATAGATTCGAGGGGAATGTGGGTATCCGTGCATCGAAGGTAAAACTTTTGAAGACCCAGTTCTCCGTCTTCAAATTTTTGAAGAACGAATCGCTGGATGATATTATCACCAGATACTATCATCTAATGACAGAGCTCAGCAATTATTCAATCGCTTACCGAGAAGAAGAGATCGTTGAAAAGCTTCTCGATGCTCTCCCACCGAAGTGGGAAATGTACACCGTCCTTATGAGGGAAGACAGAGACTTTCCAAATTGTGATCTTGAAACGGCAGTAAACAAGCTCAGAACTTATGAGCTTAATATGGTTCGAAAGGAAACACCAACAGATCAGATACAAGACCCTGGTATGTATGGTGCTAAGGTTAACTCAGGCTCAAGTTCAAGGCCTGAATCTGCTGCTTTTTACTCGAAAGGGGAGTCAGGCTCTGACTCGTCTCATGAAGGAAAAGTTTCTGTAAACACGAATGGTGATGTATGTTTCGTTGCTGGAGGATCTAGTACTTCAAAGCCTCAAGCATCCACAAGTAGTTTTTCTGCAAATGCATCTAGCAATAGTTATTCCAAGATGCCTATGAGTGTAAAATCTGCTGAAGAGCAGTTTGCAGTCTATGCATCATTTATTGCTTCCTATGAAAACTACATCCAGGGGAAGATTGTGGACCCTGCTGTTCTGGATGAGGACTACGACCAGATCGATGCTGATGATCTGGAGGAGATGGATTTGCAATGGCAAATGGCCATGATAGTGAGGCGAGTCAAGCGTTTCATGAATAAGACGGGGAGAAAGTTTGTTGGTGGTCGGCCCGGGTTCGACAAGTCCAAGGTAAGGTGCTATAATTGTCAACAGTACGGGCACTTTGCCAAGGAATGCCGAAATGAGAGGGTTGAACGAGGACAAGGTCGACCTACACAACACTCAGGAGTTAACAGAGAGATAAATGCCATGTTAACCAGAGAGGCAGGAGAGTACAACTGGAATCAACGCTCAAGTGGTTCTGGTGAGCAAGCAAACATGGCTGAGTCTGAAGCTGAAAAATGTGAGAAGGTTGAAGAAATGGAGAAAGCAAATGAAGAAGAAACCGCTTTCATGGCAAATGACAAAGATAATCGCTCCGAGGTAAGTCCTAAAACTATTTGTACTAGTTGTGAGAATTTGTCTGAGCAACTTAAAACAATAACTGATCAGTATGTCCATTTAGATGCTGACTTTAAAACTATTAAAGAAGATCACCATTTTACGAAAGCAAGAGAAACGAGTTATAAAATTAAAATAAAAGCATGTGAAAAAGACGTTCAAAGCTTAAAAATTAAACTTGCTGAGAAAATTGAAATAATTGATCTTAGTTATGAAGTTTTGGAAGAAAAAACTAAAGTGATTGCTGATCGAGATAAACAGATTGCTGACCACCAGGTAAAGGTGGTGGAACTGAACCGCAAACTTGAGCAGTTCAGGAATTCCTCAGCCATCCTTGATCACCTCGTGAGTGATCCAGGTACCTCTGCAAAGAGGGGATGAATCGGATATAATGAAGTTCCACCACCCTTTAACCACAACTATACTTATAATCCGAGTGTTCAGAAATCTGTCGATTTCGAAGTTTCTCAGACAACTCCAATCAAGATTACAAAACCAAGTGTTAGCTGTGGAGAAACAAGCTCAAAAGTTTCTAATGTGAATAATTCTGTTTTGAGTCCAGTCTCATCGGATTCGGATAAGTTGTCTGAATCTGATCAGACAAAAGAGAAGGTAGGGTTACCCACCGATGGAGATAAAAATAAAGTTTCTAAAAAGAGTTCTCCACTCAATCCGTACGTCCCACCTTATGTGAGACGAACGGCTGGTAACACTACCTCTACATCCAAACCAACATTTGACAAGAAATTGGAGAGTCGGTGTTGCTTTAGATGTAACAAATTAGGGCATTTAGTTGCTGATTGCCCTCTGGAGCCAAGATTAAGAGGTGTGAAGCCAAATAAAACTGAGTATAAGCGTCATTTTGTTACTGCTAAAAATGAAAACTTTAAAAAATGGCAAAATGTAACGAATTCAAGTTTTCATAAAAACCAACCTCAGTTTTACAACCAAACCTCAAGATATAACACCTTCAATTCTCAAAGGTTTGGAAGGCATTACACACAATCTGCAGGGAGATTCCCCAACAGGACTTACAGAAATTATCCTGATGCTAACTTAAGAAAGCCAGGGTACGGGACGTATCGATCCAAGACCAATTGGTCTTGGGTCCCAAGATTCTAACTCTCTGTTTTATGGTGCAGGAACAGTTGAACAGGGCTGCAAACAATCTTTGGATTGTAGATAGCGGCTGTTCCAGGCACATGACAGGCAACAAACACTTGTTGCATGACTTAAAACCTGTTCAGGGAGCTAGAGTTAGTTTTGCTGGTGAAAGCGGAGGAAGAATAACTGGGAGAGGAACTGTGTCGAATGGGAGAATGACACTTGAAAATGTAAACTTTGTGGAGGAATTAAAGCACAATCTGCTGAGTGTGTCGCAGATCTGTGATAAAGAATACACTGTCCATTTCACTAAGAATGAAGCGATTGTATTGAAGCCTGGTTTTCATATACCAGAAGAATGGATAGTAATGAAAGCTCCACGTGAAACGAATACATACGTGATGGATATGAGGTCTACTGAAATGGCCACCGGAGAATCATGCTTAATGACAAAGGCAAGCGAATCTGAATCAGAATTATGGCACAGGAGAATGGGACATATTCATCTTCGTAAGATGAACTACATTGTCAAAAATGGGCTTGTGATGGGCGTTCCCTTAAAGAGTTTTAACTTTGAAGATAAATGCATAGCGTGCAAGAAGGGAAAACAACACAAGAAAAGCCATCTCACCAAGACGATCAACTCAATTGCTGGTACTCTAGAACTACTTCATATGGATCTCTTCGGTCCGGTGAATGTACAAAGTCTAGGCGGGTACTTCTTACTGCTTGGTGATAACTGATGATTACTCGCGATACTCGTGGGTATATTTTCTGAAAACGAAAGACGAGACGACTCAGATGGTAAAGAATCTCATTACAAAAGTCGAGAATGTCATGAGTAAATCAGTTAAATTCATCAGAAGCGACAATGGGACAGAGTTCAAGAACTTTGAGATGGAAATCTTTTGTCTACAGAAGGGTATTGAGCATCAATACAGCGCTCCGTATACGCCACAACAGAACGGAGTAGCTGAAAGGAAGAACCGAACGTTGATTGAAGGAGCCAGAACTATGCTGGCAGACTCAAAGCTTCCTGTGATGTTCTGGGCTGAAGCAGTGGCTACAGCCTGCTATGTTCTGAATCGGGTGTTAACAGTTAAGAGACTTGGAAAAACTTGTTACGAGCTTATGCATGGTAGGAAGCCCAACTTGTGCGGTCTTGAACCATTTGGTTCTCCTTGTTCGATTTTGAAGACTAACTCGAAATTTGGTGAAGTAGCCGATGAGGGAATCCTAGTCGGTTATGTTGTTGGGACTCCCAACAGACGGGTCTTCAATACGACAACTTGCAAGGTGGAGGTGGTTTGTAACACCGACATTACTAGTTATCAACCGCCAAAACCAAGCAATGGACCTGCTGAGCTTTTTGACTATGTTAAACTGTTTAAGTCGTTTAACGTACCTAATTTAGAAATTGCTGAAGAAGACGAAAGAGTTGTGACGAAGATGATATTTGATGAGGAAGAGGAGCTAGTGCAACATCAGATGACAGAAAAATCTCAGCCTTCCACATCAAACCCTATCGATACCCCTGCGGCCTCAACTGAAGATGAGTTTATTAATCCTTTTCACTCTCAGCCTGAAACTACCATAGATGAGATCTCTTCAAACTTGGAAGACAATTTACATGTCGGTGCTGTTCCGACCACGAGAATTCACAAAGATCACCCTTTGGAGAATGTTATAGGTGATGTGTCCTCTAGTGTACAAACCAGAAGTAGCTTGAATGAGCACACCTGTGTTTATACAAGCATTAAAGATACAGGTATTATGAATGAATGTTTGTACTCTTGCTTCATAAGCCAAATTGAACCGAAGAACTATCAAATGGCTTTGAAGGACAGCTCGTGGGTCGATGCTATGCAAGAAGAGTTGGCTCAGTTCGAGAAAATGGAAGTTTGGACTTTGGTCGAAAAACCAAAGAATGTGCATGCTATAGGCACGAAATGGGTGTTCAAGTGCAAGAGAGATGAAAAGGGGATTATTGTGAGAAATAAGGCGAGGCTGGTTGTTAAAGGTTTTAATCAGCAAGAGGGTATTGACTACAATGAGGTTTTCGCTCCTGTTGCCCGGTTAGAAGCGATTCGATTGTTTTTGGCGTTTGCTGCTTTCAAAAAGATGAAGGTGTTTCAGTTGGATGTAAAGAGTGCGTTTCTTAACAGGAAAGTTGACGAGGTTGTGTATGTTGAGCAACCACCGGGTTTTCCTGACCCAGACTTTCCTGATCATGTATACAGGTTGAGCAAGGCGTTATATGGTTTACATCAGGCACCTCGTGCCTGGTATTCAACGTTATCGGACTACTTGCTGGAAAATGGTTTTGAAAGGGGTTTGATCGACAGTACGCTATTTGTGAAGAGAGAAGGATGTGACTTCTTACTGGTTCAAGTCTACGTGGATGACATCATTTTTGCTGCATCAAGAGTATCCATGTGTCAAGATTTTGAGGCTGTCATGAAGAAACGATTCGAGATGAGTGCTATGGGTGAACTAACTTTCTTTCTAGGATTGCAGGTTGATCAGAAGAAAGATGGGATGTTCATTCATCAAACAAAGTATGTTCATGATGTGCTGAAAAGATTCAAGATGGAGGACAGTTCTCCATATGACACTCCAATCTGCGTCAATCACAAATTGGGAGCTGAATCAGATGGTGACGCAGATGTGGACCCTACTCTGTATCGGGCGATAATAGGTTCTTTAATGTATTTAACTGCTTCTAGGCCTGATATAATGTTTTCTGTTTGTCTTTGTGCTCGCTTTCAGGCAAACCCAAAGGAATCTCACATGAAAGGTGTGAAGAGGATTTTGCGGTATCTCAAGGGCAAGCCGAAACTAGGATTGTGGTACCCAAAGGGAGGAGACGTTGAACTGGTGGCATATACTGATTCTGATTATGGAGGTTGTAATCAGAGTCGGAAGTCAACAACAGGAGGCTGTCAGTTTCTTGGAGGAAGATTAGTTTCCTGGCAGTGCAAGAAACAGACATCAGTTGCAATTTCAACTTGCGAAGCTGAATACATGGCAGCATCCAACTGCTGCTCTCAGGTTTTATGGATTCAGCAACAATTGCGCGACTATGGTCTGAATTTCCTACTCACTCCTATTTTAATTGATAACACTGCCGCCATCTCAGTAATTAACAATCCCGTGAAGCACAGTAAAACTAAGCATATTGACATTCGTCATCACTTCATACGGGATTGTGCTGAGAAGAAACTGATCAAGATCGAAAAAGTTGATACACTTGAAAATTTTGCTGACTTGTTTACAAAAGCGTTTGATAAATCCAGATTTCAAAACCTAATTGAGCTAAATGGGATGATCAATCCCGAGTAACCATGTCTTTGTTTTTGATTCAAAAAAAAAAAAAAAAAAAAAAAAAAAAAAAAAAAAAGGTGTCTTTATTGCTTAAAATTAGTCGGTTACCTCAGTTTGATGGACATCTCCTCGGATATGTTTTGGTCCTTGTTTTCGACTTAGGAAATGAGGATAGCCATTAACCGGAAGACTGAAAGTAACTGGGGCAGGGTTGACATGTTTTTCTTTCAGTTGCTGAAAATTAGTCGGTCATTCTTAGTAAGAAGGACACATACTTGTATGTGGTCGGTCCAGCTGATCCAATGGATCTTCAGGATAGCCGTTTACCTGATGACTTTGACATGATTTTTAGGGAAATGAAATTACTTTTCAAGTCTATTACTTCGTAAGAAGTTCTTTGCTGTGTTTAAAAGAAAATTGATCCAACCTTGGAAAATGATATATATACTGACTATGTGTGCCTAACTAGTGAAGTTATTAAGCTTAAAAGGCTTTAGAACAGTCATTGTATGTCATGGTAATTTTAATGGTGCGTAAAAGTAGATGTGATACTAACTTAAATTTACTCGAATTTATGTGGAAACCTCTTAAGAGTTTTGTATGTCTTCATACATATCTTTTCGAAGGATAGGCAGAAAAGCAACTACCCAGTCATACACGAGCCCGTGAGTGTTCTGATTCCCGTGAAGAAAGCATTTCAAGACACTGCAGTGATCCAGATTAGGGACTTGCAGTAGTTTAGTACTCCGATGAAAATTCTTATGTTTGATTAAAAAAAAAAAAAAAAAAAAAAAAAAAAAAAAAAAATACATGTATAATTTTTGTACTTATGAGAAATAGTGACAATAAACACGAGAACCGAAACGTCTCAAGATTTCTCAAGTTTGGAGTAAGAAGAAAACGGGAAGCAGACAACGAGTATCTACAAGTTAATCAGACACTATGGGTCGAAGTCAATTCGGGGTGACTTGGGTACAGCCAAATACGCTTTGAGAATAGATAGAAGGCATCATTACCTCTGAGTTGTTGCCAACTTAAATTTTTGAGCTTAACTGAACCTTAATCCGTATCACAGAAACAATGAAAACCATTTAAGTTATTACATGCTTACAACCTGTTTCTCTATGTCATAATACAGCCAAACACGGATCCAAGTGACAGTCACATAGTTAGTATGATTCCTATTCGGATCTTTTCTAAAACGTAGTGGTCCCTGACTAGACTGAAATTTGATCCCTTATTTCGTTAAAATTTTATAAGTATTTTCTGTTTTTGTAGTTATATTTTTATTGTTGGTTACTGGGTCTTGATCATTTTTGTTTAACTCTTTTTGGTAACTTATAAGGATATATTCAAGATTTTTCAAACTGAAAGGGCTGTTTTTGTAAATAACGGGCGAAGTTGTTGAATCGGCGAAGTTGTACTTAACTTCGCTTAGGCGAAGTTAAGAATAACTTCGCCTGAACCAACTCAGCCCTATATAAGGGATTTTGGAACTGAACAGTTTCATCTTTTTCTATCTTTCCGGCGAACTTATCCCTTAAATTTTTCCGGCGATCTTATTTTTCAATTTCGATTTCGATCTTGTGTTTCTTTGTTTCTACTTTACTTGTGGTATGTGTTGTCAAAACATCCTTTCATTCTCGTTATAATTTTAACCGGTTCGAGACCTCGGGTCGTCGAACACTCGAAGAACCCTCGAAACCAAGGTTTTCGACCTCACGTTACGTGTTCATGGACGACCTTTTCGTCCATACACCATTGAAATATGTTGTTCTTCATGTTTATATCGTCAAATCGGTCCGAAAACATCGGATTTCGACCTCTGAATCCGAACAGTCGCCGATTCTGTTTCAGGCGAAGTTATGGTTTTGGCGAAGTTAATCTCAACTTCGCCAGACGCTTAAGTTCGCCTAGGGCGAAGTTATCCACAACTTCGCCTGGGCGAAGTTAACCACAACTTCGCCTTGGCGAAGTTATCATCAACTTCGCCGTGGCGAAGTTATCATCAACTTCGCCCTGGCGAACTTAACTGTAACTTCGCCGTGGCGAAGTTATCCTTATCTTCGCCTATATCCTTTTCTTTTAACTGTTTTTTAGACGAATTTACTGATGATGCGAAGTTGTCCCCAACTTCGCCTCAACTTTAATTTCGCCTGTGTATCTTACATCACAACTTCGCACTTGCTACACTGCGAACTTGTGAGTTACGTAAAACGTCTCTAACTTGATTTGTTTTGTGCAGATATGGCTGCAGTTGGAGGAACTGGTGGTGATGATGGTGATGAGCAACGACAATTCTTTCCAGCTCATAACCAATACATTACTTTGGATCCAGACGCACGAGGCGTTGAAGACTATAGGGAGATTATCACATTTCTCCAACGATCACGAGTTTTTCACGCGATCACTAATACACTACCCATATCTCTGCCCAACATTCAAGACTTCTGGCAGACGGTGTATTATGATTGCAGACCTGAGCCTCCAGTGATGCGAGCAACCGTCAATGGTCAAAACATACAGTTTTCTTCGGAAGACATTCGGTTGGCTCTGCAGTTCGGCAATGAGACACGAGACGACCCAACGGAGTTCGTAGCTCCTTTCCGTGACGGAGCATACTTGAGAATGGGTTATTCGGGTCCGCTGGGGGGACTCGCAGAGGAGGAAAGGCTTTCTGCTGGACCAATGGCGTTTTCTGATGCACGTGTTAGTTGTGTGCATGTCCGGCAGGAAAGCAGGAACAGACGGGATGGGTGCGACGATGCAATCTGCCATGACGGCCCTGACTTACAATCGTCGTTACTCTTTTAGTCAGATGATTTTCTATGAGATTGATCGTCAGAGACGGGCGACGGCGCGAGAACGATTTATCATGTATCCGCGATTTCTTCAAATGATTATTAATCATGTCGCTCCGTCTCTACCGCAACGGCGCCCTATTCGATATGTTGAGTGTGTAACAAAGCGTATTTTTGCTCAATGTAGGACGTCGAGCACTCGTAGCAACCCTGAACGCCGTCCAAGGCATACTCCACTTTTCGGGTATCTCATCAACCCGGAGTATGTTCCTGCAGGAGGGGACGAGTTCAGGGATCCGCAACCACATCAGGCGGCAGCACCTCATGCTGTATCAGCTGCGCCTGTTGTATCTTCTGCTGCTGTGCCAGCTACTATTGCACAGACTATGTCCACGGCTGAAAACGTTGATCTGGATGCTGCTTTCAGTGGACACGGTTTGTTTGATATGGATATCTCGGGTCCTCAAGTTATGGATGCTTCTACAGCAGCTACTTCGGTAGCTGAATCCGAGTTAGATGAAACGTTTGCTGAGGCCAGACGGCTAATGGTGACTCGTGAAAGGATTTCGGGTAAGAGGCCGAGAGTTGAGGAAGAGGAGGGAGATGAGGAAGAAGCGGTACAACTAGTGATGAGACGTTCGCGACGAGAACGACTAGGTATGGCTACTGGAGCGGGGGAGACTTCAAGGCATGTACGTTTTGCTCCGCCTGTCTTGTCAGGTATGTCACTTCTTCCTACTACTGCACAGGTTACGACTGTCGAAGCGTCAGCTCCAGCAGTGGTGTCTCTACCACCACAACCGTTTGATCCACCGGTGGTAGTCGCACGCTTCGTTGATTCGACTATCACAACAACTGCAGGGTTACCAAGTGTACCACCTGCGGTCACTTCTGCTACTGATGTTCCGCCAACTCCACTGCCTACTTCAGATGCTGAACGGATTACATCACTAGAGCGTATTGTTGCCGAACAGTCTAAGACTATTGAACGCCTAGTGGAATCCAATCGACTACAAGCTGCCCTACTGGTTGAACACGGAAGAATAATTGATGCCTTCAAGGAATACTTGGCATCTCAGGGGGAGAAGACGTGTAGGGGCGATGAGTTGAGAACGAAAAGACGAGAAGATCATGACGATGATCCCAATGCACCTTCGGGTGCAGGTGGTGAGCTGCCAAGAACCTCTCAGGCTCTTGGGGCTTCCACAACTGAGGGGGAGTCTACAGATGTAGCTGGTGATGTTGTTGTTGATATGGGTGATGATGCTGATGTTGAGGACGTTATCGATGCTTTAAAGGAGTTGGATGATGAGGAAGACGATGAGTTTATGGATGATGACGACGTGTTGCCCGTGGATGAGATTGAGAGGATTGGGGAAAAGATTAATGTGGAAAATGTGTTAGAAGAAGGTGAGATAATGGATGATGATGTTGAGCATGACATTCCCGAAGTGGAAAAGTCGGGTGTTGGTGATGAAACGGTGTTGGATGAGACGATGTGGGAAGAGCAGCCTAGATGGAAGGAAGAATATGCTCATTGGTTTGTCAAGACCAAGAAGCCTGCTGTTCCAACCATGTTCAGAAAGAGCTACAACATTAAAGGGTATGCAGAGGCGAAAAAGGGGATTATTTGTTGGATCTATGATGAACAGCTCAAGTTGTTTGTGGTGAAGCGTTATGATGGCGTTCAATATTTCAAGAGAATGTTGAGATCGTTCAACACATTGCCTGAATGCGAAGTAAAAGATTTGGCCAGGTTGGGCCTGATAAACCGAAACAACGACAATATGGCTAGAATGATTGAGAAGATAATGTGGAAAGAAGGAGTAAAAGAAAAGAAGTTTGAGTTGCTAAAGCCACAAAAGGGAAAATTAGTGAAGGATACAGAGAGAGGTATGAGAGCAGATGGTAAACCGTGGATGGTGATGAAGTACAAACCAGTCCGATGTATCAAGGAGGTACCCATGAAAGCTATGCCTCGAGATGTGCTGAAAGATTTGAAATGGTGGTTTGTGGACTGTGAGACTGCAGAGGCAGTAATGGAGGACGAGGATGAACAAGAACTGCTTCGGGTTTACGACCCGATGCATCTTGTTAACCTGTCGCAAGCTGATCTGGAAGTACTCAACAACAAGAAGATCTTCTACATTCCTGCTTGGAAGGATCAAGCTAGGAGATATCAAAGTGTAGTGTCAGTATGTGTGAAAGAAGGGGCGCACGCTTAGAGATGCAGATTACAAGACTCGAGTTTTGAAGAATCAAGATATGAAGCTACTGCCAAGGGGGAGTCTGTTGGTACATGTTTGTCAGTAGTTCATAGTCTTGTAATTGTAATCGAGTCTGTATTGTAATTGTGTATTTGATTATGTTTTAGATTGTGTAACTAGCAAAGTTGTCAACAAGTTTGCTCAGGCGAACTTGTTGAACAAGCGAAGTTGTCAACAAGTTCGCTCAGGCGAACTTGTTGAATATGCGAAGTTACAGACAACTTCGCCTGTGGCGAAGTTGTCGTGTATATATTCACTGTTTCAGCCGAAACGTGAGAAGGATAAGCAGTTTAGGGTTTCAGTCAAGTGTTCGAGTTTAAGCAGACGTGTTTGCTAGTTCCAGTGTCTGTAATAGTGACTACGAGTCACGTGTTCGGTTAATAATATTACGTGTTTGATTCATTGCTTGTGTTATTCTTTATCTACACTCGTAATCTACCTACGCAGGGATTCCGCACCTGCGTTGTTAGAGAACATCCCGTGTACGATCCGTCCGGGAACCTACAAGATGGACACTGTAGTTTGCTTCTTGCACTGGCAAGACACTAGCCTATCACCCAAAAATTGATATCCACCAGGTGTTGACTTTCTGCTCATGTTGCGGCCATCATAGTTATCATTAGTATAAGCAGTTAGATCAAAGGAATGGTCCTTTGGGCACTAAATCCCAGATCAGGTTTTCATTTCAAGTATCTAAAGATCCTCTTGATGACAACCACGTGAGAGACATTTGGAGATGATTGGAATCTTGCACAATATTTGGTCTAGAAGCAGTTAGATACATCAATAAACCAATTTTTGCTCTATATTCATGCTCATCTACAGGCTCCCCCTTTTCATCAGCAACCATCTTTTCATGTGTGTCCATAGAAGTTGAAGCAGTCTTGAGATCTTGACACTTGAACTTGTTCAGAATGTCCTGTACATACTTTAACTGGCAAATGAATATACCATCCTTCTTTTGCTGAACTTGCAGACCCAGAAAGAAATTAATTTCACCCATGGAGCTCATGTAGTATTTGGATTTCATGACCTCTTCAAATTCATGGCACATTTGTTGTTGGTAGATCCAAAGATGATGTCATCAACATAGACTTGTAAAAGGATCAAATCTCTTCCCCTTCTCTTGTAGAAAAGGGTCTTGTCAACAGCTCCCCTTTGGAAACCATTAGCAAGCAGGTGGTTTGATAACTCATCATACCAAGTTCTTGGAGCTTGATGTAGTCTATACAAAGTTTTATTTAACTTATACACTAGGTTAGGATAATCAGGGTCCTCAAAACCTGGTGGTTGAGCCACATACACCTCCTCTTCTATTTTTCCATTCAAAAATGCAGATTTGACATCCAATTGAAATACTCTTATGTTCTTTGAGGCATCATAAGCTAAGAGAATTCTTATTGCTTCAAGTCTTGCTACTGGAGCAATGACTTCATCAAAGTCAATCCCTTCTTCTTGTAAGCATACCAATGCAAAAAGTCTTGCTTTGTTCTTAATAACAAATCCTCTTTCATCCCTCTTGTTCCTAAAAACCCATTTGGTTCCAATGGCATATCTGTTTTGGCTTATCTACAACTTCCCACACTTTTAGATCTCTGAATTGAGCCAACTCCTCTTGCATTGCTTCTACCCAACAATTATCTTTTAAAGCTTAAACAATGTTCTTATGTTCAATTTGGGATAGAAAGCAGGAGTACAAACAAATGTTTGTAGATTCAAAAGCAATTCTTGTTACTCTTTCATTAGTGTTCCAAATGATGTTCTTAGGTGGATGATTTCTTTCAACATATGAGGATTGTACAATCACATCAGTAGACATATCTGATTCAAGTTTTTTGTCATTAAGATCAGGTTCATCAATGACCAAATCAGTTGTTGCATCAAGAAATTCAGGTGCTTTTTCTTTATTGTGTTGTGAAGTAGAAGCATCATTGTTTCCATTACTCAAGCTTTGAAACAAATTTTCAAATCTTGCTTCTCTTTCAGCTTGTCTTTGAATTTCATCTTGGTTGCCAGGATCTTCCTCATTCAAGATAAGATCATATTGTACTTCTTGATTGTCTTGTTCTTGATCTTGTCCTGGATTATTGTCACACCCGACTAGGTAATTACGGAAGCATAATACGGGAATGTAACAGATAACTCTGGTATCGACCACATTGTTTATAAAGAAATTCAGCAAGCTAGTTTACATCATATTACATTGGTTGGTACTAAGTTTACAACTACGTGAAAATACATAACCAGTCTCGTGGATGCTTATTCTTTAATATGTACTTGTATCTATCTACAGCGATTCACCTTCACTCTTAACACCGAGCACATAAGCTATTCATTCCAACTTTGGCTCACCTAAAAAGCATGTTAAAACAAGTCAACCAGTATACGTAATCATAGTATTCATGTTTTGTAAATATGCGATTTATTTATACTAAGCCACGAGTGAATCCTCGACTAGTTTCCATTATGTGGCCTCTATTGCCCACACACTTCCTATGCCCACATTGGCTCTATTTTCCTCAAGTACGTACTATGTCTAATACCACATAGCATGTTAAAAAAGGTTCGCATGGTTATATGCAATTGTAAAAACATGTTCCGGCATACCCCTCTGGCCCTGTCAATTGGATTTCTCATCCAATAGTACTATTAACATGCCTTTGGCTCGTTTTTAATCACTCGCGTGGGAGGCCTTTCAAGTGTTAGCATTTAGATAATTCACATCATAAAAATTTTTCAAGTACATAAGTATATGTAAACATGCTTTATACCCCAAAAGTTCGTAAAAAAGTTTAGAAAGTGAGGTCATGAAACTCACCTTAGCGTAGTACTGATCGGTAAGACATGTAGTATGTATAATGCCTCTATTATAGCCCGCATACTATAATTGGTATAGTACGGTTAACACTAGTACAATATTTAAACTAAATCGGGTTGTTTATCTAGTCTGGGTATAGCTGTTACACCCAGAACATGTCAGTATACCTAGATTGTGACGTTGTAGTTTATGAAATGTTTAAAACAATATTTGGCTCAGTTGCATCGTTTTTCGTGCCATGCCAAGTTGATCATTTAC
The DNA here is from genome assembly GCF_021521415.1 of Bidens hawaiensis. NCBI lineage: Eukaryota > Viridiplantae > Streptophyta > Magnoliopsida > Asterales > Asteraceae > Bidens > Bidens hawaiensis. Next base: position 385,803 of record NW_027492438.1, on the reverse strand, counting down.
GCTTTTTAGAAATAGGTAAGATTACACAAACTTAAGTAAACATATTGTTGGATAAAATGATTTGATTTATAAAAGAAATTTAAAGTTCCGGTATCTGGATTTATCGCAGGGTTTGTTTCCGTTTTCATACGGGTTTGATTATACGAAACGCGTACAATCCACCCGATTGTCCGTTTTTTACGTAAAATGTTCGTTTTTATCAATTCATCCAAAACTATGATATTTGACCACTTTTGACGTTTTGGCGTACCAGTCAGTTCCTTAAACATAAAACTACCGGTTTTGTTAAAACATAAATAATTTAAATCTTTAAATAATCATACCTATAAATTATGAGAATTTTTGTAAAAATAAATTAAATCTTTAGAATTTTATAAAAATATTTTTAGAATTTTTGAACTTAGTTATTCATTTTATGTGTTATAATTAAATGATAATTAATCCGTTTATACCAAACGATTCTCGAAAAATCCGATAATTTTTATGAGTTATCAAAATACCATATAATAACCCCTAAAAATTTTCAGAATCTAATTCTTTGGCCAAAACCATTTTTCGCATTTTTCGACTGTTAGAACCCGATTAAAACGCTAAGGAACAAACTGTACTTAAACATCTCCAAATGATCCCAAATTTTACCCCTGATCTTCATTTCTGATTTCTAAAAAAATTTTCATAATTACTAAAGAATATTAGATATTTTTCATAATAAAACTCTAATAAACGGTAATAAATTCGCCAAATATTCTCCGTTTATCTAACCATTACCAAATTTGAACAGGGACTCAATTATATGATCCATAATATTCCTGAAATGTTTCACAGACTAACATATAGCACATCACAATCGAAGCACAAAGAAACCCTAAACGAGTAAACCGGTAATACCTTGTCGGTTTTCCAGTGTTTTTGCTTGTTTTATCGAATCTTCGGGTCTTTGGTAACAAATTAAGTGTATCTAAATATCATATAACACAAAACCAAGCATGAATCATCCATGAACAAGCCTTGTTAATTAGTGTTTCGGTTAGAGTTCCAAACCGAACTTTTAAGCCGTAAAAACGTTGTGGACGGGAAACCAAAGAGTTACGACACAAAAAATTCTCATTGGTAAAAGTTCGATGGAACTTCCAACGAGGATCTGAATTTACTTGGGAACAAAAGGATGAAATTCGAAAGAAATACCCTCACATGTTTCCTAAAAAAAACCGTTGACACATCAAATTCCGGGGACGAAATTTCTTAACGGGAGTAGAATGTGACATTCGTGACAAATAGAGGTATACCTTATTTACTACCTAGCGAGTAAATGATAAATCGTTGAAATCCAGTACACAAGCACGAAGTAAATCTTTTAAGGTTTGGATGGTTCGTTCGGATTGGCCATATGTTTGGCGATGATAAGCAGTGTTCAGGTCTATTCGGGTTACCAGAGCTTCATGAACTGCTTGCCAAAACCGTGAAGTAAAGTCACTATCTCGGTCTGAAATAATCAAATGTGGTACTCCGTGTCAGGTTACGATTTCGTCAATGTAAATTTGGGCGAGTTTTTAGGTAGTGTAGTTGTTACGGATCGGTATGAAGTGTGCGGATTTTGTTAATAGGTTTACAATTACCCAAATTGCATTGTGTCATCGGGAGGTTTTGGGAAGGTGTATAACGAAACCCATTGTAATTATTTCCCATTTCCATTGGGGTATTTCAAGTTGTTGTAACATTCTCAAAGGTTTATGATGTTTCGCCTTAACATGAGTACAAGTCACACTTTTACTAATATTAGTGGTTATATCTTTCTTCGTACCAGACCGTCTATAAAATTGTTTCAAGTCTTTATATATCTTGTTAACACATAAACGGATAGAATTTTCATGAATTTACTCAGTAAGGCTAGTCTATTGGCCTTGCCTGGATGGTATTTAATTTCATAATCCTAATCGTTTAACAGTTATATCCATCTTCTTTGCATCTGTAAGCATCCTAAACCTTTAGGAGATGCGTCACAATAAAATACCAAGTCATCAGTTTTATCTGAATGACTTAATATTGGAGCTTCAAATAACTTTTTTTTAAGGTTTGGAAGGCCATTTCTTGTTCTTCTCCCCAGACATACGTTGGATCTTTTTGAGTTAGGAGGGTTAATGGTTAGGCAATACTGGAAAAGTTTTCAATAAATCATCGGTTATACCCTGCTAATCCCAAAAAATTGGCGAATTTCTTTTGGCGATTTAGGTACTTGCCAAATCTTAATAGCCTCAATTTTACTGGGGTCTACTTGTACTTCTTGCAGCCAGAATTCACATTTGGAGCACTTAGCGTATAACTTTTCTTTCCCCAGTAATTCCAAGATTACCCACAGATGTTGTTCGTGTTCCTCCTTACTTTTCGAATATATTAAGATGTTATCGATAAATACTATCACAATTTTATCAAGATAGGGTTTGAAAACTCGGTTTATGAGATCCTTAAATACTACAGGCGCATTGGTCAATTCAAACAGCATAACCAAAAATTCATAGTGACCTTACCGAGTTCGGAAGGCTGTTTTTGTGACATCTTCTTCCTGGATTCTTACTTTATGATAACCAGATCTGAGATCAATTTTTGAAAAATATTTCTCACCTTAAAGTTGGTCAACCAAGTCATCAATTAGAGGTAGTGGGTATCTGTTCTTGATAGTCACTTTATTTAATTCCCGGTAATCAATATACATCCCAAAACTTCTGTCTTTCTTTTCACCAATAAAACCGGTGCTCCCCATGGTGAATAGATAGCTCGTATAAAGCCCTTATCTAGTAATTCGTGCAATTTGTTGGACAATTCTTTCATTTCAGAAGGTGCCAGTCGATAAGGCGCCTTTGCAATGGGAGATGCTCCTAGTATTAGGTCAATACCGAATTAGACATGTCAGGTTGGTGGTAAACAAGGTAACTCATCAGGAATACATCTGAATACTCTTGTACTACTGGGTTGTCTTCTACTCGTTTTTCATCAGGGTCCTTAGTTGTTACACTTTCCAAGTATAACGTACAATCTTGGCGCACATACTTTAGTGCCTTAAGTTGGGATACAAGAGGTAATATGATACCAGATTTCTGACTTTGAACAATCATTGCCTCATCATTCGAAAGAGGAATTCTAACTGACTTATCCTTTCAAACGATTTCAGCTTTATACTTAGATAGCGAGTCCATACCGAATATAAAATCGAACCTTTCTAGTTCTATTGGGAATACGTCGATAAGGAAGAATTGGTCGTTTAGGATTAAAGGGTAGTTGCGAACTATTTGGTTAACAATCATAGACTTATTGTTAGCGAGTTCTATAGTATAAGGATTTGTTAATTCACTAACCAACATATACCCCAAAAGGTAATGGTTAACAGATACGAAGTTTCTATCGACGCTCGAATCAAACACGTCGGATGTATACTAATCAGTAACTAAGATTGTACATGTTACGACATTAGGATCTTATTGTGTTTCATCCGATTCATTTATAAAAATGCGTCCCTAGCTGGATTAGAAGCTAATGCTTGCTCCTGGTTTTGTCTTCTTACTGCATTGGGTTCAATATTGGGTAGTATTTCATATTGTATTCAGTGCTACCACTCTTATAACATGTACGGAGGTTCCTTATAGGTGGGTTTTGCTGAATAGATCGTTGTAGAGTTGGTTTATGATTAGGTTTTTGTTAATGGCGAGGTTGGTTTGTTTGAGGTCTTTGATTTGGAGTATCCATTGTAGTTCTATAATTTTGGGTATAATGCCCATATTTCCACACCTTTGAAACACGACCATTCGACATTCACCCGTATGATGTAAATTACATTTTTCACATTTCGGAAATGACCCTTTGTATGTCTTGTTCCACCTCTGCACTAGTCATGACATAAGTATGGGTTGTTGGACGGTCTCGTTCATTTTGAGGCTATCTTTGCATTCTATTCCCAAAATCAGTTCGTTTAAAACTTGATGTTTCTCCCAGCATTCTTATCTCTCCACTTTCATGAGGTCAAAAATAAATACACCTGCTTGGGAAACAACACTTTTCAATGTTGGGAGGGCAACTGAGTTTACTGCTCCCCACAGCAGGGGTTAATCCCCAATTATAACGTTTGATACGTTTAGATTCGAGTGTAACTAGCCACGTTACTAAGCGAGACAGTTCGTTAAAACGGTTTGTGTATCCCACATGATCAGCACCCTTCATTTCTAAGTTCCACAGCTCATGTTCTAAACAATGAATTTCACTTTTTCGGCAAAAATGTTATAGTAAAAAGGGTTTTGAGTTCGACCCATGACATACGGTTTATAGAATCTTGTACCCTTATTTGAACCACTTTGTTCCACCACATTAAAGCATGATCCAGAAATATACTGGTAACAAATTTGACGATATTGTCTGGTGGACATTAACTAATGTTAATTACGGACTCAGCCTTTTCAATCCGTTTAGTTCCTCAGTACCACTGAAATATATAGATCTGCACGACATAAACTGTTCAAACGAACATTCTCGAAGCGGGGGATTTGTGGTGCCAGAAGTATTAGTATACAGTGGGGGAGTTATATTCGTGACATTATTAGTATTCAACGGGGAAGTAGTATTCGTAGCTACATTAGTGTTCGGCGGAGGTGTAGTATTAACGGTTGTATCAGTGCTCGACGGTTGGTTAACAATTGTATTTGCACGTATGCCAACGGTGACTTGTGCTACAATAGTCGGTATCACTGCTTGTAGTTGGCGAGAAATCATTCCGCCCACCTCCGCCTCAGATATCGTATTAGTTTTCTCCGGGGCCATTCTATAACAATAATCATAAACACTCAACTATGCCAAAGAACACATTTTTATTACACATAACTGTTACTATACGTATGTATTCCAAAATCAGCGTATAGGTTTAAGCTGGTATAAGCCAATGGTTTTTAATATACGTAGTAAAATTTGTCACTATATGGAGACTTAACCCGGTAAAGGGTCAGTGCTTGTAATAATAGTAGATCAAAAACATCATCCATGTCAGCGCAATATGCTGCTACCAGTGCTGCATGGGGTATCAGAAGACTACGTACAGTAAACCATACAACTTTTATTTCTATTTATCCTTATGTATATAATACAATAACCACACTAAAAAACCATTTAGGCTTCAATAACTACTTGACAACCTCATAAATGGGTTGTCAGTCTGACCAAGAGCTGTCAACAATAAGTATTTGATCAATGTAAGTTCATCACTACCTACTGTATATCCAACATGTAATCATATAACTTACGTCTTCTCTATATGTTGGTGATTATAACTATTAAGTGCTCTAGTATCTGATTAGTCAATACAGCTAACCAGACTGGGTCGGCTAAATAAGGAGGTTCTTGATCGAGTACAGGTATACTCCGTGTAGGGAAAGGTATCTCGGTAACCAGGATACGGAAGGTTCTTCCCCTATGATAAGTTAATCAGGGTGGGGAAGGCATACTCTGCTACAATCGTACAGTCAGTCTGACTAGCTCTGTGAGTGGATGCAATCACTGGGGTATGATGTGATGATGGTGTGGGAGATCTAGGAGTTCTAGAAGGTGAGTGATAAGTACTGGTGACGTCTACTTCATGCCTAGGTGATGTCCTAAGGGGATAAATATCACATATATAGCTTGATAAGTCAGGCTTATCAATAGGCGTCTAATATGAAATGACGTCATTTCTTTGATGTCCATCTATTTCTACGAATTTGTTCTCCTACGGGTCTTTTTCTGGTTCTTCCTTCTCATGATATAGTGTTGATACTAGTCAATTGCATCATATCTGGTTCTCGACATCCCTCAGTACAAATGTTAGTTTAATAATAACAATTCTTTATAATATTAATTATAATAATGTATAATATTAATTATAGTTTAGTACATACATGTATTCACACACATTAGCACATATAATCTGTTACATAGATATTATTAATAGTATATTTTATACACATATGTTGCTGTTTTTACCTATTAGATTGTTCAGTGATTCCTTCTCGAATTTCCACGTAAAAGCAAGTCCGTTATTACGTTCCAGACCATGATAACCCACTTTCCCATTTGAGTTCATCCCAAGAATCATCAGTGAATATTATTTTGATATTATTTTATTCCCAGAGCTAATCGAGCCTACAGTTATATTAGGGTATCCTAAGGGACATCCTAATTCTTTATAACCAATGACTCTGATACCAACGTCTGTCACATCCCGACTAGGTAATTGCGGAAGCGTAATACGGGAATGTAACAGATAACTCCGGTATCAACCACATTATTTATAAATAAAATCAATAAGCTATTTTACATCATATTACATTGGTTGGTACTAACTTTACAAACTAAGTGAAAACACATAACCAGGTCTCGTGAATGCTTATTCTTTAATATATACTTGTATCTATCTACAACGATTCAACTTCACTCTTAAAACCGAGCACATAAGCAATTCATTCCAACTTTAGCTCACTTGAAAAACATGTTAAAACGAGTCAACTACGTCTAGTTGGTGAGTTTCAAGTTTCACAAGTTCAAACGAAAACCAGTATACATAATCATAGTATTCATGTTTTACAAATATGCGATGTAATTATAATAAGCCACAAGTGAATCCTCGACAAGTTTCCATTACGTAGTCTCAACTGCCCACGCACTTCCTATGCCCACATTGGCTCTATTTGCCTCAAGTATGTACTATGTCTAACATCACATAGCATGTTACAAAAGGTTCGCATGGTCATGTGAAATTGTAAAAACATTTTCCGGCATACCCATCCGGCCCATTCTATTGGGTTTGTCAAACCAATAGTACTATTCACATGCCTCCGCTCGTAGTTAATCACTCGTGTGGGAGACCTTTCAAGTTTTAGCATTTAGATAATTCACATCATAAAAAGTTTTGAAGTACATAAGTAAAAATATAAACATGCTTTCGACCCCAAAAGTTCGTAAAATAGTTTAGAAAGTGGGGTCATGAAACTCACCTTAGCGTAGTATTGATCGGTTACACGTGTAGTATGTATAAGGCCTCGATTATAGCTCGCATCCTATAATCGGTATAGTACGGTTAACACTAGTACAATATTTAAACTAAATCGGGCTGTTTATCTAGTCTGGGTATAGCTGTTACACCCAGAACATGTCAATAGTATTAGATTGTGACGTTGTACGTTATGAAATGTTTAAAACCAGATTTGGCTCAGTTGCATCGTTTTTCGTGCCTTGCCAAGTTGATCATTTACGCGTTTCTGAAATAGGTAATATCACACAAACTAAAATAAACATATTTTTTGATAAAATGATTTGATTTATAAAAGAAGTTTAAAGTTTCAGTATCTGGGTTGATCGCAGGGTTCATGTCCGTTTTCTTACGGGTTTGATTATATAAAACGCGTACAATCCGCCCGAATTGTCCTGAAATATCATAAAAAGTTCATTGTTATCAAATTCATCCAAAACTATGATACTTGACCACTTTTGATGTTTTGGGGTACCAGTCAGTTCGTTGAACATAAAACTTTCGGTTTTGTTAAAACATATATAATTTAAATCAATAAATAATCATACCTATTTATATAGTTTTATATAACTTATTAGAATTTTTGTAAATATAAATTAAAATATTTAATATTTTATAAAAAAAATTCAGAATTTTTATACTTAGTTATTTATTTATAAAAATTCATTTTATGCGTTATAATTAACTGATAATTAATCCGTTTTTACCAAACGATTCCCGAAAAATCCAAAAATTTTGATGAGTGATCAAAATACCATATAATAACCCGTGTAAAATTTCCACAATCTAATTCTTTGGCCAAAATACCATTTTGCGCTTTTTCGGCTGTTAGATCCCGATTAAAACGCGAATAAACAAACTGTACATAAACATATCCAAATGAACCCAAATGTTTCCAGTGACCTTACCATCATATTTCAGAGTTTCAAACCAAATTTCATTATTTTTAAAGAAGTTTAAATATTTTTCATAATAAAACCCTAATAAACGGTAATAAATTCGCCAAATATTCTCCGTTTATTTAATAATTACAAAAAATGAATAGGGACTCACTTATATGATCCCTAATGTTCCTGAAAAGTTTCACTAACTAACAAGTAGCACGTCACAAGCGAAGCACAAACAACCCCTAAACTAGTAAACTGGTAATACCTTGTCGATTTCGAGTGTTTTTTGTTGTTTTATCGACTCTTAGGGTCTTTGGTCACAAATTCAGTGTATGTACATATCATATAACACAAACCAAGCATTAATCATCCATCAACAACCCTTGTTAGTTAGGGTTTCGATTAGGGTTCCAAACTGACCTTTTAAACCGTAAAAACGTTATATCGACGTTCTAATCCGTGTTTTTGGTCAAAAATCCATATGTTCCTAGTTTGTAATAATTTTTAAGACCAAAACATGTTTTTAGGTGATTTTTAGGGTTTTTGGATGGTTAAACGTGATTATCACTAATCAAGACATGTTTATATGATTATAACTTTATTAAAACATGATTGAAAACTCATAAAATTTGTGTTTTACCTTGAAGTTTTTGCAAGAAGATGATGAAAAAAGGTCTGGCCAGAAGTTGGTTTTAGTTTTGGTGTAAAATGGTTAATGAATGTTCAAGAAGCAACAATATATATATATATATATATATATATATATATATATATATCAAAATATCTAGGGATGTTTGGTGGCCATAATTAAAAGGGGCCCATTTGGCCTATTTTGGCCCATTACTGCCTCATTTTGCATGCCAAGGTTCAGTCTAAGTCCAAAATTTAGTTCGGGTTTGGGTTTTAGCAAGAAAAATAGTTCGGTTGCGAAAAACAACGCGAAAACGAGTGTTTTTTCAGCCAATTTTTGTAAAAAAAGAAAAACGTACTGACTCGTTATAAAAATCCAAAATATTTTCATGGATTGCTTAAAACATGTCATTTAATTGTTTTATAAATCTTTTCGGCTTGACGGATGCTACAATGCTCGTTTTGATCTTAACAATTGCGTTTAAACTCATATCGTATCATTAAACGAAACCTTTTTCGTTTAATGGTTTTAAATGTACATGGGCCTTAATATCAATATGTTAGCCACAAGAATATATCTATAACTTATATATGACCCTCAATATATATACGGATCATAATCAATATCGGTTGTTTACTCGTTCAATCACTACGAATTAACCGATATATCGTTTACTCGCTATGTAGTAAATAAGGCACACCTCGTTTTGTCACGAATGTCACAATTATAACCTTGTTCTTGATCTTGAGTGTCACACCCTCAAAATCCACTAACGGAGTTTTACCGTCAGAGGGTGTGAACTAACAGGATCGGAATCATTAGTTATAATCAAACCATAAAAACGTTTAAATGAAAATAAGTGCGGAAGCGTAAAAACCAAAAGATAAAAGTTGCGTCACGCAGGACGACTCAAAACCCCATAATAACAGTTTAAATCAGGTTGCATAAACAAAAGCGTTTCAAACAATGCATGATCCTATACCGCGCGCCCGCCTCGGCTACCTGAGAATAACATACTAAAAGTGTCAACACGAGGATGGTGAGTTCACAAGTTTATATAAAATAAAGCGTTTAGCGTTTGCGTTCAGCGTTTTGCGTTTAGCGTTTTGCGTTCAGCGTTTTGCGTTACCAGATAGTGTTATGTCAATTATATATCTATAGGTAGCTAGCCTATAAAACAAGTATTACTAAGTGTTCGACACCGAAGCTGACTGTTTATCATTTGCCTTGCCACTAGGTCTATCCCGACCATGGTATGTGTTTAGCCAAGATTACACCCACTCGACCTCCAGTCGAGTTTTGCGTTGGGTGGGGTTTGTCAAACCCAGTAGTACTACTCAACAATGACTCGCTATTATCCAATATTAAACGGTTCGATGTGAATGAAGGACTTTAGTTATTGCGTTTGCCACTTAGTCTTTACAAGTGATAAATAATTTATACTAACAAAATCTTAAATGCGTTTTCGGAGTATGTTATCTCCCCAAGCGAAAAGCGTTTGAAAACAGTTTAGAGGGGTAAGTGAACTCACTATTTGCGAAGAATTCCCAAAACAAATCACCAAAGGATGCGCGTCACAGAAAAACTCTCTCTAGCGTTCTAAAACAACAAAGAGATTTTTCTAAGTGTCGGAACTATTATCGAGTCTCTAGACTCGGCACGTAATACCTATGCACACAATATGTTTCGTGTTTCGTTTGTGAATCGTGTGTGACTTTAACTAGTATTTTTGTGATACATTACATGTGTGAGCAATTATTTACGTGTCATGTATTAATAATGTACATCACTAGCAATTACTCCCCGTAAGGGCAATTTGGTCACACATAACAATTAACTAGCAATTATTCCCCGCAAGGACAATTTGATCAAAACACGACAATCAATTAGCAATCATTCCCCTCAAGGGCAATTTGGTCAAAACACGATAATTAATTAGCAATCACCATGTTTCATGCAACTTTTACAAAATTCAGCAACTAGTTTCTTAACGACAGAATTCCACTTGAAAAACTAGTCTATTCCACCGATCATAGCATCTCAATTAATTTACCAAAAATCATCAAAAAAGTATACATGTATTAGGTTTCCAGAACATATTTTATTTTATTTTTATTCCACATAGATTTCTCACAATGCTCAAAACATCACAGCAAACTCATAACAGTCAAATTCATGCGCAACAGAATGTTATTTGAAATTCCCGTTGAACGAAAAATCCAAAAAATGCAAGACCACTTGGGTTAGGTTCCTAACTCAAAAAGTCAACTTCCAGAAGTGGAACCAACCCAATTGGTCTCGTAGTTCATGAGATATAATATTTACAAAACAACCAAACAGCAGGTCTCACAACCCAGATTTGCACAACGTTTTTGTAAAATCATAAAAGTTAACTTTTACAAGTTCAAAAATTGCAAATTTATATTCTTTAGAAACTAGACTCAACCTAGTTTACTGTAGTATCAATAATCTTAACCAATTTTCAAAATTACACCCCGTTATAATCAATTGAACATCAACAACACAATCTGTCCAGAAACTGTTTGCAACAAAACTCAACATATTAACCATCTATGGACCATAATCCGTTCATATAACACTCTAGACACCATAATCACTATCCATGCACATCAATTATACATTACATCCATGATTAGGGTTTTATTTGATCTCAAAATCAAAGACACAACAATTAACATGTAATAATATCAATTCTAGTTATCAAATCATCATCAATACATCATCAAATCAAACGAATTATATAAACACATTATATGGAGATTTTCGGAATCTAGGGTTTGTAATTAACCCATTAAAAATCGAAATTAAGTATAAAGGATGCATAGGATAGTCGTTTATACCTTCCTAGCACCTTAATCTTCGATCAAACTTGAACAATCTTGATTGTATGTGTGTGTATGAAGGTCGATCGCAAGGGAGAAGCAAGGGGGGGGGGGGGCTGCCGTCGGTTTAGGAGAGAAAGGAAGAGGAGAGTTAGGGTTTAAGGTTTATATTAATAATAATAATATAATACACTTTGGTCCCTTAACTTTCAAATGTTACTTTACTAGCTTAATTAACTAGTTCTAGCACATTTAGTTAACGTTTATAACAATGTTATCACATAACACATAAGTCTAACACATAATTATCACATAATTATTGTTTTGACGTTTTTCGTTTATTCACCAATTGTTTGCGTCAACTCGTTTGCGTTTCGGTGTGATTCTCGAAAGACTACACATGTAGTAAGTGTTAAGCGTCATTTAAACCCTAGTTTAAATGTAATGAGGTGTGCGTTACAGATTCAATGATCTTAAGTTTGAATTGACGGAGTTGAGTTAATGGAGTTAACCTGAAATTGACGATTGTCACATTGAGCATGTTCATTTTCAGCAGTTGAGGGATTCTTAATGAATCTGTATTCAGTCCTTTTGTCAGCAACCCTGGACCACAACTTGTCCAAATCAATCTTCATTTGATTATTCTCTTCATGCACACTAATTTTGTAAAATGTTTCATCAAAGTCCTAAGGATAAATCTTGAAAGACTTGATCAGCTTCTCAAGATCAAAGAGCGATGCTTCTTCATCCACTGTATTGAACTGATTTTCATTGAACACCATATCAAATGATTCAATCACACTCAGATGGTCTTTCAAGTAGACTCTATAAGCGTTTGAGTGTGTTGAATATCCAACAAAGAAGAAATCCAAGGATTTTGATTGAAATTTGTTAAGATAATCCTTGGTGTTCAATAGTGAACATTTGCAACCAAATGGCTTGAGAAACTTGATGTAGGGTTTCCATTAAAAAAATCTCATAGGGAGTCTTGTCTTGACTTTTGTTGAGAAGTACTATGTTCTGAACATAGCAGGCAGTATGGATTGCTTTTGCCCAAAAGGTAGTAGGCAAGAAAGCATCTGCTAACATGGTCCTTGCAGCTTCAATGAGTGTTCTATTTCTTCTCTCTGCAACCCCATCCTATTCAGGAGTTCTAGGGAAATTGTTGGATAATTCCTTTTGCATTGCAAAACTCATCCATTACCCCATTCGTGAACTCAGTCCCATTATCACTTATCATTACCTTCACCCTTACATCCAATTGATTCTCAACCCTAGTTACACAACTTTTAATTAGTTCAGCAGCCTTATCCTTGGTACTTAAAAAATAAAGCCAAGTATATCTTGACAAATCATCAATAATCACCAAAGAATATCTCTTTTTGCCAATACTTGGTACACTCACAGGACCAAAGAGATCCATGTGAAGCATTTCAAGCACTTGATCAATTGAGTTTATGAGTTTTGATTTGTGTGAGGACTTATGTTGTTTACCCTTTTGACAAGTAATGTAGTTTTCATAAAGTTTGAACTCTGTTGTGGGTAAACCAATTACATGCTCACCCTTCACTAGTCTGTTCATGTTCTTTAGGTTGATAAGACTAAGCTTTCTATGGCACAATTTGGTTTCATTTTCATTGGACTTTGGCACAAAACAAGTAGCACCCCTTGAAATCGAATCTTTCATATTCAATTCATGCAAGTTCCCATTTCTTAGAGCCATCATCATAATCATATCACGAGGAATTACAAAGTCAGGTTTGAGAATAAAGCAATGAATGTCATCAAACCCAACTTTATAACCATTATCACACATTTGTGAGATGCTCAAAAGGTTATATTGCAATCCTTCCACATAAAATACATTATCAAAAGTGACTTTTTCATTAGTCGGTATTCCTTTTCCAATAATCTTTCCCCCATTTTCATCACTTCCAAAAGCAACTGGTCCTTCAAATTTTTCTTCATAATTCACAAGGGACCTCTTGTCACTTGTCATATGTAGGGGTGTGCAAATATTGGGTCAGCCAGAGAAAAATCGAAAACCGACCCGGAAAAAACTCGTATGTATCGGTCAGCACTCGGTTTCTATTCCAGCTGATTTTCGGTTTCGGGTTCGGTCTCGGTCTTGGACTGAAATGAAACGAAGCAGACCGACCCGACCCGAAATAGGCAAAGTACAGCAGCAAGATTTAGTAGTGAGAATATATAATCCATTCTTCTCATCACAGGAATGGATTGAAAAACAAGGTAAAGAAATAGTGAAACAAAAAAATCTAGTGACCTGTGGAGCAAACACACTGGTATGTGTTCTTGAGAGAAAGAAAAAGAAAAGAGAGAGAGAGAGAGAGGTGTGTAAACGATACCTAAAGTGAAAGAAATAGTAATAGTTGATATTGAGTTAATATTTTTTTAATTTAAAAGTACAATAATGCATTTGCAGTATATGTATAGTATTATTGCAGCCTTTGTTCTTATGGCTACTGTAGCAGCCCGTGACCTAACATAAAGTCAACATTAACTCATCATACACCCTTTCTATACATATTAAATAACGTCCAGTACTTTGTATATTTTTATATTCAATAATCAACAGTTCAACACCACCACCACCACCATGAAGACACCCCATAGCACCTGCATGAAGCCACCGTGTAAATTTCTTGAAATCTAATGAACGATGGTGAACAAAACCAGACGGGGTACAGAATGCATGGTCGGTATCGGTCTTATCTTGATACCCGAGCACCGAAACCGACACCGTCCAATACCCGAAACGAACTAACGGTGCAGTCCTCGGTTCTTGGTTTTATATCTATCTCGGTTTCGGTTCAGGTCGGTTTTCTTTTGTTGCACAGCCCTAGTCATATGTCTGGCACATCCACTGTCCATATACCATACTTGATTGACTGGTGTGGACTGTTTCAGCACATATCAAAGAAAAGGATCAATTACATAATGAAGTGCAAGCTGAATAAACTTGCAAATCATCAGTGACATCAACAAGTGTTGCATTTGTATTGGGAATTGGTTTAGAATCTTCATAAACAACTTCACAAGTATCCGACTCATCTGATTCATATCGTGAATTACTTGTACTTCCCACATATGGAATGATACTTTTGCACTCCCCAATCACATAGTCATTCTTTAAACTTGTTGTAACAGTTTCACTTCTTGGTTTCCAAAGGAAACCATGTGGTTCAAAACCATTTTTTATTAAGAATTTTTTATCACCATTGAGCTCTATTGACTTCTTTCCTGAAACCACAGCCTTTGTACTTTTCTTTCCTTTTCTTGGTGACTTCTCAGAATCATCAGACTTAACTGACTTGGAATCATTTCTTGGGAACAATCCTTATTGGTTGTGTATTCCTTTTTCATCACAACTTCAGGTTTCCTTTTCACTTGGTTCACCACATTCTTCTTCATCTTTTCATTAGCAACCATAATCTTTTTCTCACTCTTCACAGTGTCTTCTTTTCTCTCTTCAACTTTTGGGTTATCACCATTTACTACCACTTCTTCACACCTCTTCTCTTTGCCCAAATACTCATCATATTTTTCTTTTTAGTAATTAAAGTCTTGAGCAAACTTTGTTTCATTTGGGACATTGATCGGTTTGAATGTAAACCTTTCATGGCAAGAATCAGTTTGATGACCATACTCATCACAATCCTTACACCAGATTTTGCCTTTGAAGCTTTCATGAGAATTTCCTTTATCGAATCTCTCACTTGGTCTAGGAGGTTCAATGCCAATTGTTTTCTGAGTTTTGAGGACCATCAAGGTTGATGGAGAATGGCACAAACTCTTCAATCTTAATGTCTTGCATTTCAACTTTTCCTTTTACAAAGGTGATTTTCTCCATCCTGATTGGTTCATCATCCGCACTTCTTTTGTACCTTGACTGCCTCCTCTCATATTCTTCTAATATATCAACTTCCCCTATGTTAAACAACTCTTGATTTGAGAAAACATGACACACACGAATGAATTGATCACTTTCCTTAGTCTTCTTTTTCTTCTTCTAGTTATTGATCTTGATCTTCTTCAAAATTTCTTTGCTTGGTGGCCTTCACAGCATTATAAGTCACCTGTGACATCTTTGACCTTTCACATATGTCAAATGTCACATGCTCTATTCTCATTTGCTCATAATGTCTTCACATCTTGGGTGTAGTTTTTGGTAACAATGGGATTTTTCTTGGTGGACTTGAATTGCCACTTTCAACTGAGACATTATCACTTGAATCACTCAAGTCATCTCTGTCCAAACAATCCTCATCAAAGTCATCTTATGAGACATGAATACCCATAAAATTTTCATCTTTCACATCTTCATTCAAAATAAACTCACCTTCTTCAGTCACTTCTACCAACTTGTGGTTTTCAATAAATTCTTCTTTGTCTTGAAAAACATCTCTAAACTGGTTGAGATATGCATTTCTTTTCTCTTTTTCAACCTTTAGTGAGTAGTTGTTGTTGGAAGGTGGAGGAACTTCCTTATACTTGTCTTCTTCAAGTATAAGGAAGTTCCTCCAATTTCAATAATTCAATGGTTTCAAGTAATTCAGATGTTGAGATTGAATGTACCTTTGTTGAAGAAGAGCCAACTTCATTCTCATCTTGAGCTATCAGTTGTAACATTGGCTTTGCTTATATCTTCAGCATGATTGCTCCAATCAAAATCACCATCTTGTTGATGAGCAACCAATGCAACATTGCCTTGATTTCTGGGTTGGTTAACATTGTTTCTGTTGGTGTTAACTGGAGCATGTGGAGTGTTCTAGTTGTGGTTTCTTTGGTAATTATGAGTTTGAGGGACAACTTGTTGATTATTCTGTGTGGCTGTTGGTAATTGTTGTTGAAGTTGGGGTTATTGTTGAAATTGTTGGTGTAATTTCTTTGCTGGCCTTGCTGGTATTGATTTTGAAATTTGCTTTGATTTCTAGGCTAATACTTTTGACCTTGATTGTTGTTGAACTCTCTAGGTAGGTTGCACTCTCTTGCAAAATGTCATGGTTGTTGACAATTATAACATATAGTTTTTGACTTGTCAAACCCAATTCTTTCATTAGGACCTAAAACAAGAGACCTTCGTGTTCTGTTTAACAACCTTTTGCTTCTTAATGCCAACATGGATGCTTGCCATTTCAGATCCATGTCCTCTAGATCATATGCATCAATTTGCTCAAGATTATCCTAAACAACACTTGAATGGATCATATTCTTTGAAACAAAGGGATTGTAGGAGTCTGTAAACATGGAAAACAAATCTTGGTATCCATTGCTTGACTGAGATTACCACCACCATAAGGTGCATAACCACTGGCCATTGAGGCAGAGTCACTATCACAATGAGTTGGACATTAAACCATGATTGTCCACCCTGGTTACTTGAACTTCCAGCAACAAAACCTCTTGGTGTATCACCACCTTGTTCACTTGGTTCTTCAATAATTCGAATCTGTTGTTGGTTCTTGGTAGACAAGTTACGCATTGGTGCAATGAGTGTATTTGATACTTGGAAACAAGGTTTGTCCTCCCTAATCATCTCATTCTCAATCATCTCTATCTCAACTACTTGAAAGAAGCAGATCACATCATCAAGCTTGAGGGCATCATAGTTTGGTTTCTACCTAATAAATTTTCTGGCACTGTACCATTCTTTTGATAAAGATGATAACAGTTTGGTGTTCAAATCAGCATCAGTTACCACATAATCAGTTTTCCTGATTTCATTCACAATTGTCAAGAACCTTTCAAGAATAGACTTTAGTCTCTCACCATCCTAATACTTGAACCTGTCAAGTTGCCGCTTCAGCCTGTCTTTCTTAATATTCTTCAATGCAGTGTTGCCTTCAAACATTTCTAACAAGGCATCATACATGGCTTTAGCAATTTGATGATGAGTGTAACACCCCGTAACCGCAGCAGAAACGTAAACGGGATGCAACAGACACCTCTGATATCAACCACATTGTTTATAAAGAAGACTGAATACATTAATATACTTCAAATTACATTATCTCATAATTCATTACCGTCTAGGTGATACACACATCATACAATACGATACATAATTCTATTTAATATAATGTATCATAACATCCCACACGCAAATCTTACACACATCAAGCACTTAGCACGTAAGCAATCATTTCAACTTAATTGTACCTGAAAAGCATGTGAGAAAACGGGTCAACTACGAATAGTTGGTGAGTTTCACAATTCGAGTAAACCATGATAAATCAATATCAAAATATAATATTATCGATGTAATTTTGCTGAGCCCACAAGTGAAACCTCTGTTAACCCAGTACTGTACCCGTTCTGGGGGCAATGTTAACCCAGGAACACTTCTAGGGACGTCTGGGGACACTGTTAACCCAGTACAGTAGCCATTCCGGGGGCAATGTTAACCCAGAAACACTTCTAGGGACGTCTGGGGACACTGTTAACCCAGTACAGTACCCATTCCGGGGGCAATGTTAACCCAGAAACACTTCTAGGGACATCTGGGGACACTGTTAACCCAGTACTGTACCCATTCCGTACGATTCCTGTACAATCAAATATTTATAAAGACACGCAAATCCATGCGTTCAGTATGTACTTAAACATTTCAATAGTAACATGCTTTCCGCACCAGGAAAATATTTAAAAACAATTCAGAAAAAGGGGCTCGTGAAACTCACCTTAGCACATGCAAGCAGGTAACAACAATCATTATCAGTTAACACGTCCAATCTGTAATATGATCCCTACGATCGTTACCATATACTCATTATTAATATAACTTTAATCGTGTTAACCGGTACATCTGGGGACACTGTTAACCCAGTACTGTACCCGATCCGGGGGCAATGTTAACCCAGAACACTTCTCCGGGCTCAGATTGTGATTTCGTTTAGAGTTCATTAGTCAAATTTAACAGTAGTTCGTTTCCCCGTTTAGCATGCCTAGCACGGCTATACGTTTTTACGTTTCAAAAATGAGTTTGGTCACACACGACCCGAATATAGTTGTTGACTGATAATTTAATTAAAGTTGTGAAATTAGAGCTCGGTTTAGACGCCCCGATTGGCCGCGGGACCCGTTTCCGTCCTTAGCGTACCGGAAACTGTTAAGTCGGTTAAAATTACACAAATCATCCGAATTATTTTCGGATGATTTACATTTAACTCAGTTTATATGAAAATAGTTCATTTTTAGGGTTTTTATACACCGGTCAGCTCGTTTAAGCGAACTTTACCGGTTTACCGCGTTTTAAGCTTTAAAAGTTTGTTTTTATTTTCTTTTTAGCACAAATTATTATCCGTTTAATCTCGGATCTTGAAATTTTGCACAAATCACTTTTTGACAGTGGGGAATTTTATAAAAATTTTTCCAGAATTAATTTTTATATTTAAATTTATTTATCTATTTTTAAACACCATTTAAACACTAAATATGTCGTAAATACCAAACGACCTTAGAAAAATCCCAAATTTTTCCTGGATGACCCCTACCATCCACATAGTCCCCTGTAATTTTTCAGAACCAAAATCTCACTTTACATGCCATTTTCACTAAAACCGAGCTAGAAAACCCTAGAACTCGTTTAACCGAAAAGCCTACTTAGACTTCTCCAACTGACCTAATGTTTTGTGTGTGACTTATACATGCTATAAAAAGCTTATCTGGAATTTTGCAGAATTTTTCATGATATTTAACTATTTTTCACTATTTTTAGCCAAAACCGAGCATTAAATTCACCAAATATTCATCCTTTGTCCAAAAATTACCAAAATTTCACAGAACTCTTATTTTCATGTATTTAACACCTCTGTAAAACTTCATGACCTAACTCTAAACCGTTCACAATCTGTCCAAAAATCCATAACCGAACATAAACCGAATATACATTTCGTTTTCCGCCACTACAAGCTACAAACTCGTCTTTCCGCCTTATCTACCACTAAATACAGAACCTACAACCAACTGTGCATTTATCTTAGTATTAAATAGTGCTCGATCACTATAAATTTATCAACAAAAACAAACTTTCAATTAATAAAGCAAAATAGTTGGCAAGAACACCCATGCCTTTGGGTTTAAGAGGTGATGATGTTAACAGTTTAACTTGCACATTTAAAAACTTAATTGCAGAGCCGTAAATATATATGTCAATGTCTTAAATGTGTTATCTTCTTCAGCAGAGTTACAAGTAGCCGATGTGTTAGAATTTCGTTAGTTAGCATAATGTACGTTTATAAAAATAAGTTGTTCGGGGTTAATGGTCATACCGATGACGTAATTAGGTTGCCGATTACAACGAATATGGGTTCGTCACAACTTCCCTTCTCGGGTGATCTCGTCTACAGAAGTTGAGCTTAAGCTGAGGTGGCTACTGAGAAGAGATGGTTAGCGTGGGTGTTGGGTTCCTGTCTTGGATCGCATGCATGATGGTGGCCGGAATTCCTAATGTGTCGCCGGAAATATATCAGGAATGTAACAAGGAAGGTCAAAATGGTTTTTGAGGTGTGGAGAGAGGCATACCGGTTTTTTTTTAAAACTGACGATGGAGTCCAAAATATCTTGCACAATAATTTTGTTTCTGTGGTCATGAACATTCAGTCGAACACTCAAAGTTTAACTTGTGGACTAAATGAAAGCTTTGGTGTAAGTAATTATTGTATACCATTTTTTTTATTCATTTATCTATTTAATTTATTATTATTTTTATATGGTTTAGAGCACGTCTATGTTGTTTGTGTATGTAATATTTTATTTTTAGTTATTTTCTTTCTTTGTTTCATTTATATAAACCCGATTTAAAAACTTTAAAAAACATAAACCATGACATTTATTAAATTAATGTATCATATTGTTAATAATTGCGCATCTTTTTCGGCTTGATCGATCGTCTCTTGCTCGGTTTGGTATTAAAGGTTTCGTTTAACGTACCGACGTACCATTAAATCGAAATTTTTTTCTGTGCTTTAATTCACTTATCCCGAAGCTTTAATACTTCGTAAACATCACTAAATATCATATATCTCGTCTATCATTGAACCCTCGATACGTTCGGGTTTCAATAACTATCGATCGATTAATCGCATATTCAATACGATGAATTATATATTCACGTACGATCAATACAGTGAACCATGTATTCTCGTATAATTACTATGGTAATTCATGTACCCGACATTAAATATGACGTAACTATCGTCTACCGGTTAGGGTATACCGGGTTTTGTCGGAATCGTTACATTCTCCCCCGTTAATAAATTTCGTCCTCGAAATTTTACACGCTCACTATCCCTTTCCGAGAGAAAGGTGGGGGGTTTTTCCTTCAGAATTCACCCTCGCGTTACCAGGTATAATCTGGTCCTCGCTGTGAATTCCACTTAATCTTAATCAATAAAGCTTGGTGTGTCCAAACTGTTTAGTTTTTTTTTCCGTCTACTATCTCTACGGAATTATTTATGATATCAAACATGTTTTCTTTGAGTACCTCCCTTACTAGTACTTTCGTTGCCTCATCGTTTAGGTACTTTTTAATCCGTATACATGACAAAACATCATGTATAGTACTTAGCCCCTGGAGTACTTTGATCGATAAACTAAATGACCTATCATGGAGATAGTCTAATGAGGTCCAATATATTAAGGAGCTATTTTCGGTTTTACCAAACCTCATATCACCTCTCTAAGGTGATGCCTTAAAAATGCCTTGTCACCTCTTTCCAGTGACAATGGTTTCCTATGAATGTTGGCATAAATCCTTTGCCAATCTCGCGCTACTTTCAACTTATCTTAAATATTATAAATCCGATTGGTTGATTCTCGAATCAATCCAAATATTATGGCTTGAGTGACGCCCATTTTCGATTTAACAAATTGGTGATAATCACTTTACCCATAGAAAGCTTCAAGCTCTCGATGCTTCCTTCCCCGTCTTCCAATATTGGAAGTAGGATGACTATTTCGATCTGAGATCATTGAAAATGGTACTCCACGACGAGATACCATTTCACCATCAGGAATTTGGGCGAGAATTCATTGTGGTAATCATCATAGATTGGAATGAAATGCGAGGATTGGTTAATCGATCCACGATTACCCAATTTTCCTCATGCCTTTGATATATCTTGGGAATTTGCGTCCCGAAATCCAATGTAATTTATTCCCACTATCATTGGCGAATTTTCTGTCGTTGTGGCGTTCCAAAGGGTTTTCGATATGCAGCCTTATCTCTTGCATAACTTAAATTTTCACCAACATACGTAACCATATCTTTCTCCACACTCGGTCATTAACAAAATCCTTCCAGATATTCGTATCATCAATAGTCTAATCCGATCCCGGATGTATGGAATATTTCGATCTATGCGCTTCGTCCATAATTAATTCACGAAGGTCATGGAGGGTCGGGATCCAAACCCAATTTTTGAAATAGGGAATTTCGTCCACGCGCTGTTCGAAATTCTTCTTGTTGCCGTAAAGTCCCTCCTTTTCCAATTGTTCCTCTTTCAACGCCTCACGTTGAGCGACTCGTATCAGGTCCGAAAGGTTCGACTGGACTATCATCCCCAGTGCTCGCACTCGCAATGGCTTAACCCGATCTTTCCTACTCAAGGCATCGGCTACAACGTTAGCCTTGCCGGGATGATAACGGATGTCACAGTCATAATCGCTTAACAACTCGACTCATCTTAGATGAATATGAGATTGCGGTCTCTTATCATCTATAAAATTTGTACATTTGCGTCGTACAAAGGATTATGAGTTGGGTAATGCTAAAATTTCTTTAATAAACCGCTGATAGTCTCCGGCTAGTCCTAAAAATTGGCGCGTTTCCTTTGGCGCCTTGGGTGACTGCCAATTTTAATGATTTCTATCTTATTTGAATTTATGTGAAATCCTTGTTGCTTTACAACATGACCAAGGGATTATGCTTTCTGTGTTCGAAGTCACATTTCGAAAACTTCGCGTATAACTCCTCTTGCTTTAACACTCCCACCAATTTCCTTAAACGTTGTTCGTGCTCTTCCTTACGTTGCAAATGTATCAAAATATTATCAATGAATACTATGACAAATTTGTCAAAATAAAGTTTACAGACTCGGTTCATGAGTTCCATGAACACTGTCGGCGCATTTGCCAGCCCGAACGGCATAAATAAGAATTCATAATGGCCGTAACGAGTCCGAAACGCTGTTGTTGCAACGTCCTCCTCTTGGACTTTTCATTTGGTGATAACTATATCTAAAACCAATTTTTTTTAAAAGTAAATCGCCCTTTGCAGTTGGTTAAACAGATCGTTCACTTCGAAGAAGTGAATACCTATTCTTGATCTTCACTTTATGCAATTCTCTCTAATCAATACATATCCTAACACATCCGTCCTTCATTTCTCAAATAACACTGGTGCACCCCACGGTGACTAACTACATCGTATGAATCCTTTATCCAACAATTCTTGTAACTGATTGGATAATTCTTGCATCTCGGACGGTGCAAGTCGGTAGGGTGCTTTAGCAACAGGACCAGCTTGAGACATTAAACCGACTCTGAATTCGACCTGTCGGGTTGGCTGTAATCCAGGAAGTTCTTCTGGAAAAACTTGTGGAAATTCGCGTACCATCGGGATATGTTCTATATGTTTTCTTTTAAATACTTTGGCAATCGCGTTTGTTAAATACACCACGTCTTCTTGTCGTAAATATTATAGCATCTCAAGATGAGATTAGAGTGGTAACATAATACCGTACACTTTTCTCTGTATCTAATCGTTTCATCGTCCGAATGAGAGCTTCTAATCATCTTCTTTTCATATTTGATTTCAGCTTCATGTTGAGTTAGCCAATCCATGTTAACTATTTCGTCAAAACTTCTTAACTTTACTGGTCGTAGGTCAATAAGGAAATGTTAATCTTTCAGAATAATAGGATAATTCCGAACAATTTAATTAACCATTAGGGATTTACCGTTAGTGATTCTACAGTATAGGGTTCTATAGTTTCACTAATCGGTATTTTTCCAAATGATAGGAGATTAACAGGAACTAACTTCTATCGACGACCGTAAAAATATCACTGAAGCCTATTGATTTAAAACTACAACATATTTGATACCACCTTTGGATCATGACGTGCTTTATTCGAATTACTCACAAAAGCTCGGCTCCTTACTTGATCAGAGGTTGATGCTTGTCATGAGGTTCGTCTTCCAACGACACCTTGGTTCAACTTTGGCAATTTCTCTTGAAACGTTCGGTACTGCCACATTCATAGCAAGTACAACTGTTTGGCATAATTTGGTTTCTTTGGATGGATTGTTATTGAAGTTGTTGGGTTCGGAGTGGTTGTACACGAATGGGTTGGGGTTGCCGGTTCACATGGCTTAAATTGGTTCTACAATTAGGGCATTACGTCCATCTTTACCACACCTGTGGCCAACTATCACTCGACATTCTTCTTCCTGCCGATAATCATATTTTCCACATTTAGGGAAGGACCCTTCATGCGGTTCATGTTTTCACACCAGAACTAGTCTTGGTATAATTCTGGGTTGTAGGACATGCCTACTTATTCAAAAGTCTATCTTGCACTATACCTTTATCATTTCTCTTCTTTATTACTCGACGTCTCACCTAACGTCCTTCCAGTCCACTTCCCATAGAGTCAAATATATCAATGCTGGCTTGCGACACAACCCTTCCAAAGGTTGTATATTTTACAGGATTGACTATACTCTTTATCGATGGAGTTAGTCCCCAATATTGCGCTCACTTCGCTTAGTTTCAGGAGTAATTAGCCATGTTACCAGACATGACAATTCCTTCAAACTATTAGCATTTTCTAAGTGATCAGCATACAACATTTCTGTCTTCCATAGCTCAGTTTCCGTTCTCTGAACTTAATTACCCGAATAAAAGTGCTCTAGCACAAGAATTTTAAATCCTGACCATATCATCTGAGCAAAAATTTTCTATCTATAATTTTTTACCATCGTGTTCCATCACGATACAACATAATCTACCAACATATCTGTAGCATATTTCACTACACAATGTTCTAGACTCTTACCAATATCCTTAACCATTTCGATCTTTTCTATCCACTCGCAAATCTATTCCTCCCTTTACCATCAGTAAACTATTAATAATCCCCTTAACACAACCGATAACATATCCTTATACCGGATCTAATTCATTACGACTACTATTCATGTTTTGTTTATAACTAATACTTGTAGTCATAATAGTATTTGGTGGGACATTATCACTCTTAGTAATACCACTAAGAATTGAAATATTCATATTCATGTGATCGCTCGATCTATAATTCTGCGATCACATTTGCATCAACACTAACAGTGATCTGTGATACGACATCCGGTATCATCATCTGCTATCTTTGAGCAATCAACTGACTCATATCAATCTCCATCATTGGAGTTATTCTTTTTATGTCATTCTGCTGTACTCATCCCGTACGCAGTAATCAATACAAATCTCACCGTATAACTCGTTACCAGCTCAATCATATCAACAGGTACACATACACACCAAATATTATCATACATATTACACATACCAATATCTAGTATATATATCCCATAAATATAATAACGTATGGACTTAACCTGACGTCGGTTAACGTTTAAATATGTTTCATAACCCTTGTCACCACTGACATATAGATCTTTCTCAACAAAGATTAATGTTTAATATGCTTGATTTCAATATCCTTCTGCATGTCAGCATAACCGATACATGCTCACCGTGAGCACCAAACGATTACGTACCACGGAGTTATAATATCCGTGTCTATTTGTATATCCGGCATACACGGTATACCATCTACGAACGAACAACCAACTATGCTATAATGATTCCAACACCTCTTTGTGTATGGGTAATCATTCTATTCGAGTATACCTGGGTATAGGCATCTAACGGATGTAAGGATAACATAGGGAGTTGCAAGGTTCAAGGTAATCGCGCAACATGGGTTGCCTTCAAATATTATCAATTACTATTATGGGAAACTCTATCACTTGCTCAGTCAATGTCCTCAGGCGTTCTAGGTTTGCTAAAATCGGTAATTCTCGATCTGGATGTGGTATGTCTCATATGTTCGAGAGTGAGAAATACATATATATATTTCTATATATTATTTTTATCTGCTCATTTATTATCAAATTTATTATTATTATCATTTTTTTTTTATTTTTACCTTAATGGAACAAGAATGGGTTCAGGTACAGGTCCGTCCGTACGTGAGGGTCGACGGTTCGGGTGAACATAGGGGGTTATTATGATATACGGTACCGGTGTTGGTAGGGTAAGGGATTTATTATTTTCGGTTGGGAGTGACGGTTACTAGATATTTCTGGTTAATGTCAAACGGGAGATCTAATTTGGTACTATCATAACTATGGCCCGATAAGTCAGACTTATCATCAACCGATGCTCTAGAATTTCAGCATCCTCGGTACTTTTATTATTTCATCCCCCGGTTCCTTATCCGGGTCCTATTTCTCAATACATGTACCCACAAGATATATATATATATATATACACATTAGCACGCAAAAATAATATTATATACTTTACACATATGTTGCCATTTTTACCTATTAATGTTCCCCGTGACTTCCCCTGAATTCCCTCGTGCGGACATGTCTGTTATTATGTTCCAGACCATAATAACTCACTTGTCAATCCAAGTTCATCCAGATCTCGTCACTATAAATTATTAGTTGATATTCAGATCCTATAATACTTGAGCTACTGGTTATATTTTAGGTATCTTTTAAAGACATCCTAAATCTTTATAACCAATGGCTCTGATACCAAGTTCTGTAACACCCCGTAACCGCAGCGGAAACGTAAACGGGATGCAACAGACACCTCTGATATCAACCACATTGTTTATAAAGAAGACTGAATACATTAATATACTTCAAATTACATTATCTCATAATTCATTACCGTCTAGGTGATACACACATCAAACAATACGATACATAATTCTATTTAATATAATGTATCATAACATCCAACCCGCAAATCTTACACACATCAAGCACTTAGCACGTAAGCAATCACTTCATCTTAATTGTACCTGAAAAGCATGTGAGAAAACGGGTCAACTACGAATAGTTGGTGAGTTTCACAATTCGAGTAAACCATGATAAATCAATATCAAAATATAATATTATCGATGTAATTATGCTGAGCCCACAAGTGAAACCTCTGTTAACCCAGTACTGTACCCGTTCCGGGGGCAATGTTAACCCAGAAACACTTCTAGGGACGTCTGGGGACACTGTTAACCCAGTACAGTACCCATTCCGGGGGCAATGTTAACCCAGAAACACTTCTAGGGACGTCTGGGGACACTGTTAACCCAGTACAGTACCCATTCCGGGGGCAATGTTAACCCAGAAACACTTATAGGGACATCTGGGACACTGTTAACCCAGTACTGTACCCATTCCGTACGATTCCTGTACAATCAAATATTTATAAATACACGCAAATCCATGCATTCAGTATGTACTTAAACATTTCAATAGTAACATGCTTTCCGCCCCGGGAAAATATTTAAAAACGATTCAGAAAAAGGGCTCGTGAAACTCACCTTAGCACATGCAAGCAGGTAACAACAATCATTATCAGTTAACACGTCCAATCTGTAATATGATCCCTACGATCGTTACTATACACTCATTATTAATATAACTTTAACCGTGTTAACCGGTACATCTGGGGACACTGTTAACCCAGTACTATACCCGTTCCGAGGGCAATGTTAACCCAGAACTGTACCCGTTCCGGGGGCAATGTTAACCCAGAACACTTCTCCGGGCTCAGATTGTGATTTCGATTAGAGTTCATTAGTCAAAATTAACATTAGTTCGTTTCCCCGTTTAGCGTGCCTAGCACGGCTATCCGTTTTTACGTTTCAAAAATGAGTTTGGTCACACACGACCCGAAAATAGTTGTTGACTGATAATTTAATTAAAGTTGTGAAATTAGAGCTCGGTTTAGACGCCCCGATTGGCCGCGAGACCCGTTTCCGTCCTTAGCGTACCGGAAACTGTTAAATCGGTTAAAATTACTCAAATCATCCGAATTATTTTCGGTTGATTTACATTTAACTCAGTTATATGAAAATAGTTCATATTTAGGGTTTTTATACACCGGTCAGCTCGTTTAAGCGAACTTTACCGGTTTACGCGTTTTAAGCTTTAAAAGTTTGTTTTTATCTTCTTTTTAGCACAAATTATTATCCGTTTAATCTCGGATCTTGAAATTTTGCACAAATCACTTTTTGACAGTGGGGAATTTTATAAAAATTTTTCCAGAATTAATTTTTATATTTAAATTTATTTATCTATTTTTAAACACCATTTAAACACTAAATATGTCGTAAATACCAAACGACCTTAGAAAAATCCCAAATTTTTCCTGGATGACCCCTACCATCCACATAGTCCCCTGTAATTTTTCAGAACCAAAATCTCACTTTACATGCCATTTTCACTAAAACCGAGCTAGAAAACCCTAGAACTCGTTTAACCGAAAAGCCTACTTAGACTTCTCCAACTGACCTAATGTTTTGTGTGTGACTTATACATGCTATAAAAAGCTTATCTGGAATTTTGCAGAATTTTTCATGATATTTAACTATTTTTTACTATTTTTAGCCAAAACCGAGCATTAAATTCACCAAATATTCATCCTTTGTCCAAAAATTACCAAAATTTCACAGAACTCTTATTTTCATGTATTTAACACATCTGTAAAACTTCATGACCTAACTCTAAACCGTTCACAATCTGTCCAAAAATCCATAACCGAACATAAACCGAATATACATTTCGTTTTCCGCCACTACAAGCTACAAACTCGTCTTTCCGCCTTATCTACCACTAAATACAGAACCTACAACCAACTGTGCATTTATCTTAGTATTAAACAGTGCTCGATCACTATAAATTTATCAACAAAAACAAACTTTCAATTAATAAAGCAAAATAGTTGGCAAGAACACCCATGCCTTTGGGTTTAAGAGGTGATGATGTTAACAGTTTAACTTGCACATTTAAAAACTTAATTGCAGAACCGTAAATATATATGTCAATGTCTTAAATGTGTTATCTTCTTCAGCAGAGTTACAAGTAGCCGATGTTTTAGAATTTCGTTAGTTAGCATAATGTACGTTTATAAAAATAAGTTGTTCGGGGTTAATGGTCATACCGATGACGTAATTAGGTTGCCGATTACAACGAATATGGGTTCGTCACAACTTCCCTTCTCGTGTGATCTCGTCTACAGAAGTTGAGCTTAAGCGGAGGTGGCTACTGAGAAGAGATGGTTAGCGTGGGTGTTGGGTTCCTGTCTTGGATCGCATGCATGATGGTGGCCGGAATTCCTAATGTGTCGCCGGAAATATATCAAGAATGTAACAAGGAAGGTCAAAATGGTTTTTGAGGTGTGGAGAGAGGCATACCGGGTTTTTTTTAAAACTGACGCTGGAGTCCAAAATATCTTGCACAATAATTTTGTTTCTGTGGTCATAATGATTAGAGTATGGTGCATGCTTGCTTACAAGGAATGAACATGAACATTCAGTCGGACACTCAAAGTTTAACTTGTTGACTAAATGAAAGCTTTGGTGTAAGTAATTATTGTATACCATTTTTTTTATTCATTTATCTATTTAATTTATTATTATTTTTATATGGTTTAGAGCACGTCTATGTTGTTTGTGTATGTAATATTTTATTTTTAGTTATTTTCTTTCTTTGTTTCATTTATATAAACCCGATTTAAAAACTTTAAAAAACTTAAACCATGACATTTATTAACTTAAAACATCATATTATTAATAATTGGCGCATCTTTTTCAGCTTGATCGATCGTCTCTTGCTCGGTTTGGTATTAAAGGTTTCGTTTAACGTACCGACGTATCATTAAATCGATATTCTTTTTCTGTGCTTTAATTCACTTATCCCGAAGCTTTAATACTTCGTAAACATCACTAAATATCATATATATCGTCTATAGTTGAACCCTCGATTCGTTCGGGTTTCAATAACTATCGATCGATTAATCGCATATTCAATACAATGAATTATATATTCACGTACGATCAATACAGTGAACCATGTATTCTCGTATAATTACTATGGTAATTCATGTACCCGACATTAAATATGACGTAACTATCGTCTAACGGTTAGGGTATACCGGGTTTCGTCGGAATCGTTACAATGAGAAACCTTTGTCAATATCTCCCAAGATAAACCTAATTTCAACATAGCCAGTGCTCTATCATCAACTTTCCTCATTCTTGCTTCAACAACCAAATTGTTGGTTGTTCCATCAGACACATATGGTCCGTTTTTTATTGAAGTCCACATCTCTACATCGTTGTATCACACTACGGCTTCAAAAAGCACTTTCCATTTTATGAAATTTTCCTGTCCATACAATCTTGGAATTTTGTTAGTTGATACCTCTTGCCCCTCGTATCCAGACATCTTTTTGGGATTTTGAAAATAGAGAAAACAATAGACAAACTTAATCAAATTTTAAAACTCTTTTTGAAAAAATAATCATATCTGTGGATAATATCCTCAAATCTGATACATCTGGTCAGATAAGATCAAGAGCTAGAGTAAAAAATGAAAACTTTAATGTAAATAAGAGAAAAAAGGCACCAAATATTGCAGATCTGGAAAGAAATGAAGAAACAGAACGGCTGACGTCAGAAATCAATGAAATAGTGGTTAGCTGACATCATTCTTCATCTTCAAATAAGCAAAAATCAGCAACAACTCTTCACCCAAACAATAGGAACAAGCTTTGATACCACTTATCGGTCATGTATATATCGATCACAATACTAGTGTTGACAAGAAGGATAACGACTTGCTATTTAGGGTAAGAAAAATAATGTATTAATGGCGAAAACACTAACACACTAAATGTTTCTTAATAAATACTATGGTAACAAACACAAACTGTAACTCAAAATATTTCCATTTATAGAAAGATTAATACAAACGAAAATCAATAATGGTTTCAGAAAGGAATGTTTTGTCAATATATATTTAAGAACAATCGTGACACTCAATATCAGGAATAATATCAGGTTTGTCCTGTCGCTCTCTCTTATGTCGTAGGCATGCCCTAAATTATTCTACTTATAGGTGTGCCATAACAACTGTCATTCCTTCTGGAAGCCCTAATCAATGATAAATAATCATAAAATCATATTACAAAAGATTCTAAGTGTAAAATAGGTCTTCAGGTACGCTTTGCAGCTTTTGTCATCTTTGAGCAGACCTGGTAACAAAAGTGTGATGGGGAACAGTTCTCCAGGTAAACTTTACTTAGAATATTTTCCTTAGAAAATATTCACCTAGCAGACTTCAATCCTCTTGACCATAGCAAACTATGCTCGATATGATCCTACGAGCAAACTTGTTCTTCAGAAATCCATTCAACTCATTGTTAATAAATAACTTATTGAACAAAATAAAGTGTGTTGGTAACGCTGTTGACTTTGCTGGTAACATTGTAGCTTGCTCGGAGTTGAACCTTGCTAGAATAAGTTCTTAAGATATTTCCTTATCAACTTTCTTCAAGCTTGTTGGGACTACTGTTTATTAATAACAAACCTTTCTAGCTCTTCCAAAGTACTTGGTTTCTTTAGCTTGGTTTAGCCAAGAGTTTGCTGGGAAACAAACGTTGTTTGGCTTGAAAAACAACCTTGCTAGACAAAGTGACCCCTGCTCGGAGTGAGACTTAATAGGACTTCAAGAAAAGAAAAATACCTTGCTAGGGTAAGTGAAATCTTGTTGGGAGGTTTGAGCTTGCTTGGTATCCATACTTAGCAGTTTCTTGATACACTGAGAAGTTTCCAATCTCCATTTACACTTTTCTCATCCCAACAGTAAAAAACAAGGATATTATCATTTCTGAGCAAGTCTTAAGGGATATTTTGGAACTTGGTGACGAAGCTACCGATCCTACGTCGTTGGATGAAAGGATGGTGAAGGGTTGTTTGCTAAGAATGGGGTACCAGAATGAGTTGGACAGAGGGTTCTTGAAGACTAGTTTTTCAAGACCTTATAAATTCTTGGTACACGTAATTGCACAATGTTTTAGGCACAAGAAGGGTGGATATTAAGAAATTCTGGATTACCGAATGTGCATGATGACTGCTTTGTTATTAATCTTGAAATATAAATTTTTTAAAGTTTATTTGAGAACATGAAGCTATATTTTGACAAAAAATGGATTATGTATCCATGGTTTATTCCGCTGATTATAGATCATCAATTTCTTGATATTGATAAGCCTGGGGAGGTGATGAAGCTCGCCCACATGTCTGTTTCTGGTTGTGCTAAGCTAAAGTCTTACAGGAAAAAGGATGAGGATCAAATTCCCAAGTTCCAAGCTCTATTTGGACACTTACTAAATCTTGAATATGTTGCTCTTTTGAATAATCAATGGAGAAAGGATGATAGTGATTATTACATGGAGAATGAGAATGTGAGGATGTAGGGTTATGTTTCTTTTAGGTGGAAAATGGTTTGTAAAAACTAAGGATGCTGAAGCTGAAGGTTCACAAAAGATTATGAAGAAACGTTAGCGTGTTTTTAAAACTCAGGTTGTTACACCTCCCGCTCGTATTCCAGCTCAACAAAAACTTGTTATTGATAAACCTGTTGATGTTGAAGAGACAGAGTCTGATAATTAGGTTCCAAAGAATGTCTTAGCCGATCCTTGAGTTATGCATGAATTTTTCATGAGCGTAGAACAAAGAAAAAGTTTGATAATGATGATGAAACATATGTTCGTAAAACAAGTCAACCTAAGAAGAAAATATGTGTCAAGCATATGGTGAAAAGGTCTGTAATTGATAGATGTTTGGTTGATGAGCCTGATAATGAAGTTGTTCAAGGAAAATTTGTTGATAAAACTCCAGAGGTGGTCAAAGCATCTGAAGCTAAAAAAGCACCTGAAGTTTAGAAAACATTGGAGTTTGAAGTGAATTTAGATGATGCAATTGATCATCTGTTGAAGAATCCAGCAACTAAGAAGTATACTCCCAAAGTTGATGAGTTTATGCATCAACATATACCAAAAGATGATCCCAAAATCTCTCAACCATCTGATCCTAAAGCCTCTCAACAATCATTTTCTGATGTATTTATGCAAATTGATGGTCCTTCGAAAGAAGATGTTGAGATGTTGAATGAAAAGGTTGCAAGTCAAGAGGTGAAGATAACAAGTCCGGTTGATGAAAATTATCGTTTACGAGCTGATAACGTTAAAATCAAGAAAAGGTTGGATGAAAGTGAGCGTAAACAGAAATTATCTGATGATTGCTTGTTGAACACATGAAATATTTTGTTATTATTGAGGAGAATTTGGGTATACGTTTGAACTCCGAAGTTGACCGAGCTGAAGCTGATAACACAATGTTTGCAAGGGTGTGTGGTGGTGATATTGGTGTAGCCGAGGCATCTTTTCGTGCGGAATATGATTTGGAAAATGCTGCTGATAATAGCAAATCTAAAATCTAAGATCCTATTATTGAAAATGTGGTTGAAGCTTCTTTGCAAGCTGGTGATTCTAGTCATGTGGATGTACAAGTTAATGAGCTAGTAGTTGTTGAATCCGTTGATCCTATTTCACAACCTATTCAAGTTAATGATGATGTAAAGGTTGTTGATGAAGAAGAAGATGAAGAGATGTTGGACTTTGGTGATACTGATAATGATGATTTTGATGAATTGGATGATGATGACACGCCGCAAGTTGGTGATGGTGCGGTTGCTGGTAAGTCTGAGAAGAAATTTGATTCTGTTGGTGGAGCAACTCAAAAATATGATCCACAACAGGAATCAGAATCTAAGAGTGCACCGATTGATAAGTCCGTGGAGGAATTAGAAGACTTAATTAATTCTAATTTTCGTGTTACCAACATGGAGGATGATTTGGAAGAGGGGAGATTCCAGTTGATAAATCTATTTTAACAAAGATGTTGGAAGTATCTATGGATGACTTGACATTTGATTTTGAAAAAGATATTCCAGAACCAAATATTGATGTTGATTGGTTAAATACTGATGTTGAATTTGTGGATTAACCAGAAGCTGTCAAGTACGTTGGCGAACAAGAAGAATTTGATACTTTTGATGAAGTTTTTGATTAGGAAATAGAGATGGAGCCTGATGAGATCAAGATGAGATAAAGTTGAGATGAAGGTTTTGTTTCCTAATCGTGGTGAAATTCCTAAGCAAGTTTACAAAAATCCATTTAAGTATTATCAGAAGACTGGGAAAGATGTGGCAATGGGAAAATTTTTGAATATTGCGTATCCAAGTATAATCAAGAAGATTGGGATTGTTAGACTAATTGAGTGCAATACATCAATAGTTTGATGGATTTGAAAAGTTTGTCTTGGTTTGATGCATATGATATATGTATGCATTATGATTTGTTGTATAAACCGAAGAGTGGTCTGGTGAAAGAGATCTGGGAGTTTATGGTAAAAGAGGCTAAACGGGGTTTCAAGAAATAGACACCTCAGTTGCCTAAGGTGTTCAATTCAAGAAATCGTAAAAATCCAGTAGGGGAATTGATTAGAAATTTGAGGTATACAAGGCCAGATTCGCTTCGCATTATAACGTTGTAGACGATGGAACATAATTTTCATCCTTACTTCCTTTGTTGGTCTTATTTGGCGTTGACTGGTGAAGCGAGAATATATTTGGACCGTGGAAATGAAAAGTATGATGTGATTAGAGTATATGATTCGATGTGGTTGATAAATCGTTTTTAGAAAGATATTGAGATACTGCATATGAACAGAATTCAATGTAATGACGAGAAAGTAAAGACACAAGCCAACCAGTTTCAAAAGGTTGTGGACTTATGCTTTGAAAAGAAAATGCATTCTAGTAGAGCATGGGAGACCGATTGGAGGGTGGTTAGTGAAGAGCAAGAGAAGCTTGAAGTTGAATTGGAAGCTAAGCTTAAAGATCGAGTTATGGAGGTTTCTTGGAATAAATTTCAATATAAAGACATGGGTGAGTCCATGCCTACATCTCAAAAAGGATCCACAAATTCGCCGTTTGATAAAGCAAGGAAGGAGTATCGAAAGGGGGTGTTTGGTATGGATTAAAGACCTAGCAACATCCAAGGGGGAGTTTGTTGGAGCATTAATGTCAAATGCTAGGTCTAGTGGGCTAAATGTGTCATTCGTAATGTTTAAAGGGCTAAATTGTCACTTCTAGAAAATATGTAAAGTTCATCATATAAGCCTAAGTGGCGTATAAGCTTATACGACCGTATAAGCTTATACATTGACCAAGCTTACACGTTGGCACTGTAGAAGTATATAAGTATTACATGTCTATCATTTTTGTAATAGTTGTGGATGATTGATTTGTACTTAAAAGTGCTATATCAATATATTAGTGTTTAAAAGTGAATATGTTGTCAAACCTTTATGATATCATTCTGCAATGTTGTTTAGAATAGCATATATAGTTGTATCGATCCGAGTTATTACATTTTCACATGCATTACGCATATCATGATCAGGATCATGAACTTTCCAATGGTCATGGGGTACTTGTTAAGAATGGGTTACCAGAATGATTTGAACAGGGTTGCTTATCTGAAAAGTGGACTATCAAGGCTGTTCAAGTTCTTGGTTCACATGATTGGTCATTGCCTGGGTCTTAAAGGAGGTTACTAGAAAATATTGGAAAATGAGTGTGATGACTGCACTGTGCTTGAACTTGAAATATAACATTTCTAAGGTTATATTTGATCACATGAATATGTACTTTGAGAGTAAATGGTTGATGTACCCGCGTTTCATTCAGTTAATAGTTGATCATCAATTCCCAGAAATTGTCAATATTGATGAAGAAATGAATTTGGCTCACATGTCTGAGAATGGGTGTGCAAATTTGAAGTCATACAGGAAAAAGTCTAAGGAAGAAATTCAAGTATCTCGTGCTATCTTTGGACATCTACGAGATCCTGATTATGTTGCCCCTATTGATAAAAAGTGGAGAAAGGAAGAATGCGATTATGATCGTGAGAATGAGCTTGTTCGTATTCAGAAGTTTGTGCCAATAGGGGGGAGTCCATGGATTGTAAAAAATGAGGCCAAACTTGCTGAAGAAGCTGAGGTGTCCCAAAAGTCCAAACGGAAGCATACGCGTGTGGTTTAGACTGTACATGTGACGCCTTATGCTCAAGTTGCACAACAACCACCTGTTGTTGGTGCTAAACAAACTAAAGATCCAACTAATGAAGAACCGAATCTGATCCTGAGATTTGAAAGAATATTTTGGCAGCTCCTTGCGCACTTTATGATTTGAAAAAAGAGAGGCGTTCAAAAGAAGAATTTTGAAAAAGATGATACATATATGCCTGAGTCTAGCCAGCTAAAAAAGAAATGAATAAAACATATGGCTAAAAAGGCTAAATCTGGTTTGAGTTTAGATGAAGAACCAGAGGATTCTAATGTTGGAGTGGATATGAACATTGAGAAGACTCCTGAACCATCAAAGGATTATCTAAGTGTTGAAGTTGAGAAGACACCAGTGTTTGATGTCAACTTAGATGATGCTACAGATAAACTTTTGAATACTCCTCGTGCTTAAAAGACTATTCATCGATCTACACCTGCTGTTAAAGAACCAGTTCCCAAGGAGACTCCTAAGGCTGATCCAAAGGTCTCATAACAATCTTTTGGTAGTTATTCTGATGCTCATTTGTTATTGGACGAACCATCAAGGGTGGAATTCAATGTGGTGAAAGACAAGGTTGATAATCAAGAAGTCAGGATTACAAGTTTGGTTGAATAGAAAGTTAGACTAAGAACTGAGAATGTTGAAATCAAGGGAAGACTGGAAGAAAGTGAAAGAAAAAAAGAAAGATACGAGATGATTTGTTATATGAGAATATGAAATATTTTGTTATCATTGAGAAGAAGCTTGGTAGTACACTTAACTTTGAAGTGGATCATGCTAAAGCGAGCATCACGGTATTTCTATGTTTTTATGGGGGAGATATTGGTGTTGCTGAGGGTATGTTTTGGGTTGAGCATGATAATGAGAGATCTGCTGATAAAGGAAAGTCTAAAATTTAAGAACCAATCATTATTGCTTTTTCAAGTAAAGGAGATGCCTCTGTGCAGGTGGGGGATCTAGTCAGGTGGATATGTATGTGGATGAACTTGCGGTTGTTAGTGTTCCAACTTTGGTATTACCTGTTGAGGAAAAGAAAGATGAAGACGAAGACGAAGAAGAAGCTGAGGATGAAGAAAAGTCGGAATTTTGTGATTCAGCTGATGATTTTACAGATCTTGATGATGATGATGATGATGACGATCCACAAGGTGGTGCTGGTGGTGTGTCTGGAAAAGCTGATAAAAAAGTTTGACTCTATTGGTGGTAATGTTCTATCTGATGAACCACAATAGGAGTCTAGAACTAAAAATACTTCCACTGATAAACCGTTGGAGGAATTGGAAGATGTGTATATATTTGCGGATCCTTTTAGGTTTAAAGTATCAAATATGGAGGATGAGTTAGAAGAAAGGGAAATACCGGTTGACAAGTCTGAGTTAGCAAAGATGTTAGATGTATCGATTGATGATCTAACATTCGACTTTGAAAAAGACATCTTCGAGGCAAATATAAATGAAGACAGGTTGAATCAAGATATTATATTTGATGAGAGACCAGATTCTGTTAAGTATGTTGGAGAATTAGAGGAGTTTGATGCTTCTGATCAAGTTTTTGATGAAGAGATTGAAATGGAACCGGATCCTTCAAAACAACCAAAGAAATTCACAAAGGAGGAAATGAAAGGTTGGTATTCTGATCGTACAATTGAGCCAAGACAAGTATACTTGAACCCAGTGAAATATTACAAGAAAACTCAAAAAGATGTGGCATTGGGTAAGTGCATTAGTATAGCTTATTTGAGTAAAATTTAGAAGATAGCTTTACGAAGACTATTTGGGGTTCAATACTTTAATAGTTTGATGGAGCCAAAAACGTTACCATGGTTTGATGTGTATGACATTTGTACACATTATTACCTACTATACAAACCGAAGAGTGGTCATGTTAAAGAGATATAGGAGTTTATTGTGAATGAAGCGAAAAGAGAATTTAAGAAGTGGACACCTGAGATTCCTCTGGTTTTCACGTCAAGATCAAGAAAAATCATGAAGGTGAGTTGATTCATACATTGAGATATTTTACCAGATTCGCTACGTGTTATACCGTTATACCCAATGGAATAGGATTTTCATCCTTATTTCCTTTGATGGTAATGCTTGGCATTAACTGGTGAAGCCAATATCTATCTGGATCGTGGAGATAAGAAGTATGATGTGATACGGGTTTATAATCCAATGTGGTTGGTGAATTTCTCTCAGAAAGACATAGAAGTGTTATATTCGATCAACATACAATGTTCAGGCGACAAATTTTAAACTCAAGCCAATCAGTTCCTGAAGGTGGTTGATTTATGTTTTGATAAGAATATACATTCTGGACGTTCTTGGGAAACAAATTGGAGAAAAGATAGTGCTGAACAAGATCGTATTGAGGCGGAGTTTGAAGCTGAACGTCAGGATAGGATTACTCAAGCTTCATGGAATCGTTTTCAATATATTCCAAGCCGAGTACCTCGTTCTAATTCACAATTAAAATCAATAAAGCCTTCTCTTGAAGAGGCAAGGAACGCTTATCGCAAGAAGCATTTTGGAATTGATTGAAGACACAAGGACCTAGCACTATCCAAGAGGGAGTTTGTTAGTGCAAAATGTCAAATGCTAGGTCTTGTAGTGATAAACTAGCTGAATTGTTTGAAACGGTTGTTAAAGACGTATAAGTTTACCAACATATAAGAGTTATACGGCGTATAAGTCTTATACGCTGTAGGGACTTATACGCCTATAAGCTTCTTGTATAAATACTTGTGATCTTGTCATATTTTGTGTTAACGTTGGGAAATCAATTGTACTGACATTGTTATATGAATATAGTTGTGATATTTCCATTGAGTTGAGATGTGTTTAGTTCCTTTGCTATTATGTTTCCGCCGTATAGCATATGTAGTAAACGTAACTTTCTCGGTTCTGTATCGTATTGTATCTACACGTATACGATGACTTCTTATGATCCGGCAGCCGGTCTTTAAATAAACTTTAGGTTTTCGTTAATTTCAACATCTCTAAAGGGCATTGCTAAAGTTTCATATGCTAAACATTTATGCAAGTTAGAGACGTGAAATACATCATGCACTCCTCTCATTTCATCTGGCAAACATAAACGATAGGCTACTAGTCCAATTATTTATGTGATTTCAAACGGTCATATGTAACGTGGACTTAATTTGCCTTTCTTCCCGAATCGAACTACCCTTTTCCAAGGTGATACTTTTAACATTACTTTATCACCTACCCGAAATTCTAAGGGTTCCTGACAATTATCAGCGTAACTTTTCTGTCTGTCTCTAGCTGCTTTCAAGCTTTCAAGGATTTGATGTATTTTATCAGTTGTTTCTTGGTCTACTTCTGGTCCAGACATTTGATTATCTCTTATTTCAGACCAACACACTTGTGTTCTACATTTACGACCATATAATGCTTCAAACGGTGCAGCTGTAATGCTTGTGTGATAGTTATTGTTGTATGAGAATTCCATTAGAGGTAAATGGATATCCCAATTGCCTCCTAAGTCTCTGACACATGTTCGGAAGCATATCTTCCAATGTTTGAATCGTCCTATCACTTCGCCCATCAGTTTGGGAATGATTGGCTCGGCTAAGGGTCAAACGTGTGCCTAAGACATTTTGAAAACTTTTCCAAAAGTTAGATGTAAATCGACTATCTCTTTCTGAAATGATAGATAGCGGGACACCATGTAATGATACAATATTACAATGACGTACTAATCTCTCCATTGAGAATGTTTCTTTCATTGGTAGGAAATGGACTGATTTTGTTATTACGTCTATAATAACCTGTTAGTATTGTTTTGACATGAAGTCAATGGGAGTTTAGTGATAAAATACATGGTTATTATCCCATTTCCATACTGGTAATTCTGGTTGTTGAAATAAGCCTGACGGTTTTTGTTGTGCAGCTTTAACTTGTACATAAGTCAAACATTTGGCAACATACAAAGCTATAACTATTTTCATTCCATTCCACCAGTAGTTTTTCTTAAGATTTTGATACATCTTATCACTACCGGAATGCATCATATACTTAGACTTATGAGCTTAATTCATAATTTTCTCATGTAAGTCTCCTACAATTGGTATCCAGATTCTATTCCCAAATCTAAAAATATCATCTTCACTTTGACTAACGAGTCAATGGTACCATGTCGTTTTTCCTTATCATTCTTGTTTTCTTATATTGTCTGCTTTTCAGCATTCTTCACTTGTTCCATCAAATCAATATGTAGTTCTAATCATAATGCTCTAACCCTTTTGGGTTTTTCATGCCCTTTTCAACTTATTGCATCTGCTACAACATTAGCCTTTCCCTCATGGTAGATTATTTTGCAGTCATAATCATTTAAGGTCTCCGTCCATCTTCTTTGACGCATATTCTATTCTCTCTGGCCAAAAATATGCTTTAAGCTCATACGATCAGTCACTATGAGTCTTACTCCATAAAGATAGTTCCTCCATAATTTTAATGCAAATATTATGGAACCTAACTCCCGATCATGAATTGTATAGTTATTTTCGTTTACTTTAAGTTGTCGTGTGCATAAGCTTTGACTTTTGTCATTCCATAAGAGCACAACCCAAACCTGTGTGAGAAGTGTCACTGTATACAAAAAATTCTTCGATACCTTCTAGCAAAGCCAAGATTGGTGCATTTGTAAGTTTCTCATGTCGAATGCTTCTTGTTGTTTGGTCCCCACTCGTATTTAACATTCTTACGAGTTAATGTAGTCAGTGAGACTGTAATTAGGGAGAAATTCTCTATGAATCTTCTGTAAGATCCTGCCAAACCTAAGAAACTCCTGACTTCAGGTGGCGACCTTGGGATCTCCCATTTGGTTATAGCTTCAAACTTTGCAGGATCTACTTGTATGCCACTTGCATTTACAACATCGCCAAGAAATTGTACTTCGTGAAGCCAAAATTCATACTAATAGAATTTGGCATACAGCTTCTCGTTTCTAAGTAACTCAAGTAAAATTCTAAGACGAACTTTGTGTTCTTCCTCTGATTTAGAATAAATAAGTATATCGTCGATGAACACGATTACAAATTTATCTAAATGTGGTTTACAAATTATGTTCATCATATCCATGAATGCGGTTGGAGCATTAGTAAGTACAAATGGCATTATCGTGAACTCATAATTTCCATACCTTGATTTGAAGGCTGTCTTAATAGTTACTTTGTTCAAAGCTCTATAATCGACGCGCATTCTCATTAAGTCGTCTTACTTCTTTACAAATAAAATCGGAGCTCCCCAAGGTGAAGAACTCTAGAATTTCATCGAGACTCCAACTCGGTGGCACAAAATTCGAGAAAGTGGAAGTGATTAGGTGTTCGGGATGCAAAAAATGAAGAACCCATGATCGCTACTTAAAGCCATCCCCAGTCGGACCGTCAATCACCACCATTTTCCACATGTCACTCTTGTAATGAGTCGTGGTTTTTGGTGTAAACATGTGACATGTTAACTTGATTAGTCACTAACCACATGTTATTTAAAGAGGATACATGGCCTTAGATGTTGACATGTGCCCTTGCATGTCGCCAACACGTGACATGTGTCGTTTCATGGTGATGAGTCATAGGACACGTGTCTCTCCCATATTTCTTTAGCTAAATGACTAACTAGTCCCTCAACTTCCTAAATTGACAAAATTGGTATGGAAATTTTTAGGGTGTTACACTTTCATATCTTTTAAAGTTATTTTAATACTCTTTTAGATGCTTCACAATAACCATGACATATCTAATGTGTTGTAATTTGAGTAATATCTGGACGAGTATACGCTTGAACCCACATAGGTCTTCTACTTAATGAAGCATATGGAAATAATCTCATAATGTTATGATATCTATTACGTAAGAGATATGTCTGAGATCTATCATCTCAAAGTATGTACGAACAATACTTTGAATTATGTTACATATACATGTCAATATAATCTCATCTATATAAGGACAAGTTTGTTTTAGTTTCTCCCACTAATCTTAAGGTAGGTACATTATCCACTTGTTTTTTATGAAAATAATTTTATTAAGATTTCATCACATTATGATGTCTGCATTAACCCGTACAAGGATTTTAGTGACTTGCATAATAACCGTTCTTTAACATTTAGTTTAAAACTTACACGTTGTTCTATGAATATGTTTATTTAATGTAAATATAAACTATATTAAGCTACTTGAACAATGACGATCCTCAAAGAAATCTTTTGTAATATAGGTAAAAATATTCTTTGATAATTTATTCCCTCTTAAATATTACCTTTAATAATCAATCACTACAAACAAAAACCATTTAGTGGCACACAAATACTATCACAATAAACCACAAAAGTTCCACAAAAGAACCTTTTGGAACGAGTTACACAAAAAAGAGTGTCACTAGAAGTGCCACCACTAAAGCCTTTTAATGACACTTTTTTCATCTGCCACTACAAACACTATGACTTTTATTGTCACTTTTTTCGTTTGCCACTAAAGCTTTTTGTGTTTTTTATGGAACTTTTTTCCTACCACTATAGGACCTTTAGTGGAATTATTTTTTTTGCCACTGTATACCACTAGAAATTTAGGAGCTTTTAGTGACACTTTTCTTCGTCTGCCACTAAAAGACTTAATGGGGTTTTACTAGAACCCCATTAAGTGGCTTTTGGCTAAGTGGCACTTTTAAATGCCATTACAGAT
Source organism: Bidens hawaiensis (assembly GCF_021521415.1). NCBI lineage: Eukaryota > Viridiplantae > Streptophyta > Magnoliopsida > Asterales > Asteraceae > Bidens > Bidens hawaiensis. The sequence continues at coordinate 343,400 of NW_027492438.1, read as the reverse complement.
TTTTATTATATTACTTTTAATTAATTAAATACCAATATAATTTACAATATATATAAAAAAATAAAACCCTAATGTAAGAACTCTAGTTTTCCAAGTAATGTTTTTATCCATTTACCCGACTCGTTTCTATATTCCAAATTTATCGAATAAAAATGTTGGCGTTTATCGAGTAATTATTAGTATTTTAATATTATTATTTTAATATTTACTTAATTACTAAAACAACTTCGGAAAGATATGAAATTTTAACCCAAAAATTATGCTTTAACCCTTTTTGTTTCCACCCTTATAATATAGGGACTTTTCTGCAAATATATATTATATTAACCCATACCCTTATACCCATCATCCATACCCGATCATTTCATAACCTGGAACCCGTTTAACATGCTTGGACCTCAATTCTTGTCACAATCATGGTAATTGAATATTTGGAGATGTTATGCATTCCAAATCTGGCCTACCGACACTGTTATTATGGTAAAAAGATCAATAATGATTTGTATAGCTAATTAGGTTAGGCCGACACAACCCAATCTTCAATACGCAATATATCGACCACCACAATCCAATTAAATCTGCGTACACTACCCTTATACAAGCGCCAACTAAACCCCTATACTTAACTGTACTATATCGACATCTGCGTCTGCAATCTGATATCTATTCATGCCGGCTACAGTTACGCTACTTGAACCTTGATTTATAAGTGTTTAAGTAAATAATAATACTAACAGATTCGTATTTAGGGTATGATCATTAACCCTAATGCTAATTGAACAATCATCAATATGATTAACCGATTGATTTCGTTAGGGTTCTTGATTAAATCAGTTACACACGTCTGTGTTTATTAACTAAACTGTTTATGTTACAATCAGTTAGCACCCTAGCCCAGTTGGCTAAGGTGGATGGAGTTAAGAGTTCAATGGGGCTGCCGACGCGGGTTCGAGTTCCGGCAGCCGTATTTTTGGTATTTTTTTTAGAAACCCATTAATATGTGATGTAAACTCCCTTTTAATATACTAACTAATATGTTGGGATGAGAAAATGGATTAAAGGAAGATTGGAATCTTCTCAACCTCCCTAAAAATGGCTAAGTATGTACATCGGGCACACTTGGACATCCGAGCAAGCTTTTACTTAAGTCTAGCAAGGTATTTGGCCTTCCCGGCAAAGTTATATTCTTGAAGTCTTCTTTAGTGACAATCGGAGCAGGGTTCACTATGTCTAGCAAGGTTGTTCTTCATAGCCAAGCATGGTTTGCTTCCGAGTAAGCTCTTGGTTAACCAAGCTGTTGAAGCAAAGTACTTTGGAAGATCTAGCAAGGTATTCATTAATAAAAAGTGATCCGAGTATCCTGAAGAAAGTTGATAAAGAATTATCCTAAGTACTTTGTGGGCAACGTTCAACTCCGAGCAATCTACAGTGTTACCAGCACAATTGGGTTTGCTAAATAATTTATTCATTAACAAGAGTTGAAGGGATCTTCTAAGAACAAGTTTACTCGTTGGATCATATCGAGCAAAGTTTGCAATGGTCAAGAAGATTGAAGTCTGCTAGGTGAATATTTTCTAAGGAAAATATTCTATGTAAAGTCTAACCGGAGAACTGTCCCTCATCACACTTTGGTTGCCAGGTCTACTCGAAAAAGACAAAGGCTACAAAGCCTATCGAAGACCTATTTTACACTTAGAACTTTTTGTAATAAGATTTACTGAATATGTATCATTAATTAGGGTTTCTAGAAGGAATGACAGCTATCAGATAAGCCTATATAAGGAATAATTAGGGCATGCTTAAAAAGTGACGGATGTAGACATATTCTTCCTGACATTAATATTGCCGGTCGTTCCTTTAATACATCCTGACAAAACATTCCATTTCTGTAACCCCAATCGATTCCCTTTTGTATTCATATTTCTATAAATGGAAATCGTTTCAGTAACAGTATGTGTTTGTTTACATTGTGTATTTTTCAAGCAAAACATATAGTGTTAGTGATTCTGCTATTGATACGATATATTTCTTACCTTAAAATTGAAAGTCGTTAACCTATCTTATCAATACCTTATGGTGTGGGTTACGACAGCGGTGAATCGATCATTATAATGGAGGACCGACAAGGGCTATCAGAGCTTATGTCCTGCTATTTGGGTAAAGATTCATTAATTTTGTTGAATATTTGAAGATGATGAGTGATGTCAGCTGAAGCACTGTTTCATTGATCCGTGACGTCGGCAACTTTGTTTATCTTCCAGATCTACAATCATTGGAGTTTTCTGTCCCTCTTTTATATTAAGGTTTGAATTTTTATTTGAGATCTTGCTCTTACTTGACCAGATACATCAGATCTGAGTATTTAATCCACATCTCTGATAGATTTTCAATAGAATTCTAAGACTTTGTTTAAGTTTTTTACAATTTTAGTCATTAAAATCTTCTAAAAATTAACAAAAATATGTCTGGTTATGACGAGCAGGAAGTGTCTACTAACAAGATACCTAGGTTGTATGGACATTGTTGATTCAAGATTTGACCTAAATATGATCACAAGGAAGATTGGAATCTTCTCAACCTCCCCTCACTAAGTATGGAAGTGGGCACACCTGAGACATCCGAGCAAGGTTTTACTTAGCCGAGCATGATATTTTGCCTATCAGGCAAGGTTATCTTCTAGAAGTCTTCATTAGTGGATATCCGGGCAGGGTTCACTCTTTAGTGCATATCCGGGAAGGATTCACTAGTTAGTTTATACCCGGGCAAGGTTTACTATATCTATAGAAAGTTTGTTCTTCATAGCCGAGTAAGTTTTACATCAGAGTAAGCTCTTGGCTAACCAAGCTCATGAAGCCAAGTGATTGGAAGATCAGGCAAGGTATTGATTAATAATGCTATGGTCCGAGTAAGCTTGATGAGTAATGAAATATCTCAAGTAACATCGGGCAGGGTTCAACTTAAGTAGGGTGCAGTGCTACCAAGGACACTTTTCTAAATAAGCTAATTCCAGGCAAGGAGTTGATGGGACCATTCTAGAACAAGGTTTCTAATAAGATAATGTCGGGCAAAGTCCAATATAATAAAGAAGATTGAAGTCTGCTTGGTGAGTATTTTCCTTTGGAATATACTTCAAGTAAAGCTTATCCGGAGAACTGTTCCCGGGTACAACTCAACGTTACCAAGTCTACCAAGGACGACAGAGCACAAAGTCTACTCTAAGAAGTTTACTTCTACAAGGCCTACCCGGAAGACATGTTTTACACTTAGGATAATTTTGAATATGTAATTCTAATAAGTACTATTTATTTAGGATTTCCAGAGGGAAAGACAGCTGTCTGGATGTGTCAGGCCTATAAAAGGAATATTTAGGGCACGCCTCCTAAGGGCCACTGAAAACGAGACACATTAATTGTGAAATAATATTTGTGAGTGACGGCTGTTCCTAGAATCGTACAGATATAACTTACCATCAAGAAACCCTAGATATATTATCGTTTATATGATTTATATTATAGAAATGGAAATCTTTAGAGTGAATCTTGTGTGTCAGTTACCTTTGATTAATCATTCAGCCATTATACAGTTTGTTATTGATTCCGCCGATAACAAACGGTTTTCTTTCTAAAAATAACAACCCGTCATTAACTCCCTTGTCAACACATTTAATTGTGTGATTAATGACTTGATTTGTTAACGATCTACCAAAAATCGGGGACCTGACAAGTGGTATCAGAGCTGGTCACTTCAATTTTAGTACGAAACATATTGTTGATTGAAGATCTGAAGAATGACTTAAGCAGAACACTGTTCCATTAAAGAGTGACGTCAGCTGCTTTGTTCTTCATCTTCATCCAGATCTACAATTTTCCGGTGTTTTCTCTTCCTTATTTCAATTAAAGTTTACATTTTTTTTCTAAATCTTGTTCTAATCGCACGAGAGTCTTCAGATATGAAGAAACCCGTTCTCAGATCTGATTGTTTAAAAACATGTCTTTTCAAATTAACTGATTTTGATTTTCAAAATGTCTGGCTACGAAGAACAAGAGGTGTCTACTAATAAGATTCCTAGACTTTATAGACAGGAAAACTTCACAAAATGGAAGGTCTTATTTGAAGCAACAGTTTGCTATAATGATGTGGATATGTGGAACTCAATTAAAACTGGTACACAAGACACCAATAAGGGTGAAAATTCAACTGCAACTGCAGCTGTGCGTGAAAGATTGAGGAAGGTGGATGACAGGGCCTTAGCCATGATAAAGCTAGGTCTGTTATGGGAAATGATAGTACATTCACTACCTAGCTAATCATACAGATTTAATAGGCCAAAAGGGCACTTAGTACAGTCATTAACATGTATGGTTGCTTTCTCATGATGTGTAAAATCTAAGGTGATATAAACATAAAAGAAATTGCTATATCTTATGTGGAGTTACATTGTTGTCTATGCATGTTCCTATATATATCTTTCCAAATGATAGGCAGAAAAGTGAATATCCAGTCATACATAATCCTGTTGGCATTTGGTCACCAAAATGAAATATCTGATCTAAAAGAATGGCACAGAACAACAGTGAACAGCATACTTAAAAAGTTTTTTTTTCAACCAAAAGTTGATTGATGTTCATAAAACATTTTTGAAAGAAAATGCAAACATGAGGGTTAATTCTAGAACTATTGGGGTGGAGGCAATCATATATGTCCTTTAAACATCCTGAATGAAAGGCCTGTAAGTCCGAATTACGTGGCATGTAAGTCCAATGTTCAACCTCACATATGTTTGTAAATTTGAAAAGAAAAATCTCAAAATTTTTTACAAAAAAAATTGTTCTGTCATTAAGAGTTTTGACCAAATCCAGGGGGTCAAAGTCAAATTGATGTGATCTGGTGAGAGCCATATAAGCCTTGAGAATATATAAGGAGCATCAGAAAACATCATGTGTTATCCGTTAAGAATCATGCATATTGAATGAAATTAAATCATATCACCAAAGAGATGAAATTCATGTTAAGTCTAGACCTGCTGTTGACCTGTCTAAGTTGTCATAAAAATGCTAATAATGAAGTATTTAGAAAGCTACTTAGTCAATTTGATCCCATTATTGAGAACTTTTCAGCAAAAGAAAGAAATTGTTATGAAAGGAACCAAGACTGAAATTTGATCTCTAAATGCACCATTTTCTCTTAAAACAATTGATAATTGTTATGAAAGTACAATTGATAATTGATTTAAGTCAAAAAGAGATGCATTTTGCCTTCAATAGGTTGATATGTATTTTCGGGCAAGGTTTGATGTTTTGTAACATTCCGGGGCACAAAACAGTTGAATATGTATTTTCTGGTAAGGTTTGATGTTTACAACCTTTCCGGGCAAGCTTAGTCATTTTGGACTAAGTTTATGATTTTCGGGCATGCTTTAAAGTGTTTACACTTTCCGGGTAGAGTACAGTCTATGTACTAAATTCCCGAGCAAGCTTGAAGTCATTATGGATACATGAACAAGCAAGCTTTCAACAAGTCATTTCTTGTTCTGGGCAAGCTTTGCATACTATATGCTACATGATGTACCGAGCAAGCTCTAGTGATATTAGACTTTCTAGCACACAGGTGTTTTAATGTTTAGTTTCATTCCGAGCAAGCTATGTGTTAGATGTGATTATGATTATTTGATATTACTAGTGTTTTCGGGCAGACCTTGTCTCCTGGGCACACTATATATTTCGGGCATACTTGATTCAAAGTTCCCTCAATATACTTGGTAATTTCAAATGACTTTCTGAGTATACTGTTTGACTAGATATCTTTTTCCGGGCATAATTTGTACTCTAGACAGGTTGTTCGGATATACTTTGCATAGGAAGGCTGTTCGGGCACACTACTCTTAGGAAGGTTGTTCGGGCAAACTTCACGTCAAAGTATGCTTGATTGAATGTGTTTATGCTAGATTAAGCTTTTTAATTTAAATTTAAGAAATGTATATGGGTATCTTAATTGGTTCCTTGCAAGGATGCTTATTTGATTTTTTATACTTGATTATTTATCTTGTGATTGGGTTCTCAAGAGATCTGGTATTTCGGGTAAGCTTTCTTCATTATCACTTGACTTTAAATTATTTATCTTAACCGAGCAAGCTTAGTAAGTGGAGGGTACCGGGAAAACCTTGTAAATTTCATACTGGGTAAGGTTTTACACTTGAACTTTATCTGAAAATTTAAATGAATAAGTTTTAAATGTTTGACAGCTAATAACTCACTACACGAAAAAATGCATTTAAAACCCACTTTTAAAAGATATATAAGAGGGAGTGAGAGATATTTTTCGACTTTATTTTCCCTCTCTCTCTCTCTCCTTCCACTCCTTACTCTAAGAAAGCCTAACCGACTCATCGCATTTGCTCTAATCAAAACCCTAACTTTACCAGCCCTCTAATTCCGACTCGGTAAGCATTAATAATATGTTTTCCTATCGCGATTAGATGATTATGAAATTTGATTATGTACTTTCACTAACTCTCTATTTTGTGTGTAGGTTTTAAATTTGTCGAAGAACAGGTTCTTAATGACATTTTTATCCCTTCATCTTCTATTTTATACCTTGAAATTGCTTAAAATGATGAACTTTGTAACTAATTTTACTTTGAATATGTTTGTTTGTGATTTTAATACATGGCAGACGAAGAAGTTCAGAGATACTTCTTTGAGCAAAAGCACAACATGTGCGCTCTTTTGCAAGTCACGCTCAAGAATGAAGAAGTTTCACCAATTATACAGTTGTTGCAACGATCGAATATCCGGTTCGTTCTAACTGAGAATCCTGTTATATACCGGATACATTCGTTAGACTTTTGGAATTCAACAACGTTGATGAAAGATGGGAATGGTCGATGGATCGAAGCCAATGTTTCTAATCAAGAAGTACGGGTGGATGAGGCAGTGATTCGAAGATGTCTACAGTTGAATGACAATAACCCTGATCCGATCCATCATACAACTGCTCAACTGTATAAGATATTTGTCAAGTGAATGGGTTATCAAGGAAACACTAAAGACGGGCAATTCCAGAAGGGGTCAAGGACCTTCATGATAATACAGATTTTTTCACCGAGAAAAGGGTCAAGGACCTTCATGATCAGAGACTTGGCAAATGCCACTGTTGCAGTATTATTTAACTATCCTTTCACCTTTTCACGAATGATATTTGAAGGATTAGTGCAAAATTTGGAGAAGCCAATCAAGCAGAAGTTTCTGGCATATCTGAGATTTCTGCAAATTATTTTCAATCAAGAGTTGGAGAACTTACAAACTACAGGAATCACACACACTCTGCAAAATCCAATTACATTCAAGAGAATAGAAAATCTGGCTAGCACTAGCATATTTGATCCAGAGCAGGTGTTTGAGGATCTGCCTTGGTTAATGTTTGATGATATTCTGATTCCTCAATTGCATGTGGTACTATCTGAAGCTGAGGAGGTTGCTGAAGGAGAGGGTGAGAATGATGGAGATGATGATAGTTCAGATGATGATGGAAATGAAGGAGGGGCTGGAGGAGCCATGGTTGCTAATGTACTTATTCAGGAGGTGAACCAACCTATACTATCACCTCCACAATCACCACCACCCATCCTAAGCCCATCACCACCATAATCACCACCACCCACCCTAAACCAATCACCACCACAATCACCATCACCAATCCTAAACCAATCACCACATCTGTCACCACAACCACAAGACCAAACAACTCAATCCCCAACCCAAACCTTAACCCATAGCCAGACTGAAACATCAACACAAATATCCCCACCGCCACAAACACCACCAACCAACAGCCCAATTCAATCAGATACATTCATTCCAAGACCACCCCAACCAATTACAACAACACAGCCTACCCATATCCAAACTCAAACCACACCTCAAACCCCACCTGAATCATCTACACCACTACTTACCATCAACCCAATACCATCTACCAGTGAAAACATTTTTGAAGAAGCAAACCCAATAATACCTCAAACCACTAACCAAGACCAATATGAACCTTTCTCTACGTCACCACCAATAACTCCTCCTGCTGGAAACTTTCTATTTCAAAGAAACTTAGATCTGATGTTGGAGAATGGAAGGTTGAAGCAGAGAAATGAGGAGGTAACTAAGGAGAATCTACTGCTATTGGATAATTTGGCGCATGCAATGTTGAAAATTCAAACCCTGGAGCAGGAGGTTGAGAAGACCTCAACTGCCCCAAAACAGGGGGAGAATATTATTGTGCCAACTGATGCTGAGGGTAATATTGAGGATGTAGTGATGAAGGAGGCTAGTGATAGAAATGTTGATGGGTTGACATGCATTCTGAATGCTTATGATGATGAAGAGGGGAGTGAAGTAATGAGGATGGAGGATGTTGAGTATGAGGCTGATAAATCTGATGTAGGAGAACAAAACTATGATGTTAATGAGGAAATCATGAATGTCGTATGGAGAGAAGAGGATGATGAGGTGAGAGATGAAGAGGAGACAGGGGAAGGAATTGAAAAATTAAATGATGAAGAGAATGTGGCTATGACTGATAATGCTTTGCCTAACACTCAGACTTAAGCTCAAAATGAAGTAATGAATGAAGATAATGCTGCTACTGAGGAGCCAATACCTACTGAACAACCTGAAAGCTCCAAGAGGGTAGAGCATGATCCAGAGCTGGAGAACTAGAAAAAGAAATTGTTGATTATGAACAGTCTGATTTTGAAGAAGATGAATAGAGGAGATTGGCTAAAGGAAAGGCAAAGGTCTTTGAAGAAGAGCCTGTTAAGGCAAATCTTTTGAAACAAAGTATGTTGGATAATGAGGAAGAAGTTGTTGCTGCTGCAAGGAGAGAGTTTGAGAATTTTGTAAGAGAAACAAGGAATAGGGAAATACTAGCCAAAACCTTGACTCCTGAGGAGCTAGCAGAGTAGGAAACATTGATCAATCAAGCCAATATTGCCAAGATAATTAATTATGAAGAAGCTGATGATCAAGATGTAATTGAAGCTTTGATCAAAATAAAAAGAGTTGAGGAAGTAGACAACTCTTTGGCCATGGTGGTAAGCATGTTCCAACCTCAAAGTCAACCAGAAAAAGAATCAACTGAAACTGCGGAGCCAGCCAATGTGAATATGGAACTGAATGTGGAAGAAGAAATTGGTGAAACAATTACATCAATGGCTGCCAAGAAATGAGCTAAACAAATTGAAGATGATACCAAAGAGAACCCAAGTGAATGGGAATGTGTGGATATCCCAAATATGGAAAGCAATATTCAAGAAAAAGGGATCAACCTGAATCATATAAACTAGCTTATAGAGCTGAGGCTGCCAAAAAGGGGATGTGGGATGTTAAGAACATATAATTTGTAGAGACCCCTGAGGAGCCAGGAAGTCCTATTAGGGCAGTTCCTTTGCAAACATTGAAGACAGGAGAATTTGTTGAAGGAGTACCCAATGTACCAATCCCTGAAGATCCAACTCCTGATGAACCTAAAATAGACGTTGTTAATGAAATAACCGATGAGGAGGATGATTCTAATGAAACTGATGATGACAATGATGATGATTAGGGAAAGGGTGCTGAAACTGCTGATGTTGTGTCCCCACATGTCACAATGACTGATGAACAAAGGGCAAACATTGAGCAAAGTATGTTGGATGCTAAGAAGAAAGATCCATTGGTTATGAAACTGATGAGCTTTGGGATAAGCTTTGAAACCTTAGCTAATTTGAATGATGATAAATTGAAGAAAAGGTTGGAAAAAGAAAGGGAGATTGAAAAGAAGAAGATGGAACAAAAGAACAGGGATGACCAAAGATACAGAGATTATTTGAGGAAGCATGGGTACACTGAAAAGGATTTGTCTCACTTCAAGATTCAAAAGCTTAAAGAAGCCTATGAAAGCAAAAGAGAAGAAATAAAAGAAAAATTCATAAAAGAAAATGAGGAGGCTGAAAAGCTTGAAGCTTTGAAAGAAAAATTTGGAGGAAAATGTGGTTATCTGTTGGGAGAGGGATGAAGCCTGACATGATTGATTGTTTGGATAAAGAAACAGTTGAAACACTTTTCAACTACATGAAAAGAAAAGAAAAATCAAATAAGGTACAGCCTGAGCCATCAATTGATAAAGAAAAGAGTAAACACGATGAACTACTATCAAAGCAGGGAAGAGAAAGTCAAAGATACAAGGAGTATCTGAGATTGCACAACTACTATGACACAGATTTGAATGACTGTAATTTTGAGCAACTCAGTGATCTCTACAATAAAACAAAAGATGCTGAAAAAGAGAAGGAATTTGAGAAAGCTAAACTGAAAATTGCTGCTGAAAAGGAAAGACTTGAAAATATAAATAGCAAATATGGGGGAAAGTGTAAATTTCTGATAGAACATGGCCGACACAAGAAATGGTTGAAAATGATTTCAGATTTTTGAAAAGAAAAATTCAGAAAGAAGAAAAAGAAAGAAAGTCTGGGCCTCCCAAGAAGAAGAGAAAATTAGCAACATTGAGGAAGAAACAAGAAGCTGAAAAAGAAAACTCAATAGAAACGACTACTGATGAAAACCCAATCCCAATGGAAGTTAAGCCTGAACCAGAAGATGAACCTATCATTCCTTGGGAAAATGAAGAAATGATTAAAATATTGAGGGGTATAATGATAAACCAGAGAGGAATGGATGAATATACTTTTAATACCTTAGAAAAAGAAGACTTGAAAGAACTTTTCTATACACAGAAGGCAGAGTGGGAAAAGGTTTTGTTGGAGGGTGAGAACCCTTGAAGCTTTATTGAAGGAAGATTTGTGCCTGCAGGACTAATGACTAATCCAATGATTGTCAACATGATTATGAAACTTGTCAAAGATGCTGGTCAAAACTTTGCAGAACTTATCAACTATCCAGCTGAGCTAGTTGAATCCACATACATGAAAGTTTTCAATATATCAAGGCCTAGCAAACCAATGAAGTCAATCCCATTTAGGCCTCCTATCTCAAGGCAGAATATGGCAGCAAGCAGAGGTGAGTCAAGTAGAGCTGAATCCCAAAGAATAGCAGGACCACAATCCAATGTGGATCTACCAAGAAGACTCTACTTTGACTCAGTCTCTCAGTCTCTGAACGTGATAATGGAAAGCAAACAATTGAGAGACATTATTATGAAAGATGATTTTGCAGAGTATACTCAAGAACTGTTGGAGAGAATGGCCACACTTGATCTTTATGACTATTAGGATACAAGCAAGATGGCTGGAAGGCAACAAAATGAACTCTCCATGTACCTCAAGGATGAAGCTAACAAGGGATTCCCATTTTTAAAGGAGACGAATAGCTGGAATTTGATAAAGAGGATTAAATCAAGAAGGGCTGATAAGTTGAAAAAGATAGACCAAGCTGAACTATCCTATCAGATGAATGCCAAAGACAAGAATCCTCTGTCAAACATGAATACCTGCATAAGACTGCAAAGAAGAATGACAAGACCAAATTACACTGTGCAGAATAATGGCATCATTGTAGAAATTGAATACAAAGAAAATACATGTCACTATATTCTTCGAAACTCAGATGGAATGACTTTGGGTATAATTAGAAGAGATGAAGACCTGACCTACATACACTATGAAGATTTGAGAGATATTAGGGATTTGAAGATTCCTGAAAGTCACATTCATTACCGAATCCATTCTATCTTCAGGCAAAGGGCAGGAAGTGTCGTTGCAAATCGAAAGCAAGCCTACTACAATGCAAGAAGAAGACAATGATCTTTAGAATAGGCTTTATTTTGTAATGTCTTCGGACAGCCTTTGATTATGTAATCATTTGATTTTGTATTGAATATGTAATTTGATTTTGATTTGATTATGTATTTTGACTAAATGTATGTAACCATAGAGGTGTTTTGGGACAGCTGAGGTGTTCCAATATAGGGGAGATTGTTAAGTCAAGATTTGACCTAAAAATGATCACAAGGAAGGTTGGAATCTTCTCAACCTCCTCAGAAGTAAGTAAGTATGGAACTGGGCACACCTGAGACATCCGAGCAAGGTTTTACTTAGCCGGGCATGATATTTTGCCTATCGGGCAAGGTTATCTTCTAGAAGTCTTCTTTAGTGGATATCCGGGAAGGGTTCACTCATTAGTGCATATCTTGGCAGGATTCACTTGTTAGTGTATACCCGGGCAAGGTTCACTATATTTAGCAAGTTTGTTATTCATAGCCGAGTAAGGTTTACTTCAGAGTAAGATCTTGGCTAACCAAGCTCATGAAGCCAAGTGATTGATGAGTAATGAAATATCTCAAGTAACATCGGGCAGGGTTCAACTCAAGCAGGGTGCAGTGCTACCAAGCACACTTTGCTAAATAAGCTAATTCCAGGCATGGAGTTGATGGGACCATTGAAGAACAAGGTTGCTCGTAAGGTAATACCGGGCAAAGTCCGATATAATCAAGAAGATTAAAGTCTTCTTGGTGAGTATTTTCCTTTGGAAAATACTCCAAGTAAAGTTTACCCGGAGAACTGTTCCCGGGTACAATTCAAGGTTACCAAGTCTACTAAGGAAGGCAGAGCACAACGTCTACTCGGAGAAGTTTATTTCTACAAGGCCTACTCGGAAGACTTATTTTACACTTAGGATAATTTTGAATATGTAATTTGAATATGTACTTTTTATTTAGGGTTTCCAGAGGGAGTGACAGCTGTCTTGAGGTGTCAGGCTATAAAAGGAATATTTAGGACACGCCTCCTAAGGGCGGCTGACAACGAGACTTATTAATTGTGAAAGAATATTTGTGAGTGACGGTTGTTCCTAGAATCGTACGGATATAACTTTCCCATCAAGAAAACCTAGATAGATTATCGTTTGTATGATTTATATTATATAAATGGAAATCTTTTGAATGAATCTTGTGTATTAGTTATCTTTGATTAATCGTTCAGCCATTACACTGTTTGCTATTGATTCCGCCTTTATCAAACGGTTTTCTTTCTAAAAATAGCAATCCGTCATTAACTCCCTTTTCAACACCTTTATTTGTGTGAGTTATGACTTGATTTGTTAACGATCTACCAACAATCGGGGACCTGACAAAAATTTCATCAAAAGGAAGGTGTTAATGCACGGTTTTGCGTCTCGAGTCTTTGTATCTATCGTTAATGTATTTGTCGTTTTATTAATGTTATAAACTATTTAGATATTTATGTTGTTCGTTAAAGTATAGTCTAGTTCTCTAAGGATGTTTCACGAACAAGATCTAAGTTATTATCCCTCCTGATTCATTAAGGATGTTTATCGAATCAGGGGGTGATTCGTTAAGTTATTGTTATTTAAGTGTATGTAACGAAGTGGATTCTAGTTCGTTATGGAATGTTAACGAACTAGATCCATCTTCTATTTATAGTGGCTTTAGTCCACAGTTTAATGGAAAGCATTTGAGTTATATTATTGAACCTCTGCCCGAATACTCTCTCAAGCTTCATTCTAGTTTTAATATTATCCACATACATGCAATTAATATACGTATATATAACGTATAACATACAATCAAGAGTAACTATGAGCTAGATCCTCATTAGGTTAATTATATATCAGATCTGAGATCTGTATCAGATTAAAACGAGTTCAAAAAACTGGTATCAGAGCTTTCGGTGCTCGTTTACACTTGATTCGTGTGGTTAATTGTTATTATTGGACCGATAATTGATAATTTGATATTAGTGTGTTACGGTTTAATTTCGATTCAATTTTGAGTTTGATTTGGATTTGTTATAGCACAATAGGAAATGAATCAGGAGGGATAATAACTTAGATCTAGTTCGTGAAACATCCTTAGAGAACTAGACTATACTTTAACGAACTACATAAATATCTAAATAGTTTATTACATTAATAAAACGACAAATACATTAACGATAGATACAAAGTCTCGTAAACACAACCCGTTAAGGTAAGGTTGGAAGGAATTGAGAATTGGATTGGTTTTGGATTGTTTTTATTAGGATAGATAGATTCAGATTGGATCTGATTTAAGTATTAATGGGTTACGAGATGATTTGAGCTAGTTTCGTGTTGTGTTTACGAGTGTTTTGGTAGTTTTCTTGAACGTTTTGGTTGTGTATCGAGTTACTATTACAAATTTGTTACTGGATTAGTTGTTCATAAGTTTCCAAAAATCTGGAAATTTGTATTTGAAGATTTGAAGATTCAAACAAACTCGTTAACATTTCTGGCTAATTCGTTAAAGTCTGAAACTACTTTGTTATGGCTATTAGCTGATTCGTGACCAATTCGTTACATTTTCTAAGTCGTGTTATCCAATTCATGTTACATGTGTCTCAATTCGTTAATCTTAATCCCAACAACTTTTGCCATTTGGCACAAGTTGTCAGAGTTTGGTACAAAACGTTGTAACAACCTGATTCGCTATAAGTTGATTCGTTATCAACCGTAGCTAATTCTTCATCTAATTCGCTAAACCTTCTCTTAGTGAATCGTTAAAGATAACCGTCTGATTCGCTAAGCTTATTCTTAGTGATTCGTTTATCTAATTCGATAGTAAACTATCTGATTCGCTGACTTATTTCATCAAATCAATTTTTTGACCAGATTCGTTAACTTCTTTCAAATTCGTTAACAATTTTTGATTCGTTACCTAAACCAACTCTTAATTCGTTAAGTTGTAATTCGTTAACCACTGTTCACAGTTCGTTACTTCTATTATTCACAGTTCGTTGATATAAGTTTAATCCTTAACCCTTGAAGTTTGAAAACATTGTCATTTAGCAACATGGCTGGTATGTATGCTTTGGCTTCACAAAATTTGTTAATGCAAAAAATGTTGCAACTTGATACCGAGATAGGTTCACATTCGAAATGTCCAAGGTTGATGAAATTTAGTGATTTTGCTAAATGGGAACCCGTTTTCGTGCTCATTTGGGTTCTGTTCATCCTGATTGCTCGTATTGTTTGGATGAGGTGTAAACTGTTCCTATGATTTGAGATGAGACAATTGGTTACACACCTAAAGCAATCTCTCAATATTCACAAGAGGAGAAGAAAGCATTAGAAATTGAGAGAAAGGCTTATTCTACTCTTACCATAGCTTTACCTGAAAACATCTTTCACCAAGTGGGTAGCATAAATATCTGTGCTTCCTTATTTCAACATATTCGTATGAGGAGTATGGGGAATACAGCTGAGAGTAAGAAGGTAATGCTTAAGTTTCAATTTCGAAACTTTTACTTATTGAAGGGTGAAACAATTGAGGAGATGACTACTAGGTTTAATCACTTAATTGCTGAGATGGATAAAATGAAATTGGAAACTTCTGAGGTTGACAAGATTGACACTATCATGAGTGCACTACCAAGTTCTTATTTTATGTTTTTAATGGTTTTGAATGAGAATAACTATTTCACGAATGAAGACTTGACTGCAACTGAATTCTTGCAAACGATTGAAGCAAGAGAATACAACCTTAAATTTCAGAAGTCCTCCAAGGATAGTCAAGATCCTGCTTTCTATGGTGGTAGTATGCCGCTAAGTTCAACTATTTCTTCAATCACTGTATTTCTTACACAGAATGCAAGTGAAAATGAAACAACCATCTATAGTTATCCAAGAGCATGTTTTTACACTGCTGGTAATTCTGGATCACCTGGTGTTTCTGTTGGGTCTGGAAATTCATCTACTACAAATCCATTTGCTCCACCACCAAGTGTAAACATGAAGGAAGATGAATAAAACTTTGCTTTTTTGACAGCCTTCATGTCTTCATATGAGAATTTGGTGAGTAGTAAGATAGCCACAAGTGATCTGACTGATGAAGATTATGATCAAATTGATCTGGATGACTTAGAGATCATGGACTTGAAGTGGAAAATGGCTATGATTGTCCATAAGGTTAAGAGATTCATGCAAAGGACTAGCAAAGATCTTCCTGCCTTAAACAAGGAATCGGGGTTTGACAAGTTAAAAGTGAAATGTTACAATTGTCAAGAGTTCGGGCATTTTGCAAAAGAATGTAACAAGCCGAAAAAGGAGTATAATGGTCCTCTTCGTCAAAATCAAAATTCTTCTACACCACGAGGTAATGATGTTGAAAAGAAACTGTCTACTTCTGGGTCACAAGCAATGTTAGTTGATGGAATTGATTGGTGACAAAGATTGTTATGTAATGACAATCAATAAAATTTGGTAATGTTCAAGACTAATAATGTGTTCCAAGATGCAAGCGCAAGTGAGCTAACATCTGATAATGACACTGAATCCGATTCTGATGATTCGTGTGTTAATATTCAAACCACATTTTCTTGCATGGCTAAGATCAATGAGATTAGTCATTCTATCTCTACTACTTCTTCTGTTAAAGTAACTTGTGTTGAATGTGAAACTAAGAAACCTAAGTTAGAGTCTTTAATGAATCATAATGATAATTTAGTGAGAGAAATTTCTTCATTAAAGGATACTTATCGGCAATCTCTTGAGTCTCAAACGAGATCTCGAGAGAAGATTGAAGCATTGTCGACAAGTAACCACGATCTCAAGGCTGAGTTATCTGTAAAAATGACAATTAATGACCAAAAGTTTCAAGAAATCTTGAAACATCGTTCATAGATAACCGAGCTTGAGAATGAGGTTCTTGAGTTAAAGAACAAGTTGGTTAAATTTCGAAACTCTTCATTTTTGCTAAACGAAATAATCGAAGTGTCTGGAAAGCAAAAAGATTCAAAGAAAGGTATAGGTTTTTTTGAAATCCCACCACCTTTTCACAATGATTATAAAGTAAATCCTTTTGCTAACAGAGAAGAAGATGTGATTGTGAAAAAACCTGTGATTTCAGAAAATGCTAAAACTATTAAAACTGAACCTGTTAAAACTCAACTTGCACCTAAAAAACCACACGTGGAAAGCAATAAAGTCTTTGTTGAAAATGTTGACAAAGTAATTAGTGATGATGTGTTCGAACCGTAGGTGATACAGAAGAACAAGAATATTCCAAGTTCAAATCATATTCTCTGTGAGCCTCATGAATTTGAGGAAGCTGTGTATGGTTTAAACAAGCCTCGTGTGTAAAGGGAAGAACAAGTGAAAGTCAAACCTGTGAAAGCAAAGAAGCCAGAAAAACTGAAAATTTATGATGAGGACTTGATGCGTTTCATCATTTCTCCTAGATCTAAGCCATCATCTGCTATGGTTTTTAAGTTAAAGGGAATGAATACGATGTTTACTGAAAAAGATATCCCGATCATTAAACCGGAACTAACCGAGAGCGTCTTTTATAATGAAACTGACAAGTTGAAAGATTTGGAACGTCAATATGTTGGTGCCATGACATCAAACTCATCAGACCCGTTAATTAAAGCAAAACAATTGTTAAAACATGCTAAAAAGGTTCAGTTTGTTAAATCGAGATACATTGAAAAGTTTTTCCAATTGTTCTAATCTTGACTTTTATATGAAAAAGAAGTCTGTAACTTCTGATGATTTGGCCAAACGTTTCACTGAAAGTGTAAGTTATCAACCTTCTGTTGCATCTGTTTTTGCTAAACCTCAACATGGTCACGTTGACATGGGAAATTGCTTTTTGTGTGGTCAACAAGGTCATGTGGTGAGAAATTGTAGTCAACAGAAATCTCAGAATCTCCATCCTTTTGTCAAGGACCATTCGAAACCGGTTCCTTTTACGAAAGAGATTTTGAAGCGACCTGTGTCGTGTGAGGATGATACTCACATTATGTTTTCATATGTGAATCCTCGAAAGGTAAATCATGTGCATGAAACCCATGGTCAAGTGAAACAAAAATTTATTCCAACTGAGCCCATATGTAACAACACAACTTCAAACATTGTTCAAGCTTCTTATCTAAGACGAAAGTCTAAGAAGCCGGTAACTTATTCTCAAGTTGTTGAACAACAGTTGAATTCGGCTAACTTATTCTCAAGACTGAGGCTTGGGCTGCCTTTTTGAACTAATATTATTCTTTTGTGTGTAGGGTATATCCAAGACCATTTCTGGTGAAAACTGGATAATGGATAACGAATGTTCTCGTCATATCACCGAAAATCTCAAGGGGGTTATGTAGAATTTGCTGATAATTCTGGGGGCATGATCACAGAAGAAGGTGAAGTTTCGTATGGTCACATTACTTTTGAAAAGGTCAATTACTGTGACAAGGTGGACCATAATTTATTGAGTGTGTCGCAAATCTGCGATAAAAAGTGCACCACGGTATTTACTGATAATAATGTCTTATCTTGAAACCAGGATACGTGATTCCCGATTACATTGTTGTCATGCGATCACCACGATCTAATGACATTTATGTCTTATATATGATTTCTAAAGTATCAACATCTTTCGAAACATGTTTTGTCTCCAAAGAAACCGAGAAGGATTCTATTCTATGTCATCGTAGAATGGGTCACATACATGTTCGTAAGATGAATTATTTAATGGCAAATGACTTAGTTGAGGGTGTCTCGTTGAAGAACTTTAAGTTATCTGATCACTGCATTGCATGCAAGAAGGGTAAGCAAAAGAAAAGGTCTCATCATTCTAAGTTATTGAATTCCATTGATACTCCTCTTGAACGACTTCATATGGATCTGTTTGGTCCTGTGAATCATGCGAATATCTCTAGGGATTGGTATTGTCTTGTTGTTACCGATGATTAATCAAGATACTCATGGGTGTTATTATTGAGTTCGAAAGATCAAACGCCTGTTTTGTTGCAAAACCTTATTACTAAGATCGAATAACTATACAAACAAAAAGTGAGGAGAATTCGAAGTGATAATGGTACTGAATTCAAGAACACTGTATTGGATTTCTTTTGCATTCAAAAAGGAATTCACCGAGACTACAGTGCACCCTATGTACCACAACAAAACGGTGTTGCTGAACGAAAGAATAGAAATTTGATTGATGCTGCATGAACTATGTTTGCTGATTCTAAGCTTTCCGTCCAATTTCGGAATGAGGCGGTGAATACAGCTTGCTATACGCTAAATCGGGTTTTAACTGTTAAACGACGCAAGAAGACAAGTTACAAGCTTTTAAATAATCGAAAGCCTAACTTAAAGTATTTGGAACCTTTTGGGTGTCCTTGTACAATGCTGAAGAAGGATGCGAGTATGTTTGAAAAAAAAGCCATTGAAGGATATTTCTTGGGGTATGCGTCTCCAAAGAAAAGAGTATTTAATTTCACTTCTGGGTGTGTTGAGGAATGGTATCATGTGGATTGTCAAAAGTACACCACTCCTCCTCAATGGAAAGGTCCCGACTGGATGTTTGACTATGATGGCTTATTTAATTCATTCACTCCATTGACTGAAAACATGGACGAAGATCTGGTTCGATCATACTTTGAAGATAATTTGGCCATTCCAAGATTTTCAAGTTCTAATGATGTTGAAGCTACAAATCTTGCTCCAACTGAAGATCCATGTGATGGTAATCAGGTTGATAATGTATCTACTTCTTCTGTTGATAATCAAGCTGATGATACACTTATTGAACTTGATAGTGATAATGTTTCATCTCCTGAACTTGGTGAAAGTTACACTAACTTATTTGATAATTTTGTTGTTCCTAAGAATCCCACAATATGGATTCATAATTATCATCCACAGGAAAACATTATTGGAGAAATTGATGTGGGCGTTCAAACACGTCATTAAGTTGCTTCATCAAGTGAGAATAACGTATTGTGTGCTTATGCAGATTTACATTCCTCTGGAATTGTAAATGTTGATAAATTCACTTGCTTTCTATCCCAAGTTGAGCCAACGATGCCACGTATGGCTCTTCAAGATTCTTCTGGGGTAGAAGCTATGAAAGAAGAATGACAACAATTTGCACGTTTG
Organism: Bidens hawaiensis; assembly: GCF_021521415.1. Classification (NCBI taxonomy): domain Eukaryota; kingdom Viridiplantae; phylum Streptophyta; class Magnoliopsida; order Asterales; family Asteraceae; genus Bidens; species Bidens hawaiensis. The sequence continues at coordinate 323,505 of NW_027492438.1, read as the reverse complement.
GGTGTTTGGGATTTAATCGACAAACCTGCTAGAGTCTAGAAAGCTATTCCGACTAAGTGGGTATTTAAGTGTAAGAAAGACGATTGAGGTGTGATCGTACGAAACAAGGCTCGATTAGTGGTGCAAGGTTATCATCAGCAAGAGGGTATTGATTACACAGAAGTATATGCCCCAGTTGCAAGATTAGAGCCTATTCGAATCTTCCTAGCATATGTTGCATATAAGAATATCAAGTTCTATCAAATGGATGTTAAAAGTGCTTTTCTCAATGGTGAACTACACGAGGAAGTGTTCGTTTTACAGCCTCCTGGTTTTGAAGATCCTGACTATCCGGACCGAGTTTACCGATTAAACAAGGCCCTGTATGGTCTACATCAAGCCCCAAGAGTTTGGTATGGCACGCTCGCCGACCATCTATCTGATAACGGCTTCAAGAGAGGGACTGTCGACTGCACTTTATTTCAAAAGACTGTTGGTGATGATCTTCTCCTAGTTCAGATTTATGTCGACGACATTATCTTTGGGTATAAAAATGACACTTTATGTAAGGAGTTCGAGAAGTCCATGCAAATGAAGTTCGAGATGAGATCGATGGGAGAGATGATTTACGTTTTAGGGTTGCAAGTTCACCAGTCTGCGAAAGGAATCTTTATTCACCAGACCAAGTATGTGAACGATGTCTTGAGCCGATTCAAGATATCTGCCGGAAAAATCTCTTTGACTCCTCTCTCCGTGGGTCACAATTTATCACCGGATGAATTGGAGGATACCGTTGATCCTACCTTTATCATGCTATGATCGGATCTTTAATGTATCTAACAGCTTCTCGCCCCATATTATGTTTGCTGGTTGTCTTTTGTGTAGTTAAGCGAATTCTTTAGTATCTGAGTGGAAATCCAGACATCGGGTTGTGGTACCCCAAGGATGATAAATTTGAGCTTACTGCCTTTTCAGACTCGGACTATGGAGGTTGCAAGATCAACTTCAAGTCTACCATGGCAAGGTGACAATTTTTAGGAAATCGGCTTGCTTCCTGTCAGTGTAAGAAGCAGACAACGGTCTCCCCTTCAAACCGCCGAAGCTGAGTATGTTGCAGCCTCGAGTTGCTGTTCCCAGGTTCAATGGATACAACAACATCTTCGCGATTACGATTTGAAGTTTCTTACTACTACTATTTTGATTGACAACTCTGCTGCAATATCTATCACAAAGAATCCCGTACAACATTCTAAAACAAAACATATTGAAATTCGATATTATTTTATACGGGATTGCATTGAGAAGAAATTAATCGAACTTGAGAAAGTACATACTGACTTTCAGAAAGCCTATTTATTTACCAAAGCTTTTGACAAAACGCGTTTTCAATTTTTGCTTGGATTAAATAGATTGAAGACCCTCGCTGATATCCTTAAACAAGGATGACTATCTTTCTTTTCTGTTAATTTTTATTTTGAAATTTATTTTGGTCTTAGGTTTCAGGGGGTGAAACATTAGAAAATACAAAGAAAATACAAAAATATTGTGATTTTAGTTTGTATAGATAAAACCCAAAAATATTAAAAATTTTAAAATCCAAAAACATTTGAAAATTTGAAAAATCAAAAAGATTGTGTTTTCAGTTTGTAAATAAAAATCCGATAATACAAAAAGATTGTAAAATTTTTATGTTTATAAGAAATTTGAAAAAGACAAAAAGATTGTGTTTTTATTGTATGTATAGAGAAAAACCAAAAAGATTTTTCTGTACGTTCGCTGAAAAGTATGTCAATTACCCAAATTTTAAGGACATGTACTTGTATATGTTTGGTCCTGACATTTACTTGTAAATGATCGGGTTAGCCATTCAACTGATAATGGAAAGTAGTTGGGGCGTTCGTTATGTGTTTTAGTTAATTTTCTCGCTGAAAATTATGTCGGTTATTTAGGTTTGTGAAAAATGCTTGCATGTCTTGGTCATATTATTCACTTGTTGATTTGATAGAACAACCATTTATTTATAAATTTAAGTTAACTGGGGCGATTAAATTTATTTTAATTTTGCTCCTCAAAATTTTGAGTTTTTGAAGAAAAAGAGAAAATGATAGTACATTGACTATTTTGACCCCAAATCCAGCAAGAAATAAGCTTAAAAGACTGTTTGCTTAACTGTATTGGTGCATTGGTAGGTCTTACAACAAACAAGTAGAGTAAAGTATGTGATATAAACATAAAGAAACGCCAAATTGAAAGAGGTGTTAGTCTCTAGAAAAAGTCTCGGTGAGGATGGCAGACTTAACGCCAGTCACAATATCGCTGAAATATAGATTTAAGTGGACAACAATACCAATGACCGACTTACCGCCAGTCACAATATCGCTGAAATATAAAGCTGTGATGGAAGGACAATTTGGTCAATATGAATCTCTGCTCAAACTCGACAAAAATCCAAATATATGTACTGTTTTAGATAAATCATACAAAAACAAAAAAATATTTTTCTGTTTTACTTTTAATTTTTCGGATAATTTTTTTTTTTGGTAAATATTTCATTTTTAACAAAATTCCAAAAATATCAAAAAGATTTTGTTTTTCTAGTTTACATAATTATTTATTTAACTTAATTGATGCAACGAGAGCAGCCGTCTGCTCTAACATTATTTATGTTAATTTAAGGGTTTCAAAACATGAAACATCTTTAAGGTATTCGATTATCGAGATAAAAGTACTCGGTAATTCTATTAAAGTTAAATTTACAATTATTTATTTATTATTTAAATATTTAATTCATTTATTAATTCAGTTATTCATTTAAAATTAAATAAAGTGCAATTCGTTAATTATGAATAACGAATTACGTTATTCTAACCAATTACATCTTAATTCGTTATCCTAATTCGCTTCCGCACTCTGTAACGAATGACTTATTTCGTTATGCATATGTTAACGAATTAGAAAATAATTATAATCTGATTCGTCATGACACGTGTTAATTTAACCTAACGAATCATATGATTCATTAATTCAAAATTCAAACCAATCATCTGACTCGTTACATCGGGTATCGTGTTGTGTCAGTGTATATAGGACGACGTGCATACGAACTGTCCTACTATTCATATTCGTCTTCTTCTTCACACTGTTACGCTGCTCAATTTTTCACTAATTTTTCGAACTTCGAATCTTGTACTTTTGATCATACCACTGTGTTACCAAGGTATAGATGATCACATCTTTGTGGTTTTCGTCAAAAATGTCACAGATTTGATAGGTTAATTATGGTTTTTTGTTATCGGGTGTTTGAGGTTTATATAAACCTTTATCCGTGTGCTTAATCCTATGTTACTTAATCTCTTTTTGATGTCATTGTAATCGGAATGGATTTCCGAGATCCATGCTGATCTTTAATCTTATTTTGATTGACGATTGCTGGGTTAATTATGAATTTTAACAATCGGGTTTTTATACTTTGGTTAAAACCCTAACTTGTTTAACTTATTCCATGTTTAAGAATCTCAAATCAATACCATTTGAATCGCTATAGGTTTCCGAGATCTTTATGGTCATTTCTTTGGATATTCATCGATGATTATGGGTAATCAATATCAGATTTGCACTTTTGACTTTTGGTGTTCTTGCTTAATTTTGACCTTGACCAGAGAAGTCAAAGATTAAGCTGTGAAGGCCATTCGTTATGCTTAGCGAATTGGAACTAATTCGTGTTCAATTCGTTAAGCAATTCAAACGAATTAGAATGAGCGAATCAATGTTTCTAACGAATCAGTTTGATATTTGTAAAGTATAACAAACTAGAGGTTAGTCCGTTACCTACTCATAAGTAATTCCCTAATTCTTAATTTATCATATATTTACTTGATAGCGAATCAGATGATTCGTTATATTATTTAACGAATCATCCTGTTTCTTAACGAATGACATGGTTTTTAATTTAAAATTATTAAGTTAAATTATAAAATTTTTATTTATTTATTATATAAGTATTATTATTTATTTATAATTCTCACTATTCTTAGGGTATATTTATATAGTTCAATGGATGATAACGTCGCTCAAGATCCTCATGTTGATGCACCACAAGATCAACAAGCTCAGGATGTTCCTTTGCTTCCATTTGATACACGTCATAACGTTTGTGCCTTTGTCGGTACAAACTTTGCCGATGAAGATGTGTTTGGGGATTTGTTTACATTTCTTAGGCAATTATTTATCAACTTTGCTGTGACTGCTCGGCCTAAGGTTTATCTAAGCATCATTCGTCAATTATGGAATACAGAGAGATACATTAAAGTGGAGAACCACATCACAGCCACAATCAACCAAACGCCTATCACCGTTGATATTGATGATGATGCCTCCACCGCATATTTCATTTATGAGGTTCAGTCGTCCTCAGGGTCCAGTTCAACCTGTTCCTCCTTCGTTTAATGCAATGACTCCGGATCAGCAGAAAAATATGCTTTTAACACTATTACATTTTTATGAAAATCAAATGTCTGCTGATCGTTTGAACAAAGAAAGGTTGATGGAGAATCAACAGAAGATGTTAAGTTATGTCTCGTTTTATCAAAAGGAGACGAAAGCCTTTTGTGAGATTTTTGAGTCTCAGGGGGTGAAACTTAAAGAACAAGAATATCTCATCTTGCAACTTACATGCAAGGATGATGAATTAAAGAAACTCAAGAATGATGACGATGATCTAGATGAGTCGGGTGCAGAAGGAAGTGAGCCACAACAAGCTCATGGCTTGTCCTCTGGTGCATGTACAAGTGCAGCTGACGATTCAGGGAAGTAGATTGTTACTTTTCATGATTATACGGCTGCCAAATCGATTGAGATGATTGAGGCCAATACAATTATTTTTGTTGATGAAAAGGGAATGGTGATAAGCGTTGTGAATCGGGATGAGATTGTAGAGGGATAGTTTGTTGATAAATCACTAACACGAGAGCAGATTTCTTTATTGCTTGGATTAAATGATGATCAATTGACCGTGTTAGAAGCTGAGCCCTATGTTGAGGTCGAGAACGATGAAGAGATCTTGAACGATCCGACAATTCAGATGAATACGACCTTTATTTATGATGACGAGGTGGTTGAGGTCGAGGATGTTACAGATGAGGAATACCCTGATCTGTTTCAACACACTATTGTTGATCAGGTGCTCCAGTATTTACTGAGGAAACATTCAAAGCAGCTGAAAATGAGTTGGATAAAGTGTCAAAAGGTAAAAGGGTGGTTGATACAAGATTTGATTCGCTTGAAAACCCAACTGATGATGACATTCTAAGATGGTTTAGAAATAAGAAAGCTCATAAGATCGTCGAGGCATTTCGGTATGTGGATCAGGAACAGAAAGAAGATGTTGCTCGAGCTAAAGCCAATCAGATGACTTAATTCAAGAACGTGTCAAAGGTTCAAGGTGATATTATCTCTTGGTTATTTGATCCTGATTTGAAAGTATGTATTGTTAAATGGGAGAAGGGCATTCAGTACTATGAACGAATGTATGATCTTCTCTCATTACTGAGATGGGATGTACGCACACTGGCGTATCGTTCATTTATTAATCGTGGCGAGGACTATCATGCAATTCCTTTTCACCAACACTTGTTGTTTGAGGTGAACCATGGTTTTAAGTATTATAAACCACAAATTCCCATCCGCAAGCGTATCGATGAGATCGATCCAAAAACAGGATGGAAAAAGCTGGTTCTTAAAGTAAAACCGCCGAAGACCATGAAGCGTGTGTCGGTGAAGCCGATGAATCAAGACATGTATTTATCCTTCAACCGCTGGTACTACGAGAACCGAACTGGCAAGGATGTCATTGTCCTGGGTAAAGGTTTAAAGACCGAGCAAATCAAGATCATCGATCCCATGTGGCTTGTTAACTTATCTGAGACCGACAACGACGTGTACACAAGAATAAGATATTGATCGAGCGCAATGAAGACTATGATTTGGCTATGCAGTTCCAACGGGTCGTGCGTGTATGTTATGAGAACGGGATTCATAGCTGCAAAGATTGGTGGTCCAAGCGCTTCAAGTAAAGTGAAGACAAAGAGCTCAAGACGAGGGGGTGTCTATTAGTGCACGGTTTTGCGTCTCGAGTCTTTGTATCTATCGTTAATGTATTTGTCCTTTTATTAATGTTATAAATTATTAAGATATTTATGTAGTTCGTTAAAGTATAGTCTAGTTCGCTAAGGATGTTTAGCGAACTAGATCTAAGTTATTATCCCTTCTAATTCGTTAAGGATGTTTAACGAATCAGGGGGTGATTCGTTAAGTAATTGTTATTTAAGTGTATGTAACGAAGTGGATTCTAGTTCGTTATGGAATGTTAACGAAATAGATCCATCTTCTATTTATAGCGGCTTTAGTCCACAGTTTAATGGAAAGCATTTGAGTTATATTATTGAACCTCTGCCCGAATACTCTCTCAAGCTTCATTCTAGTTTTAATATTATCCACATACATACAATTAATATACATATATATAACGTATAACATACAATCAAGAGTAACTATGAGCTAGATCCTCATTAGGTTAATTATATATCAGATCTGAGATATGTATCAGATTAACACAAATTCAAACAGAAGGTATTGTTTGAAGCTGCTGTTTGTTATAATGAAGTTGAAATGTGGACCTCTATCAAGAACGGACACTATGTTCCTGAAGGAGCAATTAAAACTCCTGCAGTTGCTGCAAGAATGAAGAAGGTGGACGATTGAGCTTTGGCCATGTTGTAACATGGTTTATCTTGGGAGATCCACACTAAAGTTGCTCTCCACCAGAATGCAAAGGCAATGCATGATGCCATACTTGAATTGTTTGAGGGCAACACTAAACTAAAGAATATCAACAAGGAAAGACTCAAACAACATCTAAATCGTTTCAAATACAAAGATGGTGAGAGGCTGAAGTCAGTACTGGAGAGATTTCTAGTTATGGTGAATGAGATTAGAACAACTGATTATGTTGTGTCTGATTTTTGATTTGAATACGAAGCTTTTGTCATCATTGTCAAAAGAGTGGTATACTGCTAGCAAGTTCATAAAGCAGAAACCAAATTATAACACATCAAAACTTGATGATGTGATTTGCTTTCTTCAAGCTGCTGAAATTGAAATGATAGATAATGAAATAATCAAGGAAGACAAGCCTTGCTTCCAAGTATCAATGCTCTTATTTCTCCACTGGGAAATCTGTCTACCAAGAACCAACAGCAGATCCCTATCAAAGTGAGCATGGTGGAGAAACCCCAAGAGGATTTGTAGTTGGGAGCTCAAGCAATTAAGGAAGCCAGTCAAGGTTTAACGTTCAGCTTATTGATGATGACTCTGCCTCAATGGCAAGTGGACATGTACCTTTTTTTGGTGGAAGTGGAAGTCAAGGATCTGATTACCAAGAATTATTCTCAATGTTCACTGACTCATATAATGCTTTTATAGCAAATTTTATGGTTCACACTAACATTGTTCAAGATGATTTAGAACAGATTGATGCTGATGATCTTGAAGATATGGACTTGAAGTGGCAGGCAGTCATGTTGGCTTTGATAAGTAATAGGATGCATAATAGGACTGATAGATCCCTTATATCAGGTCCTAATGAAAGAATTGGGTTTGACAAGACAAAGGCCATTTGTTATAACTGCAAAAAACCAGGACAATTTGTCAGAGAATGCAATATGCCAAGACAGTTTAACAACAATCAAAGTCAGCAATTCCAATCAAGAAATCAGAACCAATTCCAGAACCAGTACAAACAAGGACAGTCAATATCATACAACAACCATTTCAAAAATAATCCCAATTTCAACCAGAACTACCAACAGCCTTAACAGAGCAATCAACAAGTTGTCCCCCAAAACCAAAACATCCAAAGAAATACGAATCCAAACCCTCCACATGTTCCCAACAACAACAACACCAACAGAATCAACACCAATCAACCAGTCAATCAAGGGAATGTTGTGCTTGCAGCCTACCAACAAGATGGGAACTTTGACTAGAGCAATCATGAAGATGACATAAGCAAAACAAATGTGGCTTTGATGGCTCAGACTGCAAAATGAAGCATCTTCGTCTTCTTCAACACAGGTACATTCAAACTCAGAACTTGAATTACTTGAAATCATTGAATCACTTAAGTTGAAGATAGAAAAACTTGAGAGTGAGTGCTTTAGAAAATAGAGCATGATAAATGTATATGAATCAAGTGATTTGGCCTATGAAGAAAGAGTTAAGAGCCTAGAAGAAGACTGTATGGACAGCTACATAATTCAATCAAAGTATGTCACAGAGGTTGAAGGATTGAAAAGTGAAGAGAAGGTGAAGTATACCAGGCTTCTGGTGGAAAATGAATTTTTAAAGAATCTAGTGTCAACTGGTAACACCTGTGGTATTCTGAACAAGATTAAAAAGGAAGATAAGTATAAGACTATGCCTCCACCAAAGAATTACAACTACTCTTTGAAAGTTGACAAAGAGAAAACGGAGGAATACCTTAATCAGTTCAGAGATGTCTTTCAAGACAAACTGGAATTTATTGATAACAACAAAATGGTGGAAGTAAGTGAAGATGGAGAGTTTGTGTTGAGAGAAGATGTGAAAGATGAGAAATCAGTTGGAATCCAAGTCTCTAAGGATGACTTTGATAATGAATGTATGAATGTGGATGATTTGGTTGATACAAGGGATGAAAGTTTAATTGATGGAGGTGTTAAGAAGAAAAGAAATGGAAAACCTGACTCAATTGACCAACTTCCTTTGTTGCCACCTGCTACTCCAAAAAGAAAAATAGACACTATGAGAATATAAGAAGAGAACATGTTTCATTTGACATATGTGAAGGTTCAAGAATGTCTAACGTATCTACAATGTTGTAAAGCCACCAAGCAGGGAGGTGTTGAGAAAAATCAAGAATAACAACAAAAGGAAACCAAAGGAAACTTTCTCAATTGATGAATTTATCCCAGTGTACCCTGTTTTCTCTAGTCAATAATTATTTTACATTGGTGAAGTTGAAATTGTTGAGGAGTATGGGAGAAGACAGACCAGGTTCAAAGGAAGTCTGGATGAAGTGCCTACACATATGGAGAAAATTAAATTTATGAAAGGCAAAGTTGATAGAAAAGATATCATGATTGAAGAGTTTGTGCCATTTTCAATTTGATGGGCTCAAAACTCATAAGACTATCGGTATTGAACCCCCCAGACCAAGTGAAAGGTTCAAAAAGGGAGTTTCACATGAAAAGTTCAAAGGAAAAGTATGGTGTAATAAATGTGATGAATATGGACACCACACGGATTCCTGCAATGAAAGGTTTACATACAAGCCAGTTTTTGTTCCAAATGAAATCAAGTTTGGGCAAGACTTTGGTCTGTACAAGAAGAAGTATGAAAAATACTTAAGCAAAGGGAAGAAGTGTGAGGAAGCAGAAGTGAAAGGTGAAAGTTCAAAAGCTGTGAATGAAAAGCTTACTGTGTTAGTAGAACAAAAAGTCAGAAGGACTACAGTACAACATGTAAAAGGATACATTTCCCAAAACAAATCTGAGGTTGTCATCAAGAAAAATACTCAACCAATCAGAATTGTTCAATGGGGTGATTCAAGATCAGTGAAGTCTGATGATTCAGAAAACTCACAAAGAAATGGAAAGAAAAATGACAAGAATGTGTTCTCTAAGAAAAAGGCAAGACAACCAAATTGTGATGAGCAGTTTCTGATGAAACCTGGATTTGAACCATGTGGTTTCTTGTGGAAACCAATGTGTGTTGATCAAGTCTCTAGCAGAAATGATGTGAGAGATGAATCAAATGAAAAGGATTATGTGGTGCAAGAATGCTTAAGTATAATTCCTTGTGTGAAAACACCAAGCCCAATTGATAGTGGCTATGAAACAGATGATCTGATGTGTGTGAAGTAGTCTATAAATAACCTAAGCCAAATCCCAATTCAAATGCACAAATTGTCCATGTCACTGATGATTTGCAAGTTGATTCAGCTTGCATTTCATTGCCAAACTGATCATTTTTCTTTTATATGTGCAGGAACAGTCCACACCAATCAATGAAGTATGGTATATGGAGACTGGATGTTCCAAGCACATGACATGTGACAAAAGGTCACTTGTGAACTATAAAGAGAAGTTTGAAGGCCCAGTTGCATTTGGGAGTGATGAGAATGGTGGAAAAATTGTTGGAAAAGGAATTATAACCAATGGCAAAGTGTCATTTGACTATGTGTTCTATGTAGAAGGGTTACAATATAACCTCTTAAGCATTTCCTTAATGTGTGATAAGGGTTATAAGGTTCGATTTAATGATTCACACAATTTCATCCTCAAACCTAAATTTGTAATACCTCCTGACATGATTATGATGATGGCTCCAAGGAATGGCAATCTGTATGAACTGTATATAAAAGAAGCTGCTTCTAGAGGAGGTTCCTGTTTTGTTTCCAAAGCCACTGAAAAAGAATCTAGATTGTGGCATAAAAAGCTTTGCCATGTAAACTTAAAGAATATGAATAGACTTGTGAATGGTGAGCATGTCATTAGCTTACCTATAAGAGAGTTCAAATTTGAAGACAAATGTATTTCTTATCAGAAGGGTAAGCAACCCAAGTCATCTCACAAAACAAAACTCATAAACTCAATCGATCAAGTGCTTGAAATGCTACATATGGATATTTTTGGTCCTGTGAGTGTACCAAGAATTGGTAAAAAGAGATATTGTTTAGTGATCATTGATGATTTTTCATGATTTACTTGGGTTTATTTCCTAAGTACCAAAGATGAAGCTGCTGAGTTGATTAAGGGATGCGTTACAAGGGTTGAGAACCAGTTGGATGCAAAGGTGAAGATTTTGAGAAGTGATAATGAGGCTGAGTTCAAGAATGGGGTAATGGAAGAATTTTGCAATAAAAAAGGAATTATTCAACAATTCTCTACTCCTAGAACTCCTAAACATAATGGGGTTGAAGAAATTAGAAATTGGACACTCATTGAAACTGCAAGAACCATGTTAGCATATGCTTTCTTTCCTGTTACTTATTGGGTAGAAGCAATCAACATTGCTTGCTATGTTCAGAACAGAGTCCTTCTCAACAAAAGTCAAGACAAAACTCCTTATGGGATTTTGTTTAAAAGAAAGCCCTGCATCAAGTTTCTCAAGCCCTTTGGTTGGAAATGCTCTCTATTAAACACAAAGGATTATCTCAACAAGTTTCAGTCCAAGTCTATAGATTGTTTCTTTGTTGGATATTCAACACACTCAAAATCTTATAGAGTCTATGTGAAAGACCATTTGAGTGTGATTGAATCATCTGATGTTGTTTTCAATGAAAGTCAGTTTAAAACTATTAACGGAGCAGTTTGGGTGTTTGATCTTGAGAAGTTAATCAAGTCCTTCAAGATTTATCCTGAGGACTTTGATGAAACTTATTATAAAATCAGTGTGCATATGGAATAATCTTCAAAGAAAATTGATTTGGACAAGTTGTGGTCCAAGGTTGCTGGAAAAAGACCCGGATATAGTTTCATAAAGGATTCCTCAATTGCTATAAATGAACAAATTCAAAATTAAGAACAGGTCCAAGACAATGGTAACCAGGAAAATCAAAATGACCATGTCTTGAATGAGGAAGATCCTAGCAACCAAGGTGATACTGAAGAAGCAAGAAGAAATGAATGATTTGAAGACTTGTTTTAAAGTTTGAAAATTGGAAATAATGGTGCATCTACCTCACAACAGAACAATGAAGAAACACCTGAATTTCATGATGCAACAACTGATTTGATCATTGATGAACCTGATCTCAATAACACAAATCTTGATTCTACTGTTTCTACTGATGTGATTATTCAATCCTCTTATGTTGAGAAGAATTATCCTGCTAAGAATTATGTTGAGAGTCATAAGAAGTGCTTCTGAATATGCAAACATTTGTTTGTACTCCTGCTTTCTATCCCAAATAGAACCCGAGAACATTGTTCAAGCATTGAAAGATAACAGTTGGGTAGAAGCTATGCAAGAAGAGTTGGCTCAATTCAGAGATCTGCAGGTGTGGGAACTTGTAGACAAGCCAAGAAGCAGATATGCCATTGGAACCAAATGGGTTTTCAGGAATAAAAAAGATGAAAGAGAAATTTTTATTAAAAACAAAGCAAGACTTGTTGCATTGGGATGCCTAAAAGAAGAAGGGATTGACTTTGAGGAAGTCTTTGCACCAGTTGCAAGACTTTAAGCAATAAGAATTTTCTTGGCTTATGTTGCCTCAAAGTATATAACGGTATTCCAACTAGATGTCAAATCTGCATTTTTGAATGGAAAATGAGAAGAGGAGGTGTATGTGACTCAGCCACCAGAATTTGAGGACCCTGATTATCCTAACAGAGTGTATAAGTTAAACAAAGCTTTGTATGGATTACATCAAGATCCAAGAGCTTTGTATGATGAGTTATCTAACCATCTGCTTGACAATGGTTTCCAAAGAGGAGCTATTGACAAAACCATCTTTAACAAGTAAAGAGGAAGAGATTTGCTGTTGTTACAAGTTTATGTTGATGATATTATTTTTGGCTCAACCAATGAGCAGATGTGTATGGATTTTGAAATGGTGCCAAATTCCAAGTACAACATGAGCTCTATGGGAGAAATGTACTTCTTTCTAGGACTGCAAGTTCAACAGAAAGCTAATGGAATTTTCATATACCAGTCTAAGTATGTGCAGGACATATTAGACAAGTTCAAGTGTCATGATCATAAAACTGCTTCAAATCCTATGGACACACATGAGAAAATGATTGCAGATGAAAAGGGGGAGCTAGTATATGAACATGAATACAAAGCAACAATTGGATCTCTGATGTATCTGATTGCTTCAAGGCCAGATATCATGTTTGTTGTGTGTGTTTGTGCTACATTTCAATCAAGTCCTAAGGTTTCTCTAATTAATGATGTAAAAAGGATCTTTAGATACTTGAAGGGAAGACTTGATCTGGGAATTTGGTATCCAAAGAACCATCCATTTGATCTAGTTTCCTATACAGATAGTGACTATGATGGGTGCAATATGAGTAGAAAGTCTACCTCTGGATGTTATCAATTTTTTGGTAACAGATTGGTGTTCTGGCAGTGCAAGAAACAGACTATAGTGTCGATCTCAACTGCCGAAGCTGAGTATATTGTTGCATCTGCCTGCTGTGCACAAGTCCTCTGGATTCAGAACCAAATGCTGGACTATGGTTTGAATTTTCTAAACACCCCTACTTTCATTGATAACACTGCAACATAATTTATTGTTAAGAATCCTGTACAACATTCCAAGACCAAGCACATTGAAATCAGACATCATTTTATTAGGAATTGTAGTGAAAAATGTCTAATTGAAGTTAAAAGAGTTGACACAATTGATAATTTGGCTGACCTATTCACAAAGCCACTTGATAGAACCAGGTTCAACTTTCTTCTGAAAGACCTGGGAATGACCAACTCAAATGAGGTCTGATTGATGATGTGTTCTTGTTGTGCAAACTAACAATCTTTTGAAAAGTCTTGATTGGAAGTTTGTTTGATTGATGATTGATTATGGGTTTAATGTTTGCTGATATGTGACCTAAAAGACTATTTGTGTGTATCTTAGGTGTCTTTGATACTTAAGATAATTATCAGTGAATGTATGATGTCATGATAAGTAGTTGATTTGATCTATTTGAATGTGTTCATCTTATATCTTGATTATGTGGACTATATGATATGATGATATTGTTAGGATATGCTATATTATACATCCTTGTGAAATCTTCTTGTTTTAATGATGTAATTTATATTGAGATATGAATATGTGTTTTGGATATGATTCAAATGTTTGTGTCAAAATGTGTTTTGTGTCAAAAAGTAGACGCTCAAATGAACATTATGATGTCATGATAAGTACTTGATTTGATCTATTTAAATGTGCTTATTTGATATCATGATTATATGGACTATCTGATATGATGATATTGTTAGGATATGCTAGTTATACATCCTTGTGAAATATGCTAGTTTTTATGATGTCATTTATATTGAGATATGAATATGTGTTTTGGATATGCTTCACGTGTTTGTGTCAAAATGTGTTTTGTGTCGAAAATTGGACGCTCAAATGAACATTTCCAAATAAAATTTTCCCCAAAACATTTTTGTCTAAACTAAGCAAATTCAATGGTGTTGAGACACGATAAGATTATTCAGTTCAAGCTTTGTAGAAGCTTAAGAAAGGGTTTTTAAATGAAAATTGATCCAACCCAATGGGAAATGATAGTAAATTGACTATTTGGACAATCATATGGATTTATTAGGCTAAAAAAGCACTTAGTGCAGTCATTGACATGTATGGTTGCTTTCCCATGATGTGTAAAATTTAAGGTGATATAAACATAAAGAAACTTCTGAAATTAATGTGGAGTTACATTGTTTTCTATGCATGTTCCATATACATCTATCCAAATGATGGACAGAAAAGTGAATATTCAGTCATACACAAGCCCGTTGGTATTTGGTCACCTAAAATGAAGTATCTTATTGAGAACGACAAAGAACAAATGTGAACTACTCTATATTAATAATCTTTCAACCAAATGTTGATATGTGTTTACAATTTTTTATGAAAAATGCAAACATGAGGGTTAATTCTAGAACAACAGGGGTGGAGGAAATCATATAAATCCATTAAACATTCTGAATGAAAGGCCTGCAAGTCCAACTTGCGTGGTTCGTAAGTCCAACGTTCAACCTCACATATTTTTGTAAATTTGAAAATAAAAATATAAATCTTCGAATATGTTATGTCATTAAAAATTTTGACCATATATCCGGGGGTCAGAGTCAATTCGGGGTGATCTGGAGAAAGCCAAATAAGCCTTTAGAATAGTTATGTAGCATCAAAAATCAATATGTGTTATCCATTTAGTATTATGCGTCTTAAATGAACCTTAATCAAATCACCAAGGAAATGAAATTCATGCTAAGTCTAGACCTGTTGTTAACCTGTCTATATTGTCAAAATAATGCTGAGAATGAAGT
This sequence comes from Bidens hawaiensis, assembly GCF_021521415.1. NCBI lineage: Eukaryota > Viridiplantae > Streptophyta > Magnoliopsida > Asterales > Asteraceae > Bidens > Bidens hawaiensis. The sequence continues at coordinate 308,424 of NW_027492438.1, read as the reverse complement.
ATTGAGAAGCAACTTAGTCAATATGATCCCACGTTGAGATCTTTTCAGAATAAGATAGAAAAGGATTTGAAAGGAAAGATAGCTGAAATTTGATCCTTTAATGCATCATTTGCTCTTAAACAATGATCTTTAATGATAAAACTATTTGATTTTTGGTTAAAGTCAAAAAGAGATGCATTTTACCTTAAATATGTGTGAATATGTAAGTTCGAGTAAGGTTTGATGAATTTCACCCTTATCGGGCAAACTTAGATGATTTTGTCTAAGTTTAAACATTTCGAGCATGCTTTGATGTTTTACATATTTTCGGGCAGACTTAACTATTTTTAGTTGATGTTTAGCTCTTTCTGGCAGTCTTGAAATTTAAATATATGTGGTTATGATTCGAGCAAGATTAAATGATTTCTGAATTTACTAGCAAACTTAACTGTTTTATTGGATTTTTAGGTCATTCTAGCAAGCTTTACAGTTGTTTATGCTATCTCTGGCAAGCTTTAACAAGTTCAAGTTATTCTAGCAAACCTAGGTGTTTTCTAAGATATTTGACTTATTCTAGCAAGCTTTACATTTCAAAATGTTGAATATGAATTTCCTAGAAAGCTTTGATATTATAGGCCATTCTAGCAAACTTTATTCTTTTGTTTAATTGTTTGAGATATTCGGACAAGCTTGATGATTATGTATGTGCTTAAATGACTTATTCATAGTTACTAGTACACTTCGTGTTTAGGGCATAATTTTACATCTTAGGATAGACAAGTCTTCTCTAGCACACTTTGCACTTCTAAAATTGTTTTGGGCACACCTTTGTGAGTGTTGAAGAACTTGAATGAATATTTGTTAATTGTTTTACACTTACGGGTAACGTTTGTGAAATGTTTAGTTATTCAAGCAAGGCTGACTATTAGAATTATTTCTAAGTTGTTATTTTTGGGTATATTGACTGATTCCTAGCAAGGTTTCCTATTTGATGATTTATACTTGATTATTTGTCTTGTGATTTATTTCTCGAGCAATCTTGTATTTCAAGTAAGCTTCTTTCACTTTACTCTCTTAGATTTAATTTTAAACTTTATAATTTCTAAACAAATTCTGGAACGAGCAAGGTTGTTAAAATGTGTTATACCTAGCAAGCTATGTGACAATTTGTCACACCCTCAAAATCCGCTAACGGAGTTTTACCGTCAGAGGGTGTGAAATAACAGGATCGAAGCCATTAGTTATATGAAACACCATTATTAAAGTCTTTTAAAGCAAACAAAGACACACAAGTCTTAAGTAAATGTTGAAGCGTAATCTTTAAAGTAAATTGTTGCGTCACACAGGACGACTTAAAGCAACAGTTATCATGATAAAATGAAAAGGGAATTTAAATCATAAACGTATAGCGTATGTGTCCTAAACCGCTCGCCCACCTCGGCACCCTGAGATAAACATACTAAAAGTGTCAACACAAGGTTGGTGAGTTCACAGGTTTAAGTAAATTAAGCGTTGCGTTTTAGCATTACCAGATAGAGTTATGTCAATATATATCAATAGGTAGATAACCTATCAAGCATGTATTACTAAATGTTCGACACCAAAGTTGACTGATTATACGTTTTCCTTGCCACCATGTCAACCACGACCATGGTAATGTGTTAGCCAATATTACACCCACTCGACCTACAGTCGAGTTTAGAGTTGGGAGGGGTTTGTCAAACCCAGTAGTACTACTCAACACTGACTCGCTATTATCGAATATTAACCGGTTCGACTGTTCAGAAGGAATTAGTTGGTTCGTTGCCACTTAGCCTTACAAGTGATATATATAGAGTAACAAAATCTAAAGCGTTGGAGTATGTTATCTCCCCCTAATAAAAGCGTTAAAGAGTAAAAGGGGTCGTGAAACTCACTGTTTGCGAAGTTATCGAAGTCCGGAAAAAGCGTAAGTAACAGAAATCCTCACTATTGCTCTAAAACAAAAACAAGATTTCTAAATGTTTTGATCCACGAGTGAGTCTCTAGACTTGACACACAAAAGTTATGCATGAGATGTGGTCGTATTACGTTTGTGAAACAAGTGCGACTCGAAAAACACGTTGGTGATAAGTCACGGGTGTGATCAAGTATTGTGTTAAATGTTACTACAATGAATTTTCAGTAAAATATCTACCACAAGGGCAAATATGTCAAACACAATTCAAACATCAATCAAACAATCACTTTTCATATTTCAATCAAGAATTCAGCATCTAATTTACCGACACAGAATTTAACACGTCAAGATTACTCTATTTCACTTATCATAAGATGTAGATAAAATCACCAAAATTTACCACAAAATCACACGTGAGTTAGGTTTCTAAAAAAATTTTTATTATACTTTTAGAACATACGGTTTTATCACAAGAATCAAAACAACACAGTAGGTACACAGCAGTCATTATCATGCGCAACAAAAAGTTCTTGACTAGTCTCGTTACATGGTTAATCCAATTAATACAAGGCCAATTGGGTTAGATTCCACACTCAATTTATTAACTTCCATAAGTAGAATCAACTCAATTGGTCTTGTCGTTTGCGAGATATACAATTAGCAAAACAACCTATAAGAAGGTTTCCCGAATCAGAACTGTACAACCAATTTATAAATTAATAAAAAGTGACTTCCACACGTTCAAAAATTAGAAACTTTGATTCTTTAGAAACTAGACTCGACCTTCTACATCATAGAATTGATAATAACTTTAGAACATATAATTAACATCAAGTTACTGCCGTTTTAACATGCATTTCTGATTCTGTCCAACATCAGTTTTCATCAAACTTCAACAAACTACTAACCTATGAACAATTAATCATGCATACAACCCTGTAGACTCATAATCCATCAACCATGCATCTCAATTACACTTTTCATATACATTTAGGGTTTACTCAAAAATTCAATTTCAAAGAAACATGTGATTAACAATCAATAACAATACAACTAGTCATCAATTCACTAGTGTTCATCAACAACACAACAATAAACCCTAACTCATCAATATTAAATAACTTTAAAATTAAGGGTATATGATTAATATGCTTATTGATGCAAGTAATCGATAGAATGGACTAGATAGAGTGTTTATTTTACCTAGTTAGCACCTTGGATCTTCAAACAACTTGTAAAAATATCTTGTATGTATGTGTGTGTGTGTTTCGGCAGATCAAAGGGGGGTGGCTGTCGTCGCAAGGGAGAGAGAGAGAGGTGGGGAGGGATTAGAGTTGGGTAAATAATTTGTTTAAATATTATTAATTATATTACATGTTACACATTGCACCCTAAACTTCTAGTTATCTTAATTCTATCACAACTAGTTTATTTCCCCATGAAATAATGTTAAACAATGCAAGCACGTAGTCATATATAAACATAACACGTATCTATAACAAGTACTTGTTTATATTATTTATTGTTTGTTCACCAACGGTTTGAGTCGACTCGTGTGTTGTTCGGTGAAACTCCGAAAGACTATTTTCTTAATGATTGTCACATTTAATTTAAACTCTAATTAAATGCAATGAGAAATTCGTTAACTGGAATGACATAGATCGTGTGATCCTGAGTTTGAATTAACGGAGTTCGGGTTAACGGAGTTAACTTGAAATTGCCGAGTGTCACACAATTAACTTTTTCGGGCAAGCTTTTCTAAATGTACTTTATCGAGCAAGGTTTTAAATGGGAAATTTTTAAATAAGATATTTTAATGTATGACAGCTTTTTCCCACAAAATGACAAAAAACATTTAAAAACCACTTTCAAAATATATATCAGAGGCCGTTAGTGAGTTTTCATGCCTCACTTCTCTCTCCATACACTTTTGCAAATTGCTCCTACTCTCGTTTCTAGAATAACAACCGCCTTCTTATTTTTCCTAACCCTAAATTAACCATCCCCTAAATTACGACTCGGTAAGCATTAATTGAATGATTTCCGACACCGATTGTGTGGAATTGGGCACTTAATTTTCATTTAAACCAACTCTCTGTTTATGTGTAGGTTATTAATTTGTCGAAGCACAGGTTCAAAAGTGTCACACCCTCAAAATCCACTAACGAAGTTTTACCGTCAGAGGGTGTGAACTAACAGGATCGGATTCATTAGTTATAATCAAACCATAAAACAAAGTTTCAAAACCATGAAAACGTTTACGAGTAATTAAATGCGGAAGCGTAAAAACCATAGAAACCAATGTTGCGTCACGCAGGACGACTTAAAACCCAATGATAACAGTTTAAAATAAGTTTGCATTATTAAAAGTGTTTCAAGCAATGCATGATCCTAAACCGCTCGCCCGCCTCGGCTACCTGAGAATAACTTACTAAAAGTGTCAACACAAGGTTGGTGAGTTAACAAGTTTATATAAAATAAAGTGTTTAGCGTTTGCGTTCAGCGTTTTGCGTTTTGCGTTACAGCGTTTTGCGTTACCAGATAGTGTTATGTCAATTATATATCTATAGGTAGCTAGCCTATAAAACAAGTATCACTAAGTGTTGGACACCGAAGCTGACTGTTTATCATTTGCCTTGCCACCAGGTCTATCCCGACCATAGTATGTGTTTATCCAAGATTACACCCACTCGACCTCCAGTCGAGTTTAGCGTTGGGTGGGGTTTGTCAAACCCAGTAGTACTACTCAACAATGACTCGCTATTATCCAATATTAAACGGTTCAATGTGAATGAAGGACTTTTGTTATTGCGTTTGCCACTTAGTCTTTACAAGTGATATACAATCTATATTAACAAAATCTTAAATGCGTTTTCGGAGTATGTTATCTCCCCCAAGTGAAAAGCGTCTGAAAACAGTTTAAAAAGGGGAAAGTGAAACTCACTGTTTGCGAAGTATTCCCAAAATAATTCACCAAGATGCGCGTCACAGAAAAACTCTCTCTAGCGTTCTAAAACAACAAAGAGATTTTTCTAAGTGTCGGAATATTATCGAGTCTCTAGACCCGGCACATAATACCTATGCACACAACATGTTTCGTGTTTCTTTTGTGAATCGTGTGTGACTTTAACAAGTTTATTTGTGATACGTTACATGTGTAAGCAATTATTTACGTGTCATGTATTCATAATGTATATCACTAGCAATTACTCCCCGTAAAGGCAATTTGGTCAACACATAACAATTAACTAGCCATTATTCCCCACGAGGGCAATTTGGTCAAATCATGACAATCAATTAGCAATTATTCCCCGCAAAGGCAATTTGGTCAAAACATAACAATTATATAGCAAGTATCATGTTTCATGCATTTTCACAAACTTCAGCATCTAGTTTCACCGAGACAGAAATTCTACTTGAAAGATTGTACTATTCCACCAATCATAGCATCTCAATTAATTTACCAAAAATCATCAAAAAAGCATATATGTGTTAGGTTTCCAGAACATATTTTATTTTATTTTTATTTGTAGGTTCCCAGCCGGATCTACACGAGATATCACGTACTACGCAGGTGCGGAATCCCTACGTAAGACGTTACGAGAATAGAAAGCAATACGATTAACACACGATAATCAAACACGTTGTATACCAACCTTAAACACGTGATACGAAGATCACTTGATTACAGACTCTCTCTGACTCGAATACACGAAAACTGTAAAACTGAATTCAATATTAATAAGCCGTAACAGATGGCTTATATAATCACGACAACTTCGCCTGGCATGTTCAGGCGAAGTTGTCACTAACTTCGCTTGTCTAACAAGTTCGCCCATATCAGCGAACTTGTTAGCAACTTCGCTTATACAAAACATAAAACATTACAAACGCAATTACAAACACTAGACACTGAACTACTGACATTATGCACCAACAGACTCCCCCTTGGCAGTAGCTTCATCTCTTTAGCTTCAAACACGTGTCTTGTAATCTTCAATCTTGTATCTTTACGCATGCACTCCTTCTCTAACACAAACCGACACAACTCTTTGATATTTCCTCGCTTCATCTTTCCAAGCAGGAATATAAAAGATTTTCTTCTCATTGAGCACCTGCAGATCAGCTTGCGATAAGTTTACCAAATGCATCGGATCGTAAACTCTTAGAAGCTCTTGTTCATCCTCGTCTTCCATCACTGCCTCAGCTATCTCACAATCTACAAACCACCACTTTAGGTCTTTAGGCACATCCTTGGGCATAAGCTTCATCGGTACTTCTTTCAAACACCGGATCGGTTTATAGTTCATGACCATCCAAGGCTTTCCATCAGCTCTCAAACCTCTATCCTTGTCTTCAACAAGTTTTCCCTTCTGTGGTTTTAACAGCTCAAATTTCTTCTCTTTTATACTTTCTTTCCATACAATTTTCCCAATAACTCTAGCCATATTATCATCACTTCGATTGATTAACCCCAATCTGGCTAAGTCTTTCACTTCACATTCCGGCAGTGTATTCAACGATCTTAACAGTCTTTTAAAATACTGAACACCGTCATACCTTTTAATCACGAAGAGCCTCAACTGCTCATCATAGATCCAGCAAATAATCCCTTTCTTCGCTTCAGCATAGCCTTTAATATTGTAACTCTTCTTAAACATTGTAGGGACCGCCGGTTTCTTCGTTTTGACGAACCACTGAGCATAGCCTTCCTTCAACCTAGGCTGCTCTTCCCATTCAGTCTCATCATTTGCCATCTCATTACCCATATCGGCTTTCTCAACATCTGGAATGTCATGCTCCACATTCTCTTCTACTATCTCTCCCTCTTCAATCTCATAATCAATCACAATATCTTCTCCAATCTTTTCTATCACATCACTTGGCAATACATCATCATCACCTACCAAGCTATCATCCATCTCTTCTACGTCCACCACCACCACATCATCACCACCAACTGCAGATGTCTACTCCCCCAGAGTTGTGGAAGTTCCAAGAGCTTGAGTAGTTCTTGGTAGCTCACCACCTGCATCTTTCGACGCATTGGGATCATCGTCTCTATCATTCCTTCTCTTCGTCCTCAACTCGTCGCCTTTACAGCTCGTCTCCCCCTGAGATGCCAAGAACTCCTTCCGAGCATCTGTGATCTTTCCATGTTCTACCAGCAGGGACGACTGCATCTGATTCTCTGCAACTAGGCCTTGAATAGCCTGGGTCTGGATAAGATTCACCCTTGATTGTTCTGCCACGACCCGTTCAAGTGTAGCTATTCGTTCTGAGTCTGAGAGGGTTGCATCGAAATCGAACCTCATATGTGAAATGTCTTGAGTGTACTGAGGAGGGATTTCCGATGTCACTGGGACCTCAGAAGTAGAAATAGACGTAACCGCAGGTGGTATCGTCACCGATAGCCCTTAAGTGGACACAACAGTCGACTCAATAAAGCTTGCCACGACCTCCGATGGAGTAACAGTCAGAGGCGGCAACGAAACGATCACAGGAGTCGAAAGTTGGAAAGTAGTGGGTGGGAGGCCAAATGTAGACGATGTAGCAACTACGGGAACACCCGTAGCGCTTGGCCTAGTAACCTGTAGAGATGAGGGAACCATTGTCATACCGGATAGTGCTGGTGGAGTGAAACGTACCACCCTAGAGCTCTCACCGGCTCCTGATCCTGCACCTATCCGTTCCCTTCTTGACCTTCTTATCAACTGTTGTACCTCTTCCTCAAAGTCTGACTCGTCATCATCATCTGTTCTCTTTCTTTTCCCATGTAGTCTTTCTCGAGTCACCATAATCCTTCTCGCCTCTGCCACTTCATCATCAGAAACTGAGCCAGCCACCGTTGTAGCTGCCCTAGTAACATGCACAGTCGAGGCACGTTTAACTGGGACCTGAACGTTCTCCTCTGGATCCACCCGATCCATATCAAAGAATCCTTGACCACCAAATTCTGCATCAAGGTCCACTTCCTCCTCCGGTGACACAACAGGAGCAGCAGGTATAGCTTGAGGTGCTCCTACCTGTTGTGGTGCCGGGTCCCTAAACTCATCCCCATGAGCAGGCACATACTCCGGGTTGATTAAATACCCAAAGAGTGGAGTATGGCGAGGACGAAGCTCAGGTTTGCTCCTCGCACTGGAGTATCGACACTGGGCAAAGATCCGTTTGTTCACACTCTCTACATATCGGATCGGACGACGCTGAGGAAGTGTTGGAGCAACATGATTCAAGATCATTTGAAGGAATCTTGGATACATGATGAACCGCTCACGCGCCATCGCTCTTTGTTGACGATCAATCTCGTAAAAGACCATCTGACTAAAGCTGAATCGCTTGTTGTATGTCAGAGCAGTCATCGCTGACAGCATGGTCGCGCCCATGCCATCAGTGCCCGCCTTTCTCCCTGACATGCATACTATCATAACATGCATGAGAAAGCGCCACTGGTCAAGCAGAAATCCCTTCCTTCTCTGCGAATCCCCCAAGGGACCAGAATAACCCATCCTCAAAAATGCCCCATCGCGGAAAGGAGCTACAAACTCCGTCGGGTCATCCCTTGTTTCGTTTCCAAACCGCAGAGCCGCCCGGATATGTTCAGAAGAGAACTGAACAATATGATTGTTGACGATTGCGCGCATCACCGGGGGTTCGACTCTACAGTCGTATTCCACGGTCTGCCAGAAATCCTCAATGTTGGGTAAGGATATCGGCAGAGTTGCTGTAATGGCGTGGAATATCCTCGAGCGTAAAAGGAATGTGATGATTTCGCTGAAATCATCAACTCCGCTCGCTTCCGGGTCTAAGGTGATATACATGTTGTGACCCGGGAAGAACTGTCTTTGTTGATCACCTCCGTCATCACCGCCTGCACCACCTGCTCCAGCAATAGTAGCCATATCTGCAACAAACAGGTTAAGTTAGATAAACGTCAAAACGAATCACAAGTTCGCCTGTTACCATGAGCGAAGTTGTGATCAATTATGTATAGGCGAAGTTAAAGGTGAGGCGAAGTTGGGAAACAACTTAGCTTCAACTTGAACTTCGTCTTAAAAAAGTTAAGTAAAATGGTCCAGGCGAAGTTACGGATAACTTCGCCTAATCACAACATCGCCTCATAAACTGTTTCAAAATCAATAATCAGGCGAAGTTAAACCTCAGGCGAAGTTACGGATAACTTCGCCTAAACTGTAACTTCGCCGAATACGAATCGGCAACAGTTAAGGTTGTTGAACGACGTGTAGATGATGATTTCGGAGATCGAGGACTCCGAAATACATGATTTTATGAAGGTTTATACGTTCAAGTGGTTTACTATCACGTAAAAACAAGTTTGAAAAACGGGTTTTTAGGTTCAAATAATCGAGGTCACGAAACGGGTCATATCGACCTGTGATAATCATTAACGACAATGATTATACGAATATGGACCCCTACACACCTTTAATCGACAATGAAATCGAGAAAGAAACACAGAATGATTGATGACAAAAGAATCGATAAGTTCGCCGAGGTTTCTGTGAGTATAAGTTCGCTGGATTTTGAAATAAATGAACAGTTTGACCTTTAGAGTCCTTTATATAGGGTCACAGATGTATCGGCGAAGTTGTGGATAACTTCACCTATCAGGCGAAGTTATGCAGAACTTCGCTGAAATTAAAAATTTTTCAAAACAAACCCCATAATTTGAACAATTTGCAATTAAGTTTTAAAAACTTCCTTTAAAGTGTTAAATGAAACGATCAAGACCAAGTAACCAGGTATAAAATCATACAACTACAAAAATAGAAAAACTTTTAAAATAAAGGTACACGGGATCAAATTTCAGTCTCGACAGGGAATACCATGTTTTAGAAAAGATCCGAACAGGAATCATACTAATTTCGTGACTGTCACACAGATCCGTGTTCAGCTGTATTATGACATAAAGAAACAGGTTGTAAGCAGGTAATCTACTTAGAATGGTTTTCATCGTTTCTGTGATACGAGTTAGGTTCAATTAAACTCAAAACTTAAGTGGGCAACAACTCAGAGATTATGATGCCTCCTATCTATTCTCAAAGCGTATTTGGCTTTCCCCAAGTCACCCCGAATTGACCTTGACCCGTAGTGTCTGATAAAGTAGTAATTACTCTTCGATCTTAGACTCTGCTTCCCGTTCACCTTCTTGTGTCTTGATTGATAATCATTAGCATTATGAACTCTAAAAATTTTTTTTTTTTTTTAATCTAACATTTATATAAACAATTTCAAATAGAAAATAACTGCAAGTCCCGAATCTGGATCACTGCAGTGTCTTGACACGCTAACTTCACGGGAATCAGAGCACTCACGGGCTCGTGTATGACTGCGTAATCGCTTTTCTGCCTATCATTCGGAAAGATATGTATGAAGACACGCACAACTCTTAAGGAGTTTTCACAAAAAATCGAGTAGATTTAGTTAGTATCACTTCTACTTCTACGCACCATAAAAAGCTACCATGACATACAATGACTGTTCTAAAGACTTTTAAGCCTAATAACTTCACTAGTTAAGCACACAGAATCAGTATATCTATCACTTTCCAAGGTTGGATCAATTTTCTGTTAAACAAAGTAAAGTGACTTCTTACGAAGTAGTAGACTTGAAAAATAATTTCATCTCCCGAAAAGAAAAATTTAACTTCTATCGCCCCGACCAAATCAAAGTCTTCAGGTCAACGGCTATCCCGAAGATCCAATGGATCAGCTGGACCGACCACATACTAGTATGTGTCCTTCTAACTAAGTATGATCGACTAATTTTAAGCGAAAGAAAGAAAACTCATCATAAACCGCCCCGGTCACTTTCAGTCATCTGGTTAATGGCTATCCTCATATTCTACAAGTAGAAATGAGGACCAACCATATCCTAAGACATGTCCTTCAAACTAAGGAAGACCGACATAATTCTAAGCGATAGTGACGTTTTTTTTTTTTTTTTAATCAAACACAAAGCATGGTTACTCAGGATTGATCATCCCATTCAGCTCAACAAGGTTTTGAAATCTAGTTTTGTCAAACGCTTTCGTGAATAAGTCAGCGAAATTATCTAACGTAACAACCTTTTCGAGCTCAATCAGCTTCTTCTCAGCACAATCCCGTATAAAATGATGACGTATGTCAATTTGTTTAGTTTTACTGTGCTTTACGGAATTGTTAGTTACTGAGATAGCAGCAGTGTTATCAATGCAAATAGGAGTAAGTGAGAAATTCAGACCATAGTCGCGCAACTGTTGTTGAATCCAAAGAACCTGGGAGCAGCAGTTGGATGCTGCCATGTATTCTGCTTCACAGGTTGAAATTGCGACTGAAGTCTGCTTCTTGCATTGCCACGACACCAATCTGCCACCAAGAAACTGGCATCCACCAGTTGTAGATTTCTGACTCTGATTGCACCCTCCATAATCAGAATCTGTGTAAGCGACTAGCTCCAAGTCTCCTCCTCTCGGGTACCACAACCCCAGCTTCGGCTTGCCCGTGAGATACCGCAGTATCCTCTTTGCACCCTTCAAATGAGATTCTTTTGGGTTTGCCTGAAAGCGTGCACAAAGACAAACAGCAAACATTATATCAGGCCTAGAAGCAGTTAAGTACATTAAAGAACCTATTATAGCCCGATATTGTGTTGGGTCCACGTCTGCATCGTTATCTGAATCAGCACCCAATTTGTGATTGACGCAGACTGGAGTATCATATGGAGTGCTGTCCTCCATCTTGAAGCGTTTGAGAACATCATGGACATACTTTGTCTGATGAATGAACATCCCGTCTTTCTTCTGATCAACCTTCAATCCTAAAAAGAAAGTTAGTTCACCCATAGCGCTCATTTCAAATCTCTTCTTCATGACGGCCTCAAACTCCTGACACATGGTGACCTTTGATGCAGCAAGATAATGTCATCCACGTAGACTTGCACCAGCAGAAAGTCACTTCCCTTTCTCCTGAAGAACAACGTGCTATCAATCTTACCTCTTTCAAACGCATTCTCAAGCAAGTAATCGGATAACGTTGAGTACCAGGCACAAGGTGCCTGATGTAGTCCATACAGCGCTTTACTTAGCTTGTACGCGTGATCGGGAAAGTCAGGGTCAGGAAAACCCGGAGGTTGCTCAACATACACAACCTCATCGACTTTACCGTTTAGGAACGCGCTCTTCACATCCAACTGAAAAACTTTCATCTCCTTATGAGCAGCAAATGCCAAAAACAGTCGAATGGCTTCCAATCTTGCCACAGGAGCAAACACCTCATTGTAATCAATCCCCTCTTGTTGATTAAAGCCTTTAACAACCAGCCTCGCCTTATTCCTGATAACAACCCCTTTCTCATCTCTCTTACATTTAAAGACCCATTTTGTGCCAATCCCAAGCACATTTCTTGGTTTTGCGACCAAGTTCCATACTTCCATTTTCTTAAAATGAGCTAACTCTTCTTGCATGGCTTCGACCCACGAGCTGTCCTTAAGAGCCATTTGATAGTTCTTTGGTTCAATCTGGCTGATAAAGCAGGTGTACAAGCATTCGTTGATAATGCCCGTGTCTTTAATGCTTGTGTAAACACAGGTGTGCTCATTCAAGCTTTGTCTTGTTTGTACACTGGCGGACAGATCACCTATCACATTCTCCAACGGGTGATTTTTGTGAATTTTCGTAGTCGGAACCGAACTGACATTTAGATTATCTTCCAAGTTCGAAGATAGCTCATCCATGGTTGATTGATGTTGAGAGTGAAACAGGTTGATGAATTCCTCTTCAGTAGAGGCAGCAGGGGTATTGACAGCATTTGACGAGGAAGGCTGACATTCATCATACTGTGATCTTTGCACCAAAGTGTCTTCCTCATCGCATATCATCTTCGTAGCAATTCGTTCCTCATCTTCTGCAAAATCCAAATAAGGCATGTTAAAAGATTTAAAAAGTCTATCATAGTCAAAAACCCCAGCGGGTCCCGTGCTTGGTTTTGGTGATTTGTAACTTGTGATATCAGTGTTACACACCACCTCAACCTTGCTGGTCGATGTATTAAAGACCCGTCTGTTGGGAGTCCCAACAACGTATCCGACTAAGATTCCTTCGTCGGCTACTTCACCAAATTTTGAATTGGTCTTTAATATCGAGCACGGGGACCCGAATGGTTCAAGACCACTCAAGTTGGGCTTTCTCCCATGCATTAGTTCATAGCAGGTTTTATTTAATCTTTTAACAGTTAACACTCAATTAAGGATATAACAGGCTGTAGCAACAGCTTCAGCCCAGAACACCACGGGAAGTTTCGAATCAGCCAGCATGGTCCTGGCTCCTTCAATCAAAGTCCTGTTCTTCCTCTCAGCCACTCCATTTTGTTGCGGAGTATACGGTGCGCTGTATTGGTGTTCAATCCCCTTCTGTAAGCAGAAGATCTCCATCTGATAGTTCTGAACTCAGTCCCATTGTCACTCCTGATGTATTTAACTCTTTTTCCCATAATGTTCTCAACTTTGGTAATCAAATTTATTACCATCTGAACAGTTTCATCCTTCGACTTCAAGGAATATACCCATGAGTATCGAGAAAAATCATCAGTAATCACCAAGCAGTACGATGTTCCTCCTAGACTTTTTACATTCACGGGACCGAAGAGATCCATGTGAAGTAATTCTAGGGTACTGACAATTGAATTGACCTTCTTGGTGAGATGGGATTTCTTGTGTTGCTTTCCCTTCTTGCATGTAAAGCATTTGTCTTCGAAGTTGAAATTCTTCAAGGGAACCCCCAACACAAGCCCATTTTTGACAAGGTAGTTCATCTTACGAAGATGAATGTGCCCCATTCTCCTATGCCATAATTCGGACTCTGATTCGGTCAATTTCGACAAAAGACACGATTCTTCAGTGGCCATTTCAGTAGACCTCATATCAATGATATACGTATTCTTCACTCTCGGAGCCTTCATAACAATCCAGTCCTCTGGTATCTTAAAACCAGGATACAACACTATCGCCTCATTCTTCGTGAAATGCACGGTATAATCCTTGTCACATATCTGCGAAACACTCAGCAGATTGTGCTTCAGTTCTTCAACAAAGTTAACTTTCTCTAGCGTCATCTTCCCGTTAGTCACAGTCCCAATTCCTGTGATTTTTCCACCGCTCTCTCCTGCGAAACTCACTCTCCCACCTTGAACAGGTTTCCAGTCTTGTAACAATTTCTTGTTACCCGTCATGTGCCGGGAACAGCCGCTGTCCACAACCCATTGATTCTTGGCAGCCCTGTTCAACTGTTCCTGCACGATTAAAGCAAATTATTAGAATCTTGGGACCCAAGAGCTCTTGGTCTTGGGTCGATACATCCCGTACCTTGGCTGTCCAAAGTTAGTATTATAATCATTTCTGTGAGTCCTAACAGGATACCTTCTTGTGGCTTGTCTATGAGGCCATTCCAACCGTCTTGAATTAAATGAATTATTAGTTATGGTTTGGGTGTTACCAGTGAAAAACTGAGATCTATTTCTTTGAAAACCTGGATTAGTCCATTTTCTGAAATTCGATGGGTTTTCAGTTTTTATCATTAAATTGATTACTGTTAGCTCTTTTCTCAGATTTTAAAGGCCTCACACCTCTGAATTTTTGCTTCAGAGGGCAATCAGCAACAAGATGTCCTTGTTGATTACATCTAAAACAACACATGTTTTCAACTTTCTTATCAAAAGTTGTCTTAGATGTTGAGGCTGTATTACTGCCCGTTTGTCTCACATATGGTGGGACATACGGGTTTAGTGGAGACTTCTTTTCAGATGTTTTCTTTTTCTCTCCACTTTTTGGTAACACTTCCTCTTGATTTGTCTCACTCGACTCAGAAGACTTGTCCGAGTTAGATGAGACAGGACTCGGAGCAGAGATTTTAACACTTGCAACAGGCTTACTAACTTCTGGTTCTTTAGCAGTAACTGGAACTGTAACTGTCTGACCATAGTCAACATCGACAGATTTCTGATTACAAGGGTTAAAGGTGTAATTATGATTGAAAGGTGGTGGAACTTCATGATAACCAATTCCTCTCCTTTTTGGAGAACCTTGATCACTAACAAGGTGATCAAGTATAGCGGAGGAATTTCTGAATTGTTCCAGTTTCCTGTTAAGTTCCACCACTTTTACCTGGTGATCAGCTATCTGTTTTTCTCTTTCAGCTATTAGTTTGGTTTTTTCTTCTAGAATCTCATAGCTAAGATCAATCATATTAATTTTTTCAGCAAGCTTTGCTTTAAGACTTTTAATATCTGTTTCACTAGCTTTAATTTTTACTTTGTAACTATTTTCTCTAGCTTTAGTGAAGTGATGATCTTCTTTTAAAGTTTTATATTGCGCATCCAAACTAACAAACTGATCAGTTAAAGTTGTCAGTTGTTCAGACAGAAGTTCACACTTAGCACAAGGGAGTTCGGTACTTACCTCGGAGAGCTGGTCTGCTACATCTGCATGTACGCTTCATCTTCGCCAGTTCCCTTCTCACTATCTGCATTTTCGATGTTTGCCAAGTTGGCCTGTTCAAATACTTCTTCAACATGCAGATTCCAGTTGTATTCTTCGTTCTGTCTGGAAATCATGGCTCTATAGTCATTACCACTACCACTTTGCTGTGTAGATCTGTTCTGACTGCGTTTACACGTTCATTCTTGCATTCTTTTGCAAAGTGGCCATTCTGCTGACAGTTGTAGCAGCGAACCTTCGACTTATCAAACCCTGGCCTCTCACCGACAAACTTCCTGCCAGTCTTCTTCATGAACCTCTTTACCCTTCTCACTATCATGGCCATTTGCCACTGCAGATCCATCTCCTCCAGATCATCAGCATCGATCTGGTCATAGTCTTCATCCAAAACTGCAGGATCAACGATCTTACCCTGAATGTAGTTTCTCATAAGAAGCAATAAAAGATGCATAGAGAGCAAACTGCTGTTCAGCAGATTTGACACTCATGGGCATCTTCGAGTAGTTGTTGTTTGAAACACTCGGGGAATAACTACTCTTGTTCGCTTGAGGTTGAGAAGCATTTGACCCTCCAGCAACATAGCACACATCACCATTCAAGTTGAGAGATATATGTCCCTCATGTGTTGAGCTCGCGCCTGACTCTCCCTTAGAGTAATAAGCAGATGATTCCGTTTTCGAACTTGATCCAGAGTTAACCTTCGCACCATACATACCCGGATCTTGAACCTGATCGGTTGGTGTCTCCTTTCGTACCATGTTCAGTTCAAACGTTTTTAGCTTGTTAACTGCTGTCTCCAGGTCATAGTCAGCAAAGTCTTTATCTTCTCTCATCAACACTGTATACATCTCCCATTTTGGTGGGAGAGCATCAAGAAGCTTCTCAACAATCTCATCTTCTTTGTATGCGATTGAATAGTTGCTGAGTTCAGTCATCAGATGGTAATATCTGGTGATGATATCATCAAGTGATTCGTTTTTCAGATACTTGAAGACCGAGAATTGGGTTTTTAGAAGTTTAATCTTCGAAGCACGAATTCCCACATTGCCCTCAAAACGGTTTTCAAGAGCTTCCCAAAGCTCTCTAGCAGTCTTGTACTTTCTGAAAGTGTGCAGAATCTCTTGTGGAAGAGCCATTGTAATTGCTGCATGAGCTTTACTTTCTGCCTCATACATCTTCTTCTCTTCATCTTCCATTTCTTTGTACTTCTTGATCTGATCACGACCTTCATACTCAGTAGTAGGTGGAATGTAACCATCTTGTATGCATACCCACATCTTCGCATCTTGATACTTGACATATTGTTCAAAACGGTCTTTCCACGCTACATAATCAGTTTTCTTAAGCATCTTGGGTGCTTTTGTAGCCGAACCTGCTTCTACTTCCATCTTTACTAATTCGGTAATGTTTATCGAAGACATCTTTCTCAAAACTCAAAGAAATCCGAAAATCAAAAATTTTATTTTCAAACAGCACAGTAGGCGAAGTTGTGGATAACTTCGCTTAAAGCTTAACTTCGCGTGAATTTGTAACGTCGCTCACTTTCTTAAATTCGCCGGATTGGCGAAGTTGAGAATAACTTCGCTTAAGTTGAGCGAACTTGGGAGGTAGGCGAAGTTGTGGGTAACTTCGCTTGAGGTGAGCGAACTTGAAGAGGTAGGCGAAGTTGTGGATAACTTCGCTTAACCTTATATCTTCGCCGAAACCCTAGTAACAGTGACGGCAACTTCGCCTGATGAACACGAAGTTTCTGCAGATTAGATTTATGGGATTTTCGAGGTTTGTGAAGGTGTTATGGGTTGTTTAAGCTTGTAGGAGATGAGTATGACACAAAAACTCAGAAAACTCGTCCCGCGAATAGTCTAACGGAACGATTTCTATACCCGCGTGATAATCCCGAACCACACAATCGAGCAAATGCTCTGATACCAATTGTAGGTTCCCAGTCGGATCTACACGAGATATCACGTACTACGCAGGTGCGGAATCCCTACGTAAGACGTTACGAGTATAGAAAGCAATACGATTAACACACGATAATCAAACACGTTGTATACCAACCTTAAACACGTGATACGAAGATCACTTAATTACAGACTCTCTCTGACTCGAATACACGAAAACAATATTAATAAGCCGTAACAGATGGCTTATATAATCACGACAACTTCGCCTGGCATGTTCAGGCGAAGTTGTCACTAACTTCGCTTGTCTAACAAGTTCGCCCATATCAGCGAACTTGTTAGCAACTTCGCTTATACAATACATAAAACATTACAAATGCAATTACAGACACTAGACACTGAACTACTGACATTATGCACCATCATTATTCCACATAGATTTCTCATAATGATCAAAACATTACAGAAAACTTGTTAGGACCGATCGGGAGACGGTTTCCCCAACGATTCTCGGGGGCTACGTGTTAGAGTGCGGAATCCTACTAACACGGCGACTCGGTGGTAATCAACGACACAAACGGTAGCAATTCCTAGGATGATATGACGACCAGGTGCGGAGGAAAGGACCGAAGGGGTTGACGGGCAGAGAGGATTTCCGGGGAACAGGTCGGCTGTGTATGTGTGTTATGTGTGCTCTCTTCTGAAAATCCCTAAGTAACGTTTATATATCGAAGACTCATTCGATCGGATGAGTCTCTCATTCGATCGAGGTGAAGCTTTGTTCGATCGAATGAGCCTGGTTCGATCGAATCAACCTTTTGTTCGATCGAACCAGTTTTCGTTTGACATTTACAATACGTTAACTAGGTTTCACTATCTTTAGTCTCACGCCGACCTACCCCTGATAGAACTGGGGACATATATATGACATTTCATGTCCTAACATATATCGAAGACTCATTCGATCGGATGAGTCTCTCATTCGATCGAGTGAAGCTTTGTTCGATCGAATGAGCCTGGTTCGATCGAATCAACCTTTTGTTCGATCGAACCAGTTTTCGTTTGACATTTACAATACGTTAACTAGGTTTCACTATCTTTAGTCTCACGCCGACCTACCCCTGATAGAACTGGGGACATATATATGACATTTCATGTCCTAACAAACTCCCCCTTGGAGCCAGTTCTATTTATGTTTTAACCAATCGAGATTTCTTGCTCGACTGCAACTCCCCCTTGGAGTTATCTCTCCCTCTCTGTTCTCAAAGCTAGTGGTGCCCTCATTGCATCCACCAAACTCCTGTCTTCATGGAGTTATCTCACGATCCAATGGTGCAGTCCGTCAGACTTACCATAGGTTCCACATATCATGAGATGCTGTCAAATGGAATATAAGATTAACATTTAAGCACAGTTGTAGTAGATTATCAAACATGAAAGTAAAGCATAATCTAGCACAATATTCCAAAGTATATTAAAATCACTCCAAAAACAATTACAACCAGAAGATAAAACTTTGAATTACAAAGAAACCAAATAAACAAAACATATAACAATTAATCACTGGTTCCCTGTGTATATTTCTTCTGTTGTTCCTTCCAGTTAGATCCTGCATGTATGTCATAGGCAAAACAGATCCTAATGACATTTCTGTACTTTAGCGCTTGCTCCATGTCGTCGGGGGCATAAAGAATTTCTGTCTTGTATAGAGTAAAAACATCCTCCCTTGACAAGTTGGTGAGCCACATAGGATCAAAAATGCGGATTGTGCTCCAATTACCATTGTCGTTGAGCACTATAACTGCTTCATGTAGTCTTCCGTCGTAGTACCAATGCCTGAACGATTTGTAGAAGTCCTGCTTCATCTTTCGTAGCGGAATCTTCTTCATTGTAAGTGGTGGCATGTACTTCAAAATGACTTTCGGCCTGTTGGTGATCGGATCGATCTCCTTTTTACTTGTATAACGCTTTGGCCTTTGCGGTGTAATCAATCTCCATTTTGAGTTGTATTCCTTTCGTAATACACTCTGATAGTACGATGCGAATGGAGATGAGCTTGCGTATAGCATGTCCAGGTAATTAAGACGATTAAGATCGTAAGTTGGAAGAGTCTTCAAGTCTGTGATTCGTTGATAGTACTCAACCCCCTTTTTCCTTTTGACAGCTACGCAGTTCAGGTCTTTCAGACACGCCCAAGCTAGGATTTCTCCAGAGGTTCTCCAACCCTTAGTATCATATGACTTTGTGTGAGGAATGGTCGGTTTCGCTTGGCGTTTAGACCTGATCTTTTCAAGAATAGCATTGAACGCTTTCTTGCATTCTTCTGTTTTGTCTTTAAATTCGGCTTGATCGGCTTCAGACGGCTGTTTCATAGCATTTGACCTTTCGTCAGCCTTCTTCTGCACTTCCTCCTCGTTTACGTTTTGAAAGAAGCTTGATGAGTTGGGAATATCGTCAGTTTGCGACGTGTAGTATTCAGGATATTCTTCCCTTGTCAAGTCTTCTATTTCGACATCTTCGAAGTGAGGAGGATCGACTTGTGTCGGATCAGCGGCCGTCGGTGATGGTGAGTCGGTTGAAGCCGCTGCAGCAGATGTGGATTCTGTTGAAGGCAAGGCCAGAACTTTGCCTGTTTCTTCGTTTGAAAACTCGAACATTTGCTCTAGCTCTTCTTCCGTGAAGTTGTGCGAAATCTCACCTTCTTCCAAGTCTCCACTTGAGAAGATTTGCTGTTCATCTGGGTTGTCCAAGAGATACGTGAAAAACTCCGCTGCTGTTTTTGACTGCAGCGGTTGGACATTTGATGTATCAGCATCACCTGCTTGATTAATAATCACAACACAGTAAAAAAAATTTTTTTTTTGTTTTTTTTTTTAAATAAACATATGTAATATCATAAACGTTAAGTACAAAACAATTACATATGACAATGGAATATAAATAAGGATTACAAGATTTAAACATTAAAATCCTCACTACATTCACTCAAAAATCACTCAGTTACCTTCACCTTCATCATCATCTGAGTTCAGCTCGTCGGTGTCCACATCAACATTAGCTGGACCTTCCAGACGAAGAACGTCTCCTTTAAGCTCAGTCACCTTAGCTTCAAGGTTTCTGTTTGACTCCACAAGGCTTTTATTGGACTCTACCAGGCTTTGATTTGACTCTTTGAGCTCTGTGATAGCAGATCCCTGTTCAGCAACAGTAGCAGTGAGCTGAGTGTTCTCAATCTTCAACCTGTCGTTGTCAGCTTGAAGTTGAGCCATTTGTTCATCTCTGATTCTGTTATGCTCTTCCTGCTGTGTCCTGAACATGAACATCTGCATCATCGCCTTGTGCAGGTCGGCAATTTCAGAAGCGACCTTGGGAGGGAGGGAGATCTCCTGTTGAGGTTGAGGAGGAGGTGGCGGTGCGGACTGAGGTGTTGGAGGAGGAGCTTGTTGTGCTGGAGGAGCAGTAGAAGAGGTCCCAACTGATGGTAACATTGCGGGACGAGGTTGGCTGGTAAATAAATTCCTGTACTTTCGAGTAACCTTCCTCTTTTGTCTCTTCGCCGGCCTTTCTTCACCTGTCGGTTGATCAGCAGGCTGCTCCTCAAACACTACTTCTTCACCGGTTTCCAAATCTTCAACATTTAAGTAGGTATCAGCTTCCTTCTCTGCATCAGTCCTGGTGTCCTCAGGGACTACTTCGTCTTCAGTGTCTGATTCATCACTGGTTTTCTGATACGGAAGGTCCTCGACATCTGAGTCACTTGAGGTGTTCCTCCACTTCCTCTTTGGTGGAGCCTGATAAAACGGATTCGCCACATGCCCAAAACAACGTTTGTGTGGGGGCCTTGTTGGACGATCCTTGTATGACTTGAGACGGTTCAAAGTCTCATTCTTCATGTGGTCTAGCTTTACCACATCTCCGTCATTCTCTTTCAACAGCCCCGGTGCCTGGTCATCAACTATCATCTGCACAAACCTCGGGTACCGTAGAAACTTCTCACCCGCCCCTTGTTTTATGGTGAGGTTTTCCACCATGTGACTGAATGTCATTTGAGAGAAATTGAAGGGGCGGTTCATCACGAGTGCTGCCACGGTGAATTGCATGCTCTCCCTTATCTTATCAAAACTTGTACGTTGAGGACCCAGACAGTGCATCACCACGTGCGCCAGATATTTGAATTCTGGGCACAAATTTGCTTTGAGAAGCAGACCGGCATTGAGATCGCCGTCATACTTCATGCGTGCGAAACATCCTCTCGTTGCTGCAGGATGTAATGTGGTCGGGTCAGAGTCTGTATCTGCAAACCCGCAGACATCTCTAAGAATCTGGGCAGAAACAACAATTTGATGCCCTCGGACTGTGGAGCGTATCACCGACGGCTCGACGGACTTGTCGTGCGTGGCGTTTCTCCAAAACTCCTGTTGAACCGACATTATCGGCTCAACGATCCTTGAGATAGGAATGAAGATCCTTGACCTCTTTAAAAACTTAATCATCTGCGCAAAGTCCTTGCCGTGACTTGATTTTTCATCTAAAAATGCCACAATGTTGTGTTTGATCGACGTTTTGTACGGAGCAATAACCTGTGCAGCTTCAGCCATTGAATCTGTATACATAGACATGTTAAAACAGACAGATATCTAAAAGACTGAATTTGTAAAAAATTTTTTTTTTTTTTTTTTTTTTTTTTTTTTTTTTTTTTTTTTTTTTTTTTAACTTCTGGACTGGTTCGATCGAATTATAAAGGATTCGATCGAATGAACTAATCATCCGATCGATTGAGACATATATTCGATCGATTTAGACTGGTTCGATCGAATGGACTCATTCGATTCCTTCAACCAGAACCCAGATTTCAACGAGACCCGAATCGGTTTTTCGACCGATTAACCACAATCAACATGTGCGAAACATTGAAAGATGTTGTTTACATGTTTTCCAATGACCCTCATGACCCGAAAACTCAAAAAAAAAACTCAGTTTTATTGTCGGGACCGTTTCCGACACCAAAAACGGCCCGAAAACCTATCGAAACGCGGACGAAAATCAAAAAAAACTTACATTTTTGAAATCTACGCGAAAAAGTGAATAAACTGGTCGGATCAAAAAGAGGTTTTAGCACGATCGATTTTGAGAGGGAAATTTCAAATTCTTTTCGGATGAAAATGTCCGATCGAATGACTTTTGCTATTTATACAGATTTTTGACTCATCCGATCGAATAAACTTGTTCGCTTGACTCATCCGATCGAATGAGACACACTATTCGATCGGATGGATTTCTTCCCTCAAACTGATTTTTCAAAATAACTTATCCGATCGATTTGGCACATTCGATTGACTGACTCGATCGAATGGCTACATGTTCGATCGAATGAGGAAAAGTTTTAGAAAAATTTGACTTTTAAACTTCTTATTCCCCGTCATCGATCACGGTGCTTTTGAACCTGCAAGAAAACTTAAACTTTTGACATTTGGTTAGTTAGCATAGAAATTTTCCGATTTTGTGAGCTCAGTTCCTGTAGAACATAAAGATCATAAAACGTTAGTAAACACACAGAAAATATCAGGTCCAACCAACTTCGGTTTTTATTGCAACTTCTTCCTTCTCTCATTACACACTTGGTTGCGCAGATAAACGTTTAGCAACCTGCATGAGTTTTTCTTTCATTCCTACACACTGAATAAACATTTAGTAGGAACAGACAGGGATCAGACTACCTGTCACAATGATTTCTCATCGACTTTCAAACATTAAGAATAAAATAAAATAACCAAAAATAAAATCTTAATTATTTATTTACAGGGAGGGACAGGGATCAGACTACCTGTCACAATGATTTCTCATCGACATTAAAGCAGAATAAAATTAAAGAAAAATTAATTCAGAATAAAAATGTTTTTGAATTTTTTTTTTCTTGTTTCTTTTTATAATATTCAGACTGAAATAAACATCTGTACAAAAATTTAAAACACATTATTTTTGGTTGAGAAGGATCTATAATAAGAAATCATACAGACGTATATGACTATCTACTGAGACTTTTTGAGATTTTTTTTTTTTTTTTTTTTTTTTTTTTTTTTTTTTTTTTTTTTTTAATATACGAAGTTGAACAAGACATAATGAATATTCTTTTTGTGAGAAAGATCCGAACAGGAATCATACTAATTAAGTGACTGTCACATAGATCCGTGTTGAGCTGTATTATGACATAAAGAAACAGGTTATGAGCATGAAAATAACTTAAAATGGTTTTCATCGTTTCTGTGATACGAGTTAGGTTCAATTATGTCTCAAAATTTAAGTGAATAACAACTCAGAGATTATGATGCCTCCTATCTATTCTCAAAGCGTATTTGGCTTTCCCCAAGTCACCTCGAATTGACCTTGACCCATAGTGTCTGATTAAGGTTGTAAGTGTCTTCATCTGCTTCCCGTTTTCTTTCTTACTCCATAATTGAGAAGTCTTGACATTATTAACTCTAGAATGTTTCAATAACTCATAAAGAATCATTTTTTTTTTTTTTTTTTTTTTTTTTTTTTTTTTTTTTTTTTTTTTTTTTTTTTGAATGTTACATAGACTTCAGAGTAGTAAAACAATTGCAAGTCCCGAATCTGGATCACTGCAGTTTCTTCATGCACTATCTTTACGGGAATCAGAACACTTATGGGCTCGTGTATGACTGGGTAATCGCTTTTCTGCCTATCATTCGGAAAGATATATATGAAGACAAACAAAACTCTTAAGGAGTTTCCACGTAAAATCGAGTAGATTTAGTTGTATCACATCTACTTTTACGCACCATAAAAAGCTACCATGACACACAATGACTGTTCTAAAGCCTTTTAAGCCTAATAACTTCACTAGTTAAGCACACAGAATCAGTATATCTATCATTTTCCAAGGTTGGATCAATTTCTCATTTTCTGAATATAAATGAATGTCTTTTTAAAAAAAAACCGTTTTCACTATTTCGCCCCGATCAAGTCAAAGTCTTCAGGTAAACGGCTATCCTGAAGATCCAATGGATCAACTGGACCGACCACATACGAGTATGTGTCCTTCTAACTAAGTATAACCGACTATTTTTCAGCGAAAGAATAAAGACCCATCAAAACCCGCCCCGATCACTTTCAGTCATCTGGTTAATGGCTATCCTCATAATCTACTAGTAGAAATAAGGACCAAAACACATCCGAAAATGTGTCCATCAAACTGAGGTAACCGACATAATTTTAAGCGATAGTGATGTATAAAAATTTAATATAAGAAAAATGAAAATAAGCTGTACAGAAATAGCAAATCTTTTTGATGTCTCAGTATGATAGCGTCTGTGTACTATCACCTTTCTTGTAACAAGATCAACTTCTCAAAATTTTGAAAGTTTTTTTTTTTTTTTTTTTTTTTAATGTTTTTGGGTTTTTGTATTTTATATTGTTTTTGGTTTTTCTTGAACCTTTTCTCCCCCTAGAATTTATAAAAAACAAAATCTTTTTTGAATTTTTTAAATTTTTAAGAAAAGAAAAAATGAAAACAATTTAAATGATATCTTCAGGAACATCATCTGATATACGTTTAACGCCGTTGATCTCTAGTAAATATAAAAACCGTGGTTTATCAAATGCTTTAGTGAAGAGATCAGCGCGTTGTTCCTGAGTGGGGATTTTTATCACATCGATTAACTTCTTTTCGTAGCAGTCACGAAGGAAGTGATATCGAATTTCGATGTGCTTCGTTTTGCTAAAATGAACCGGATTTTTGGTAATTGAAATTGCAGCAGAATTATCAATATATATGGGAGTAGTAGAGCATTCAATACCGTAGTCACGCATTTGTTGCTGAATCCAAATAACTTGAGAACAGCAACTGGCAGCCGCAATATATTCCGCCTCAGCTGTTGAAGTGGAGACTGACGTCTGCTTTTTGCATTGCCACGTTACTAAACGACTTCCAAAGAACTGACATCCTGCTGTTGTTGATTTGTAATCGAGTTTACAACCACCATAATCCGAATCACTATACGCATGAAGATCAAAGTTGTCATCATAAGGATACCAAAGACCCCAATCTGGAGTACCCTTCAGATAACGCAAAATTCTTTTGACTGCAATCAGATGGGAGACCTTCGGCTTTGACTGATAACGTGCACAGAGACACGTAGCAAACATTATGTCTGGCCGAGAAGCAGTCAGGTACATTAGAGATCCGATGATCCCTCTATAGTGAGTTGGATTGATCAATTCACCCTTCTCGTCAGGATTAATCCCGTGATTAACCTCTAAAGGAGTTCTCTGTGAAGAAGAACTCAACATCTCAAACCGTTTCAAGATGTCATTGACGTATTTTGTCTGGTGAATGAAGATACCGGAATCTTTTTGATCAACTTGAAGTCCTAAGAAGAACTTCATCTCACCCATGGAGCTCATTTCAAATTTTTCTTTCATCACTTGTTCGAACTCCTTACAAAGTGTTTTATTCGTGGACCCGAAGATGATGTCGTCCACGTACACTTGTACCATAATTAGATCTCCTTCTTTTTCTTTTGTGAATAGCGTGCAGTCAATGGTTCCCCTTCTAAACCCGTTGTTCAGAAGGTGTTTGGATAGTTCTTTATACCAAGCTCTCGGGGCTTGGTGAAGACCGTACAAAGCCTTGTTGAGCAGATAGGCTTTGTCCTTGTGATATGGGTCTTCAAAACCTGGAGGTTGTGCCACATATACGGTCTCTTCGATGTGACCGTACAAAAAGGCACTCTTGACGTCCATCTGATATACTTTGAATTTCTTGAAAGATGCATACGCCAAGAACATCCGGATTGCCTCCAAACGAGCAACCGGAGCATATACCTCATTGTAGTCTAGGCCTTCGATTTGCCTAAACCCTTGGACCACCAGCCGGGCTTTGTTGCGAACAATCACTCCACGATCGTCACGTTTACATTTTAGTACCCACTTAGTGCCAATTTTCTTCTGACCTTTGGGGAGATCCACCAGCTTCCACACACCAAGTCTTTTAAACTGCAATAATTCCTCTTGCATGGCTGTGACCCAGTTGGGATCTTTCAGCGCATCGGTGGTGCTGTGTGGTTCTTCTTGTGCTAAGAAGCATTCATGGGCATTAAGAGCAACTAATCCTGACTCCATCATTTCTGTGTAGAGACCAAAATTCAGCTGTCGACGAGTTTTGACACCCTGTTGAATGTCCCCTATAATGTTGTCTTGTGGATGATCACGTTCAGTCCTAACAACCGGATTGTCAGGAACGACAACATTTTGTTCCAAGTTTGTTAAGTTCGGCTCAGGAACTGGAGCGGTTTGTTCCATGTTGTTTGTGTTCAGCTCAGGAACTGGAGCGAGTTGTGGTGCTGCCTCTGAAGTAGACGTTAGAGGCGGATCTGTGATAGACACATCTTGATTTGACGAGGACGGTTGTGAAATAACATGTGTCGGTGCCGGTCGTACAAAGTCTGTTGGTGTTTCATCTTCAGATTCGGAATCAGATGACTCAAGAACTTGTTCTGTTGACTCTGTGGAAGAAGACGTTGACGGACCAGGATGAGATGAGCGTTGCTGTGATTCATCAGGAGGTGCATTTTGCGCCTCATACATCATTTGAATAGCAACATCATTCAGATTGAATGACTTGACCCATTTGTCAAAGTCAAACAACCAGTCTTCACCTGTCCCTTTGGCTGGTTCTGTGTAGCGTTGAACATCAACGTGGTACCATTCTTCAACCAATTTTGTTGATCGGTTGTAGACCCTTTTGAGAGGAACGCTATAACCCAGAAAGTAACCCTTAATAATCTTCTCCTCGAACTTGTTATCAACTTGCCTTTTGAGTAACGTGCAGAGAGCCCCAAATGGTTCCAGGTGCTCTAAGTTAGGCCTTCGACGTTGAAGAAGCTCGAAACTAGTCTTGCCGTGGCGCTTGACAATGCCAACCCGATTCAGTGTGAAACAGGCGTTGGCAATTGCCTCATTCCAAAACGTGACTGGCAACACTGAGTCAGCTAACATGGTTCTTGCTGTCTCGATTAACGTACGGTTTTTCCTTTCAGCAACCCCGTTCATTTGTGGAACATACGGAGCACTGAATTCTTGAACGATGCCTTTTTCTTTGCAGTAAGTATCAACGTTTGCGTTCTTAAACTCTGTACCGTTATCTGACCGAATTCTTCGAACCTTCAGCTTGTATTGCGACTCAAGAGTCGTGACTAGCAGACTAATACACCCAAAAGTTTCAGACTTCGCTTTTAGGAAAAACACCCATGAGAATCTTGAATATTCATCAGTGACCACTAGACAGTATGAGTGCCCAGCAATACTTTTGACGCTGATTGGGCCAAAAAGATCCATATGTAGAAGTTCCAACGGCATATCAATGGAGTGGAAACTCTTAGACTTGTGGGACCTTTTTCGTTGTTTTCCGGCTTTACACTGAACGCATGAATCTGGGAGATGAAAACTTCTTAGATTGACTCCCTCAACCATTCTATTGTGCACCAGCTTGTTCATGTTCCTGACGTTTATGTGTCCCATCCGTTTATGCCAAATGACAGTATCACGTTCGGATGCCTTGGACACAAAACATGTTGCAGTTGGAGATGATGACCCTGCCTTAGCCATATCCAGAATGTAGAGATCACTCTGGCGTGCGGCTGACATTAGAACTTTGTCTTCAGGAAAGTTGACGTCCTTAGACAAGATGTGGCAGTCTCGTTCATCAAACATTACTTTGAAACCTTTGTCGCAGATTTGACTTATGGACAACAGGTTGTTCTCCAACTCTTTGATGAAATTAACTTTCTCAAACGAAACTCGCCCATTAGACACAATTCCTTGGGCCGTGATAAAACCTCCTTGATTTCCTGCAAAGGAAACTGCACCTCCTTTTATTTGTCTGACATTTGAAAGAAGATTCATGTTTCCAGTCATGTGCCTGGAAGCTCCTGAGTCTATGATCCACATGTTGAATCTTGGATCATATCGAGCAACCTGCACACAAAGACAAAAGGTTTAAATATCATTGGAAACCCAAGCCCTTAAGGTCTTGGGTTTTCCATCTTCATCACGAATGAACAATTCAATCCATTTACCCTCATTAACACTGTTTTCAGATTTGACGTTGTTATCAACAGTGTTAGTTTTCTTTGGTTTCCAAAAGTCAGTCTTCTTCTCAACATGTTTGAGATAGCTGGTTGAAGACTGGGTTTCACTTGTCGAAGTGGAAACCTTTGAAACTGATGGGTTTGAGAATTGGTGTGGTGAGGTTGGCTGAGGTTTCCGAGGAGAAACCGACCTCGGTGTGTGAAACCGTTCTTGACCTTGAATGTCAATGGTCGGTCTCCTCCTAGGAGGTGACTTGACATACCTCGGATCCGGAGTCGATATGTACTGCTTAGGATCCGTGTACTTATAGCAAAATCTTGCTATATGCCCTACCTCTCCACACGAAAAACAGTAGTTTCTCCCCCTTTGACTTGGTGGAGAGAAATAACTCTGGTTTTGTCTGTTATCATAGTACCCCCTGGATTTGACATTTTGGGGTGGAGTTTGTCTAGGAGGGTGTTTTGGGAAATTATGTTTTTCATTAACGTTACCCTCCTTTACAAACTGGGTACTATGTTCCACATAGACTTTCTCAGATTTAGGAATAAACTTTTTCTTCTGAGAACTTCTTGTTGTTGTTGCCTTTGACTTAGATGGTGGTGGGCCCGATTTAGTTGTAGAACCTAAGTCTGTGGCATCAACATTTTGTTTGGACTCAGGAGCCGGGTCAATGACTTCTTTACCCTTAGACATAGAAATTTGGTTTGTGTCCTCGGGTATATAATCATTTGATTCATCATCCGGCACAGCTCCTGGTGTGCTTGCAAATTGATTCAGGATCGGGGGTGGGACATTGTTGTATCCCACTCCTTTTTCCTTTTTGCCTCGGAACTCGGGAATAATGTGTTCTAATAAATAAGATGAATTTGAATAACTTTTTAATTTGAAATTTAATGATTCAAAATCAGCTTTCAAGTTTTCCAATTCTTTTTTCAAAACATTATTCTTATTTATGTGAAAATTGATAGAATCTTGTTGATTAAGAACACATATTTCAAGTTCCTTGTTCTGACGCTTAAGGCCATCAATCTTTTCTTTAAAAGCAGACTCTTTCTGCTTCCAAGCCTTATTCTGTGCAAGCGCGTCAGTCAGTTCCATTAAAGATCTTGAGGCTGCTTGTTTGTAAGCCTCGAGATCTTCAATTCTCTCTTTTAGAGATTGAATTTCTTGTTCATACAACTCACATTTTAAACATTTAACATTTACAGATTTAGGAGTTGAAGGGTTAGAACTTACCTTGGCATTACTTGAAGTGTCTGCCATGAACGCGGAGCATAGTTTCCCCGCTCTACCCAAAAACGATGGAGAAGTTACTTTAATTTCTGCTTCTTTGACTTCTTCATCCTTAGCAGTCTCCTTGTGAATTGTTGAACTTTGAGATGTTTGAGGAGTGTTTGACTCGTTCTCATGATCCTCTTTCATCTCCGTAACTACCACTTCAGCCTCTGCATCTACTACTTGAACTTCAGTAGCTGGTTCCTCGACTATATATGCTTCGTTTTTCGAGGAAACCACAGACCCAGAATCTGAGTCTCCATCTAGATCAGCCATATTTATGTTGAAGTTCCAAGTTTCACCCTCATCTCCTTGAACTGCAAGAGCAGTTTCATTGTTGATGTTGTTTGTTGCTGTTGGGTTTTGAGGGACCTGTTGTCTCTCAAGATTGACATTTGCAGCAGCAGCAGTAGGAGTGGATGTTGAAGAAGTGGTTCGGAAAGGGTATTGATGACCTTCCCGTCTGGGCTTCGAACACTCCTTGGCGAAGTGACCAAGTTCACCACAGT
The DNA here is from genome assembly GCF_021521415.1 of Bidens hawaiensis. Classification (NCBI taxonomy): domain Eukaryota; kingdom Viridiplantae; phylum Streptophyta; class Magnoliopsida; order Asterales; family Asteraceae; genus Bidens; species Bidens hawaiensis. The sequence goes on along the minus strand of NW_027492438.1, from coordinate 278,218 downwards.
TGTAACATTTGACTTTGTTTTTGTCAAAGCCGAACTTGGATTTGTTGTTGATAGTGAGGGCCTGACCGGTTTTCTTTGTCCATTTCTTGGCCCTTCGGAACGCACTGCCAAGTGCCCACATAATATCTATGCGTTCCATGTCGTCTTCATCCAATTGTTCGTAGTCATCGCTGTCCAGATGACTATTTCCCAACTTTCCAGCTACCATCAAACTGTATGACTCTATAATCGTACCCAGAGTTGCCATGTGTTCTTTGGCAACCTCAACAGTTACAGCTCCCAAGCCCTCTGTATTTAACGTTGCTTTTTCCATGGGCTTGGTTCCGGAGTTTGTACTTGCATTACCGGGAGTTGACGGTGGTGGAACAGACGATCTTGTTTCAGTCCCCTTTGAATTCGACACTGAGGAGACGAAAGCAGTCTTGATCGGTGCATGATCATTTACATCTGACAACGGAGATTTTGACATGTATAACGATTTGTCAGGTGTTGATCTTGGCTTTCTTGAGGAGGCTCTCAGTTCAGCATCCTCTTGTCTGATCTCTTTAATGAAATCAGAGAGAAGAATTGTTTCGAGTTGGTGACTTCTTCTCATCACCGTTAGAAAGGTGCTCCAACTGGGTGGGAGACCTTGTGCCAGACATCTCACTTTCTCAGTGCCAGTAGTTCTAACGTTGTAGGCCTTGAGCTCAGACATGAGATGATAAAATCTCGACAGCAGTGACTCGATATCTTCTCCTGATTCCGGACCAAACAAATCGAATTCACGCTTTAGTTCCCTAGCGTGAATATCTCTCAGTGAATCCGACCCTTCACATCTTTCAACCAAGGCGTTCCATAGTGTTGACGCTGTAGTGAATTGGTTGAACTGGTGAAACAAATCGCTGGAAAGGGCTTGTGATAGTAGTGAGAAAGCCTTCTTTTCAGCTTCAAATGCTGTCTTCTGTTCATCAGACAGCCTGAAATAGCTTAAAGCTTCACCATCGTCGTTGGTCGGATGAACCCAAGCTGTTTGAACAGCTTCCCATAATCCAGGATTCACACCGGTTATGTGAATCTGGAATCTAGTCTTCCAAGTGTTGAACTCGTTTAACGCCATTAGCTTAGGAGGCTTGTTATAGCTTCCCGATTCCGAGTCACTTTCGAGGATTGACTGGATCCTCTTGGTTGAGCTTGTACTTGAAGACATGTTTGCTTAACACCGAGAAGACTGAAAAACACTTAAAATTTGCTAAGTGTTGAAAAAAACAGTCTGCTGATCGAATGTGTTGTATTCGATCGGATGAGTGGTCTATTCGATCGGGTGTGAGCTGACTCGATCGAATGTCTGTTTGGGTTAAGGTTCTGGTGTTATGAGGCTGATTCGATCGAATGGGAACTTTTTCGATCGAATAGGGTGTTAGGTTCGGTCGGATAAGTATCTGGTTCGAACGAAACGGGTTGTGTATCTTGTTCGATCGATTGGGAACTAGTTCGATCGAATGGGGATTTGGTTCGGTTCTGATGTTGACTTAGTCGATCGGATGGGTTATGACAATCGAATTTGACACTGATCGAATGGGTTGATCAAATGGGTGACTAAGTCGATCGGTTGGGTACTGGTTCGATCGAATGATTGGGACTTATTCGATCGAACGAAGGGAGCGTATGTTGAGGCGGGAAAAGCTGGTTCGGTCAACGTTTAAACTTGTTCGATCGAATAGGAGGGCTATTCGATCGAATGGGTTCCAAAAATAGACTGATTCGATCGGGAAATCTGGATTTTCCAAAATTAGAAGATTTTGACGAAAATTCGGATTTTGAAACAAAAACAAGAAATCTTGACGATCGAGGACCACTTTATGACTATTTTTAAACTTATAACATAAACACAACTTAATTCCAACCCAAAAACGGATCAAAACAACCAAAAACTCGAAGAACACGAAGAACGCGAAGAACGTTCTTGACGAAAACCCGAATTTTAACACGAAATCCTTTGATCAAAAACCAAAATATGACAATATTAACTGTTTTTGACACCAAACCGATGAACACAAGACCAAAAACCAAGATTTTACCGGAAATTTTACGTAAAAATAACGAATTTGACTCTAAAAACGCAATTTTTTACCACGAATCTACCGAGAATCAAGAACCAAAGGCTCTGATGCCACTTTGTTAGGACCGATCGGGAGACGGTTTCCCAACGATTCTCGGGGGCAACGTGTTAGAGTGCGGAATCCTACTAACACGGCGACTCGGTGGTAATCAACGACACAAACGGTAGCAATTCCTAGGATGATATGACGACCAGGTGCGGAGGAAAGGACCGAAGGGGTTGACGGGCAGAGAGGATTTCCGGGGAACAGGTCGGCTGTGTATGTGTGTTATGTGTGCTCTATTTTTCTGAAAATCCCTAAGTAACGTTTATATATCGAAGACTCATTCGATCGGATGAGTCTCTCATTCGATCGAGTGAAGCTTTGTTCGATCGAATGAGCCTGGTTCGATCGAATCAACCTTTTGTTCGATCGAACCAGTTTTCGTTTGACATTTACAATACGTTAACTAGGTTTCACTATCTTTAGTCTCACGCCGACCTACCCTGATAGAACTGGGGACATATATATGACATTTCATGTCCTAACAGAATCATTGATCGCTTAGGGAACGTTGGACTTTGGAAATCAATGTCATATGCCCGTTATACATTATCATGAAAACACATCATTCATTGGACAGTCTAGTGGTCGTGTGAACATAGGCAGTTTAGGTCACACTAGTGCATGTGTTTGGTCTCCAAGTGGTCGATTGGTAGACAGGCCGTTACTAGATGTGGGATTCTAAAGTGTTCGATTTAGAATACACGTGACCTAGGGGGTTCTTAAAGTGTTCGATTAAGAATCCGAAGAATTTCCTAAGTGATCGATTAGGAATCCAAGAGATACTAAAGTGGACGCTTTCGAATTCTCTTATGGTATCCAAAGTGATCGATTTGGGTTACCATCATGGAAATCAAGTAGCATCGTGTGGTCTTGTGTGGGTTGTTGTCAGGTCTCGTGTGATCATTAAGCATTATCATCATTATCATCAAGACATGGTTACATATGATTCTTTGGTATCTTTATACATATAACCTTGATATCATTACACCTGTATGCATGGGAACAATACATGGGATCATTATACATAACTCTTGCAGTCTTGTGTAAGGCTTATCACTACATTATTAGTTGACCTATCTTTATACCTTGGATTTACAAATGTAAACAAGCTTAGCAGAGTAGGTTGTAGGAATGGAGGGTTAGCCGATGGTACACCTTATGTACAAACCCCTACAACCTAGTCTGGTACGCTTGTCTTGTCTTACAAACCTTTTCAAAACCGGGCTTTATACCCAAGCATGGTAGGATAAGTTGTAGGAGTGGTGGGTTAGCCGATGGTACACCCTATACATAAACCCCTACAACTTAGTCTAGTATGCTTGTGTATAATCCCTTTTTCCTTAAACCTATGAATTCACTCATCTACTTTATGTAGTTGACATTTTCGTTACATGTTTTCAGGAAATGAAGCAGGAAGTAGCAAATAGCTGATAGAGGCCTTAGATGGAAGACATTTAGGATTGATGTTAGCTTTATCTGTTGTAATGGAACGAATTTGCTACCTGTTGTATTGTTGTAATGTTGACATGTTTTAAGTTTATGCATTTAGACTTTTTAATCTATTGTGCTCAATAAATCACGACCCCGTCGCCACGCCTCGGTTTTTCCGCCAATTACGACCTGGGTGTGACAGATTGGTATCAGAGCCAATGGTTATAGGGAATTAGGAAACCGACCTAGACTATAACCTAGGACCCTTGACTCTAGATAATTCATGCATCACTATCACATGCCCACACTTATATGCTTGCTATGTGCTTATGTGTTGCATCATTAACTGTAAATCTAGTAGCGATGTACTCTTTGGCAATTCCTTATCCAGTTATTCTTTATTCTCAATTTTAACTAATGCGCATTCTTATTCTTTTAATAGAATGCCTCCTCGTCGCTCATCCGTCAATGTTGACCCCGCTGACCTCGCTGCCCTCATAGCGCAGCAAATTGCAGCAGTTCTCCCGGGTCTGGTAAACAACATGAGGCAAGAAGGAACCTCGGGTGCACCCCAAGCCCCAGAACCGAATCCCACGCTTCAGGCCGATAAGCTCTATAAGGCTTTTACCAACACTAGGCCTACAAGTTTTAGTGGAACCGAGGGAGCCGCTGGTCTTCTCCAGTGGTTCGAGAAAGTCGAAGCTTCATTCAACATGTGCTCCTGCCCGGATGAACTCAGGGTAAAATTCGCAGCGAGTATGTTCCACAAACGGGCTCTCACGTGGTGGAATAACGAGATAAGAACCGGGGGACGAGACGCGGCTCTAGCCCTGCCCTGGGTTGAGTTTGTTGAGCTAGTCACGCAAGAGTTCGTTCCGAGAACCGAGATCCAGAAACTGGAGGCTGAGTTTAGGGCGCACACGATGAAGGGCGCGGATCACATGAAGTACACGGAGAGATTTCATGAACTCTCCTTATTGGTGCCCCATATGGTTACCCCAGCTTCTCGCGCTGTCGAGCAATACATCAGCGGTCTTCCGGACTCCATGAGGGGCATTGCGGTTGGAGTTGACCCCACTACACTTAAGGCAGCGATCGACCTCACTGCCCGTCTGACCAGGGAACAGCTCAAGTCTGGTGTCCTGCATCAGGATAAGGGCAAATCCTCCGACTGGAGGGCGAAAAAGGGGAGCAACAGAAAGCGGAAGGCGACCAACTTAGCTGCAATCACTGATGCTACGCCTATCAACTCCATAGCCCCCGCTCCAGCCACAACAACTCAGGGAAGACCAAGAAAGGAATATACTGGGCTTCATCCCAAGTGCAACTTATGTTCTTATCATCACCCAACTAGAGAGTCGTGCCACAAGTGCACGAATTGTGGATGATTCGGACACCTGGTGGAGCGATGCAGGAGTCCTGGCAACCAACTGGCTGTGGGGAATGCTAACCCTCAGCCTAACCCTGCTCGAGGCTGCTTCGAGTGTGGCGGTATGGACCATTACAGAAATAGATGCCCCCGCGTCACCAGCATCCCTCCGGCTCGCGGGAGGGCTTTTACCATTGGAGCTGCCGATGCACGCCAAAACCCCGATGTTATTACTGGTACGTTTATTCTTAACAACAACTGGGTGTCTGTCCTTTTTGATACAGGAGCTGATAGGAGCTTTGTTTCTTGCAAATTGGTTCCTTTGCTGAAATTAAAAATTTCCGAGTTGGACCCTGCCTTTTCGGTTGAACTTGCTAGTGGGGAGTCCAAACAAGTGAAGTCTGTCATCCGAAATTGCACTCTTACTCTTGTCACCACATCGTTCAGTATTGACCTTATACCTTTTCGTCTTGGAAGCTTCGATCTAGTTGTGGGAATGGACTGGCTGTCCAGCAATCTCGCGGAGGTAATCTGCGCCGAGAAACTTATTCGTATCCCTTTTCCTTCTGGCGAAATTCTAACTATTCAAGGCGAAAAATCGGGTGGATGCCTAAGGGTCGTCTCTTGCTTAAAGGCCAGTCGGTACCTTCGAAAGAAGTATCCCGCATTTCTAGCTCATGTTACTCTCAGGGAATCCGAAGACAAGAGACTGCAGGACTTTCCTGTTGTGCGTGAATTTTCTGATGTTTTTCCCGAAGATCTGCCTGGACTTCCTCCTAACAGGCAGGTGGAATTTTGTATCGATCTTATTCCTGGTGCTCTCCCTATTGCTAAGGCACCGTATCGTCTAGCTCCGTCGGAACTTCTAGAATTATCAAATCAGCTTCAAGAACTTCTTAGCAAGGGATTCATTCGCCCTAGCTCGTCTCCATGGGGAGCCCCAGTACTCTTCGTCAAAAAGAAGGACGGGACTTTCCGTATGTGCATTGACTACCGGGAGCTTAATAAGCTCACTATCAAAAATCGGTACCCATTACCGAGAATTGATGATCTATTTGATCAGCTCCAGGGTGCTACGTTTTTCTCTAAGATCGATCTGCGTTCTGGTTACCATCAGTTGCGTGTTCTGGAAGAGGATATCCCGAAAACTGCGTTCCGAACTCGTTATGGTCATTACGAGTTCATGGTTATGCCTTTTGGAATGACCAATGCTCCCGCCATCTTCATGGATCTGATGAATCGCGTCTGCCGTCCATATCTTGATCAGTTTGTCATTGTTTTCATAGACGATATTCTCATTTATTCTCGTTCGAGGACCGATCATGAGCTTCATCTCAGGCTTATTTTGGAGCTTCTCAGAAAAGAGCAACTATATGCCAAGTTCTCCAAGTGTGAATTTTGGCTAAGGGAAGTTCAATTCTTGGGACATGTCATCAATGTCGACGGCATTCACGTCGACCCTTCCAAGATAGAAGCCATCAGAAATTGGGTAGCGCCTAAAACACCTACCGAAATCCGTTCATTTCTTGGTCTGGCCGGTTACTACCGCCGATTTATCTCAAACTTCTCCAGGATTGCCTTGCCTTTAACCACTTTGACCCAGAAAGGGGAACCTTTCGTGTGGGGACAAGATCAAGAGGAAGCTTTCCAAACTCTGAAGAATAAGCTTTGCCAAGCACCGATCCTATCACTTCCGGAAGGTGACGATGACTTTACCGTTTATTGCGATGCTTCGAATCAGGGCCTCGGTTGCGTTTTAATGCAACAAGGGAAGGTCATCGCTTACGCTTCTCAACAACTCAAGGTGCACGAGAAGAACTACGCCACACATGACCTGGAGTTGGGTGCAGTGGTGTTTGCCCTAAAAATCTGGAGACATTACCTGTACGGTACGAAGTGTGTCATTTTTACCGATCACAAGAGCTTACAACACATCCTCAATCAGAAAGAGTTGAACATGAGGCAGCGACGCTGGGTCGAACTTCTCAGCGATTACGATTGTGAAATTCGCTACCACCCGGGAAAGGCTAATGTGGTGGCTGACGCATTGAGTCGTAAAGAAAGGACCCAGCTGCACTTTATTCGGATTCAATCCAACCTTCCTTCCTTAATTCGCGAAGCTCAGAATCAAGCGCTTGTGAATGGTGATCTCAAGGGCGTTTTGTCTTGTGGAGCCGAGCAGAAATTCGAAACCAAGTCAGACGGCATCCTCTATTTTCTTGACCGAGCGTGGATCCCGAACTCCGAGCCTCTTCGGACGCTTATTCTAAACGAAGCCCACAAGTCCAGATACTCGATTCATCCAGGCAGCAACAAGATGTATCAAGATCTTAAACCCCATTATTGGTGGCCCGGGATGAAGAAAGATATCGCTTCGTATGTGATGAGATGTTTGACTTGTTCGCGAGTCAAGACAGAGCATCAAAGGCCGTCTGGGCTACTTCAACAACCTATTATCCCTCAGTGGAAGTGGGAAGAGTTAGCTATGGATTTCATCACCAAGCTACCACGGACGCCTAGCGGTCATGACTCAATTTGGGTTATTGTGGACATTCTAACAAAATCCGCCCACTTTATCCCGGTTCGTGAAGACTACACTACGGAGAAGTTGGCGCGGGTATACATTCGTGAGATCATTTCCCGTCACGGTATGCCTAAGGGCATCACGTCTGATCGTGACAGCAGTTTTTCTTCCAGGTTCTGGAAATCTTTGCAAAAGGCCTTTGGGACAAGTGTGAAGCTTAGCTCTTCCTATCATCCAGAAACGGATGGGCAGAGCGAGAAGACCATACAAACCCTAAAAGACTTGTTGAGAGCTTGTATCCTCGATTTCGGCAGTAGCTGGGAAGCTCATCTGCCACTGGCAGAATTTTCTTACAACAATAGTTACCACGCTACCATTAAATGCGCGCCGTTTGAAGCTCTTTACGGCCGCAAGTGTCGCTCTCCTTTGTGTTGGCCGAGACTGGGGATTCACAGATCATCGGCCCCGAACTAATACAGGAGACAACCGATCAAATTGCTTCCATTCAGCAGCGACTCAAAGACGCTAGATGCCGACATAAGTACTACGCCGACAAACGACGCAAGCCACTCGAGTTTCAAGTTGGTGACCGTGTCATGCTGAAAGTTTCCCCCTGGAAGGGCGTAGTCCGCTTCGGGAAGAAGGGAAAGTTCGCTCCTAGGTATGTTGGACCATTCAAAATCCTTGAAAGGATCGGACCAGTTGCTTATCGTCTTGAGCTGCCACCGGAACTCAGTAGAGTTCACAACGTTTTTCATGTTTCGCAATTAAAGAAGTGTCTTGTTGACGAGGCCCTTCACATTCCCGTCAACGAGGTTCGATTTAGCGACAATCTGCTTTTCGTTGAAGAACCCGTCGAGATCATGGATCGCGAGGTCAAGAAGACCAAGCGTAGCCGCATACCGCTTGTGAAAGTTCGATGGAATAACAAACGCGGACCCGAGTTTACTTGGGAACGCGAGGATCAGATGAAGGAGAAATACCCTCATCTGTTCTCTTAATCTATATTCTTGTAATCTAATTGTTTAGAAGTCAATATAAATTTGCAGCATGTATCAAATAACTGTGTTATTCAATGAATATCATGTTGCCTTGTTATGCTTATAAGTATTCTTTTATTTGCATCCACAAACTTTGGCTACTCAGGGCTCATGCTGGAAAGCACAAGTCATATCTACTCAATCATATAAACCTTGGGGAATTTATACATCATTTAAGCTAAAAATTTGTTATCATTCTAGCATTCATGGAGCATGGTTGTGTGTATGTGTGTGGTGTCGTGTCAAATTTTCTAGCCGCACGCAATAGAGTTTATACATTGATACAAGGTGAGCATGCAATTATAGTCCGGAATATAATTGCATCAAGGTCACAGGTGTATACGTGTATAAGCAATATGCTATTGTGCAACTAGGAGTCGTGAACTCAAGGTTCGTGTAGGGAAGTATTCGACAAAGGTTGAAGGAGTGGTGGGTTAGCCGCTGGTACACCCTATATATAAGCCCCTTCAGCACGAGTTGAATATGTCTGAAGCGAAACTTGGAATTAGGGACTTATAGTTAGCGTGGCAGCTGTGAGACATTAAATTCAAGAATTATTGAGGGAATTATTCACAGAAGATTGAAGGAGTGGTGGGTTAGCCGCTGGTACACCCTATATATAAACCCCTTCAATCCGAAATGAATATGTCTGATGTAAAGCTTGAGGGTGATGCCTTTAGTGGAAAATAGTGTGTCGTCCTGTGTGTCATTGACCTAATAGGAGTCGAAGGAAACACTCAAGTAAGGTTGAAGGAGTGGTGGGTTAGCCGCTGGTACACCCTATATATAAGCCCCTTCAGCTTGATTTGGGTGGTATCTGAGACGAATATTAGAAGAAGTGGCGCATAGTGGTCATCATGGGATCATGAAATCTAAATCATCGTTGCATCAAGTATACTAAAAATCTAAATTTCGGGACGAAATTCTTCTAAGTTGGGGAGGATGTAACGCCCTGGAATTTGACTGGTAAACTAAAATCAAGAAATCATCGGAAACTATACACTTTGGGTTCTGGACGATAAGTTCGGAATCCATATCATTGGAAAATCTGTTTATTTCAGCTAAAAATGTTATTTCATAAAAAGAACTTTTACGTTTGAAAAATATTAATTTTGTGTTTTCGAAAAATAAAAGGTTTTTATTTAAAAAGATTGCAAGCGATTACTTGAAAAATGATTTTTATAAAATTTTTACTGGAAAGTTCTAGCTCGTTAAAACTTATGAACTCAGCTAGCCTTGACCCGTAGGTAACCGAAACCCGAACCCGATAGAACCAAGTATATAAGCGTAGTGCAAGAACAAACTCCACCATTTTCCTTTCATCTCTTCCACACCCACACCCAAGCACCCCAATTCTAGAGAGAGAGTAGTGAGAGAAAGTTATTCAATCCAAAATCCGAGTCCACCAATCTGTTTATTGTTGTTTTTGGTAAGATCTTCTTGAAAATCATACGTTTTTATCATCAAATCCGGCCCCGAATCGAGCAAAAACCCCAACTTTTGTTTCAAGTGTGTTCTTGGTCAAAAATCGTCATTTTTGGTGTCAAAAAGCATACTTGTGTTGTTATAAACGTTAGGAATCAATAGCCCTATGGATTCCGAGCATTTCCATGTATAAAACATTGATTTTGGGCGAAAAATCATGAAAATCGTCAAAATCCCGTAGGTTTCTCCGTCATCCGGCTTGAAGGAGTCGAATAGGTCTATTCGGTCGAATAGACCAATCGAACCTGACCATTCGGTCGAACCATCTCCTATTCGGTCGAACCAGTGGGCAAACGAACAGACTAGCCGGATCAGAATATACATTCGATCGAATATGATTGTATTCAACCGAATGTACATCCTACTCGACCGAACGAGTCCTCAATCGACTGAACGTGTTCTTCCCAGCCCCTTTGACCGAACCAGTACCATATTCGATCGAACAGGTAGCAGATTCGATCGAACCTGCCCTTATTCGACCGAATGTGCCAGAATCAGCTTGTTTTCAACTTTAAAACTTGGTTTTTGCTCGAGGTCGCGTAGGCTTATACTCTTAGACTTAAAGCGTGTTGTTAACTTATTATGTCCTTGTCTAGACTTAGAGGATCGACGTTTGGCAGCACTCGACCACCCTAGCAACCATACTTAGCCAACAAGGTGAGTTCATAGCCCCCTTTTTCTTTTAAGCTTTTCAAATCATTGGGATGGAAACATGGTAACTGTACACGTTTTGACAAAACTCATTTATTCAAACATTCTTTATCATAAACATTCTTGGCAAATCTTTTGCAAACTATGAATATTGGGGAAAACAAGTAATCATGGCAGGTTACTCATACCTTAACTTTCTCGGAAGTTGTGTATGTCTAATCAATTATTCAGGAGTAAACATGGGAATCATTGATCGCTTAGGGAACGTTGGACTTTGGAAATCAATGTCATATGCCCGTTATACATTATCATGAAAACACATCATTCATTGGACAGTCTAGTGGTCGTGTGAACATAGGCAGTTTAGGTCACACTAGTGCATGTGTTTGGTCTCCAAGTGGTCGATTGGTAGACAGGCCGTTACTAGATGTGGGATTCTAAAGTGTTCGATTTAGAATACACGTGACCTAGGGGGTTCTTAAAGTGTTCGATTAAGAATCCGAAGAATTTCCTAAGTGATCGATTAGGAATCCAAGAGATACTAAAGTGGACGCTTTCGAATTCTCTTATGGTATCCAAAGTGATCGATTTGGGTTACCATCATGGAAATCAAGTAGCATCGTGTGGTCTTGTGTGGGTTGTTGTCAGGTCTCGTGTGATCATTAAGCATTATCATCATTATCATCAAGACATGGTTACATATGATTCTTTGGTATCTTTATACATATAACCTTGATATCATTACACCTGTATGCATGGGAACAATACATGGGATCATTATACATAACTCTTGCAGTCTTGTGTAAGGCTTATCACTACATTATTAGTTGACCTATCTTTATACCTTGGATTTACAAATGTAAACAAGCTTAGCAGAGTAGGTTGTAGGAATGGAGGGTTAGCCGATGGTACACCTTATGTACAAACCCCTACAACCTAGTCTGGTACGCTTGTCTTGTCTTACAAACCTTTTCAAAACCGGGCTTTATACCCAAGCATGGTAGGATAAGTTGTAGGAGTGGTGGGTTAGCCGATGGTACACCCTATACATAAACTCCTACAACTTAGTCTAGTATGCTTGTGTATAATCCCTTTTTCCTTAAACCTATGAATTCACTCATCTACTTTATGTAGTTGACATTTTCGTTACATGTTTTCAGGAAATGAAGCAGGAAGTAGCAAATAGCTGATAGAGGCCTTAGATGGAAGACATTTAGGATTGATGTTAGCTTTATCTGTTGTAATGGAACGAATTTGCTACCTGTTGTATTGTTGTAATGTTGACATGTTTTAAGTTTATGCATTTAGACTTTTTAATCTATTGTGCTCAATCAATCACGACCCCGTCGCCACGCCTCGGTTTTTCCGCCAATTACGACCGGGGTGTGACACCACATTTCCTTTTTTTGTTTGTCCCATTACAAGTTTCCACCTTCAAAATTTATTAGCCAATTTCAAAGTTTACCCTTAAACACACACAACTAATAATAATAAACAATATTGATTGACCCACTTTTTAAGGGCATTATTGTCATTTGGTAAGGAAAAAAAGTAGTCATTCAATCCACCTACTATTTGTTTTTCAAACATGGACACTTATAATGGGATGGAGGGAGTAACTGTTTTACTTGTCATGTATGATGGCTTGGGATGATGTGCAGGTTTTGAAGGTCTAGCTATTCGGCGTCTGTGCCCAAAGTAGTTTGTGAAAAACATCTTCACATATTATACTTATGGATAGGTAGACTACCAAACTTTGGTTATCCATATTTATTTAAACACATCGTTAAATCTTAGGTAATATATTAATACCTAATTCGCTGAAACCGATGGCTCTGATACCAATCTGTCACACCCCGAATTAGGGCCTAGGAGTGTGAGGATCGGTTGGTACTTGTTTCGTAAATATATAAGAGTTGCGGGTTTATTTTAGTGGAAGACTTTTAAGTTTACTAAAATAATAATTTACATTGAAAATTTACTCGGGAATTAAATACCCAACTATATAGTTTACAAAATATTGTTTCTTTAGATTACAAGGATTTAAGTATCAAAACCGGGCCTTCTTGTAAGCGACCTTCTATCTTCATGATGACCCTAATCCTTGATATTGCTTACTGAACTCAGTTACCCGTAATGTGGGAAAAATACGTTAGCGATGAGCTAGTGAAATGTTGAATGACACTTAAAAGATTTATAACAGTCGTTAAATAAAAATATATTCTTATGTTACAAACTCAGCAGGAATGCCGGTCATTCCCGGGATTTTTACCACGGCGCTACACACACAATTCAACAGTTCTCTGGAAGATGTTGCCCATTGAAGATATAGTTATGACTTACTTAATGTGCTTGCATGATTAGTCAGTTATGTTTGGATCCAGACACATGTGAAATCGGTATGAGTTGCTGTTATTTTTTATTTTGTATTATAACGATTTTAGAGATCATGTAATCTTATGCAAATTTTTATTTGACACTTTGTAACAATCAACATGTTTACTACAAGAGTAAAAATGTCTGTCTATAAAAGGTTTAATGTATTCACCTTTTGTTGTCGGTTCGTGATGTTTGAAAACCTTTCTTATCTGTATAATGTTAACCTATTATAAAATAGGTTTGTATAAATACCTTGATTGTGTTTCTTGATTAAGCCAAATACATTAAGTCTGGTTGAACCTTGATAGAATTTTGGTTGTTTGTAAAACCATACTTTGTATTTAACTGACGTTTGATGGATAATCCAAACCGACGACCTCAAACAACTCAATCTTGACATCCGCAAACACCTAGTCCTCAACCAATTCGACAACAATCTAATCAGCAAACCCCATCTACAACGAACCTCCATACATGTTATAAGTGTTGTAGTATGAAACACTTTAGGAGATACTGCCCCAAATTGAATCCCGGTGTAGTAAAACAACAAAATCAAGAGCAAACATCAACTTCCAATCCAGCCAAGGGATGCGTTCTCATAAACGGATCGAGCAAAGAGCGAAAGGACCCACATGTAGTAACAGGTACATACTTAGTTTCTTATCGGTAAGCTTCAGTTTTATTAATTGCGGACGCCGATAAAAGTTTTGTAGCTGACTAAGTTTTTACTATTGAGGAAAATGTAGGTTAGTGAATTACTTATACTATAGAACTCGCTAACGATAAGTCTATAATTGTTAACCAAATAGTCTGACATTGCCCTTTCATACTAAATGACCAACCATTCCTTATCGACTTATTCCTAGTAGAATTAGGAAGTTTTGATGTGACAGTCGGTATGGACTGCCTATTTAAGTATAAGGCAGAAATTGTTTGTAAGGACAAACTGTTAGAATTCCTGTTTCGATGATGAAACGATCACTGCATAAGGAGAGAAATATGGTAATATACTGCCTCTCGTATCCCAACTTAAGGTGTTGAAGTACTTGCGCCAAGGTTGTACGGTGTTAACATAACTTAGAAGTTGGAGTAAGTTATAAAATAAAGAGAGTGGTGTAAAAATTAAGAAACCCGGATGAAAATAATTTGGAAGGCATCCCAATGGTACAAGATTAATCAGATGTATTTCCTGATGAGTTGCCTGGTTTACCGACGACCTGATATGTTGAAGTCTGTGTTGACCTAATACCAGGAGCAGCTCCTATTGCTAAAGCACCTTTTACCGACTTGCACATTCTGAAATGCAAGAATTATCCATTCAGTTGCAAGAATTATAAAATATGGGTTTTATAAGACCTAGTTATTCGCCATGGGGAGCACCAGTTTTGTTTGTGAAAAAAAAGAACGAGAGTTTTCGAATGTGTATCAGTTAACGGGAATTAAACAAAGAGATAATTAAGAATAGATACCATTCACCTCCAATTGACAACTTGTTTGACCAACTTCAGGGACCAAAATATCTTTCTAAAATAGATCTAAGATCTGGTTATCACCAAGTGAAAATTCAGGAAGAAGATATTCCAAATTTAGCCTCTCGAACTCGGCATGATTACTATGAATTCTTAGTTATGCCTTTCGAGTTAACCAATGTACCGACATTGTTTATGGATCTTATGAACCGAGTCCACAAACCTTACCTTTATAAGATTGTGATGGTAATCATTGATGACATTTTTATATACTCGAAGAGTAAGGAGGAACATGAGCAACATTTACGGGTAATTCTGGAGCTGTGAAGGCAGGAGAAACTGTATGAAAAGTTATCCGAGTGAGAATTTTGGTTACAAAAGGTGCAATTTATAGGACACATTGTGAACCAAAAAAGAAATCAGGTAGATCCCAGTAGAATTGAATCTATTAAAAATTGGCAGGCGCCTAAGTCACCGAAAGAAATCTGCCAATTTCTGGGATTAGATGGGTATTATCAACGTTTTGTTGAAAACATTTCTAGTATTGCCCAACCTTTAACCCTCTTAACTCAGAAAGACCGAACATATGACTAGGGGGAAGAAAAGGAAATGGCCTTCCAAACATTAAAACAAAAGTTTTTTGAAGCTCCAATATTAAGTCTTCCAGAAAGAATTGATGACTTGGTAGTCTATTGTGACGCATCTTGTAAAGGTTTAGGATGCATGCGGATGCAAAGAAACAAGGTAATAGTATATGCCTCCCAACACTTTGAGGTACATAAAAAGAATTTTAAAAAGAAAACCAATGAAATACTTTACTTCAAGAACCGAGTTTGAATTCCAACTCTTCATAACCTTCGCAAATTGATTCTTGATGAAGCGCACCAATCCAAGTATTGTATTCATTTAGGTACTAACAAGATATATACAGACGTGTGACTTACACTCATGTTAAGATTGAGTAACAGAAACCTTCGGGAATATTACCACAACCTGAAATACCCCAGTGAAAATAGGAACAACTTACAAATAGCTTCATTATACACTGTCTCAAAACCTCCCGATGGCATAATCCAATTTGGCTAATTGTAGACCGATTGACCAAATCTGTACACTTCATTCCAATTCGTGACAATTACACTACTGAGAAACTAGCTCGGCCCTACATTGATGAAATTGTATCTTGACAGAGTGTGCCACTTTCAATTATTTCGGGCCGAGATAGTCACTTTATTTCTCAATTCTGGCAAGCTATACAAGTAGCTTGGGTAACCCGGATAGACCTGAATACCGCTTACCACCCTCAAGTAGATGGCTAATCCGGAAAAAAAATCAAACACTAGAAGAATTACGTCATTCTTGTGTATCGGATTGCAAATAGAATTGAGATCAACACCTCCCACTCGTTGAATTCTCTTACAATAACATATTTCACAGAAGAAAATGTAGGTCGCTGCTTTGTTGGACAGAAGGTAGCGATACTCTGATTATAAGATCTGATTTGATTCAAGAAACAACCGATAAGATTCATAATATTCAACAAAAACTTAAAGCCGCCCGTGACCGACAAAAGAGTTATGCCGAAGTTGGTAAAAAAATCCCATTATCTTTTGAAATGGGCGACAAGGTGTTTCTTAAAGTGTCCCCATGGAATGATATTATAAGGTGTATGTCCCGAATCTGGATCACTACAGTATAATATCAACCCAAACACGATGTTAGTGCGGAATCCTAACACCGTGGTGATTCAAGAACGAGATAGAAGAAAAATATAAATATGATGAACACGAAGTAATATGGCTTCAATGCCTACACTTCAATTATCAAATAAATCATTAGATACATAAACCAATTAACAAAGAAAATTATGCTCTCTGGAATATAGTGGCTATGAACGTGTGATTTTTCTCTAGTTCTTCCACCCTAAATATCAACTAAGACATGCTTTATATAGTTAGCATTTACAAGAGGCCCAATGACCAAGCCTAACTAAGCCCAAATAGAAATCAACATGATTTCTGTATTTCTAGCCCTTCCCAACCGAAATCCATATGGATTTCGGTATTACATGCTCCAAGCCATAAATTCCATCTTGTATAATACTTCGACTCTTCTAGAATATTTCTCTTTTGTCTTGATCATGTCATGGTCTTTTGATATGCGTCAGTCTAACCAAATCGTGACCCAACAATCTTCCCCCTAGACTGATCTTTCAAAACTTTCAGAATCTTTACTCAGACATGACCAACAACTTCATGTGTCTGGAACAACCCATTCAATAAAGATTGATTTTTTGGTTGTTCCTGCACGCATATGGATCGGTTGGACATACGGACCCAAGTCATCCTTGAGCATCAACACATGTGACCTCTTGCCAACTCTTGTCTTTGCCATCATCAAAGAACATATCTGGTTTTACAGGTTCTGTTTGTTCAGTCTTAACTTTCCAAATCTGTTTTGATTTAGTAAAACATAAAAGAATAGACTTTGGAGTTGAACTTGTTGAAATAGAACTCTCAACACTCTTAGCACTGTTGATTTTGCAAAATTGAATTGCCGTTTACCATGTTTAAAATCATTTGAGTGCAAACCTGTCATGTTAACCTTGAAACCTTGCGTGCTCTTCACCTGAACAGTCTTCCTTTTCATTGTACGGTAAATACACTGTTTAACCAAAAACCCAAAGTCTTGACCGAGAACTCAAAAGCTTGACCGAGAACTAACTTTTCAAGTATTGACCGAGAACTCCTAGTATTGACCGAGAACTCAAAAGCTTGACCAAGAACCCACTTTTCAAGTATTGACCGAGAACTCCAATTCTGGACCAATTGTTGTTGACCAAGAACGCTTAAAAGTGACCGAGAACTAACATATTCTCCCGAGAACCCTTAAGTTTGACCGAAAACACACAAATTCACCCAAGAACCTTTGTTGACTTGATCAATTAGGAAACAAATCAAAAGGGTTTGAATTAATTTCAAAAATTAAATCACCTTATCTTCCCAAAATAATTCTCTCCCAAAAACCCAAAATTAAACTCTTTCCTCCAAGAATCAAATCAAAACCCCAATTCACAAAGAATATTATGCTCTCTGGAATATGGTGGCTATGAACGTGTGATTGTTCTCTAGTTCTTCCACCCTAATTATCAACTAAGACATGCTTTATATAGTTAGAATTTACAAGAGGCCCAATGACCAAGCCCAACTAAGCCCAAACAGAAATCAACATGATTTCTGTATTTCTAGCCCTTCCCAACCGAAATCCATAGGGATTTCGGTATTACATGCTCCAAGCCATAAATTTCATCTTGTTTGATACTTCGACTCTTCTAAATTATTTCTCTTTTGTCTTGATTATGTCATGGTCTTTTAATATGTGTCAGTCTAACGTGTCAGTCTAACCAAATCATGACCCAACATAAGGTTTGGTAAAACTGGTAAGTTAGCTCCAAGGTATAGTGAACCTTACGGGGTTGTTGCAAAAGTTGGTCCTGTAGTCTATCGACTGAAACTACCCTTAGAACTGAGCACTAATGTGCTTCACGTGTCGAACTTGAGAAAGTGTCTTACTGATGAAATGACAATAGTACCACTGGAAGATGTAAAGAAAAATGAAAGGCTAAATCTTGTAGAGGAACCTATAGAAATAGTATATGGGGAAACCAAACAGTTAAGACACGACAAAATTTCATTGGTAAAAGTTCGATGAAACTCACAACGAGGACCCAAAATTTACTTGGGAATGAAAGGATGAATTTCGAAAGAAATACCTACACCTGTTTCCTAAAAAGAAAACCATTGGCACATTAAATTTCATGTAACAACTTGGTTTTTCAACTTTAGATTACCCAACCCGTCTTATATTCGGAAAACTTTATCGTTAAAACATTTCGTTTACGAGTTAATAATATTTTTTATTATTACTTATTATTTTTAATTAATTGTCCAAAAGAACTTTGAATTATATATACTTTTCACCCTAAACTATAGTTTTAACTCATTAGTTATCCATACTTAAAGTTTAAGGACTATATTTCAAATATGATTATAATAACAATCTGGATCCAAGATCCAAACCCGTATTTGAACCCAAACCCGTTTGCTCAATTGCTTTCTTGAGCCCTAATTTTCGTCTTACACATGGAATTATCAAGCGGAATCGATTATATATCCTAAACGACCATAACTGACATTATAATTATAGAATCTGATAAAAAATGAACTTATATTATAACTATATGCGATCATGTCAATATTAATTTTGGGGTTATACGATTTCAGATCTTATTAACACAATTAAACTCTTGAATACCATCTGCTAGCCATCGTGAAATATAACCCTGAGTTGAATTGCATTACTAATTGTTGTATCTATCAATCGATCTCCGTTCTTGGCCGTCAACCTTGTCACGCCGTTGATCATTGATCAATCATTGTTTAAGGTAATTAAACTGTGAAAAGTGTTCATCTTGAGTCAGTAATCAAAAACCCTAACATCTTTTAAGAAAACACGAATCAGATTAATGAATTCTAAATCCTAGGGTTTATAATCAATTTAGGGTTTAGATCAGTATTGTATTTAGAACTTCATTTCCAGTTTATGCCTAATCTTTTGCTTGGCACAACTAGTTCTGTATGTGTGTGTTAAGGTTGAGCCGGCCATGGGGGCGGGATCGAGTCCCGACCATGGCAGATTTTGTTTTTATTTTGTTTTAATTGCTTTAATGGATTTTAAAGGTTTTATAAATTGATATTAATTATTAAATAAACATTAAATTGATAAACCGACATCACTAAGTTACATTTTATCAACTAATCTCGTAGGTTTTCATATATATATATATGTATGTATGTATGTATCTATGTATCTATGTACGTATGTCAATATATTTATATATAAGTAAGTATTGTAAATATATATTAATAATAAAATTTAACTTATTTACACCCGGCATCGTCATTGGGGATTCTTGTCGTTGAACGTCTTTATAAACTTACTTATATATATTTATATATATATATATATATATATATATATATATATATATATATAAAACTAAACGTATTAAACAAATTTTGTTTAAAATATTTAAACAAAATAATTATATCTTGCTACATATTATATATAAATAATTACACATCATTTTTATGATAATCTATTTATGTATATATTAGTATTTTATTTATTCAAATAATTAAAGGTATATTTAAATTAAATTATTTTATTTAGTTTGTATATTTAATTATTTATTCATTTAGATTTTATTATTACAAGCATATCTTATATCATAATTATTTAAATTATGGAAGTATTTAATCTTATATTTTGTCGTGGGTAATTATTGGTGAATTTATAAGTAATAAGATTAATAATAATAACTGTAGAAATCAATCGATCGGTCTATAACATTACAATCCTAAACCTAACTCAAATCACATCAAAATCTTAATTTATTATTCATGTTATATCTTTATAATTAATCTTATTACCATTAGTAACTAGGAACTCTTGTCAACGCATCCCGAAAAGCTCGATTAGATTTAACTTATTTTCTATCATCGTTTCATCATCATTTGTTATACTTTATCATGTGAGTGTCTCACTCCCATTTTTAATTCGTTTTTACTGTTTTGAGGACATATGTGTTCGTAGATATTTTATTACTATACATTACTCAACATGCAACTGTTAGTCTTGTGTGTTTAACAGTTTATGCCTAACGTGTTATATGCTTACATGCTTTATTTGAATACATTTCAGAGAGGTCCAACGTATTCTCATGCTAGTATGATCATACGCCCGTCGTGTTAGCCATCGTCCAGTTCATCTGGCATCGAGCTTACCGACAACTTATTTACTTGCTTATGTAGTAGCCATCGCCCAGTTCATCTGGAATTGTGGGTATGTACAACTTATATGCTTGCTTATTTGGTTAAATTGCTTATCTCACTTGACACAGTTTGCGTTTTCTATTATATATTATTATTGTAGTATCTTAAAATTGTGATTTACTCACTTAACCTAGTGTTGACAAAAGCTATTTGTATTTTTAACGCATATACAGGTCATCGTGTGAAGTGATTCTCAAGCTTGTTTTGAAGAAAACTTAGAATTGCATGCTAGAGAGAAGAAACAAGAATTTAAGTTTTATTTGTGTCTTAACTTATCTTAGTTATGGTTTATGTACTTGGTATTTGACAATTGTTGGATTTATTTAATTTAAATTAATAGATATATTAATTTAATTATTGCAAGATGGTACCTTGAGAGCTGTGAGCAATCAGGTCACGCCCGACATTTTCGCCTTAGGTTGGGGTGTGATAGATTGGTATCAGAGCCAAAGGTTTAAGATAGGTCGTTAGTTGTGTCTTAGTAACATGCTTAGGAGCCTCATACGTGCTTATTTGTTTACATTATGTGTTCTATTTAATTGCTTACAGCTTATGTAATTACTTGCTAGATTATGTATTTATTTAACTTCTTAGTTAATTGTTTATTTTATTGCCATACACACACAACTCCGAAGCAATGCTTCACCATTAAAATAATTTTATAACTCCAAGACTATCTCTTTCTCTAAAAAATATTTTCATGACTTCTCTCAAAATATTTTTATTTTAAGTTGATTTATTTTCTTGGGAAATTCCTTGAGAATCACGTATACTTGTTTACGCTCTTTTTCACTAAAAACTAGGGAGTGTGACAAAATTCCCCGCCATAGTGGAAATTGTAACGATTCCGACGAAACCCGGTATACCCTAACCGGTAGACAATAGTTACGTCATATTTAATGTCGGGTACATGAGTTACCATGGTAATTATACGAGAATACATGGTTCACTGTATTGATCGTACGTGAATATATAATTCATTGTATTGAATATGCGATTAATCGATCGATAGTCATTGAAACCCGAACGAATCGAGGGTTCAATTATAGACGAGATATACGATATTTAGTGATGTTTACGAAGTATTAAAGCTTCGGGATAAGTGAATTAAAGCACAGAAAAAGAATTTCGATTTAATGGTACGTCGGTACATTAAACGAAACCTTTAATACCAAACCGAGCAAGAGACGATCGATCAAGCCGAAAAAGATGCGCGATAATTAATGATATGATGTTTTAAGTTAATAAATGTCACGGTTTAAGTTTTTAAAGTTTTTAAATCGGTTTTATATAAATTTCATTTTTAAGCCGAAAAACGACCGTTTTAGCCGCGTTTTAAGCCGAAATAAGCATTTAACCGAAAAACGAACTGAACCAGATTATCCAAAACATTATCCGGATTACGAGAATCCAAACATGTGGCCTAGGATGAAAAGGTGGGTCCCACCCCACCCTCTCAAATCCCGATCGAAACCAAGAGGGGTCATTCCCCATTTCATTTTCTTTTTTTCTCATCAAACTTCTCAACATTCATCAACTCTTTCCATATTATGATCCAAAACCGAGACTTTGTAGCAAGAAAACAAGGTAAAGAATCGAGTTAATCACGTTTCCATCTTCGTTTCTTGAGTTTAATTGCAAGAAAATGAGGTTTCAAAGATGAAAACCGATTCTTGCATGATCAAGTGATGTATACGGGTTATACAAGGGATCTTGGTCCAAGAAAGGAGTTAAACGAATCAAAAATGAATTTTTACGGTTAAATCTTTGTTTTTGGAATCATAACCGAAACCGTGAAAGAAATGGCTTGATCGTGAGTGTAACTTGCTTGGTATTGTGGTATGTTGTTTGTAGGCTCTGTGTTTAGTGGTAGAAAAGGCGGAAAGACGAGTTTGTAGCTTGTAGTGGCGGAAAACGAAAGGTATATTCGGTTTATGTTCGGTGTATGTGTTTTGGGACAGATTGTTGATGGTTTAGAGTTAGGTCATGAAATTTTACAGGGATTTTCTACACATGAAAATAAGAGTTCTATGAATTTTTGGTAATTTTTGGATAAAGGATGAATATTTGGTGAATTTAATGCTCGGTTTTGGCTAAAAATGGTGAAAAATAGTTGAATATCATGAAAACTTCTGGAAAATTTCAGATAAGCTTTTTATATCATGTATAAGTCACACACAAAATCTGAGGTCAGTTGGAGAAGTCTAAGTAGACTTTTCGGTTAAACGTGTTATAGGGTTTTCTAGCTCGGTTTTAGTGAAAAGGGTATGTAAAAGAAGATTTTGGTTCTGGAAAAATTACAGGGGACTATGTGCATGGCAGGGGACAACCAGGAGAAATTTGGGATTTTTCTAGAATCGTTTGGTATTTACGACATATTTAGTGTTTAAATGGTATTTAAAAATAAATAAATAAATTTTAAATATAAGAATTAATTCTGGAAATATTTTTATAAAATTCCCCACTATTAAAAAGTGATTTGTGCAAAATTTCAAGATCCGAGATTAAACGGATAATTATTTGTGCTAATTATCAAACTTTTAAAGTTAAAACGCGTAAACCGGTGAAGTTCGCTTAAGCGAGCTGACTGGTGTATAAAAACCCTAAAAATGAACTATTTTCATATAATTGAGTTAAACATGTAAAAATAAATCATCCGAACATAATTCGGATGATTTGAGTAATTTTAACCTATTTTAACAGTTTCCGGTACGCCAAAGACGGAAACGAGTCCCGCGGCCAATCGGGACGTCTAAACCGAGCTCTAATTTCACATCTTTAATTAAATTATCAGTCAACCACTACTCTCGGGTCGTGTGTGACCAAACTCATTTTTGAAACATAAAAACGGGTAACCGTGCTAGGCACGCAAAACGGGGAAAACAAGCTATTAGAAAATTTGACTGTTGAACTCTAAACGACATCCTAATCTGAGTCCGGAGAGGTGTTTCTGGGTTAACCTTGCCCCCAGAACGGGTACAGTGCTGGGTTAACAGTGTCCCCAGATGTACCGGTTAACTTGGTTAAAGTTATATTAATAATGAGTGTATAGTAACGATCGCAGGGATCATATTACAAATTGGACGTGTTAACTGATAATGATTGTTGTTACATGCTTGCATGTGCTAAGGTGAGTTTCACGAGTCCCCTTTTCTGAATTGTTTTCAAATATTTTCGCGGGGCGGAAGCATGTTACTATTGAAATGTTTAAGTACATACTGAACGCATGGATTTGCGTGGATTTATATATGTTTTATTGTACGGGAATCGTACGGAAATGTACTAAGATGGTAATTGTCTGAGTTGCTAACATTCTAAGGCCCCGGAACACGAGTGATTAACTGAAAGCCGGTAGAGTGTGGATAGTACTATTGGTCTGACAAACCTAACTGGTCCGGCATGGATTTGCTGATGTTTCCCAGCCAGTTGCACATGTCTATTTTGGGTGTTATTTATATTTTTCTATGTAATGTTAGACATAGCGGTTTGGGGCAGTTCCGTGGGCGGGGGATATGCCACGGGGGTTGTGTGTGATAGTCAGAGGTTTCACTTGGGCTCAGCATAATTACATCGTAATTCTGGGTTAACATTGCCCCTGGAATGAGTACAGTACTGGGTTAACAGTGTCCCCAGATAATATCATATTTTGATATGGATTTATCATGGTTTACTCAAATTGTGAAACTCACCAACTATTCGTAGTTGACCCGTTTTCTCACATGCTTTTCAGGTACAATTAAGATGAAGTGATTGCTTACGTGCTAAGTGCTTGATGTGTGTAAGATTTGCGTGCAGTATATTAGGATACATTATAACAAATAAAATTGTGTATCGTATTGTATGATGTCTGTATCACCTAGACGGTAATGAAATACAAGATAATGTAATTTGAAGTATATTAATGTATTCAGTTTTCTTTATAAACAATGTGGTTGATATCAGAGGTGTCTGTTGCATCCCGTTTACGTTTCCGCTGCGGTTACGGGGTGTTACAAAAGTTGGTATCAGAGCCATTGGTTATAAAGATTTAGGATGTCTTTAAAAGATACCTAAAATATAACCAGTAGCTCAAGTATTATAGGATCTGAATATCAACTAATAATTTATAGTGACGAGATCTGGATGAACTTGGATGGACAAGTGAGTTATTATGGTCCGGAACATAATAACAGACTTGTTCGCACGAGGGAGTTCAGGGGAAGTCACGGGGTACATTAATAGGTAAAAATGGCAACATATGTGTAAAATATATAATATTATTTATACGTGCTAATGTGTATATATATATATATATATGTACATATCTTGTGGGTACGTGTATTGAGAAATAGGACCCGGATAAGGAACCGGGGGATGAAATAATAAAAGTACTGAGGATGCTGAAAATTTCTGGAGCATCGGTTGATGATAAGTCTGACTTATCGGGCCATAGTTATGATAGTACCAAGTTAGATCTCCCATTTGATATTAACCAGAAATATCTAGTAACCGTCACTCCCAACCAAAATTGACAAATCCCTTACCCTATCAACACCAGTATCGTATATTCTAATAACCCCCTATGATCACCAGAACCGCCGACCCTCACGTACGGACGGACCTGTACGTGAACCCATTCTTATTCCGTTAAAAAAAATTGATAATAAATGAGCAGATAAAAATAATATATAGAAACATATATATGTATTTCTCACTCTCAAACATATGAGTCATACCACCTCCAGATCGGGAATTACCGATTTTAGCGAACCTAGAACGCCGGAGGACATTGACTGAGCAAGCGATAGAGTTTCCCATAATAGTAATTAATAATATTTGAAGGCAACCCATGTTGTGCGATTACCTTGAACCTTGCAACTCCCTATGTTATCCTTACATCCGTTAGATGCCTATACCCATGTATACTCGAATAGAATGATTACCCGTACACAAAGAGGTGTTGGAATCATTATAGCATAGTTGGTTATTCGTCCGTAGGTGGTATACCGTGTATGCCGGATATACGAATAGACACGGATATTATAACTCTGTGGTACGTAATCGTTTGGTGCTCACGGTGAGCATGTATCGGTTATGCTGACATGCAGAAGGATATTGAAATCAAGTATATTAAACATTTATCTTTGTTGAGAAAGATCTATATGTCAGTTGGTGACAAGGGTTATGAAATATATTTAAACGTTAACCAACGTCAGGTTAAGTCCATATGTTATTATATTTGTGGGACATATATACTAGATACTGGTATGTGTAGTATGTATGATAATATTTGGTGTGTATGTGTACATGCTGTTATGATTGAGCTGGTAACGAGTTATAAGGTGAGATTAGTATTGATTACTGCGTACGGGATGAGTACGGCAGAAGGACATAAAAAGAGTAACTCCAATGATGGAGATTGATATGATTCAGTTGATTGCTCAAAAATAGCAGATGATGATACCGAATGTAGTATCACAGGTCACTGCTAGTGTTGATGCAAATGTGATCGCAGAATTATAGATCGAGCAATCACACGATTATGAATATTTCAATTCTTAGTGTTATTACTAAGAGTGATATTGTCCCACCGGATACTATTGTGACTACAAGTATTAGTTATAAACTAAACATGAATAGTAGTCGTAATGAATTAGATCCGGTATGAAGGATATGTTTGTTGTTTGTGGTAAGGAAATTATTAATAGTGTACTGATGGTAAAGGGAGGAATAGATTAGCAAGTGGATAGAAAAGATCGAAATGGTTAAGGATGTTGGTAAGAGTCTAGAACATTGTGTAGTGAAATATGCTACAGATATGTTGGTAGATTATGTTGTATCGTGATGGAACACGACGGTACAAAATTATAGTTAGAAAATTTTTGCTCAGATGATATGGTCAGGATTTAAAATTATTGTGCTAGAGCACTTTTATTCGAATAATTAAGTTCAGAGACTGGAAACTGAGCTATGGAAGATAGAAATGTTGTGTGCTGATCACTTAGAACGCGCTAATCGTTTAAAGGAATTGTCATGTCTGGTAACATGGCTAATTACTCCTGAAACTAAGCGAAGTGAGCACTATATTGGGGACTAACTCCATCGATAAGGAGTATAGTCAATCCTGTAAAATATACAACCTTTGGAAGGGTTGTGTCACAAGCCAGCATTGATATATTTGACGCTATGGGAAGTGGACTGGAAGGACGTTAGGTGAGACGTCGAGTGTTGAAGAAGAGAAATGATAAAGGTATAGTGCAAGATAGACTTTTGAATAAGTAGGTATGTCCTACAACCCAGAATCATACTAAAGACTAGTTCTGGTGTGAAACATGAACCGCATGAAGGGTCCTTCCCTAAATGTGGAAAATATGGTTATCGGCAGGAAGAAGAATGTCGGGTGATAGTAGGCCACAGGTGTGGTAAAGATGGACGTAATGCCCCAATTGTAGAACCTATTGAAGCCATGTGAACCGGCAACCCCAACCCATTCGTGTACAACCACTCCGAACCCAACAACTTCAATAACAGTCCATCCAAAGAAATCAAATTATGCCAAACAATTGTACTTGCTATGAATGTGGCAGTACAGAACGTTTCAAGAGAAATTGCCCAAAGTTGAACCAAGGTGTCGTTGGAAGATGAACCTCATGACAAGCATCAACCTCTGATCAAGCAAGGAGCCGTGCTTTTGTGAGTAATCCGAATAAAGCACGTCATGATCCAAAGGTGGTACTAAGTATGTGGTAGTTTTAAATCAATAGGCTTCAGTGATATTTTTACGGTCGTCGATAGAAGTTAGTTCCTGTTAACCTCCTATCATTTGGAAAGATACCGATTAGTGAAACTATAGAACCCTATACTGTAGAATCGCAAACGGTGAATCCCTAATGGTTAACTAAATTGTTCGGAATTGCCCTATTATTCTGAACGATTAATCCTTTCCTTATTGACCTACGACCAGTAAAGTTAAGAAGTTTTGACGTAATAGTTAACATGGATTGGCTAACTCAACATGAAGCTGAAATCAAATATGAAAAGAAGATGATTAGAAGCTCTCCTTCGGACGATGAAGCGATTAGATACAGAGAAAAGTGTACGGTATTATGTTACCACTCTAATCTCATCTTGAGATGTTATAACATTTACGACAAGAATACGTGGTGTACTTAACAAACGCGATTGCCAAAGTATTTAAAAGAAAACATATAGAAGATGTTTCGGTGATACGTAAATATCCAGAAGTTTTCCTAGAAGAACTTCCTGGGTTACCGCCAACCCGACAGGTCGAATTCAGAATCGATTTAATACCTCAAGCTGGCCCTGTTGCTAAAGCATCTTACCGACTTGCGCCAACTGAAATGCAAGAATTATTGGATAAAGGTTTTATACGACCTAGTTAGTCACCATGGGGTGCACCAGTTTTAATTGGGAAATGAAGGACGGAAGTGTTAGGATATGTATTGATTAGGGAGAATTGAATAAAGTGACGATCAAGAATAGGTATTCACTTCTTCGAAGTAAATGATCTGTTTAACCAACTGCAAAGGGCGATTTATATTTAGAAAATTGGTCTTAAATATAGTTATCACCAAATGAAAAATCCAAGAGGAGGACGTTGCAACAACAGCGTTTCGGACTCGCTACGGCCATTATGAATTCTTAGTTATGCCTTTCGGGCTAACAAATGCGCCGGCAGCATTCATGGAACTCATGAACCGGGTCTGTAAACTTTAATTTGACAAATTTGTCATAACATTCATTGATGATATTTTGATATATTCGCAACGTAAAGAAGAGCACGAACGACGGTTAAGGAAAATTGTGGAAGTGTTAAAGCGAGAGGAGTTGTACGCGAAGTTTTCGAAATGTGATTTTGAATAAAGAAGGCATAATCCCTTGGTCATGTTGTAAAGCAACAAGGATTTCACATAGACCCAAATAAGATAGAAACCATTAAAATTGTGCCAAGCGCCGATTTTAAGTCTCCCCGATGGAGACGATGGTTTTGTCGCGTATTGTGACGCATCGCGTAAAGGGTTAGGATGCGTGTTGACACAGTATAATAAGGTTATAGCCTATGCTTCTCGACAGTTAAAAGTACACGAGAAAAATTACACTACTCACGACTTAGAACTGGGAACGGTTATCTTCGCACTTAAAATCTGGAGACATTATCTCTACGGTACGAAGTGCACCATCCTCACCGATCATAAAAGTTTGCAGCACATATTCGATCAGAAAGAACTGAATATGAGGCAACGAAGATGGGTCGAGTTGTTAAGCGATTATGACTGTGACATCCGTTATCACCCCGGCAAGGCTAACGTCGTAGCCGATGCCTTGAGTAGGAAAGATCGGGTTAAGCCATTGCGAGTGCGAGTGCTGGGGATGATAGTCCAGTCGAACCTTTTGGACCTGATTCGAGTCGCTCAACGTGAGGCGTTGAAAGAGGAACAATTGGAAAAGGAGGAACTTTACGGCAATGAGAAGAATTTCGAACAACGCGTGGACGAAATTCTCTACTTCAAAAAAATTGGGTTTGGATCCCGACCCTCCATGACCTTCGTGAATTAATCATGGACGAAGCGCATAGATCGAAATATTCCATACATCGGGGATCGGATTAGACTATTGATAATACGAATATCTGAAAGGATTTTATTAATGGCCGAGTTTGGAGAAAGATATGGTTACGTATGTTGGTGAATACCTAAATTATGCAAGAGATAAGGCTGCATACCGAAAACCCTAGGTAACGCCACAACGACAGAAAATTCGCCAATGATAGTGGGAATAAATTACAATGGATTCGGGACGCAAATTTCCAAGATATATCAAAGACACGGTGCAATTTGGGTAATCGCGGATCGATTAACCAATCCTCGCATTTCATCCCAATCTATGTCGATTACCACAATGAATTCTCGCCCAAATTCCTGATGGTGGAATGGTATCTCGTCGTGGAGTACCATTTTCAATGATCTCAGATCGAAATAGTCATCCTACTTCCATTATTGGAAGGCGGGGAAGAAAGCATCGAGAGCTTGAAGCTTTCTATGGGTGAAGTAATTATCACCAATTTGTTAAATTGAAATTGGGCGTCACTCAAGCCATAAGATTTGAATTGATTCGAGAAACAACCAATCGGATTTATAATATTTAAGATAAGTTGAAAGCAGCGCGAGATTGGCAAAGGATTTATGCCAACCTTCAAAGGAAACCATTGTCACTGGAAAGAGGTGACAAGGCATTTTTAAGGCATCACCTTCGAGAGGTGATATGAGGTTTGGCAAAACCGAAAATAGCTCCTTAATATATTGGACCTCATGAGACTATCTCCATGATTGGTCATTTGGTTTATCGATTAAAGTACGGCAGGGGCTAAGTACTATACATGATGTTTTGCCATGTATACTGATTGAAAAGTACCTAAGCAATGAGGCAACGAGAGTACTAGTAATGGAGGTACTCATAGAAGATATACTTGATATCATAAATAATTCCGTAGAGATAGTAGACGGGAAAGCTAAACAGTTTGGACATACCAAGCTTTATTGATTAAGATTAAGTGGAATTCACAGCGAGGACCAGATTATACCTGGTAACGCGAGGGTGAATTCTGAAGGAAAAACCCCCACCTTTCTCTCGGAAAGGGATAGTGAGCGTGTAAAATTTCGAGGACGAAATTTCTTAACGGGGGGAGAATGTAACGATTCCGACGAAACCCGATATACCTTAACCGGTAGACAATAGTTGCGTCATATTTAATGTCGGGTACATGAGTTACCATGGTAATTATACGAGAATACATGGTTCACTGTATTGATCGTACGTGAATATATAATTCATCGTATTGAATATGCGATTAATCGATCGATAGTCATTGAAACCCGAACGAATCGAGGGTTCAATTATAGACGATATATATGATATTTAGTGATGTTTACGAAGTATTAAAGCTTCGGGATAAGTGAATTAAAGCACAGAAAAAGAATTTCGATTTAATGGTACGTCGGTACATTAAACGAAACCTTTAATACCAAACCGAGCAAGAGAGGATCGATCAAGCCGAAAAAGATGCGCGATAATTAATGATATGATGTTTTAAGTTAATAAATGTCACGGTTTAAGTTTTTAAAGTTTTTAAATCGGTTTTATATAAATTTCATTTTAAGCCGAAAAACGACCGTTTTAGCCTCGTTTTAAGCCGAATTAAACATTTAACCAAAAAACGAACTGAACCAGATTATCCAAAACATTATCCGGATTACGAGAATCCAAACATGTGGCCTAGGATGAAAAGGTGGGTCCCACCCCACCCTCTCAAAATCCCGATCGGAACCAAGGGGGGTCATTCCCCATTTCATTTTCTTTTTTTCTCATCAAACTTCTCAACATTCATCAACTCTTTCCATATTATGATCCAAAACCGAGACTTTGTAGCAAGAAAACAAGGTAAAGAATCGAGTTAACCACGTTTCCATCTTCGTTTCTTGAGTTTAATTGCAAGAAAATGAGGTTTCAAAGATGAAAACCGATTCTTGCATGATCAAGTGATGTATACGGGTTATACAAGGGATCTTGGTCCAAGAAAGGAGTTAAACGAATCAAAAACGAATTTTTACGGTTAAATCTTTGTTTTTGGAATCATAACCGAAACCGTGAAAGAAATGGCTTGATCATGAGTGTAACTTGCTTGGTATTGTGGTATGTTGTTTGTAGGCTCTGTGTTTAGTGGTAGATAAGGCGGAAAGACGAGTTGTAGCTTGTAGTGGCGGAAAACGAAAGGTATATTCGGTTTATGTTCGGTGTATGTGTTTTGGGACAGATTGTTGATGGTTTAGAGTTAGGTCATGAAATTTTACAGGGATGTTCTACACATGAAAATTAGAGTTCTGTGAATTTTTGGTAATTTTTGGATAAAGGATGAATATTTGGTGAATTTAATGCTCGGTTTTGGCTAAAAATGGTGAAAAATAGTTGAATATCATGAAAACTTCTGGAAAATTTCAGATAAGCTTTTTATATCATGTATAAGTCACACAAAAAATTTGAGGTCAGTTGGAGAAGTCTAAGTAGACTTTTCGGTTAAACGAGTTCTAGGGTTTTCTAGCTCGGTTTTAGTGAAAAGGGCATGTAAAAAAAGATTTAGGTTCAGGAAAAATTACAGGGGACTATGTGGATGGCAGTGGACATCCAGGAGAAATTTGGGATTTTTCTAAGATCGTTTGGTATTTACGACATATTTAGTGTTTAAATGGTGTTTAAAAATAAATAAATAAATTTTAAATATAAGAATTAATTCTGGAAATATTTTTATAAAATTCCCCACTGTTTGTGCAAAATTTCAAGATCCGAGATTAAACGGATAATTATTTGTGCTAATTATCAAACTTTTAAAGTTAAAACGCGTAAACCGGTGAAGTTCGCTTAAGCGAGCTGACTGGTGTATAAAAACCCTAAAAATGAACTATTTTCATATAATTGAGTTAAACATGTAAAAATAAATCATCCGAACATAATTCGGATGATTTGAGTAATTTTAACCTATTTTAACAGTTTCCGGTACGCCAAAGACGGAAACGAGTCCCGCGGCCAATCGGGACGTCTAAACCGAGCTCTAATTTCACATCTTTAATTAAATTATCAGTCAACCACTACTCTCGGGTCGTGTGTGACCAAACTCATTTTTGAAACATAAAAACGGGTAACCGTGCTAGGCACGCAAAACGGGGAAAACAAGCTATTAGAAAATTTGACTGTTGAACTCTAAACGACATCCTAATCTGAGTCCGGAGAGGTGTTTCTGGGTTAACCTTGCTCCCAGAACGGGTACAGTGCTGGGTTAACAGTGTCCCCAGATGTACCGGTTAACTTGGTTAAAGTTATATTAATAATGAGTGTATAGTAACGATCGCAGGGATCATATTACAAATTGGACGTGTTAACTGATAATGATTGTTGTTACCTGCTTGCATGTGCTAAGGTGAGTTTCACGAGCCCCTTTTTCTGAATTGTTTTCAAATATTTTCCCGGGGCGGAAGCATGTTACTATTGAAATGTTTAAGTACATACTGAACGCATGGATTTGCGTGGTTTTATATATGTTTTATTGTACGGGAATCGTACGGAAATGTACTAAGATGGTAATTGTCTGAGTTGCTAACATTCTAAGGCCCCGGAACACGAGTGATTAACTGAAAGCCGGTAGAGTGTGGATAGTACTATTGGTCTGACAAACCCAACTGGTCCGGCATGGATTTGCTGATGTTTCCCAGCCAGTTGCACATGTCTATTTTTGGTGTTATATATATTTTTCTATGTAATGTTAGACATAGCGGTTTGGGGCAGTTCCGTGGGCGGGGGATATGCCACGGGGGTTGTGTGTGATAATCAGAGGTTTCACTTGTGGGCTCAGCATAATTACATCGTAATTCTGGGTTAACATTGCCCCTGGAATGAGTACAGTACTGGGTTAACAGTGTCCCCAGATAATATTATATTTTGATATGGATTTATCATGGTTTACTCAAATTGTGAAACTCACCAACTATTCGTAGTTGACCCGTTTTCTCACATGCTTTTCAGGTACAATTAAGATGAAGTGATTGCTTACGTGCTATGTTAGGACATGAAATGTCATGTGTAAGTCCCCAGTTCTATCCGGATGGTTCGATATGAAAATAACGATCGTGAAACCAAGTTAACGGACTGAAAATGTCAAAAGAAACTGATTCGATCGAATCAGTGACTGATTCGATCGAACCAGTACTCATTCGATCGAATGAGATACTCATTCGATCGAATCAGTATTCGATATATAAACGAAACTTAGGAAATTTCACGAGGGAGAGCACACATTACACACAGTCACGAACCAGCTGCTGCCGAAAAACCTCTCTGCCAATCTTCGTCGTGTCGGTCTTTTCCTCCGTCCCTAGGTGTCAAACCGTCTTAGGAATCGTAACCGTGCGTTGTTGATCACCACCGAATCGCCGTGTTAGAGGATTCCGCACTCTAACACGTTGCCCCGTGAATCGTTGGGAAACCGTGTCCCGCACCGGTCCGACAAAGTGGTATCAGAGCCTTTGGTTCTTGATTCACGTTAGATTCGTGGTGAAATTCGTGTTTTTCTCGCGAAAATCGTAATTTTTGCCGGAAAATTCCGAATTTTTGGTGTTTTTGATCTTGGTGTTCGTCGTGTTCTTGTCAAAAACTGTTAAAATTGTCATATTTTGGTGTTTTGATCTTAGAATTGTGTGTTAAAAGTTCGAGTTTCGTCAAGAACGTTCTTCGCGTTCTTCGTGTTCTTCGTATTTTTGGTGGTTTTGATCCGTTTTTTGGTTGGTCTTAAGTTGTTTTTGTGTTAAAAGTCATATTTCGATCTTCAGTTTCCTCTTGATCTTTCAAAATTCGTGTTTTTGATTCAAAATTCGAAAATCCGTCAAAATCTTCTAATTTTGGAATTTCCAGATTTTCCGATCGAACCAGTCTATTTTTGGAACTCATTCGATCGAATAGCCTTCCTATTCGATCGAACAAGTTTGAACTTTGACCGAATCAGTTTTTCCCGCCGAGAATTACTCCTAGTTCATTCGATCGAACCGGATTTGTTCATTCGATCGAATTAGTCACCATTCGATCGAATAAGTCTTTTATTCGATCCGCCGATTCGATCTTTGTCTTATTCGACTGTCAGAACCCGTTCGATTGAACCAAAAATTCTTTCGATCGAACCTCTCAACCCATTCGATCGAACCAGATTCACATTCGATCGAATAACTTTCGGAAGATCAGATCTGTAGTTCAGAGAGACATTCGATCGAACCATAACACATTCGATCGAATAGGCCACTCATCCGATCGAATCAAACTCATTCGATCAACAGTTCAACGTTAAAGCAAAGAAACAAAGATGGCTACAAGTTCGAGTACCAACAAGAGGATTCAATCGATTCTCGAAAGTGATTCTGAATCGGGAAGCTATAACAAGCCACCAAAGCTAATGACTTTAAACGAATTTACAACCTGGAAGACAAGATTTCAAATTCATATAACAGGTGTAAATCCTGGACTTTGGGAAGCTGTCCAGACAAGTTGGGTGCATCCAACGAATGATGATGGTGAGTCGTTGAGCTACTTTAGGCTATCTGAAGAACAAAAGATAGCCTTCGATGCTGAGAAGAAAGCCTTCTCCTTACTATCACAAGCACTCTCCATTGATCTTTTTCATCAGTTTAACCAGTTTACTACAGCGTCAACTCTTTGGAACGCACTGGTTGACCGATGTGAAGGATCTGATTCCCTTAGAGAAATTCACGCACGGGAGCTCAAGCGTGAATTTGATCTGTTTAGTCCAGAGTCGGGAGAAGATATTGAGTCGTTACTGTCGAGATTTTACCATCTAATGTCAGAACTCAAGTCCTATAACGTCAAAACTACAGGGACTGAGAAAGTTAGATGTCTTGCACAAGGACTTCCACCTAGCTGGAGCACCTTCCTGACAGTAATGAGAAGAAGTCATCAGCTGGAGACTATTCTCCTGTCTGATTTTATTAAAGAAATCAGACACGAAGATGCTGAACTAAGAGCCTCCTCCAGAAAACCGAGATCAACTTCTGACAAATCACTTTACATGTCAAAACCTCCTATGTCAGATTCAACTGATCATGCTCCGATGAAGACCGCTTTTGTCTCCTCAACGTCAAATCAATCAAAGGGGACTGAAACGAGATCTTCCGTCCCACCATTAACTTCTGGAAACTCAAGTACTAACTCCGGACCCAAGTCAACGGAGAAAGCAACGTTGAATACTGAAGGCTTGGGAACAGTAACAGTGGAGGTTGCCAAAGAACACATGGCAACTCTAGGCACGATAATTGAGTCCTACAGTTTAATGGTGGCGGGTAAGCTAGGAAATAGTCATCTGGACAGCGATGACTATGAACAGCTTGACGAAGATGATATGGAACGCATAGACATTATGTGGGCTCTTGGCAGTGCGTTCCGAAGGGCCAGAAAGTGGACGAAGAAAACAGGTCAGGCCCTCTCAATAAACAACAAATCCAAGTTCGGCTTTGATAAAAACAAAGTAAAATGCTACAACTGTGGCGAACTTGGTCACTTTGCCAAGGAGTGTTCGAAGCCAAGAAGGGAAGGTCACCAATATCCCTTCCGAACCACTTCATCATCATCCACTCCTGCTGCAGCTGCTGCAACTGTCAACCTTGAGAGACAACTGGTCCCTCAAAATCAAACCGCAGCAAACAACGTCGACATCAACAACGAAACTGCTCTTGCAGTTCAAGGGGATGAAGGCGAGACATGGAACTTGAGCATCAACATGGCTGATGTCACAGTAGTAGATGAAAACTCTGAAACAGAGTCTGTTGTTTCCTCGACCAATGAAGAATATATTGTCGATGAACCAGCTGCTGAAGTCCATGAAGGAGAACCTGAGGTTGAAGTGGTATCTTTGGAGATTAAGGAGGATCACGAAAAAGAGTCAAATGTTCCTCAAACATCTCCATGTTCGACAATTCCCGCAGAGGCTGCTAAAGTTGAAGAAGTCAACGAAGTAGAGTCTAAAGCAACTTCTGCATCGTTTCTGGAAAAAGCTGGGAATCTTTGCTTTGCATTCATGGCAGAGACATCAAATGCCAAGGTAAGTTCTAACCCATCAACTCCCAAACCAGAAAATGTTAAATGTTTAAAATGTGAATTGTATGAACAAGAAATTCAATCTCTAAAAGAGAGAATTGAAGATCTCGAGGCTTACAAACAAGCAGCCTCAAGATCTTTAATGGAACTGACTGACGCGCTTGCACAGAATAAGGCTTGGAAGCAGAAAGAGTCTGTTTTTAAAGAAAAGATTGATAGCCTTAAGCGTCAGAACAAGGAACTTGAAATATGTGTTCTGAATCAACAAGACTCTATCAATTTTCACATAAATAAGAATAATGTTTTGAAAAAAGAATTGGAAAACTTGAAAGCTGATTTTGAATCATTGAATTTCAAATTAAAAAGTTACTCAAATTCATCTTATTTATTAGAACACATCATTCCCGAGTTCCGAGGCAAAAAGGAAAGAGGCGTGGGATATAACAATGTCCCACCCCCGATCCTGAATCAATTTTCAAGCACACCAGGAGCTGTGCCGGATGATGAATCAAATGATTATATACCCGAGGACACAAACCAAATTTCTAAGTCTAAGGGTAAAGAAGTCATTGACCCGGCTCCTGAGTCCAAACAAAATGTTGATGCCACAGACTTAGGTTCCACAACTAAATCGGGCCCACCACCATCTAAGTCAAAGGCAACAACAACAAGAAATTCTCAGAAGAAAAAGTTTAATCCTAAATCTGAGAAAGTCTATGTGGAACATAGTACTCAGTTTGTAAAGGAGGGTAACGTTAATGAAAAACATAATTTCCCAAAACACCCTCCTAGACAAACTTCACCCCAAAATGTCAAATCCAGGGGGTACTATGATAACAGACAAAACCAGAGTTATTTCTCTCCACCAAGTCAAAGGGGGAGAAACTACTGTTTTTCGTGTGGAGAGGTAGGGCATATAGCAAGATTTTGCTATAAGTACACGGATCCTAAGCAGTACATATCGACTCCGGATCCGAGGTATGTCAAGTCACCTCCTAGAAGGCGACCGACCATTGACGTTCAAGGTCAAGAACGGTTTCACACACCGAGGTCGGTTTCTCCTCGGAAACCTCAGCCAACCTCACCACACCAATCCCCAAACCCCTCAGATCCAAGTGTTTCCACTTCGACAAGTGAAACTCAGTCTTCAACCAGCTATCTCAAACATGCTGAGAAGAAGACTGACTTTTGGAAACCAAAGAAAACTAACACTGTTGATAACAACGTCAAATCTGAAAACAGTGTTAATGAGGGTAAATGGATTGAATTGTTCATTCGTGATGAAGATGGAAAACCCAAGACCTTAAGGGCTTGGGTTTCCAATGATATTTAAACCTTTTGTTTTTGTGTGCAGGTTGCTCTATATGATCCAAGATTCAACATGTGGATCATAGACTCAGGAGCTTCCAGGCACATGACTGGAAACATGAATCTCCTTTCAAGAGTCAGACAAATAAAAGGAGGTGCAGTTTCCTTTGCAGGAAATCAAGGAGGTTATATCACGGCCCAAGGAATTGTGTCTAATGGGCGAATTTCGTTTGAGAAAGTTAATTTCATCAAAGAGTTGGAGAACAACCTGTTGTCGATAAGTCAAATCTGCGACAAAGGTTTCAAAGTTATGTTTGACGACCGAGATTGCCACATCTTGGCTAAGGATTTCAACTTTCCTGAAGACAAGGTTTTAATGTCAGCTGCTCGCCAGAGTGATCTCTACATTCTGGATATGGCTAAGGCAGGGTCATCGTCTCCAACGGCGACATGTTTTGTGTCCAAGGCATCCGAACGTGATACTGTCTTATGGCAGAGACGGATGGGACACATAAATGTCAGGAACATGAACAAGCTTGTGCACCGCAGACTAGTTGAGGGAGTTAATCTGAGAAGTTTTCGTCTCCCTGATTCGTGTGTGCAGTGCAAAGCCGGAAAGCAAATAAAAAGGTCCCACAAGTCTAAGAGTTTCCACTCAATTGATATTCCGTTGGAACTCCTTCATATGGATCTTTTTGGCCCAATAAGCGTCAAAAGTATCTCTGGGCACTCATACTGTCTAGTGGTTACTGATGAATATTCTAGATTCTCTTGGGTGTTTTTCTTGAAAGTAAAATCAGAAACGTTTGGGTGTATACAACTGCTGGTTACAACTATTGAGTCTCAATACAATCTGAAGGTTCGAAGAATGCGGTCAGATAACGGTACAGAATTTAAAAATGCGAATGTTGAAAATTTCTGCAAAGAAAAAGGGATCGTTCAGGAGTTCAGTGCCCCATATGTTCCACAAATGAACGGGGTTGCTGAAAGGAAAAATCGTACGTTAATCGAGACAGCAAGAACAATGTTAGCCGACTCAGTGTTACCTGTTACGTTTTGGAGTGAGGCAATTGCCAACGCCTGTTTCACATTAAATCGGGTAGGCATCTTCAAGCGCCACGGCAAGACAAGTTTCGAGCTTCTTCAACGACGAAGGCCTAACTTAGAGCACCTGGAACCATTCGGGGCTCTTTGCACGTTACTTAAAAGGCAAGTCGATAATAAGTTCGAGGAGAAGATCATCAATGGCTATTTTCTGGGTTACAGCATACCTCTCAAAAGGGTCTTCAACAGAACAACAAAATTAGTTGAAGAATGGTACCATGTCGATGTTCAACGCTACACAGAACCAGCCAAGGGGACAGGAGAAGACTGGTTGTTTGATTATGACAAATTGTTCAAGTCATTCAATCTGTATGAGATTGCTATTCAAATGATGTATGAGGCGCAAAATGCACCTCCTGATGAATCTTTGCAATCTTCAACTCATCCTGGTCCGTCATCATCTTCCTCCACAGAGTCTAGCGATCAAGTTCAAGAATCTTCCGAATCTGAATCTGAAGATGAATCTCCAGCAGATGATGTACAATCGGCACCAACTCAGGTTACTTCACAACCTTCATCGTCAAATCAAGAAGTGCCGAATGCAGATCAGCCTCTAACGTCTACTTCAGAGGCACCACAATCCGCTCCAGTTCCTGAGCCGAACTTAACTAACTTGGAACAAAATGTTGTCGTTCCTGACAATCCGGTTGTTAGAACTGAACGTGATCATCCACAAGACAACATTATAGGGGACATTCAACAGGGTGTCAAAACTCGTCGACAGCTGAATTTTGGTCTCTACACAGAAATGATGGAGTCAGGATCAGTTGCTCTTAATGCCCATGAATGCTTCTTAGCACAAGAAGAACCACACAGCACCACCGATGCGCTGAAAGATCCCAACTGGGTCACAGCCATGCAAGAGGAATTATTGCAGTTTAAAAGACTTGGTGTGTGGAAGCTGGTGGATCTCCCCAAAGGACAGAAGAAAATTGGCACTAAGTGGGTACTAAAATGTAAACGTGACGATCGTGGAGTGATTGTTCGCAACAAAGCCCGCCTGGTGGTCCAAGGGTTTAGGCAAATCGAAGGCCTAGACTACAATGAGGTATATGCTCCGGTTGCTCGTTTGGAGGCAATCCGGATGTTCTTGGCGTATGCATCTTTCAAGAATTTCAAAGTATATCAGATGGACGTCAAGAGTGCCTTTTTGTACGGTCACATCGAAGAGACCGTATATGTGGCACAACCTCCAGGTTTTGAAGACCCATATCACAAGGACAAAGCCTATCTGCTCAACAAGGCTTTGTACGGTCTTCACCAAGCCCCGAGAGCTTGGTATAAGGAACTATCCAAACACCTTCTGAACAACGGGTTTAGAAGGGGAACCATTGACTGCACGCTATTCACAAAAGAAAAAGAAGGAGATCTAATTATGGTACAAGTGTACGTGGACGACATCATCTTCGGGTCCACGAATAAAACACTTTGTAAGGAGTTCGAACAAGTGATGAAAGAAAAATTTGAAATGAGCTCCATGGGTGAGATGAAGTTCTTCTTAGGACTTCAAGTTGATCAAAAAGATTCCGGTATCTTCATTCACCAGACAAAATACGTCAATGACATCTTGAAACGGTTTGAGATGTTGAGTTCTTCTTCACAGGGAACTCCTTTAGAGGTTAATCACGGGATTAATCCTGACGAGAAGGGTGAATTGATCAATCCAACTCACTATAGAGGGATCATCGGATCTCTAATGTACCTGACTGCTTCTCGGCCTGACATAATGTTTGCTACGTGTCTCTGTGCACGTTACCAGTCAAAGCCGAAGGTCTCCCATCTGATTGCAGTCAAAAGAATTTTGCGTTATCTGAAGGGTACTCCAGATTGGGGTCTTTGGTATCCTTATGATGACAACTTCGATCTTCATGCGTATAGTGATTCGGATTATGGTGGTTGTAAACTCGATTACAAATCAACAACAGCAGGATGTCAGTTCTTTGGAAGTCGTTTAGTAACGTGGCAATGCAAAAAGCAGACGTCAGTCTCCACTTCAACAGCTGAGGCGGAATATATTGCGGCTGCCAGTTGCTGTTCTCAAGTTATTTGGATTCAGCAACAAATGCGTGACTACGGTATTGAATGTTCTACTACTCCCATATATATTGATAATTCTGCTGCAATTTCAATTACCAAAAATCCGGTCCACTTTAGCAAAACGAAGCACATCGAAATTCGATATCACTTCCTTCGTGACTGCTACGAAAAGAAGTTAATCGATGTGATAAAAATCCCCACTCAGGAACAACGCGCTGATCTCTTCACTAAAGCATTTGATAAACCACGGTTTTTATATTTACTAGAGATCAACGGCGTTAAACGTGTATCAGATGATGTTCCTGAAGATACCATTTAAATTGTTTTCATTTTTTCTTTTCTTAAAAATTTGAAAAATCCAAAAAGATTTTGTTTTTTATAAATTCTAGGGGGAGAAAGGTTTAGAAAAACCAAAAACAATATAAAATACAAAAACCCAAAAACATTAAACCAAAAACAATATAAAATACAAAAACCCAAAAACATTAAAAAAAAAATTTCAAAATTTTGAGAAGTTGATCTTGTTACAAGAAAGGTGATAGTACACAGACGCTATCATACTGAGACATCAAAAGGATTTGCTATTTTCATTTTTCTTATATTAAATTTTTATACATCACTATCGCTTAAAATTATGTCGGTTACCTCAGTTTGATGGACACATTTTCGGATGTGTTTTGGTCCTTACTTCTACTAGTAGATTATGAGGATAGCCATTAACCAGATGACTG
The DNA here is from genome assembly GCF_021521415.1 of Bidens hawaiensis. NCBI lineage: Eukaryota > Viridiplantae > Streptophyta > Magnoliopsida > Asterales > Asteraceae > Bidens > Bidens hawaiensis. The sequence goes on along the minus strand of NW_027492438.1, from coordinate 237,007 downwards.
AAAGTGATCGGGGCGGGTTTTGATGAGTTTTATTCTTTCGCTGAAAAATAGTCGGTTATACTTAGTTAGAAGGACACATACTCGTATGTGGTCGGTCCAGTTGATCCATTGGATCTTCAGGATAGCCGTTTACCTGAAGACTTTGACTTGATCGGGGCGAAATAATTTAAACGTTATTGTTTTAAAAGACATTCATATATATTCAGAAAATGAGAAATTGATCCAACCGTGGAAAATGATAGATACACTGATTCTGTGTGCTTAACTAGTGAAGTTATTAGGCTTAAAAGGCTTTAGAACGGTCATTGTGTGTCATGGTAGCTTTTTATGGTGCGTAAAAGTAGATGTGATACAAACTAAATCTACTCGATTTTACGTGGAAACTCCTTAAGAGTTTTGTATGTCTTCATATATATCTTTCCGAATGATAGGCAGAAAAGCGATTACCCAGTCATACACGAGCCCATAAGTGTTCTGATTCCCGTAAAGATAGTGTGTGAAGAGACTGCAGTGATCCAGATTCGGGACTTGCAATTGTTTACTACTCTGAAGTCTATGTAAAAAAAAAAAAAAAAAAAAAAAAAAAAAAAAAAAAAAAAAAAAAAATTTACATTATGAGTGATTGAAACATTCTAGAGTTAACAATGTCAAGACTTCTCAATCATGGAGTAAGAAAGAAAACGGGAAGCAGATGAAGACACTTACAACTTTAATCAGACACTATGGGTCAAGGTCAATTCGGGGTGACTTGGGGAAAGCCAAATACGCTTTGAGAATAGATAGGAGGCATCATAATCTCTGAGTTGATACCCACTTAAATTTTGAGACATAATTGAACCTAACTCGTATCACAAAAACGATGAAAACCATTTTAAGTTATTTACATGCTCACAACCTGTTTCTTTATGTCATAATACAGCTAAACACGGATCTGTGTGACAGTCACGTAATTAGTATGATTCCTGTTTGGATCTTTCTCACAAAAAGAATATTCATTATGTCTTGTTTAACTTCGTATATTCTGGTAAAAAAAAAAAAAAAAAAAAAAAAAAAAAAAAAAAAAAAAAAGTCTCAGTAGATAGTCATATACGTCTGTATGATTTCTTATTATAGATCCTTCTCAACCAAAAATAATGTGTTTTAAATTTTTGTACAGTTGTTTATTTCAGTTTGAATATTATAAAAAAAAAAAAAAAAAAAAAAAAGGATTTTTAATTCTGAATTAATCTTTTTTATTTTTTATTTATTTTATTCTGCTTTAATGTTGATGAGAAATCATCGTGACAGGTAGTCTGATCCCTGTCCCTCCCTGTAAATATTTTGATAAAAACCAAAAAGATTTTATTTCTATTTATTTTTTTTCATTTTATCTATTTCTGTTTGTTTGAGAATCGATGAGAAATCATCGTGACAGGTAGTCTGATCCCTGTCTGTTCCTACTAAATGTTTATCCAGTGTGTAGGAATGAAAGAAAACTTCATGCAGGTTGCTAAATGTTCATCTGTGCAACAGGCTGTGCATGAAAGAAAGAATGAAGTGACAAGAAAACCCAAAGATGTTTGAGCCCTGATATTTTTTCCATTTGTTACTAATGTATTATGATCTATATGTTCTGTAGGAACGAAGCTCTCAGGATTGGAAAATGTCTAAGAAAACTAACCAAGTGTCAAAAGTTTATGTTTTCGTGCAGGTTCATAGGCATCACGATCGATGGACGGGAAATGAGAAATTTATAAAATTTATTTTTCAAATGTTTTCCCTCATTCGATCGAATAGGTTGCTATTCGAACGAATAACTCGATCGAATGAACTGATTCGATCGAATCAGTGTGTGAGAGAATGCGAACAGTTGTGAAGAGACTCATTCGATCGAATAGAATCTCATTCGATCGAATGATCCAAACGAATCAGTGTGTGAGAGAATGCGAACAGTTGTGAAGAGACTCATTCGATCGAATAGAATCTCATTCGATCGAATGATCCAAACGAACAAGTCCATTCGATCGAATAAGTCCAAAAACAGTATAAATATTCAAACTTATTCGATCGGACAGATTTATTCGAAAAATATTACGGATTTTCTCTCTCAAATTTGTTTTTTCTCAAACCCTCTTTTTTAATCCGATCACATTATTCAGTTTTTCACGTAGATTACAAAAATGTAAGTTTTACTTGTTTTTAACCGTGTTTTGATCGGGTTTTTGGTCGTTTTGGTTCGGGTGTTCTTCATTCCGGGTTTCTGCTTGAATGAGTCGAATCAGTCTATTCGATCGAACGAGTTTCTTATTCGATCGAATGTGACTTATTCGATCAGTAGTTCGATCGAATCAGAAGTAAATGATAAGATCTATCTCATTCGATTGTCTGTTATCGAACCAGATCTCATTCGATCGAATGAATAGCTCACCCGATCGAATGTGTTGCTCGTTCGATCGAACTAGTCCAGAAAATTTGGAAATTTTAAACGCATTCAGTCGTTTCGATATCTGTTCGTTCTAACACGTTTAAGTTTACAGATTCAATGGCTGAAGTTGCAGAAGTGGTTGCTCCATTCAAAACGTCTATCAAGCACAATATCGTGGCTTTCCTGGACGAAAAGTCAAGCCATGGGAAAGATTTTGCAACAGTGATAAAGTTTCTAAAGCGGTCCAGGATTCAAGGGACCTATCTCGAGGATTGTGGAGCCCATTATGTCGGTTCAACAGGAATTTTGGAGGAATGCCACGCACGACAAATCAGTCGTGCCGTCGGTAATTCGCTCCATCGTCAGAGGACACGATATTGTCGTATCTGCTCAAGTCCTCAGAGAAGTCTGTGGGTTTGAAGACTCTGAATCAGACCCTACTTCGTTACATCCTGCTGCAACTAGAGGATGTTTTGCAAGAATGAAGTATGACGGCGATCTCAATGCCGGTCTGCTTCACAAAGCCAACCTGTGCCCCCGAATTCAAGTATCTGGCACACGTGGTGATGCATTGCTTGGGGCCTCAACGAACAAGCTTTGACAAGCTGAGGGAAAGCATGCAGTTCACCGTAGCTGCTCTGGTGATGAACCGCCCTTACAATTTCTCTCAAATGACGTTTGGTCATATGGTGGAAAACATCACGTTAAAACAAGGGAAGAGCGAGAAGTTTCTTCAGTACCCGAGGTTCGTGCAGATGATTGTTGATACTCAAGCACCGGGTCTACTGAAAGAACATGAAGGTGATGTGGTGAAACTGGACCACATGAAGAATGAGACTCTCAACCGTCTCAAATCTTACAAAGAACGTCCCACCAGGGCCACCACTCAAGCGATGCTTCGGGCATATTGTCAATCCGTCCTACAGGGGCCCCTCCGAAGAGGAAGTGGAGAAATGCTGCCAGTGATTCAGACGTCGAGAATTTACCATATCAGGAATCCAGCGACGATTCTGACACTGAGGAGGTGGCGGTCACGGAAGACACAAGGACAGAAGCGGAAAAACAGGCAGATTGGTATCTAAATGTCGAGGATCTGGAGGCAGGTGAAGAAGTTAGAGCCGAGAAACAACCGGCTGAGGTAGATGCGGGTGAAGAAAGGCCTGCATAGAGGCAGAAGAAGAAGGTTACAAGAAAGTATCGGAGTTTATTTTCCGATCAACCACGTCCTTCAGTTGGGACTTCTGCTGCCCCTCCTGCTCAACCAGCACAGCCACCAACACCGCAGTCAGCACCACAACCTACTCCTCAACCTCAACCTGAAATGTCAATACCTCAAAAGGTTGCATCTGAAATTGCTGATCTTCACAAGGCTATGATGAAGATGTTATTGTTCAAGACAGAGCAAGAAGAACAGAATCGACTCAGAGATGAGCAGATTGCTAAACTTCAAGCTGAGAACGAAATGCTCAGGCTTGAAAACAGTCAGCTAAATGCTACTGTCGCTGAACAAGGATCTTCGATCAACGAGCTGAAAGAGTCAAATCTAAGCCTTGAAGCAAAGATCACCGAGCTGAAAGGAGATGTTCTTCGTCTGGAAGGTCCATCCAATGTCGATGTGGACACAGACGAACTGGACTCTTCTGATGATGGAGGTGAAGGTATTTAAGAGTATTTTGAGTGAATGTAGTGAGGACTTAAATGTTAAATCTTTTAATTAATGATTTGTGTGTAAACTTAGTTTCATATGTAATGGTATTGTATTTCATGTTTATAATATTACATATGTTTATTTAAAATTTGTGTTACATTGTGGTTTTTAATCAAACAGGTGATGCTGATCCGTTTAATGTCCAACCGCTGCAATCAAAAACAGCAGCGGAATATTTCACGTTTTTACTGGACAATCCAGATGAGCAGCAAAACTTCGCAAGTGGAGACTTGGAAGAAGGTGAAATTTCACACAATTTCACAGAAGAAGAACTGGAACAAATGTTTGAGCTATACAATGAAGAAACAGGCAAGTATCTGGCTTTGCCTTCAACAGAACAAACATCTTCTTCGGCTGCTACACCTGACTCAACATCATCTACGGCCGCTGATCCCTCTCAATTTGATGAAGTTGAAATGGAAGACTTGACACAGGAAGAATATCCAGAATACTACACGTCTCAAACTGACAATCTTCCTAACTCTGCAAGTTTCTTCCAAAATGTAACAGAGGAGGAAATACAGAAGAAGGCTGACGAAAGGTCAAACACAATGAAACAGCCTTCTGAAGCAGATCAAGCCGAATTCGTTGAGAAAACAGAAGAATGCAAGAAAGCTTTCAACGCTATTCTTGAGAAGATAAGGTCCAGACGACAAGCAAAGCCGACCATTCCTCACACAACGTCTTATAAGATGAAGGGTCGTAGAACTTCAGGAGAGATTATTGCTTGGGCGTGTCTGAAGGATCTTAATTGCATTGCTATCAAGAGAGAAAAAGGGGTTGAGTACTTTCAACGTATCACTGACTTGAAGACTCTTCCTACTTATGATCTAAACCGTCTGAACTATCTTGATATGCTTTACGCCAGTTCATCTCCATTTGCCACGTACTATCAGAGTGTATTGCGAAAGGAATACAACTCAAAATGGAAGATGATCACTCCACAGAGGCCAAAGAGATATACAAGTAAAAAGGAGATCGATCCGATCACCAACAGGCCAAAGATTATCTTGAAGTACATGCCACCACTCACGATGAAGAAGATTCCTCTAAGAAAGATGAAGCAGGACTTCTACAAAGCATTCAGGCATTGGTACTATGATGGAAGACTGCATGAAGCAGTTATCGTGCTCAACGACAATGGAAATTGGAGCACAATTCGCATATTTGATCCTATGTGGCTCACAAACTTGTCACGGGAGGATGTCTATACGCTATACAAGACAGAGATTCTTTATGCCCCCGAAGACAGAGAGCAAGCATTAACGTATAGAAATGTCATTAGGATTTGCTTTGCCTATGACATACATGCAGGATCAAACTGGAAAGAGCAACAGAAGAAGTATGCACAAGAAACTGAAGCTTAATTGTCATGTTTATTTTGTTTCTTGTTGTAATTCAAGGTTTAATCTTCTGATTGTAATTGTTCTTGAGTTGAATGTAATTTGTTTTGGAACATTGGGATAGATTGTGCTTAAATGTTTATCTAAAATTCCAATTGATAGCTTCTCAGGATATGCGGAACCTATGGTAAGTCTGACTGACTGAACCATTTGATCTTGAGAGAACTTCATGAAGAAAGGAGTTCGTGGATGCAACGTGCGCACCACTAGCTTTGAGAAAATAGAGAGTGAGATAACTCCAAGGGGGAGTTACGATCGAGCAAGAGAACTCGATTGATTATAAGTAAATAGAACTGGCTCCAAGGGGGAGTTTGTTAGGACATGAAATGTCATGTGTATGTCCCCAGTTCTATCAGGATGGTTCGATATGAAAATAACGATCGTGAAACCAAGTTAACGGACTGAAAATGTCAAAAGAAACTGATTCGATCGAATCAGTGACTGATTCGATCGAACCAGGACTCATTCGATCGAATGAGATACTCATTCGATCGAATCAGTATTCGATATATAAACGAAACTTAGGAAATTTCACGAGAGAGTACACATTACACACAGTCACGAACCAGCTGCTGCCGAAAAACCTCTCTGCCAATCTTCGTCGTGTCGGTCTTTTCCTCCGTCCCTAGGTGTCAAACCGTCTTAGGAATCGTAACCGTGCGTTGTTGATCACCACCGAATCGCCGTGTTAGAGGATTCCGCACTCTAACACGTTGCCCCGTGAATCGTTGGGAAACCGTGTCCCGCACCGGTCCGACAAAGAATGAGTGGAAACTCTTAGACTTGTCAAAAGTATCAATTGAGTGGAAACTCTTATGTTGGTGCATGTTTTGTGGCCGTCGCTTGGCGAATAGTTTAGAATGTTTATGTTGTATGCTGTACACCTAGGTAGTGGTTCACGCTGAAAGTGATCCATTTGAAAGAGCATTTTCAAATGGATACTCATTCGATCGAATGAGTTTCTGATTCGATCGAATGAGTCTGCCATTCGATCGAATATGACTCATTCGATCGAATGAGTCCTGACCGAATGGCAGCGGGTATTAATACCAGCTTTCAGGCGTGAACAGGTAAGAGTTTTTGAGGTTTTTGCGTGCCCGGAGCCCAGGTGCTGTCCGGATGAGGGGGGAGGCCATGCTCGACCTCCCCCTGCCATAGATCGTGATTTCAGTGTTTAAACAAGCATGTAATCTTTCGTTTTTATCAATGAAATCGTTTATTTCGTGTTTGTTTCTGTCCGTCTTTGGTTATCAAACCTTCCGTCTCGAACGCGCTCGGATCGTCTCGGTCCCGGCTGAGCCGACAAAGTGGTATCAGAGCCACGGTTACCGCTAGAAAGGTCTAACAACCGATCTAGCAAGCCGAGCTCTTGATTTTATGCGTTCTGGACGTTAAAAAAATTGGTGTGTTCTTCGTGTTCTTCGCGTTTTCTGGGCTGGCGTTGAAGGAGTCGAATCAGTCCATTCGATCGAACGAGTTCCCCATTCGATCGAATAGGCCTATTCGATTGACTGATTCGATCGAATCAGTCTTCCCGCTCGAAAGTGTCAAATTCAAACGCCAGTTTTCCCGCCCATTCGATTGTCTTCATTCGATCGAATCAGATTGTATTCGATCGAACTGGTTTTCCCGCTCAAAGTGTCAAATTCAAATAGCGGATCGAACCAGTTCTTCATTCGATCGAATCAGATTGTATTCGATCGAACTGGTTTTCCCGCTCAAAGTGTCAAATTCAAATAGCTGATCGAACCAGTTCTTCATCCGATCGAATCTGTTCTTCATCCGATCGAATCTGTGCTTCATTCGATCGAACATGTTCCAGACCAAAAAAAAAAAAAAAAAAAGAGTCTGGAACGCCCGCTTACACGAAAATTTGCCCAAGCCATTTTTATCAGTCGGGAAGTCTTCTGAAAAAGTTTGGCAAAAATAAAATTTTTTCGACAAAATTTCCGGGAAATTTTCGGTTAATTTTCGGGTCAGTGATGAAGATTTTTCTGGACATCCTATACAAGTTGATTACAATCCAGAAAAAGTTTGGTGACAGTGAAATTTTCACTGATATTTGCCGGCAAAGTCAGAGCGTTTAAATGTTTAACGGTTAAAGCGGCAAATTGGGGCAATGAACAAAGCACAATCACCTGAAGGAATTATCGTTTACAAGTTTAATGGATAACCCCTTGTTCATTGAGCTTCTACAGTGGTGATTGTTATAAGAACACAGAAGAACAGAGAAAAGTGTTTACTGATGAGTTATTGTGGGGTAGTCAGGAGCATCTGACTATTTATGGGCCAACCAAGTTTAATTTATTTTCCGCATTCTGAAGATGTCATCAGTGGAGATTAAGGAGGATCAAGCAAAAGAGTCAAATGTTCCTCAATCATCTCCAAGTTCAACAATTCCTGCAGAAGCTGCTACTGTTGAAGAAGTCAACGAAGTACTGTCAAAAGCAACTTCTGCATCCTGTTGAAGAATGGTGATTCGCAATCACGAAGTTAATGATGTGTCTTTGTCTCCGATGATGAATCTGCATACAAACTAATCTGTTTAGGGGGAGTAGCTGTGGATCGGAAGCCTCATCAAAGATTGCCCAATACATTATTAAGTCAGCGGAAGACGATATGAGCTTACACGTCTATATATTGGGATACACGCCAACGTCTGAGGGGGAATTTCTATAGTTGGTTGTTTTTAAACAGATTGTTTTGTCTGAAGATGTCAGCAATGGAGAACACTTTGCATCATTAACCTAGAGTTCAGTCTAAGGGGGAATCTTGCTGCAATGATGGTATTCTTCAACGTGATTATCAAGATATAGCAGAAGATTTGACTGAAGATTGCAAGAGGTGTCTACAGCAATTCGCAAGCAACGTCCAAGGGGGAATATGTTGGTGCATGTTTTGTGGCCGTCGCTTGGCGAATAGTTTAGAATGTTTATGTTGTATGCTGTACACCTAGGTAGTGGTTCACGCTGAAAGTGATCCATTTGAAAGAGCATTTTCAAATGGATACTCATTCGATCGAATGAGTTTCTGATTCGATCGAATGAGTCTGCCATTCGATCGAATAGGACTCATTCGATCGAATGAGTCCTGACCGAATGGCAGCGGGTATTAATACCAGCTTTCAGGCTGTGAACAGGTAAGAGTTTTTGAGGTTTTTGCGTGCCCGGAGCCCAGGTGCTGTCCGGATGAGGGGGGAGGCCATGCTCGACCTCCCCCTGCCATAGATCGTGATTTCAGTGTTTAAACAAGCATGTAATCTTTCGTTTTTATCAATGAAATCGTTTATTTCGTGTTTGTTTCTGTCCGTCTTTGGTTATCAAACCTTCCGTCTCGAACGCGCTCGGATCGTCTCGGTCCCGGCTGAGCCAACACTTTGCTCGAATATGTCCCACGAGCAAGCATGTTCTTCTCAATCTCTTCAATCCTACCTAGTGACTTATTGTGAACAATCTTCAATATACTCGAGTGTGAAGCTTGCTCGGAATTGAATCATGCTCGAAAGTTATACTTAGAACATTTGAGATCTTCCTTTATTGTATCCATGCTCGACCCACCAAAGTGCTCGAAACACTTGGTTTAAGCTGGATAGATCAAGTTGTTTGCTCGATTGGCAATCCATACTCGATGATGAACATCCTTGCTTGATGATGTGTAGCTCGCTCGAAGCCTTAAACACTTAGAAGAAATTCCAGAAGATAGTCTTATGAGCATAAGACATCATGCTCGAGGTAGTAAAACCTTGCTCGAATGTCCACACTTGCTCGAAGTCCATACATAGCCACTTCTCTGAGGAGGTTGAGAAGATTCCAATCTTCCTTGTAAAATTCCGACTCAACAATCTCCCCTAGATTGGAACAAGCTAAGATGCACCAAAACATACCTGCATTAAGTTACAAATGTATCAATTTCTAGAGATGATCAATTTAGGAAATAGTCATTGCATTACATAATCAAATTCTGCCTCTGGGGCATTACACATTAAAATTACAAATTCAAATCAAATAAAAATGAAACTAAAAAATAAAATACAAAAAAATAAACAAGGATTCATTAGATAATCTTTAAAGCTCCCATCCTTGCTATCCCGATCAGTGTCTCCTTTGAGCTTCGATCATCTTCTCATGTCTGATAGGTGCAGCTCGTTGTTGAAACATATCTAGTTCTACACCACCCACAGAATCTATTGGTATAGCCATATCAATGATGTCTTGGAAATCCTGGATGTGTATATATTCTAATTCACTATCATGTTCAACAATTGCAATTTTCCTTCCTTCAGAGTTTCTTAACGACACTAAATCTCTTTGCCTATTTTATGTAAGTGAGAAAGTCTCCCATCTTGTCGCACTTGTGAGTTAGGCACTTCCATCTCCCTTCTCATGGCCAGGCTCTCCATTAAAGTTCTTTTGATTGAGATGGAGCCACTGGTTTTCTGTAATTTCCTTTTCATAGATTCCCAAAGTGATAGTTCTGACAGTCTGACCTCACTCACTCTCCTCTTTCTTCTCTCCCTTTCAGCTGATGTGTATGATTCTTTTCTTTTCTGATCGAGCAGTGGGAATCCTTTGTCAGCATGTTCTTTTAAGTACTTGGAAAGTTCATTTTTCTGTTTTCCAACCAGTCTGCTCCTCTACTGATTTTCATATAAATCAAGCTGTGACATCTTTTCCACTTGTTCTCTTGAAAAATTTCTGAAATCGCTTCTAAATATGATATGCGTCTCTTCTCCATCCTCAGTGATTACCCTTAGGGTTCTTGATCATACATCAAAATACAACTGAGTGGGCAGATTTAGGTTTCTCACTTGAGTTAGTTGCCTTTCCACTATAGATTGTATCACAGGTCCACCAGACCTTGATGAAGAGGGTTTAGTTCCATGCTTCCTTTTAGATTCTGCAAATAATCCTTTGATCTCCTCTCCCTCTTTGAGTATCAAGTCTTGAAATCTAGTGCCTCTTCTGCATTGTATGCTGATCATTTGGGCTACTTGTTCTTCATTGAGTGTTGTTCCAGTATGATCTGTTCTTTTCCTTCATTCATTCTTTCCCTTCTTTTTTGTTCCTCCATATACTTTCTTTCTTCTTCCAAATCAATCTTCTGCTCTCTATGATATATCTCTAACAATTCTTCGTGAGACAGAATGTTGAACTCACTTTCTTTCATTCCTTTCTCCAACAAAATATCTTTCAATGTTTCACCCTTTTAGGGTCAAACCACTCTATGGCTTCATTTTTCCTTTTCTCAGCGTCCAATCTCTCGTTCTCCTCCTTTTTCTCTCTCTTTGTCTGCATTTAACTCTTTTCAGCTCGTGTGCTTCTTTAACCATTTTTACCTTTTCAAGAAGTGCATCCATGGATAAGTTTTTAATAGTGTCATAGTCATATCCATTATTTACTAGGAATTTGATGTCTTTGTACTTTTTTTTCAATTCTTGATATTCCCTTTTAGTTGCTTCTTCTTTCTTCATCTTCACTTCCTGCACATACTTTGCTGTATCATCAACCTCAGCTTGTCTGTGCAATCTGTCTATTTCAATGAAGGGCTGACGGTTGAGATAAGAAGCCACATGACCTATTTGCAGTAAGAAATTTCTTTGTCTCTCTCCTTCTCCATTCATCTACATCCTTAGTTATGCACTCCCTGGTCATTTGATTGATGTGTCTTTATTCATAATCCAGACGCAGGAGATAGGATTTGTCTTCTTTTTCTTTCATAATCCAGACTCAAGACCACTCTGCATTAAAAAAATGATCCTTGGATCAGTTCTCATTCGGTCTTCATCCTCCTCAACTTCTATATTCTTATCCAGACCATGTAAAGCATCTATAACTGGTTCATCAAGATCAATTGTCTTTCCTTTCTCTCTTCTACTGTAGACTTTCTTCACTTTTGGCTTGTCATTCTTTTGCCCCTTTGCTCCAGGAATCTTTGTCTCTAGATTTTCTTTTCTAGATTCCTTGGCACAAGGTTCTTCAACTTCAATTGGCTCAGTGATAACCAGATTAGTCATGTTTGTTGGGTTTTAACAAGATTATCAAAGTCATATAGCCTCTTTTATATGAAAAACGCAGTGGATAAATAAGTTTAAATCTTGTTATTAGGATGAATATACAACTGATTTTATATGTAAAAACCCAAAAGCCGGATCCATATACGAACTACATACTTACCAACATAAACAACCAAAGGGTGTTCATGCAAGACTACCTCACAAGAAGTTAGGAATGATGAAGAGGACAGTTGGATGGCTAGTCTTCAAAAGAGAAGGCCCTCAAGCTTGTATACCCCAAAGCTTCCAACAAAACACCTTTGTAGCTAGGATTTTACACTTGAAAAAACCACCTCCTTGTTCTCCCTTCCCTTGACCGAAAATATGGAGAGAAAAAGAGAGAAAGTTTTTGTCTTGTGTGTAAAAGAGAGAGAGTTTGGTGTTCATCAAATGCACCACCCACACTAGCCAATCTAAACTCTTGCATGTCGTTTATAATTAAAGACAAGAGAGAGAAGTTGGAAAAGAGGGGGGCGGCCCCTTTTTGGCTCCATTTCAAATTCAAAAATCAAATATTTTTATTAAAAAACTTATGTTATGTTTTATTTTATAAAAATGTGACAACACATAAGTAATATGCAAGATTAATAAGCATTACATATAGTTATTTAACCAACTTTAAATAACATTATGAAATGACTACTCTCAAAATATAAATCATCCATATGATTTATTTATTTCACATGTGCAATGTATTTAGAAACCCTTTTCCAAATATCGTATGTGTTAATATTTATTTACTATGATCATATCATCTATAAATAAATATTATTGGTGTTTGTCTAGCTTGTTATTGGGTATGACCCGACTTGGATCATAACGTACTAGCTACATCAATTGTAATATGTGTCTTGGGCAGACCAAGTCCAAAAATCTCCCACCTGCACAAGATACATAGAAGATTGATGCAAGTAGTAAATACCGCCTAACAACGGTTTACTACCCCTAATACGTGTGACGAAGTGCCATTCAATAACATCATCCTCTTCAAGTCCCTTACTTGAAATGATTTAGGTGAATCTATCATTAATCCTTTTGCCTCAGATGTCATGTAAAATCCAATGACAAAGAGTTATCATTCTCTGTTGATTTAACTTAGCAGGCCTTATACATCATGCTCTTAACAAATAAGAGGGACAAATCCCCTCTTGACTACATATGTCTCTCACAATCACCTTTTACTATACCTGATCTTAGCCTTATGTGCCGTTGTAACACCCCGTAACCGCAGCGGAAACGTAAACGGGATGCAACAGACACATCTGATATCAACAGCATTGCTTATAAAGAAAACACTACTACATTAATTTACATCATATTACATTGTTTCGAGTTTAGTTACCGTCTAAGCGTTAACTCATAAGTTTTACCAACAATTCATTAACATATTTAATACAAAATCATCATTTATCTTCCACAACAAGCACGCATCATCAAGCATATAGCACTTATTCCAGTTTGGGAGTACCTAGAAAGCATGGAAAGAAAACGGGTCAACTACGAATAGTTGGTGAGTTTCACTAATTTTAACAACTGTGACAAATCATTATAATAATCTAGGGACATCTGGGGACACTGTTAACCCAGTACAGTACCCATTCCGGGGGCAACGTTAACCCAGAAACACTTCTAAGGACATCTGGGACACTGTTAACCCAGTACAGTACCCATTCCGGGGGCAATGTTAACCCAGAAACACTTCTAGGGACATCTGGGGACACTGTTAACCCAGTACAGTACCCATTCCGTACGATTCCCGTACAATCAAATATTTATAAATACACGCAATTCCATGCGTTCAGTATGTAATTAAACATTTAAATAATAACATGCTTTCCGCCCCGGGAAAATATTTAAAAACAATTCAGAAAAAGGGGCTCGTGAAACTCACCTTATCGTAAGCAATTAAGTAACACAATACTCCAGCTACTAGTCCAAATCTGTAATACGATCCCTAAGTTCGTTACTATACAATCACTATTATCGTAACTTTAACCGTGTTAACCGGTACATCTGGGGACACTGTTAACCAAGTACTGTACCCGTTCTGGGGGCAATGTTAACCCCGAAACACTTTTCAGGACTCAGATTGTGATATCGTTTAGAGTTCTCTAGTCAAAATTACTATTAGTCGTTTTTCCCCATTTTGCGTGCCTAGCACGGTTATTCATTTTTTTACGTTTCAAAAAGGAGTTTGGTCACACACGACCCAAAAATAGTTGTTGATTGATGATTTAATAATAGTTGTGAAGTTAGAACTCGGTTTAGACGCCCCGATTGGCCGCGGGGCCCGTTTCCCTCATTAGCGTACCGGAAACTGTTAAAATTACTCAAATCATCCGAATTATTTTCGGATGATTCATTTTTACTTATTTAACTCAATTATATTAAAATAGTTCATTTTTAGGGTTTTTATACACCAGTCAGCTCGCTTAGGCGAACTTTACCGGTTTACGCGTTTTAAGCTTTAAAAGTTTGTTTTAGCACAAATAATTATCCATTTAATCTCGGATCTTGAAATTTTGCACAAATCACTTTTTTGACAGTGGGGGATTTTATAAAAATATTTTCAGTATTAATTTTTATATTTAAAATTTAATTATCTATTTATAAACACCATTTAAACACTAAATATGTCGTAAATACCAAACGATCTTAGAAAAATCCCAAATTTTTCCTGGATGACCCCTGCCATCCACATAGTCCCTTGTAAATTTTCCAGAACAAAAATCTCATTTTACAAGCCATTTTCACTAAAACCGAGCTAGAAACCCTAGAACTCGTTTAACCGGAAAGCCTACTTAGACTTCTCCAACGGACCTAAAATTTAGCGTGTGACTTACACATGTTATAAAAAGCTTATCTGAAATTTTCCAGTATTTTTCATGATATTTAACTATTTTTCACCATTTTTGGCCAAAACCGAGCACTAAATTCACCAAATATTCATCCTTTATCCAAAAATTACCAAAAATTCACAGAACCCATATTTTCATGTGTAGATCATCCCTGTAAAATTTCATGACCTAACTCTACACGAAACACAATCTGTCCAATTCACAACCCTTATACAAAAACCGAACTACCTTGAGTTTCTAGCTTCAAATCGCAAGAATCTCGCTTTCTAGCCTTTCCTATCAACTAGATACAACACCTACAAGCACAATAACACCACACCAAGCAAGTTACACCCACAATCAAGCCATTTCTTTCATGGTTTCGGTTATGCTTTAAAAACAAAGATTTAACCGTAAAAATTCGTTTTTGGTTCGTTTAACTCCTTTCTTGGACCAAGATCCCTTGTATAACCCGTATACATCACTTGATCATGCAAGAATCGGTTCCATCTCGGGTTTTCACCCTTTTTCACTTGGAAACCTCATTTTCTTGCAAGAACACTCAAGAAACGAACATAAACACGTACATAACACGATCATTATCTTGTTTTTCTTGCTAGAATTCTCGGTTTTTAAGTCAAGAACTTGAGAGGATATGAAGATTGTGGAAAGTGTTGGTGTAAAAAAAGAAAAATGAATGGGGTGGAACCCCTTAGGGCTGATCGGTCTTCATGGGGGGTGGGGTGGGACCCACCTCTCCATTCTAGGCCACATGTTTGGATTCCCGTAATCCGGATAATGTTTTGGATAATCTGGTTCAGTTCGTTTTTCGGTTAAACGTTTAATTCGGCTTA
The DNA here is from genome assembly GCF_021521415.1 of Bidens hawaiensis. Lineage (NCBI taxonomy): Eukaryota > Viridiplantae > Streptophyta > Magnoliopsida > Asterales > Asteraceae > Bidens > Bidens hawaiensis. The sequence continues at coordinate 221,749 of NW_027492438.1, read as the reverse complement.
AAACGAGGCTAAAACGGTCGTTTTTCGGCTTAAAAATGAAATTTTTATAAAACTGATTTAAAAACTTTAAAAACTCATACCATGACATTTATTAACTTGAAACATCATATTATTGATAATTGTGCATCTTTTTCGGCTTGATCAATTGTCTCTTGCTCGGTTTGGTATTAAAGGTTTCGTTTAATGTACCGACGTACCATTAAATCAAAATTCTTTTTCTGTGCCGTACTATACTTATCCTGAAGCATTAATGCTTCGTAAAATCACTAAATATCATATATCCCGTCTATAACGTAATCCTCGATTCGTTCGGGCTTCAATAACCGTTAATCGGTTAATTGTATTTCCAATGCGATTAACTGTATAATCGAGTATAATTCGTACTATGAATCATACATACTCGTATAAACGCATTATAATTCACATATTCATTATTAAATAACACATAAATAGTATATACCGGTTAGGGTATACCTGATTTCGCCGGAATCGTTACATTCTCCCCCTGTAAAAGAAATTTCGTCCTCGAAATTTTACGCGACGACTACTTCCTTTTGAGGAAATAGATAGGGGTATTTCTTCCGGAATTCGTCCTTCCGTTCCCAGGTATATTCTGGGCCTCGTTGCGAATTCCATCTAACTTTGACCAACGAAATCTTATTGTGTCTAAGTTGCTTGATTTTCCCGTCTACTATTTATATGGGTTCCTCTACTAAATTGAGCTTATCATTTATTTGGACACCCTCTAGAGGTAACACCGATGTCTCATTCGCCAGACATCTTTTCAAGTTCGATACGTGAAACACGTTGTGAACTGTACTTAGTTCATCGAGTAGTTCTAATCGGTATGCTACGGGACCGATTTTTGCAGTAATATTGAATGGTCCAATATATCTCGGGGCTAACTTCCCCGCCTTTCCAAATCTGACCACACCCTTCCAATGTGATACTTTCAAATAAACTTTATCACCTTTCTCAAACGACAACGGTTTTCTACGGGTATCGGCATAACTCTTCTGCCGATCCCGCGCGGCCTTTAGATTGTTCTTAATTTCAAGGATTTTGCTGGTCGTTTCCTGGACCAGGTCTGATCTAATAATCTGAGGGTCGCCCACTTCAGCCCAGCAGAGTGGTGATCGGCACTTCCGACCATACAATGCTTCGTAAGGCGCTGCCTTTATACTGCTATGGTAACTGTTATTATAGGAAAATTCAACGAGTGGGAGATGTTGATCCCAATTCCCCTTAAAATCCAGTACGCATGCACGAAGCAAATCCTCCAGGGTTTGGATGGTCCTCTCAGACTGACCATCGGTCTGAGGGTGGTAAGCTGTGCTTTGATCAATGCGCGTTCCCAGCGCTTCTTGCACAGCTTGCCAAAGATTGGAGGTGAAATGGCTATCCCGATCGGAGATGATTGAGATGGGTATCCCATGATGAGACACAATTTCATTTATATAAATCTGCGCAAGTCTCTCAGTGTTATAATTATTCCTAATCGGGATAAAATGTGCCGATTTGGTTAATCGATCCACGATTACCCAAATTGCATCATGTCCTCGGGGCGTTTTAGGAATATGTGTCACAAAATCCATCGTGATTTGCTCCCACTTCCATTCGGGAATTTCCGGTTGTTGTATCATCCCCGAGGGTTTCTGGTGTTCCGCCTTAACTCTCGCGCAAGTCGTGCACTTACCGACATACGTTGCTATGTCCTTTTTCATACCCGGCCACCAGTAGAACTCCTTCACATCCTTGTACATCTTATCCGATCCCGGATGTATGGAATATTTCGATCTATGCGCTTCGTCCATGATTAACTCACGAAGATCATGGAGGGTCGGGATCCAAGCCCGATTTTTGAAATACAGAATTTCATCCACGCGATGTTCGAAATTCTTCTCATTGCCATAAAGTCCCTCATTTTCCAATTGTTCCTCTTTCAACGCCTCACGTTGAGCGACTCGAATCAGGTCCGAAAGGTTCGACTGGACTATCATCCCCAGTGCTCGCACTCACAATGGCTTTACCCGATCTTTCCTCCTCAAGGTATCGGCTACGACGTTAGCCTTGCCGGGGTGATAACGGATGTCACAGTCATAATCACTTAACAACTCGACCCACCTTCGTTGCCTCATATTCAGTTCTTTCTGATCGAATATGTGCTGCAAACTTTTATGATCGGTGAAGATGGTGCACTTCGTACCGTAAAGATAATGTCTCCAGATTTTAAGTGCGAAGATAACCGCTCCCAGTTCTAAGTCGTGAGTAGTGTAATTTTTCTCGTGTACTTTTAACTATCGGGAAGCATAGGCTATAACCTTATTATTCTGCATCAACACGCATCCTAACCCTCTACTCGATGCGTCACAATACACGACAAAACCATCGTCTCCATCGGGGAGACTTAAAATCGGCGCTTGGCACAATTTTTGCTTTAACGTTTGAAACGCCGTCTCCTGCTCTTCTCCCCATTCATACTTTCGATCCTTTTGAGTCAGGAGAGTTAAAGGTTGGGCTATGCTGGAAAAGTTCTCTATAAATCGACGATAATATCCAGCTAAGCCTAAGAATTGGCGGATTTCCTTTGGCGATTTAGGCGCTTGCCAATTCTTAACTGCTTCAACCTTAATCGGATCAACGTGTATTCCTTGATGGTTTACAATGTGACCGAGGAATTGTACTTCTTGTAACCAGAAGTTACACTTGGAGAATTTTGCATACAACTTCTCCTGATTTAGAAGCTCTAAAATTATTCTTAAGTGTTGCTCGTGCTCTTCTTTACTTTTCGAGTAAATCAGAATATCGTCAATAAACACGATGACGAATTTGTCGAGATAGGGTTTACAGACTCGATTCATGAGGTCCATGAACACTGCCGGCGCATTCGTTAGCCCGAAAGGCATAACTAACAACTCGTAATGGCCGTAGCGAGTCCGGAATGCGGTTTTTGGGATATCTTCTTCCTGAATCCTAACCTGGTGGTATCCCGATCTAAGATCGATTTTTGAGAAATAGCTCGCACCTTGCAGCTGATCAAACAGGTCATCAATTCGGGGAAGAGGGTACCTATTTTTGATTGTTAACTTGTTCAACTCCCTGTAATCAATGCACATTCTAAGGCTCCCATCCTTCTTTTTCACGAATAATACAGGTGCACCCCACTGGGAATGACTAGGACGTATGAATCCTTTATCCATCAATTCTTGCAATTGATTAGATAATTCTTGCATCTAGGACGGTGCAAGTCGGTAGGGTGCCTTAGCAACAGGGCCAGCTTGAGGTATTAAATCGATTCTGAATTCGACCTGTCGGGTTGGCGGTAATCCAGGAAGTTCTTCTGGGAAAACTTGTGGAAATTCGCGTACCACCGGGATATCATCCACCCGTTTCTCTTCAGAATCTGTGGCCGTCAAGCTCGCTAGATACGCCACGCATCCCTGGCGTATATATTTTAACACCTTGAGGTGGGATATAAATGGTATCATTGTGCCCGACTTCTCTCCTTGCACTAACACCTCTTTGTCATCCGACTCCCGGATCTTGACGATTTTCTTTTCACGTATTATTTCTACTTTGTTACGTGATAACCATTCCATTCCCACTATCACGTCAAAACTACCTAATTCTACCGGTAATAAGTCAATCAGGAAGGACTGACCGTTCAGAATAAAAGGGCAATTTCGAACTATCTGATTAACTATCATGGTTTTACCTTTAGCGACTTCTACGGTATAAGGTTCTATGGGTTCACTAATCGGAAGGTTTGCTATCGATAGGAACATAACGGAGACAAAACTTCTATCGGCACCCGTATCAAATAATACAGAAGCGTAATGATCAGAGACGAGGAATGTACCTGTCACTACGCTGGGGTCCTGGCGTGCTTCGTTCGCCCCCATCACGAATGCTCGGCCTCTCGCCGGATTGGACGACGATGCCTGACCCACGGTTTGCCTCCCAATTCCTCCCTGGTTCAGTTTCGGACAGTATCTCTTGAAGTGATCTGTGCTGCCGCATTCAAAGCAAGCACGGCTGGTGGTCATCATTTGGTTTCCTTGTGGGTTTTGTTGTCGGGCTGGTTGGGTCCTAAATGGCTGCGCACGGATAGGTTGCGGTTGTCGGTTCAGGTTGTTCAGGTTTGTCCTACATCTCGGTGCGTAGTGTCCCTCCCTGCCACACCGGTGGCACACCACCTCTTTGCACACGCCACCATGGTGGTAACCGCATTTCCCACACTTAGGAAACGTCCCTTTCTGCGGTTCTTGCCTTCCGCCTGAACTAGTCATGGCGTAGTTCTGGGCAGCGGGCCTAGCACGTTTATTTTGCTGCTTCTCCTGGATCCTATGGTCATACGTACCCCGCTTTCCCCCAGCAGACTCTCCTGCCACCTTCAGTGACCCACTCCTCATGAAATCGTATGTGACGATACCAGCTTGCGTCACCACACCCTCAAACGTCTGGTGTCCCCCAGCGTTGACTATACTCCTTACTACTGGAGTTAGTCCCCATATATAACGCTCAACCCTCTTTGACTCTGGGGTGACCAACCATGGCACCAATCGCGACAAATCATTAAATCGATTCGTATAACCCAAGTGGTCTGCCCCCTGCATCTCCAAGTTCCACAACTCGTTTTCTAACTTCTGCAGTTCGTTTTTCGGGCAGAAATGTTCCAGTACAAGGGCTTTGAGTTCTGCCCAGGTCATGCGGTTTGTCGCTGCCTGACCGCGAGTTTGCACTATTGTGTTCCACCATGTCAAGGCATGGTCCATGAACGTGCAGGTAGCATACTTAACAATGTAATCCTCAGGGCAGTTGCTGATGTTCACAACAGACTCTATTTTCTCAATCCACTTAACCAACCCATTTGGTCCTTCAGACCCGCTAAATTCTAGGGGCTTGCATAACATAAAATCTTTAATTGAACATCCCTTTGTTACAGGAGTCGGTTCAGTGCTGTTCGTTTCTACACTAGGTATAGGGCCATTACTGTCTGTAACGACCACCCTAGGCGGCGCGTCATTACCCGGAATCGGGTTACCATTCGGTGGAGGATTAACATTTTGTTCCCCAACATTATTGGTGGTCGTTTGATTGCTCGCAGGGTCTGGATTGGTCGTATTGTTAATACTGGCGGCCATGCGCGATACTATATCCGGTATCGCCGCCTCTAACTGTCGAGCAATCAGACGACTCACATCCACTTCTGACATTTGAGCTGACCGTTTTGGTGCCATTCTACACAACATTAAGAAAATACATATAATTAATACAAACTCCAATCTCAATACATAACACATATTCCATTCATTAATAAACATCAGTACATATTACATAAACGTCAGTACACATTACATGAACATCAGCCCATAGATTAAGTTTTCATACATCGGTCCTACATCGGCATCATTTCGACATAACCCGCTATGGGTCAGTGCTTGAATGATACACCAAAAGTATCTACAATGACATCCCCAAAATCGACCCCTTATGGGCTAGTGGCTGTACTATAACTACCCAGGATTCACTCTATGTTAGCATCGCCACTAACTGCTTACACAGAGTATCAAAAAGCGGACCCTGACTACTACCACCATAACATAACTAAACATGGTGGTATACCAACCACACCAACACCGCCACCATCACCACTAACACTGCCATCAAACCCCGGATCCGTGTTTCCATCCGGTCAATCATCCACTGGGAGTATGTGTCCTCCCTCCTCAGCTGAGCGATCGCATACTGGCTGTCCAGTATGCAGTCCGCCAAGTGATTCATCCTCTGGATACCCACCGTCAAGGCGGTGGTGTGCTCATTCATCTGCTCGGTGAGCACTCGGAGCCATGCAGCCTCGGTGGAGGGACGCTCATCCCTCTCTAGCCTAGGGGTACCCCACACGGGTGGAGGCACAGGCTCGGGCTGGGGGCGGGAGGACTCGCCCCTGTGGAAAGTAGGTCTGGGTGGGGTAAAGGTAGGTGGAACATAGGGTGCACTGATCCGCGCCGTGAGGCGGGGTCCAGGTCTGGGAGGGGTAGGGGTGGCCTGTGGTGCAGGTGGGGTGGGGGATCTGGCGACCCTAGCAGGGAAGGACAGGCTAGCACTCCTACGGCTAGTCTCACTGGGCTCAGTGCTAGATACTAGACTTAAGCTCCTAGTGTCCCCGGAACTGGTCTCCTCCGGATCCTCCTCCACTGACAAACTTGGTGTTCTCGACATTCTTACCTGTACACAAGTTAACAAACATATAGTTCCTTCCATAATGTAATTCATAATTAAATTAATATACACATACTTATTCAACTCTGTCACATAAAAATATTATCATATACTTACACATATGTTGCCGATTTTACCTATTAATGTTCCCCGTGACTCCCCCTGAATTTCCTCATGCGGACAAGTCTGTTACTATGTTCCGGACCATAATAACTCACCTGTCCGTCCGAGTTCATCCCGATACTCGTCACCATATATTATTAGTTGATATTCAAATCCTATAATACTTGAGCTAATGGTTATATTTTAGGTATCATTTAAAGACATCCTAATTTCTTATAACCAATGACTCTGATACCAAGTTCTGTAACACCCCGTAACCGCAGCGGAAACGTAAACGGGATGCAACAGACACATCTGATATCAATAGCATTGCTTATAAAGAAAACACTACTACATTAATTTACATCATATTACATTGTTTCGAGTTTAGTTACCGTCTAAGCGTTAACACATAAGTTTTACCAACAATTCATTAACATATTTAATACAAAATCATCATTTATCTTCCACAACAAGCACGCATCATCAAGCATATAGCACTTATTCCAGTTTGGGAGTACCTAGAAAGCATGGAAAGAAAACGGGTCAACTACGAATAGTTGGTGAGTTTCACTAATTTTGACAACTGTGACAAATCATTATAATAATCTAGGGACATCTGGGGACACTGTTAACCCAGTACAGTACCCATTCCGGGGGCAACGTTAACCCAGAAACACTTCTAAGGACATCTGGGACACTGTTAACCCAGTACAGTACCCATTCCGGGGGCAATGCTAACCCAGAAACACTTCTAGGGACATCTGGGGACACTGTTAACCCAGTACAGTACCCATTCCGTACGATTCCCGTACAATCAAATATTTATAAATACACGCAATTCCATGCGTTCAGTATGTAATTAAACATTTAAATAATAACATGCTTTCCGCCCCGGGAAAATATTTAAAAACAATTCAGAAAAAGGGGCTCGTGAAACTCACCTTATCGTAAGCAATTAAGTAACACAATACTCCAGCTACTAGTCCAAATCTGTAATACGATCCCTAAGTTCGTTACTATACAATCACTATTATCGTAACTATAACCGTGTTAACCGGTACATCTGGGGACATTGTTAACCCAGTACTGTACCCGTTCTGGGGGCAATGTTAACCCCGAAACACTTTTCAGGACTCAGATTGTGATATCGTTTAGAGTTCTCTAGTCAAAATTACTATTAGTCGTTTTTCCCCGTTTTGCGTGCCTAGCACGGTTATTCATTTTTTTACGTTTCAAAAAGGAGTTTGGTCACACACGACCCCTAAAATAGTTGTTGATTGATGATTTAATGATAGTTGTGAAGTTAGAACTCGGTTTAGACGCCCCGATTGGCCGCGGGGCCCGTTTCCCTCATTAGCGTACCGGAAACTGTTAAAATTACTCAAATCATCCGAATTATTTTCGGATGATTCATTTTTACTTATTTAACTCAATTATATTAAAATAGTTCATTTTTAGGGTTTTTATACACCAGTCAGCTCGCTTAGGCGAACTTTACCGGTTTACGCGTTTTAAGCTTTAAAAGTTTGTTTTAGCACAAATAATTATCCATTTAATCTCGGATCTTAAAATTTTGCACAAATCACTTTTTTGACAGTGGGGGATTTTATAAAAATATTTTCAGTATTAATTTTTATATTTAAAATTTAATTATCTATTTTTAAACACCATTTAAACACTAAATATGTCGTAAATACCAAACGATCTTAGAAAAATCCCAAATGTTTTCTGGATGACCCCTGCCATCCACATAGTCCCCTGTAATTTTTTTAGAACCAAAATCTCATATTACAAGCCATTTTCACTAAAACCGAGCTAGAAACCCTAGAACTCGTTTAACCGGAAAGCCTACTTAGACTTCTCCAACGGACCTAAAATTTTGTGTGTGACTTATACATGTTATAAAAAGCTTATCTGCAAATTTACAGAATTTTTCATGATATTTAACTATTTTTCACCATTTTTGGCCAAAACCGAGCACTAAATTCACCAAATATTCATCCTTTATCCCAAAATTACCAAATATTCACAGAACTCATATTTTCATGTGTAGATCATCCCTGTAAAATTTCATGACCTAACTCTACACGAAACACAATCTGTCCAATTCACAACCCTTATACAAAAACCGAACTACCTTGAGTTTCTAGCTTCAAATCGCAAGAATCTCGCTTTCTAGCCTTTGCTATCAACTAGATACAACACCTACAAGCACAATAACACCACACCAAGCAAGTTACACCCACAATCAAGCCATTTCTTTCATGGTTTCGGTTATGCTTTAAAAACAAAGATTTAACCGTAAAAATTCGTTTTTGGTTCGTTTAACTCCTTTCTTGGACCAAGATCCCTTGTATAACCTGTATACATCACTTGATCATGCAAGAATCGGTTCCATCTCGGGTTTTCACCCTTTTTCACTTGGAAACCTCATTTTCTTGCAAGAACACTCAAGAAACGAACATAAACACGTACATAACACGATCATTATCTTGTTTTTCTTGCTAGAATTCTCGGTTTTTAAGTCAAGAACTTGAGAGGATATGAAGATTGTGGAAAGTGTTGGTGTAAAAAAAGAAAAATGAATGGGGTGGAACCCCTTAGGGCTGATCGGTCTTCATGGGGGGTGGGGTGGGACCCACCTCTCCATTCTAGGCCACATGTTTAGATTCCCGTAATCCGGATAATGTTTTGGATAATCTGGTTCAGTTCGTTTTTCGGTTAAACATTTAATTCGGCTTAAAACGAGGCTAAAACGGTCGTTTTTCGGCTTAAAAATGAAATTTATATAAAACCGATTTAAAAACTTTAAAAACTCATACCATGACATTTATTAACTTGAAACATCATATTATTGATAATTGTGTATCTTTTTCGGCTTGATCAATTGTCTCTTGCTCGGTTTGGTATTAAAGCTTTCGTTTAATGTTCTTTTTCTGTGTCGTACTATACTTATCCTGAAGCATTAATGCTTCGTAAAATCACTAAATATCATATATCCCGTCTATAACGTAATCCTCGATTCGTTCGGGCTTCAATAACCGTTAATCGGTTAATTGTATTTCCAATGCGATTAACTGTATAATCGAGTATAATTCGTACTATGAATCATACATACTCGTATAAACGCATTATAATTCACATATTCATTATTAAATAACACATAAATAGTATATACCGGTTAGGATATACCTGATTTCGCCGGAATCGTTACAGCCGTCATGTTTCAGAGCAGCGAAGAACTAAGCCAAAGTATAATATTTGGTGAATATCAAGACCCAATATGTATCTTAGGTCGGAGGATACTATGATATTCACCTTTACTCAAATTTACTTATGATCACTCACAAAGATTCCATGTAGTAATATTTGAGAGCGGGTCTGATATAACGTTTAATATATGTTAATCCCGTGTACATTTATTTAATATTTTATTTGTTTATGTTCGGTTTCTCGTAAGATTTGTATATTACTAACATGGTTTTATGTTTAGGTTTTGGGTTTTAATTCTGGTGAAAAGAAGGCAAAAAACGAGCAAAAACAAGCCGAATCAGAGAACCGAGGCATCAGGAAACGAACCAGACCGAACAAGGAGTGAACCGGACAAGCCATGATGGACCAGCCCCCCCCCCCCCCCCCCCTGCCAGAGCACCGTCCGACGGGGAGGAGGGAGCCCGCCGTGCGGCGTCGCGGCTACATGTTCCAGAACTTTCTTTTTTTGGCCGACTTAACTTATATTTGGACCCCCGTTGCCTATAAAAAGACCCCTAAACTCACCATTAACCATACCTTGAAGTCCAGACGAATTTGGTGGGTTCCGAGGAGTCCGAGAGCAGTTTTCCGGCAGCGTTGGAGTCGAAGAATCAGCTGGTGTTGCGCGTATTAGTTGAAGACGAAGAACACGGTTTTATCTTTTGTTTCTTTCATTTTCATTATTTTATCGCCATGAATTCTTATTTGTTTGATTTGTTTAAACCTAATATGCTAGGCTAAATTGCATGAACTGCCTAGGTTAAGATGAACTTACTTTGATGTTTTGATTTGACTTTGGGATTGTTTATCGTTATGGTTTTTATGGTTTAGTAAAAGATTTATTTATATTTAATTGATGCGTATGAATGCTTAGGATTGTTTGATGAGTTTTATTCCATAGTTTTCCTTGATTATTGTTTTTCATATGATAGGATTGCTATTAGGTCAATTACTTTGTGTTTTTGATTATTTTATGAATGATGTCATGATTAGATCATAGGAATAATATTGTCAAGTAAACCTAAGTGTGTTGCTAACCTAAAATCTGTAAAGTGCTAGGTTATTGATAAGTCTTTACTATTTAATCTTGCTAGATTTAGTTCTTCGTAACGAGTCCGTCTAGGGTTGATTATTTATTATTGTTTATCAAATCAATTAAGTATAGTAAATTGCCTTTGATTTCCGCGCTGTAAGGTAGGATTTCGTATAAAGGAACTAAATTATAAACAATTGGGTGACCGTATGTAACGCACGTTAATTCCGGTTTCAAGAATTAAAGCTTGTAAAGTATGTATAATTCTCGGGATTTATACGAGGTTTCTCGGAAGCCTTTGCGTCATCTCGGTACGTTAAACCATTTAACTTTCCTTCCATTTTGCCTTACACTTCAATTTGGAGGGACTTGGATGTAACTATTTTTATTATATCATAAAACAATTAACCTAACCCTAAAACCCTTTCTAGCGGCCGATCGGAAGAGAGACCTCCCCCCTGCTCGAAAATCTTCTGTCCAGCCAAGTTTGATCCGTAAAAACTTCAATTCAAGGTCGGTTTTATGATTCCCCATGTCTTTTACACCTTAATTGATCATATTAACGCGCTTATTAGTCGTTAAGGTTGAGTTTTGATGATAACAGTTTGTTGACAGATTTGTATACGTTTATTGTAGGATCTGTAACGCAATGATAATCCATTGTTTTTGATCGATTCTTGATTCCATGATGTTATAATTTGAGTCTAGTTTCCAGAAAGGTATAATACATAATTTTTGGACGAGATTTGAATGGTTTTTATGAATTTATAAAATCGAGTGTCAAAGCTGATGCGGGATGACGGATTATGGTCTGTCTTCCCGACGTCATAACCTTTTTTAGACAGGTCGAAATTGGTTGGTTCCACTTCTGGAAGTTAGTATTTTGTGTTAGGAACCAAACCCAATTAGAATCGTTTAATTTGGTCCGGTAATGAATTTTATAAAAATAAAACCATTTTGTTGCGCACTGAAATAGCTGCACGTACCTTGCTGTGTTGGAGGAATTTTTATAAGTTTTTTGTCCAATAGAAAAATATAATAAAAGTATTTTTCTAAACCTAAAACATTTTTTAAAGTCTGGTAAAAATTTAATAATTTATTTCAAAGGTTATCCTATGTAATTAAATGCATCTTCGCATGCTAAAATCTACACGTTATACTCGTTATTGATCAATAAGTTTGTTTTAGGCATAACCGGTGGATGTTCAATTGTGTTCTTGTCGGGGCTGTTTGAAGTGAGTTTTTGCACCACAATCTTCCTAGGTAAGTCCCGTATATCATACTTAAAGATCATGTTCATAGGTGTTCATTAAGTTGATCAACTAGTTGTAGTTTGATTGTTATGTTCGGTTGTCTAGAATTGTAGTTTGGCGTGTTTAACGCGAGGGTTGAAGTGATTAACGACCAATTAAGCTCGGGGACACTTGGTTTGATGTACGGGCTGTTCAAAATTCATTTTTATAAGTTATGGGGCTGAATTGGTTGTCGGTTACTCCAACGGGTCGGTAAAACGCGCAATTGTGTTTATTGAATAGTTGGTGCGTTGTACTTGCGGGTTACCGACCCATTTGACTCGTGTGGCGTCGTGTGGACTTGTTGGCTGTGATTTTATCATAATGGGTCCACACGGGGCTGAGTTGGATGTTAATGGCCTAAACGACTCCTAAACGCGCGTGTTAGTGTCACCTAGTGCTCCCGGGGGCAGATTGGGAATTCTTTATTCCCGGGAGTACCTAAGGGTCGTTTTGGTGAATGTGAGACCTCGGGGGCTGTTGTGATTAAGTTTGATGAGGTCGAGGGTTTAGGTAACTCGATCCATGTTAGAACGTCTCGTAGGATAAACGAGTCATCTTGATATCATTAGTATTGATTGAATGTAAACCGACAGGTGTTTGAGTTTTGGGATTTCTTAGGGATTCTCTAGCTCGTGGTGAATCCGCGTCTTGTGTCTGGTGAGTTCTTGATGCCCCGTTTAACTGTTTTTATGTTTTGGGCTAGCATGCACACCTAAGCGATTTTGCTTGATGAAATGTATTAAACGATTTTACATAGGCTTGCTAGTATTGGTAGGCCTTGGAATGTTAAGGAATGTGTGTATGTATATATATATTATAGAATGGCCAATATTTGGAGAATGTTGTAGTCGTCTCGACTACTGAATGTTGCGTATGCCTACTTTGTGTTTGCATGCGCTGAATGTTACGTGTTTGGGTTGTACGTTTTCTCGGCCCTGAATGTTATTATTGAAAGTTATATATATATATATATTTATATATATAGGAATGTACGTATGGAGATGTTCATACGTAAGGATGATTATTTATTAATTGTGATGACCTAACTGATGTATTTCCGTTTACAGTTTTAAAACCGTTGGAATGATTATTAAGACTTTTGTTACTTATTTAAAACTTGAACTCACTCAACTTAAGCTAACTTTGTGTGCATGTTAGTGTAAGTTTTAGGTTAGGAAGAGGATGCCTTATCGCTTGGACGTGCACGAAGCAACTTGGACGGAGAAGGGCATACGGGATTTGAAGACTTTATTATAAAACATTTCCTATTAAAAATTTTTATTAAAGATAATTAAGTTGGTTTTGGGCAAAATTCCCGGGTTTTGGAAACTTATTTTATTATTTACGCTTTTCGCTGAATTTTACTCTGAAATTGGTTGCTTAATGGAACGATTGATTTTTTTTTAGTATAAATATTTTATAAGTGTTTTGTATGATTACCAACTGTGGGGCTACCGGGGTTCGGGGCCTTACACCGTAAGCGAACTTAATTTTTAATATTGGTGTGCGTTAAAACTTGTTAGAAATCCATGGGTTTCTCTTGAGAAGGATTAGGGGTCCTGTTCGGGTTTTCTTTTAAGTATCTATTTTACGATCCCAGTCCATAACCAAATATTTTCCCGAGTCAATTCATTACTGAAATTTAGGGGAGTCTAGCCTAGGTAGTTTTCTCAACATCATCTTATTTTCATAACAAACTTCGTTTTCGTTTAATTACTTGTTTTCTTAATTAATTTTTAATTATAGTATTAAATTAGTATTTTAAATCCCCCAAACAAATATAATTAATAAGTCGTGTTTTATTAGCTAATAAACGTAATTTAAAGAGTCTTGTGGGTTCGATATCCGGACTTACTTAACTTTACTAGAGTCGATCGGTTCAGGGTCAGTCCAATATTTATATCCCATAAATATCTATGAACCTTGGTTGCAACTTTTGCTCTATATTCATACCTTATGAATATCCACCAATCCAAGTTCATAAGAGTCTTATCTTTATACTTGTTCCCACAAATATGAACGACTACGGACATTTAGAATAATTAACTTATTCGTGGATTTAAACATGCTAAAATGGAACATAACTCAAAATGTCATAAACATAAACCATAATCATATGAATGAGTGAAAGTAACAATTGTTCTGATATCCAAATATAAAATATATCAAATCCAATCACTTGAATATCGAAGTCCTAAGCCACAAGTGTAACCTTCATGATTTGGCCTTTCAAGAAGCTTCGTGAGTGGACCTGCAATGTTTTGATCGGTGTGAACTTTGCGAATACATATATTTCCTTTCTCAACTTCATCCCTTATGTAATTGAATCTCTGCTCAATGTGCCTCATCTTTTGATGTGCACGAGGTTCCTTGATTTGAGCAATCGCACCCTCATTGTCACAAAAGATCTCTAGAGGGTCCTGAATGGTATGGACCACCCCTAGGTCGGAAATGAACTTTTTTATCCACACAGCTTCTTGTGCTGCCAATGAGGCAACGACGTATTTCGATTCTGTGGGGGATAATGCTACCACATCTTTTTTTGAGCTCTTCCAAGAGACTGCCCAACCATTCATAACGAAAACATATCCCAATTGTGATCGAGAATCATCACGATCGGTTTGGAAACTCGCATCCGTGTAACCCTTTACAATGAGTTCCTCCTCACTAGATCCGTATACTAGAACATGTCCTTAGTTCTTCTAAGGTATTTCAATATACTCTTAACCGCCATCCAATGGCTACTCCGGGATTTTGTTGTTATCTACTTGTCATGCTCAAAGCGCATGTCACATCCGATCTAGTACATATCATTGCATACATGATGGATCCTACAGCCGATGCGTATGGGTTTTCTTTCATTTTCTCTTGCTCATCCTTTGAGCCTGGACATTGAGATGCACTCAATATCGTTCCTCTTTGAATAGGTACCAAACCTTTCTTAGAGTTCTCCATATTGAATCTTTTCAAGATTTTGTCAATGTATGTACTTTGGTTTAAACCTATCAACCGCCTTCATCTATCCCTATAGATCTTTTTTTCCAAAATGTAGGCGGCTTAACCAAGATCTCTGATGGAAAAACAACTCTCAAGCCATGCTTTTACACCTTACATGGTTGGAATGTCATTTCCAAATAGTAGTATGTCATCAACATACAATACTAAGAAAGTGATGATGCTCCCACTAGCTTTCTTATACACACAACCTTCATTCATTATGTAATCAACATACAATACTAAGAAAGTGATGATGCTCCCACGAAAGCCCATGCAATGGTAAGATGATTAAAAAAAGAGGATAACATTGAATACCAAAAACCCTAGACGTTCCATGCAAACCCTATAAACACTTCCATTGTTCTTGAACGATTTTTATTAATATACTGTAATCTTTGAGTATATTGATAGTGTTTTATAAGATCATATAGCTAGTGCAACATCCTGATTATAACTGATTCCGCCGGTATAATCAGTGGTTCTTCATATTTAGATTTCGTGTGTGTTCTTGTCATTTCGTTATACGTGTAACACGAGATCCCGGTCCTGACAAGTGGTATCAGAGCTTTGAACGTCTTTGAAGATCACTGTGTTGGAAGTTTGTGATTGTAAAAGGACTTTGCATCAAGATGTAAGACAGTCAAGATTATGGATGACCAAGAGCTGTCTACAAACAAGATCCCGAGAATGCTAGGGCAAGAGAACTACATCAAATGGAAGGTGTTGTTCGAGGCGGCTATAAGCTACAATGGCACGAAGCTATGGACTTCGATAAAAAACAGTCCCTATGTTCCAACTGAAACTGCCAATTCAAATCAAGTGCTTGAAAGACAGATGAAAAGGAGAGATGATAAGGCTCTCTCCATGTTGAAGCTAGGCTTGTCATGGGAGATACTAACAAGTGTGAATCATCATACTAATGCTAAAGCCATGTATGATGCGGTTGTTGAGATGTTCGAAGGAATGTGGAGCTAAGAGATATAAAGAAAGATAGGCAGAAGCATAATTAATGTAATGAACAGGTTCAAGTTCAAAGAAGGAGAAATGATTTTGAGCTTACGAAGTTCTGAATTTGAGGGACACCCAAAGTAGAAGAAAGTGATAAGAGTGATGATGTTGATGATACATTATGCGGTTGTTGATGAAGGCCAATAGTTGGACAGGTTCAAGTTCAATGAAGGAGAAAGGCTGAAGTCAGTACTGCAAGATTCATTACCATAGTGAATGAAATCAGGACTACAAATCTCCAGATCTCTGATTTTGAGTTGAACAAGAAGTTAGTGTCTTTGATGTGTTGTAAAACACACGTATTTTCCGCACCTTTTATCCACGTTATTATATTATATTTTATGTATTTTAACTCGTTTTAGATAGGTTTTACATAGTTTTATTCATGTTGTAGGTTATGGGTGGAAAGGAAGAAAAAACCGAGATTTTCGAAGAGCTTAATGGACTTTTACGCATACAATTTCAAGACAAAGCTCAAGGCCCGGCCCGGTTGCATATTGGAAAAGCCCAAGACCCTATAATATTATAACATAAAAAAATTAAAAATACCCTAGGCTGCAATAAGACCTGCGATCGGCTGGTTCAAAGAAAAAGAAAAAAAGTTTTTAGGAGCAAGGGTTTGGAGCTTTTGGCGGCTAGGGAAGGAAGAAGGAAGTAAGTGCAAGCCTCGGGATCGTTCATCATCAATTTCAAAGCCAAGGAGCAGCCCGAAAACCATCTTATATCCTTTCTTGTTAAACTTTGTTCATCACTTTCATTGTTCTTGATCAATTGTTGAATTGTTTTGTAATTACTTGAGAGATTGAATTGTTTATGACTTGTGTTGATCATTGAATGCTTGAATTGATTATTGAGATGAGTTATATAATGTTTTTATTAAACGTTCATGGCTGTCCAAATATGATCATAGGCTAAATTTGTTAGTTCTACCTAGGAATGATGTTAACTGTTAGTGTTTGATGAGTTTTATGGATTGTTTGATTTATAGACTTGATTTGTTAATGTAAATTTTGATTTAGACATGAAATAGGTTGTGTTTAAGGGCTGGAAATTTTGGTGATTCATTACATAAACCCCGTGTGTCGGTTAATTAGTTTTGTGTTGATTGATCGGTGCATTGTTTGATTCTAGACTTTGTGTTTAGGGTTTGTTTGCGGTAGGTACAACCGTAGGGTTTTGTTGCGTAAATTTGAGGTTAAAGTACAGCAGTTAGGAACCTTCTTAGAGACCGAGAGGTGATAAGAAGTTAGGGTTGTCTCATTGCCTTTGCATGCAAGAATAAGGACTGAACGAGAGCGAGTTCGTTTCTTGTCAGGTTTAGGTGTTTTGAGCGACTAGTTGATCTATTTTGGTTTAAGTTGAATTGTTCCTCTATCGTTGGTTGTGTAGTATTCATTGCCATTAGGGTCGAGTGTTGGTGAGACCGAGAGGTGAGTCAACATTAAAACACGTTAACAATTGTTTCCCGGTTTGGTCGTTTTAGGCGATTTTGAGTAGTTTAGGCTTGTTGAGTGAGACCGAGAGGTGATCCAGTGAGCCCGAACGATCCTTAGTCATGTCATCTTTAGGTACCGGTGTCTTGAAGTCATCCAATCCACTAGCTTGTTAGGCCTACAATTTGATTCAGACCTAGGTAGACGTTTTTCTCCATCCTAAGTTAACACAGTTAGTTCCCCGATAAGTTTTCTATTTTAGGTAACTTTTGTCAGTCAGTTAGGTTAGTTCAGTTAAGTAATTAAAAATCAAAACTCAATTAAATATTATTCTAAGGTAGGTCTTGTCTAGGGTTAGTAATCGTTAGCATCTTACGTGTCCACGTGTTCGATACTCGGACTTCCTAGGTCTATACTACTTGCGATCGGTACACTTGCTCGTTGTGTGTGGTTTTAGGATTTTCGTTTTAATTTTAAAGCTTAGTTGTGAGGGTCATTATTATAGGGTTATCCGATGCACATCAAGTTATTGGCGCCGTTGTCGGGGACACGATTTTAGGCGTTTTGAGAGCAATCCGAGTTAGGATTTACCTTTTGTGCTACTTGTAATTATTTTTGTTTTATTTTATTTTTTAGAATAGTTTAGATAATTTTATTTCTTATTATAGTTTTATGCGACAGACTCGATCTCGTGGACCACCCGACATTGAAGCATTCCCCGAGCGAGAGAGAGAGTTTCGTGAGAGACGTCGTCCCGTTTCACCTTCATCCACTTCTTCATCCGTTGACTCCGACGATAGGGATAGGATCATGGGAGACATTCCACCACCGAGGAGGATAGTTGCAGACCGGGCCCGTCCGGCCAATGCTGGCGCGAGATCCAGCATTGCACCACCCGCCATTGGAGTTAACGCGAACTGGCCGATTCCTTCGAATATTCTGAACACCATTTCTCGTTCTGCTCAGTTCCACGGGTTACTTCACGAAAACCCGCATCATCATCTCACTCGCATCGCGCGTATCTGCGACACTTTCCATCTTGCCGGCGTATTAGAAGATTCCGTGAAACTCCGTGTTTTTCCGTTCTCGCTCATCGATAAAGCAAGTCTGTGGCTCGAGTCCCTCCCACAGGGCTCCATAGCCACTTGGGCTGCCATGCAGACCCTGTTTCTTGAAAAATACGATCCTTCGGCTATGGCCGCTCGTCTACGTAATCAGATTCATTCTTTTTAGATGGAGGACACCGAGAGTTTCTACGAGGCATGGGAGTGATTCAAAAACCTTTTAGCGTTATGCCCGAACCACGGCTTGCAAGATTGGGCGGTTGTCGAGAAGTTCTACAATGGAGTGACGTACGTGACGCAAAATATGCTCGACACAGCTGCAGGAGGAAATTTGCTGACGAAGAAGGACCCGGATGAATGCAACGCGTTGTTTAACGGGTTAGCTATGAGTGGATATCAGTGACCACCTGCCAAGGGTGGTAAGACCGTCGATTCTATTTCACGCGGTATGCATTCGGTGGACACGACCACCGCACTCACAACACAGGTAGAGGCGTTGGCGCATATTGTGAAGAACTTGCAGACGAAGAGCAAGTTGTGCGAGATATGCAGTGGAGGGCAAGATACCGTTCAGTGCCCAGTCAGTTCACAGGAGTAGGCAGTAGACTTCATAGCAAATCCGAACCGAAATCCAAATTCTTTCAATTCCTACAATACGGGGTGGAGAGGCAATCAGAATTCCAACTGGAGGAGTGGCAATCAGTCCGGTTTTCAGCAGCGTCAGAGCCTTTTCCAGGATGCCGGTGAGGGAGTGAGCAGTGGGGAGAAGAAGCCCACATTGTAGGAGATGATGGCGCAACAGACGCAGATGTTGTCGCAGCTTATGACGCGTGAGGATTCCCGACATAAGGAGACGCAGGAGAAGTTTCGAGAGCACGAGCAGTTCATGAGGAATCAGGGAGCGTTGATTCAAGTCTTGAGCAGCATATGGGGGAGATAGCCAGTCGATTGAATGAGAGGCCGCTGGGTGCGCTACCGAGCAAAACCCGAAGGGATTCGCAAAAGCTATGACAACGAGGAGCGGTGCAGGGGCACGAGATGAGCCCCGGATTCAGCAGAGGTCTAGAGGAGGAGTCGTCGAGGAACCTGTAGTAGAGGAGCGGGTGGATGAGGAGATTCAGATGGAGTCTCCACCGGCCCAGGTGCATCAGAGGAGCAGCCCAGTGAGTTCAGCATAGGCTGAAAGACAGCAGATACCGAGCGAGCCGGCAAGAGTCTACAAACCTAGAGTACCATACCCCGGTAGACTCCGCAGAGATAGAGATGAGGAGCAGAAATCCAAATTTCTTGATCTTTTGAAGCAGCTTCACCTTAACATTCCATTCCTTGAGGCACTGACTCAGATGCATAAACACGCGAAGTTCCTCTAGGATATCCTTTTGAATAAGGAGAAGCTTGCTGAGGTCGCTTCCATCCCATTGAGTGCTAGCTGTTCTGCTGTCTTACAAAGGAAATTACCAGAAAAGATGGCCGATCCAGGGAGTTTCACAATTCCCTGCATCTTGAGTGATGATACGGTTATTCATGCGCTGGCCGATCTCGGTGCCAGTATTAATCTCATGTCGTATTTCGTGTATCGCAAGATGGGTTTAGGCGAACCGAGACCTACCAGGATGAGTATCCAGCTTGCTGATCGTTCTGTGAAATACCCTCGAGGGGTGGTCGAGAACATGCTGGTTCGTGTAGACAAGTTCATCTTCCTGGTAGACTTTGTCATTCTGGACATGAACGATGATGATAGTGTACCGCTTATTCTTGGCCGACCATTCCTTGCCACTGCACAGGCGTTGATCGACGTCTACGAGGGTAAGTTGATCTTGAGACTTGGGGATGAGAACGTCACCTTTGACGTTCGACAGTCACTGAAACACCCCAAGTCTGCTGATGACTCCTTATACTTTATTGATACCATCATGGAGCATGTTGGGGAGTTTTTCAGTGAGATCTGTGGAGGATCTGCCTCCAACACTCAGATTATTGATAGGGACATTCCAGAGATTGAGATGGTTGCCATGACCGATCAGTCAACGGAAGATGACACCGAGTTACATACCCCTGAGTCTGAAGTGTCAGCTGGGATTGTACGAGACGATCCGATGGACCGACCTTCTGTCGAGAGCCCCCCTCCTTCCTTAGAGCTTAAGGATTTACCTGCCCATCTGGAGTATGCGTTTTTGGATGAGGAGAGGAAGTTGCCAGTTATTGTCGCATCTACTTTGACGGAGGTCGAGAGAGAGAGACTGTTGAGGGTGTTTCGAGAGCACAAGGAGGCCATTGCATGGAAGATTATCGACATCAAGGGTATCAATCCTTCGTTTTGCACGCATAAAATCCTCATGGAGGATAATTATAGGACTATCGTTCAGCCGCAGCGGCGGCTTAATCAGAAGATGCAGGAGGTCATGAAGAAAGAGATCATCAAACTCCTTGATGCGGGGATCATATTCCCCATTTCTGATAGTTCGTGGGTTAGTCCAGTCAAAGTGGTTCCTAAAAAGGGTGGCATGACTGTCGTCACTAATGAGAGGAACGAGCTCATTCCCACTAGGACTGTGACCGGTTGGAGAGTCTGCATCGATTACCGCAGACTGACTGATGCCACGAGGAAAGACCACTTTCCTTTACCTTTCATTGATCAGATGCTGGAGCGTTTAGCAGATCAGCAGTACTACAGCTTCTTAGATGGTTTCTCCGGGTACTTTCAGATTTCTATTGCTCCCGATGTCCAGGAGAAAACCACGTTTACCTGCCCATACGGTACGTTTGCCTATCAAGGTATGCAGTTCGGATTGTGTAACGCTCCAGCCATATTTCAAAGGTGCATGGTGGCTATATTTCATGACATGATCGAGGACTCCATGGAGGTGTTCATGGACGATTTTTCTGTGTTTGGGAGTTCTTTTGATCAGTGTCTCTCCAACCTTGAGAGGATGTTGGCCCGATGCGTTGACACCAACCTAGTTCTTAACTGGGAAAAGTGTCACTTCATGGTACTCGAGGGTATTGTTTTGGGGCATCGTATTTCGAGTGCGGGGATAGAGGTCGACCGAGAGAAGGTCGATACCATTTCTAATCTTCCCCCGCACACTTCTGTGAGATCCATCCGGAGTTTTCTTGGTCACGCTGGGTTCTATCGCCGGTTCATTAATGATTTTTCTAAGATCGCGAGACCCATGACCAAACTCTTGGAGAAGGATGCCTCGTTTTTGTTTTCTGAGCAGTGTATCGAGGCTTTTGATTTTTTAAAAGACAAACTCGTTAACGCCCCGATCATGATTGCTCCCGACTGGTCGCTTCCCTTTGAGTTGATGTGTGATGCGAGTGTAACGTCCGTGAATTTCCGACCAAAGGTTTAACCTTGTAGTGTTGTGTTCACCTTTCGGGCTTGACCCGGCATTCTTCCGAGAGCTCCTTGCCTCCCTTGTAAACGTATTTTACTTAAATTTTCATAGTAAAGTGGAGGGGCCAGAATGTTATTTTTTTATTATATTTTATATAAAAAAAAACTAAACCCTAACCCTAACCGATCAACGATCGGAGCCCCCCTCCCCCTCTCTTCTCGATTTCTGTGCAGGTTTCAGCCATTCTCCGGCTTCCCAAGTCTAATTCAAGGTCGGTTCTATCATCATACAACTCTTTTTCACCATTAAAACCTTTGTTGAACATGTTAGGGTTGAGTTTTGATTATAACAATTTCTGATAGATTCGTACTCGTTTGTTGCTCGGTCTGTAACTCGATGAAAATATATTGTTTTTAATCGATTCTTGTTTCTATGATATTCTACATTGAGTTTGGTTTCCAGAAAGGTATAATACGTAATTTTTGGACGAGATTTGAATACTTTTTATGATTTTATAAGATCGAGTGTCAAAGCTGATGCGGGATGACGGATTCTGGTCTGTCTTCCCGATATCATACCCGTTTTTCAAAAAGTCTAAATTGGTTGGTTCCACTTCTGGAAGTTAATATTTTGAGTTAGGAACCAAACCCAATTGGAATCGTTTAATTTGGCTGGGTAATGAATTTTATAAAAATAAAACCATTTTGTTGCGCACTAAAATAGCTGCACATACTTTCTGTGTTGGAGGAATTTTTATGATTTTTATGTCCTCTAGAAAAATTTAATAAAAATATTTTTATAAACTTAAGATATTTATGCAACTTTGGTAAAAATTTAATAATTTAATTCCATGGTTTTCCTAAGTAATAAAATACATCTTTGCATGCTAAAATCTGCATGTTATATTCGTTATTGATCGATAAGTTCGTTTTTGGCTTAACCGGTGGCTGCCCTTTCTCGCATCTTTCAGGGCTGTTATAATTGAAGTTCGTGCTCTGTCATCTTCTTTGGTATGTCTAGTGTAATATACTTTAGTATCATGAGTTTTGGAATTCGTTAGATTGGTCAACTGTTGATGAAGTGAAAACTAGGTTTCACTTGTCTAGTTTGTCAATTGTTGCGTCTAGCGCGTTGTTTGAGGGAATTAACAACCAATTCGGATGATGTAACATCGGTATGATTTGTTGGATGTGAAAAACTATATTTTTATGTTATTGGGGCTGAATTGGTTGTCGGTTACTCAAACGGGTCGGTACGGCGCAAATTCGCGTTTATTGGTAATTTGTGCATCGTGCTTGCGAATTACCGACCCATCCAACTCGTGTAGCATCGTGTGGACATGTTGGCTGTGATTTTACTAAATTTGGTCCACACGGGGATTAGTCAGTATCTAAGTGAATAAACAACCCGTTAACGCGCGTATTCGATAAAGTCAAAAACATTCGGGGGTAAATTGGGAACCCTTTGTCCCCGGGATTAACTAAGGGTGGTTTTGGTAAATACATGGCCTCGGGGGCTGATGTAATTGAATTTAGTAATGTCAAGGCTGTAGGTCAATCAAATCATGTTAGAACGGCTCGTAGGATAAATGAGTCGATCGTTTAGTTAGTAATCTTTGTGTGCAATCCGACAGCCTTGTAAACTGTGGATTGGCTTTGAAGTTCTCAAACTCTTTGGTGTTTGTGTGGCTCGTTTCAGATGAGTTCATGTTGCCCCTTTTAAATCTTTTAAGGTTTTGGGCTAGCATACACACCGTAATACAATTTTACACGATTTTACTCGTTACAACTATTCGGATGGTATTACATAGCCTTATTTGTATTTGTGCATTTATAAAACTATGAGTGGATTATATTCTATGCCTTAGGATATCTTAGACTTGTTTATGGTCATATATTCCTTAAGGTTATAAATATTAGTTGTGCCCTAAGCTCGAGGTTACTATTAGGCCTAGTATTGAATGCCTAGATTATCCATTATTTATGGATTGTATGTGATGATAATGTTGGTCGGATATTTGAATTAGATGAATGTGTACGTGTGTATGTGAATGTGTATGTGTTGGTAAACTGTGACCGGGTCAAATATATTACTCGGGGAAGACCCGGGGTGAGGAGGCCCGTGTTGCATGTTTATGACGCGGCTGGGTCAAATATATTACTCGGGGAAGACCCGGGGTGAGGAGGCCCGCCGTTCAATAAACCGTGGTCGGGTCAAATATATTACTTGGGAAAGACCCGGGGTGAGGAGGCCCGTATCACGTGTTTGGTATGTTAAACCACGACCGAGTCAAATATATTACATGGGGATGACCCGGGGTGAGGAGGCTCTAGTTGCGTTACGGATGGATGGTGATCTTAGCCTGGCCAAACTATACGACTCAGGTTCTTAAATCATGTGGCGGGCCCTGATAAGCCCGTGAGGGGGGGGGGGGCTCGTGTGGCATGATCATCATCGGATGTTACGTGTTTGGGTTGTACGTGTGCTGGACCCTGAATGTTATACGTGGATGTTATATACATATATATATTGCTATATATGTAGGGATGTACTTAAAGGATGTTTATATATGTATATTTTGTATATATACTTATGTATGAAAATGTTTAGTCTTCGGTAATGATGACTTAATGAATGTACCCTTTTTATTTTTAAAGTTTTGGCATGACTATCGTAAGTTCCATTACTGATATTATTTATTTAAACCTTGAACTCACTCAGCTTAAGCTGACTTTGTGTGTATGTTAGTGTGAGTTTCAGGTTTAGAGGAGGATGCTTACCGCTTAGACGTGATCGAGACTACTCAAAAATTTCTGGTCGAGGATTTCCAATAAAATGGATATTATATTTATATTTGATTTTTGGACACTTGTACCTCCGTATTTGGGATTTTCTTTAAATAATTACACTTTTTCCGATGTTATTTACTCTGAACTTGTTTTAAATAAAAACGAATCGTTTGGTTTTAAATTTTTGTGAAATTGTGGTTGTGATTACCAACTGTAGGATTCCCGGGATTCTGGGTCTTACAAGTTGGTTTTAGAGCCCTGGTTCGAGGGATCCGAGCACTCTCGAATGCTTGGACTCGAACTTAAAAAGAAAGGACTAGAAATGCCAACCCGCGAATAGCTGCACCCCAAGAGGTAAATTTTTATATTTATTTATTCGTTTTTATAAGTATTAGAGTTCTATTATGTGCATATTTGCTTGAATGTTAGATGGGACGCTAATATGGTTAGGGGCAGGGGGTGCTTAGGATGGGCAGGTAAAGTAAACAATTAATAACACTTGATCAACATTATTAGCAGTTTACCCTTACCTTCCATGTTCTAAATACTACTTGTGCTTGACTGTGTTAGGGTTTTGTCTTTGTAGGGATAGGATTTGGCTAATGCTCGTGTCTTAGCGTTAAAGTTCCTCGCGTTCCTTTAATTCTCCCGCTCATTTCTCATCCTCTTGTGTAATTAGATGATTAGGTTTCATCTCCACCTGCGCTCGTTCCTGTATAGCGGGATTCGGGGACGAATCCCATTGTTAGGGGGGTAGACTTGTAACGTCCGTAAATTTCCGACCAAAGCTTTAACCTTGTAGTGTTGTGTGCACCTTTCGGGCTTGACCCGGCATTCTTCCGAGAGCTCTTTGCCACCCTCGTAAACGTATTTTACTTAACTTTTCTTACAAGTACAACAATTAGTAAAGTGGAGGGGCCAGAATGTTATTTTGTTATTATATTTTATATAAAAAAAAACTAAACCCTAACCCTAACCGATCACCGATCGGAGCCCCCCTCCCCCCCTCTTTTCGATTTCCGTGCAGGTTTAAGCCATTCTCCGGCCTCCCGAGTCTAATTCAAGGTAGATTCTATCATCATACAACTCTTTTTCACCATTAAAACCTTTGTTGAACATGTTAGGGTTGAGTTTTGAATATAACAATTTCTGACAGATTTGTACTCCTTTATTGCTCTGTCTGTAACTCGATGAAAATATATTGTTTTTGATCCATTCTTGAATTTATGATTTTCTACATTGAGTCTAGTTTCCAGAAAGGTATAATACGTAATTTTTGGAGGAGATTTGAATACATTTTATGATTTTATAAGATCGAGTGTCAAAGCTGATGCGGGATGACGGATTCTGGTCTGTCATCCCGACATCATACCCGTTTTTCAAGAGGTTTAAATTGGTTGGTTCCACTTCCGGATGTTAATATTTTGAGTTAGGAACCAAATCCAATTGGAATCGTTTAATTTGGATGGGTAATGAATTTTATAAAAATAAAACCATTTTGTTGCGCACTGAAATAGCTGCACATACCTTTCTGTGTTGGAGGAATTTTTATGATTTTTATGTCCACTAGAAAAATATAATAAAAATATTTTTATAAACTTAAGATATTTATGAAACTTTGGTAAAAATTAAATAATTTAATTCCATGGTTTACCTATGTAATAAAATACATCATTGCATGCTAAAATTTATATGTCATATTCGTTATTGATCGATAAGTTCGTTTTTGGCTTAACCGGTGGCTGCCCTTTCTCGCATCTTTCGGGGCTGTTATAATTGAAGTTCGTGCTCTGTCACCTTCTTTGGTATGTCTAGTGTAATATACTTTAGTATCATGAGTTTTGGAATTCGTTAGATTGGTCAACTGTTGATGAAGTGAAAACTAGGTTTCGGTTGTCTAGTTTGTCAATTGTTGCGTCTAGCTCGTTGTTTGAGGGAATTAACAACCAATTCGGATGTTGTAGCCTCGGTATGATTTTTTGGCTGTGAAAAACTATATTTTTATGTTATTGGGGCTGAATTGGTTGTCGGTTACTCAAACGGGTCGGTAAGGCGCAAATTCGCGTTTATTGGTAATTTGTGCATCGTGCTTGGGAATTACCGACCCATCCAACTCGTGTAGCATCGTGTGGACTTGTTGGCTGTGATTTTACTAAATTTGGTCCACACGGGGATTAGTCAGTATCTAAGTGAATAAACAACCCGTTAACGCGCGTATTCGATAAAGTCAAAAACATTCGGGGGTAAATTGGGAACCCTTTGTCCCCGGGATTAACTAAGGGTGGTTTTGGTAAATACATGGCCTCGGGGGCTGATGTAATTGAATTTGGTAATGTCAAGGCTGTAGGTCAATCAAATCATGTTAGAACGGCTCGTAGGTTAAATGAGTCGATACGTTTAGTTAGTAATCTTTGTATGCAATCCGACAGCCTTGTAAACTATGGATTGGCTTTGAAGTTCTCAAACTCTTTGGTGTTTGTGTGGCTCGTTTCAGGTGAGTTCATGTTGCCCCTTTTAAATCTTTTTACGTTTTGGGCTAGCATACACACCGTAATACAATTTTACACGATTTTACTCGTTACAGTAAACAATTAATAACAATTGATCAACATTATTAGCAGTTTACCCTTACCTTCCATCTTCTAAATACTACTTGTGCTTGACTGTGTTAGGATTTTGTCTTTGTAGGGATAGGATTTGGCTAATGCTCGTGTCTTAGCGTTAAAGTTCCTCGCGTTCCTTAAATTCTCCCGCTCATTTCTCATCCTCTTGTGTAATTAGATGATTAGGTTTCATCTCCACCTGCGCTCGTTCCTGTATAGCGGGATTCGGGGAAGAATCCCATTCTTATGGGGGTAGACTTGTAACGTCCGTAAATTTCCGACCAAAGGTTTAACTTTGTAGTGTTGTGTGCACCTTTCGGGCTTGACCCGACATTCTTCCGAGAGCTCCTTGCCAGCCTCGTAAACGTATTTTACTTAACTTTTCTTACAAGTACTGCAATTAGTAAAGTGGAGGGGCCAGAATGTTATTTTGTTATTATATTTAACATAACAAAAAAAAAAAACTAAACCCTAACCCTAACCCATCACCGATCGGCGCCCCCCTCCCCCTCTCTTCTCGATTTCCGTACAGGTTTAAGCCATTCTCCGGCCTCCCGAGTCTAATTCAAGGTCGGTTCTATCATCATACAACTCTTTTTCACTATTAAAACCTTTGTTGAACATGTTAGGGTTGAGTTTTGATTATAGCAATTTCTGACAGATTTGTACTCCTTTATTGCTCTGTCTGTAACTCGATTAAAATATATAGTTTTGGATCTATTCTTGAATTTATGATATTCTACATTGAGTCTAGTTTCCAGAAAGGTATAATACGAAATTTTTGGAGGAGATTTGAATACTTTTTATTATTTTATAAAATCGAGTGTCAAAGCTGATGCGTGATGACGGATTCTGGTCTGTCTTCCTGACATCATACCCCTTTTTCGACAAGTCTAAATTGGTTGGCTCCACTTCCGGAAGTTAATATTTTGAGTTAGGAACCAAACCCAACTGGAATCGTTTAATTTGGCTGGGTAATTAATTTTATAAAAATAAAACCATTTTGTTGCGCACTGAAATAGCTGCACATACCTTTCTGTGTTGGAGGAATTTTTATGATTTTTATGTCCACTAGAAAAATATAATAAAAATATTTTTATAAACTTAAGATATCTATGCAAATCTGATAAATATTTAATAATTTAATTCCATGGTTTTCCTATGTAATAAAATACATCTTTTCATGCTAAAATCTGCATGTTATATTCGTTATTGATAGATAAGTTCGTTTTTGGCTTAACCGGTGGCTGCCCTTTCTCGCATCTTTCCGGGCTGTTATAATTGAAGTTCGTGCTCCGTCATCTTCTTTGGTATATCTAGTGTAATATACTTTTGTATCATGAGTTTTGGCATTCGTTAGATTGGTCAACTGTTGATGAAGTGAAAACTAGGTTTCAGTTGTCTAGTTTGTCAATTGTTGCGTCTAGCGCGTTGTTTGAGGGAATTAACAACCAATTCGGATGTTGTAGCCTCGGTATGATTTTTTGGCTGTGAAAAACTATATTTTTATGTTATTGGGGCTGAATTGGTTGTCGGTTACTCAAACGTGTCGGTACGGCGCAAATTCGCGTTTATTGGTAATTTGTGCATCGTGCTTGCGAATTACCGACCCATCCAACTCGTGTAGCATCGTGTGGACTTGTTGGCTGTGATTTTACTAAATTTGGTCCACACGGGGATGAGTCAGTATCTAAGTTCATAAACAACCCGTTAACGCGCGTATTCAATAAAGTCAACAACTTTCGGGGGTAAATTGGGAACCCTTTGTCCCCGGGATTAACTAAGGGTGGTTTTGTTAAATACATGGCCTCGGGGGCTGATGTAATTGAAATTGGTAATGTCAAGGCTGTAGGTCAATCAAATCATGTTAGAACGGGTCGTAGGATAAATGAGTCGGTACGTTTAGTTAGTAATCTTTTTGTGCAATCCGACAGCCTTGTAAACTGTGGATTGGCTTTGAAGTTCTCAAGCTCTTTGGTGTTTGTGTGGCACGTTTCAGGTGAGTTCATGATGCCCCTTTTAAATCTTTTTAAGTTTTGGGCTAGCATACACACAGTAATACAATTTTACACGATTTTACTTGTTACAACTATGAGTGGATTTGTGCATATTTGTATTTGTGCATTTATCAAACTATGAGTGGATTATATTCTATGCCTTAGGATATTTTAGACTCGTTTATGGTCAAATATTCCTTAAGGTTATACATATTACTTGTGCTCTAAGCTCGAGGTTACTATTAGGCCTAGTATTGAATGCCTAGATTATCCATTATTTATGGATTGTATGTGATGATAAAGTTGGTTGGATATTTGAATTAGATGAATGTGTATGTGTGTAGGCTTATGTTGCGTTACGGATGGATGGTGATCTTGGCCGGGCCAAACAATACGACTCAGGTTCTTAAATCCTGTGACGGGCCTTGATAAGCCCGTGAGGGGGGAGGCACGTGTAGCATGATCATCATCGGATATTACGTGTTTCGGTTGTACGTGTACTCGACCCTGAATGTTATACGTGGATGTTATATATATATATATTGTTATGTGTATAGGGATGTACTTAAAGGATGTTTATATATGTATATTTTGTATATGTACATTTGTATGAGAATGTTTAGTCTTCGGTAATGATGACTTAATGAATGTACTCTTTTTATTATTAAAGTTTTGGCATGACTATCATAAGTTCCAATACTGATATTATTTATTTAAAACTTGAACTCACTCAGCACAAGCTGACTTTGTGTGTATGTTAGTGTGAGTTTCAGGTTTAGAGGAGGATGCTTACCGCTTGGACGTGCTCGAGGCTACTCGAAAGGTTGAAGGCATTTCTGGTCGAGGATTTCCAATAAAACGGATATTATATTTATATTTGATATTTGGACACTTGTACCCCCGTATTTGGGATTTTCTTTAAATAATTACACTTTTTCTGCTGTTATTTACTCTGAATTTGTTTTAAATAAAAACGAATCCTTTGGTTTTAAATATTTGTGAAATTGTGGATGTGATTACCAACTGTAGGATTACTGGGATTCGGGGTCTTACAGCGAGCGACTTTGCTGTCGGAGTGGTTCTTGGACAGCGGAAGGATAAACACTTCTATCCGATTTACTATGCGAGCCGGACCTTGAATGGTGCACTGGAGAGTTACACCACCACCGAGAAAGAGCTTTTAGCTGTGGTGTTTGCATTCGATAAATTCAGGTCCTATCTTGTTCTGTCCAAGATGATTGTGTACACGGATCATTCTGCCATTCGTTATCTCTTTAGCAAACAGGATGTTAAGCCACGCCTTATCTGATGGATCCTTTTAGTTCAAGAGTTTGATATTGAAATCCGTGATAAAAAGGGGGCCGAGAATGTGGCGGCCGATCACCTTTCGTGTCTTGAGGGAGCTGAGTTAGGAGAGCCGAGGGTCAGGATTAATGACCACTTTCCGACAGAGAGTCTTATGTTTGTTTCAGCTCAGGATGAGGGTTTTCCATGGTTCACCGACTTCGCAAACTATCTTGCGGACGGGTGCTACCCGAAGATGTCCTACCAGCAAAAGAAGAAATTCTTTGCTGATGTTAATTTTTACCTGTGGGACGACCCGTATCTCTTTCGTATAGGTGTTGACCAGTTGTCAGGAGGTGTGTTGATGTTCAGGAGGGATGGCAGATTCTAGGCCATTAACATATTGGACCGACAGGAGTTCACCACGGTGCGAGTTTGACGGCGAAGAAGGTGTTTGATTGTGATTTTTATTGGCCTTCGATTTTTAAAGATGCGCACGCGTTTGTGAGGAGTTGTGATCGTTGCCAGCGTGTTGGCAACATCTCTTCGCGAAATGAAATGCCCTAGAATGCTATTCAGGTTTGTGAGGTTTTCGATGTGTGGGGAATTGATTTCATGGGACCGTTTCCATCTTCGCGTGCGAATAAGTATATACTCGTGGCGGTTGATTATGTCTCGAAATAAACAAAAAATATGTTTATTTCTTTAAGTTTTTGTTTTCCGTATTGTACGCCGTTACATGCGATCGATTTTGAGCTTTTGCAGGTTATATTATGCGCATGGTAGCTACGATGGTGTTTTGGAATAGGTTCTCCCGAGGTTGCGGCCGCGAATGAAATGCTATACGGTCGCTTGGTTACTAATCAGCTGTTGAAGATTCTGCACACAAACCAGGGGAGTAACCCGTTCTTTGTTTTAGTCTTGTATACTATATTTTTACGTTTTGTTTTATTTTATTTCTTTTTCTTGTACTCATCGAGAACGATTTCGTTCTAAGTGTGGGGATTTGGTTTATTTTACTTAGTTGTAGGAAAATTTTTGAAAACAAAAATAATAAAAAAATAAAAAATTTGATAAATTTTGAAAAAAAGTCCCTTGAAATTTGTTTTCTCTACGTTAAACAGGAGATGATATTATTACCGAGTAGTGGTTATTTTATAAATTATTAGTGGTTTCAAATATATATATATATATATATATATATATATATATATATATATATATATAATAAATAAGAACAGTGTCCATTAGACCCGCACGTAATGTATGGCAACCGAACAGTTTAGACTCATTAATCGATGTGTCGGTAGGCTCAGCCTTTGAGAATGAAAGGGCGGTTTGGTTTTTGACCTAATTGAACCTTTTAAATGGCCTGACTTTAGTGGAAAATATCTTAGGGGTTTTGTATATTTAACTAAGCTCGTGACATGACTGGAATGAAAAGCCAGGTCATACTCAAGCCTCGAGTCACATGATCATCTGTATGTTAGTTGTTTTATCTTTTGTATTTGTTTTTATTCATGCAAAGCCATGTACTATGAAAAAAAAAATGCAAAAAGCCAAAGGGCAGAAAAAGAAAGAAGAAAAAGAAAGAATGCATTTGTAATTGCGTGCACTTGAAAGAGAGTTAAAGTCTTGATGTGTTGTAAAACACACGTATTTTCCGCACGTTCTATCTACATTTTACATTATATTTTATATGTTTTAACTCATTTTAGATAGGTTTTACGTAGGTTTTGGGTGAAAGAAAGAAGAAAACCGGGACTTTTCGAGTATTCTACGAGCCTTTTACGCATACAAGTTCAAGACAAAGCTCAAGGCCCGACCAGTATGCATCATGGAGGCCCAAGACCATATTATATTATAACATAAAAAAAATTAAAAAACCCTAAGCGGCTGGCCTACAGTCCGATCAGAAATCTCGGCAGGAAGGAAGGAAGAAAAAAAGTTTTGTGTGCTAGGGTTGGAGTCTTGTGGCGGCTAGGGTAGGAAGAACAAGCAAGAATTAAGCCTCGGGATCATTCACCATCGGTTTTGGCAGCAAAGAACAGCCCCAATTCATCTACATATCCTTTCATTCATTACTTAGTTCATCAAACTTTATTTTCTTGATCAATTGTTAATTTGTTTTGCAATTGTGTTAGAGATTGAAGTGTTTATGATTATTGTTGATCGTTGGACAATTGTTAAGATGATTGGTATGAGTTTATTAATGGTTTTATTTAATGTTCATGGCTGTCCAAAGATGATTATTGTGACAATCGTCAATTTCAGGTTAACTCCGTTAACTCAACTCCGTCAATTCAAACTTAAGATCATTGAATCTCTAACGCACACCTCATTACATTTAAACTAGGGTTTAAATGACGCTTAACACTTACTACATGTGTAGTCTTTCGGGATTTGCACCGAAACGCAAACGAGTTGACGCAAACGGTTGATGAATAAACGAAAAACGTCAACATAATAATTATGTGATAATTATGTGTTAACATATGTGTTACTTGATTATATTGTGTAATGCTAGACAAGAAACAAGAACTAAGTTAGTTTAAGCTAAGAAAAGTAATACTTAGAAGTGGAGGGGCCAAAGTGTAACATAGTATTCTATAAATAATAACAATAAACTAAACCCTAACTTATTTCTTTTCCTCCCCACTCAAAACCGATCAGCCACCCTCTTGGTTCTCCTTGGCTGCCGTCACCCTCACACACACATACAACCACCAATTCAAGCTTTTGATTGAAGAATTAGGTGCTAGGAAGGTATAATGGATTATCCTATACATCCTTATTACTTAATTTTGATGTTTGTTGGGTTAATTGTAAACCCTAGCTGCCGATTCTATATGTATATATAGTTATTATGATTGTTGATGATTTGATAACTAGAATTGATATTGTTACATGTTGATTGTTGTGTCTATGATTTGAGTTCAAACAAAAACCCTAATCATGTATGTAATGGGTAATTGATGTGCATGGATGGTGTTTATGGAGTCTAGAGTGTTATATGAATGCATGATAGTTCATAGGTTGTTAATATGTTGAGTTTGGATGCAAACAGTTTCTGGACAGAATGTGTATTTGATGTTTAAGTGACAGTAACGAAGTGTAAATGTGAAAATTGGTTGAGATTATTGATACTACAGTAAACTAGGTTGAGTCTAGTTTCTATAGAGTATAAATTTGTAATTTTTGTGCAAGTAAAGGTTAACTTTTATGATTTTACAAAAACATTGTGCAAAGCTGAGCTGTTAGACCTGCTGTTAGGTTGTGTTGTAAATGTTATATCTCATGAACTACGAGACCAATTGGGTTGGTTCCACTTCTGGAAGTTGACTTATTGAGTTATGAACTTAACCCAAGTGGTCTTGCATTTATTGGATTTTTCGTTTAACGGGAATTGCAAATAACATTCTGTTGCGCATGAATTTGACTGTTATGAGTTTGTTGTAATTATTTGATAATTGTGAGAAAACTATGTGGAATAAAAATATAATTAAATATGTTCTCGAAACCCAAGACATATGTGCTTCTGTGATGATTTTTGGTAAATTAATTGAGATGCTATGATCAGTGAAATAGTACAATCTTTCTAGTAGGATTTCTGTCTCGGTGAAACTAGCTGCTGAGTTGTGTAAAAATGCATGAAACATGATACTTGCTATATAATTGTTTTGTTTTGACCAAAATACCCTTGCGGGGAATAATTGCTAATTGATTGCCATGATTTGACCAAATTGCCCTCATGGGGAATAATGGCTAGTTAATTGTTATTTGTTAACCAAAATGCCCTTACGGGGAATAATTGATAGTGATGTACTTTATGAATACATGACACTTATATGATTGCTTACACATGTAATGTGTCACAAAAACACTTGTTTAAGTCACACACGATTCACAAATGAAACACGAAACATGTTATGTGCATAGGTATTATGTGCCGGGTCTAGAGACTCGATAATATTCCGACACTTAGAAAAATCTCTTTGTTGTTTTAGAACGCCAGAGAGAGTTTTTCTGTGACGCGCATCTTGGTGATTTAATTTGGGAATTTTTTCGCAAACAGTGAGTTTCACTTTCCCCTCTTTAAACTGTTTTCAAACGCTTTTCACTTGGGGGAGATAACATACTCCACAACGCATTTAAGATTTTGTTATAAATTATATATCACTTGTAAAGGTTAAGTGGCAAACGAAACATTTGAAGTCCTACACATCGAACCGGTTAATATTTTGAATAGCGAGTCACTGTTGAGTAGTACTACTGGGTTTGACAAACCCCACCCAACGCTAAACTCGACTGGAGGTCGAGCGGGTGTAATTTTGGCTAACACGTACCATGGTCTGGAGGACCTGGTGACAAGGCACTTAATAAACGAGTCAGCTTCGGTGTCGAACACTTAGTAATACTTGTTGTATAGACTAGCTACCTATCGATATATAATTGACATAGCACTATCTGTAACGCAAAACGCTGTAACGCAAAACGCTGTGACGCTGTAACGCTGTAACGCAAAACGCTGTAACGCAAAACGCTGTGACGCTGTGACGCACAACGCTGAACGCAAACGCTAAACGCTTTATTTTTATTTAAACTTGTGAACTTACCAACCTTGTGTTGACACTTTTAGTATGTTATTCTCAGGTAGCCGAGGCGGGCACGCGGTTTAGGAACATGCATTGCTTGATAAACTTTTAACTATGCAAACTTACTTTTAACTGTTATCATTGGTTTTAAATCGTCCTGCGTGACGTAACATTGTTTCTATGGTTTTACGCTTCCGCACTTATTTTCATTTAAACGTTTTTATGGTTTGATTATAACTAATGATTCCGATCCTGTTAGTTCACACCCTCTGACGGTAAAACTCCGTTAGTGGATTTTTGAGGGTGTGACAGATTGGTATCAGATCCATTGGTTATAGCGAACTAGAAGCTGCATGCATACTAGACTATAACCGCGACGACCCATTAGTTATAATGATACACACTGCATAGGGTTGTGTAGTCTTGAAATCTTATCTCATTACCTCTTTCAGTCATACGCGCGCGCATACACGGCTTACCTGTAGGAATGTCGACGCCACCCTCATCATCATCCGATTCGATGACGCATGCTCACGGGAAGGAACCGTAGTTACCCACCGCATCGCCACCCCGTGTAATCCCGGAACTCGAAGCTCCGGCACCGAAAAGGTACCGCCTATCCGGAGGCATATATGAAAACGACGTTAGCTGGGATTGGTACCCTAACATGATCAGACGTATGGTCTATCGTGAACAAGTTCCCCCGTTGCCTCACCCGAACCACCCTGCTTATCCCAACACCCTACCGCCCATAACCGAACCTGTAGAGCGAGTTCTCGCAGCTGTTGTTTCATGCTTGGAGCGTGACGTGGGTTACATGCGCTATACGAGAGCCAACGTTTCCGGACTGTTGAAGGACGGAACCGAGACTAAGGAGGAGATTGCCCGCATGGCAGCGGCCATGAAGGAAATGCAAGAGACTAGTGATCAACACATGAAGATTATGATGAAGATGCAAGCTGAGATGATAGACTTGCAAGAGCAACTCCAAGAAGCAAGGACCCGAACCGAGATAGCTCTAGAGCGTTGCGATGTCTTACAAATGCAACTTGCTCAGAACGCAGCCGAGCCTGAGGCGGAGCCCTTAGGCCGAACCTGAAGAAGATCCCGAAGAGGAGCCTGAAGAAGATCCCGAGGAAGATCCCGAGGAGGAACCCGAAGAGGAACCGGAGGAAGAACCGGCTGAGCCAGAGGCACACTCAGAGGTGTCCACAGACGATGTACAAATGTGCAGATCCTTGGATTGGAACTGGCTAACGCGATGAACTGGGAGGAGTTCAAAAGCATGATGCGAGAGGAGTACTGTCCGAGAGAAGAGATTTCAAAGTTAGAGTCAGAATTCTGGTCACTGAAGATGGTGGGCTCGGAAATTGAAGCCTACACTACTCGTTCTCACGAGTTGGCTGTGATGTGTCCGCGGATGGTGGATCCGCCGAGTAAGAGGATTGAAATGTACCTTGATGGGTTAGCACCGCAGATTCAGGGCATGGTGACGTCTTCCAGACCAGCCGCGATTCAAAAGCGATCCGTTTAGCTCACAAACTAACGGATCAGGCTGTGACCCAAGGTGCGTTACCACCTAGGGGTTCAACCACTAAGGCCCGTGACAACCCGAGTAATGACAAGAACAACAACAGCAACCCGAGCAGCGGAAAGAGGAAGTTTGACAACACCAGATCCTCATCCTCGAACCTCCCACCGCAACAACACTACCGTAAGCCCGAATTCACTCGGAGCTTTAACACTCAGAGTCACAACAACAACAACAACGGTAGCGGGCAGGTTTCGAGCGGATATGCTGGGAGATATCCAAAGTGCAATAGGTGCAACTAACATCATGTTGGCCAGTGTGACCGCGTCAAGTGTCAAAGATGCGGAAAGATGGGTCACCAAGCGAAAGAATGTAGAGGAGACCTTGCGGCAAAGGGTGCTCCTAAACCACCTATGACGACGAAGGGATGTTACGAATGTGGGCAGGAAGGTCACTTCAGGAAGGATTGTCCCAAGCTGAAACAGAACGACAACAATGGGGGTAATGGAAGTGGCAGTAATGGTGGAAGCAATGGCAAGGGAAGAGCGTTGTGATTGGGTCGGGTCAAGCCCGCAATGATCTGCACGTGGTGACTGGTAAGTTCCTTGTAAACGATTGTTTTGCTTCTGTATTGTTTGACACTGGAACTGATAGGAGTTTTGTGTCGAAAGCCTTTAGTCAACTCTTAGACTTAACTCCAACTCCGTTAGATGCTAAGTTTCCTGTTGAATTAGCTGACGGTAAGACTATAGTAACGACTCATGTACTTGCGGGATGTAAGTTAAAACTGTCAGGTCATGTCTTTGATATCGACCTTATTCCTTTTACGCTTAGTAGTTTTGATGTCGTTCTCGGCATGGACTGGTTATCCGAGAACCGAGCGAAGATTTTATGTCACGACAAGATAGTTCACATTTCTACCCCTTCCGGCGAGATCATTTCGGTCGGAGGTGAGAGAAGCGGCATGACCACCAGCGTCATTTCCCTTATGAAGGCGCAGAAGTACCTACGAAAGGGTCATCCGGCAGTTTTGGCGCAGATCATTGAGAAACCCGTGGAGGAGAAACGAATTGGAGATATACCTGTTGTGCGAGACTTCCCGGATGTTTTCCCGGAGGATTTGCCCGGACTCCCTCCTGTACGACAAGTCGAGTTCCAAATCGAGTTGACACCCGGTGCAGCACCCATAGCACGAGCCCCATATCGGCTCGCACCGGCGGATCTTCAGGAGTTGTCCACTCAGCTGCAAGATTTGTTGGATAAGGGTTTTATCCGACCTAGCTCATCGCCGTGGAGAGCCCCTGTCTTGTTTGTCCGAAAGAAGGACGGGACTTTCCGCATGTGCATCGACTACCGGGAGTTGAACAAGGTGACGGTCAAGAACCGTTATCCTTTACCCCGAATTGATGATTTGTTTGACCAGCTTCAAGGATCGAGTTACTACTCGAAGATCGATCTGCGATCCGGTTACCACCAACTGAGAGTGCGCGAGGAAGATATTTCAAAGACGGCTTTCAGAACACGGTATGGTCACTACGAGTTTTCGGTTATGCCTTTTGGCCTAACCAACGCACCAGCTGTATTTATGGATCTCATGAGTCGAGTATGCAAGGCGTACCTCGACAAGTTGTGATGGTTTTCATTGATGATATTCTCGTCTACTACAAGAACGAAGCTGACCATGAAGAACATTTAAGGGTAATTCTGGAATTGCTGAAGAAGGAACAACTGTATGCTAAACTCTCGAAATGTGAATTTTAGCTTCGTGAGGTTCACTTTTTAGGACATGTGATCAACGAGAATGGTATCTATGTCGATCCCGGTAAGGTAGAGGCCATCAAAAAAAAAAAAAAAAAAAAAAAAAAAAAAAAAAAAAAAAACTGGGAAGCACCTGTTGGTGCATAATGTCAGTAGTTCATAGTCTAGTGTCTGTAATCGAGTCTGTAATGTTAATTATGTTTTATATATGTCTTAAGCGAAGTTGTTAACAAGTTCGCCTAGGCGAACTTGTTAGACAAGCGAAGTTATGGACAACTTCGCCTGAACATGCCAGGCGAAGTTGTCATGTATTTATATACGAGGTTACGGCTTGGTTTAGGGTTAATCGTTTTGTTGTTCGTTTTGGTTGTTCGAGTTGTTACGAGAGCTGTAACGTGTGTCTGTAATAGTGATATCGTATCACGTGTTTGAGTTATAATATAACGTGTTCGTTTATCGTATCGTGTTTGTTTGATTCATGTGTTCTACGCTCGTAACGATCTACTCAGGGATTCCGCACCTGAGTTGATCGAGATATCTCGTGCGATCCGTCCAGGGAACCTACAATTGGTATCAGAGCATTTGCTCGATTGTGTGGTTTGGGATATTCACGCGGGTGTAGAAATCGTCCCGTTTCGATTATTCGCGGGACGTGTTTTCTGTGTTTTTGAGTCAATCTTACCTCCTACCATCGTATTCAAGCCTTTGCACCGTCAAAAACCTCGTAAAATCCAGATTTCGGATCTGCAAAAACGTCCGTGTTCATCAGGCGAAGTTGCCGTCAGGATACGTAGGGTTTCGGCGAAGATATAAGGTTAAGCGAAGTTATCCACAACTTCGCCTACCTTCTCAAGTTCGCCTAACTCAGCAAAGTTCTCTACAACTCCGCCTACCTCCTAAGTTCGCTTACCTTAAGCGAAGTTAATCATCAGCGAAGTTCTTCTGCGAAGTTAAGACTAAAGCGAAGTTATCCGTAACTTCGCCTACAGTGCTTTAAAAAAAAAAATTTTTAATTTTTCGGGTTTCTTACTTTTCGGGAAAGATGTCGTCGATTAACATCTCTGAGTTAGTGAAGATGGAAGTTGAAGCAGGGTCAGCTACTAAGGCCCCAAGATTGCTGAAGGGAACCGATTTCGTTGCATGGAAGGATCGGTTCATACAATACGTCAAATACCAGGATGCGAAGATGTGGGTATGCATCCAGGATGGTTATATTCCACCAGTTATGGAGTATGAAGGTCGTGATCAAATCAAAAGGTATAGCAAAATGGAAGAAGAAGAGAAAAAGATGTATGAGGCCGAGAGCAAGGCTCATGCTGCTATTACTATGGCTCTTCCACAAGAGATCCTTCATACGTTTAGAAAGTATACGTCAGCAAGAGAGCTTTGGGAAGCTCTTGAGAACAGATTTGAAGGGAATGTAGGAATCCGTGCTTCAAAGATAAAATTGCTCAAAACCCAGTTCTCAGTCTTCAAGTATTTGAAGAATGAATCTTTAGATGATATTATCACTCGATATTACCATCTGATGACTGAATTGAGCAACTATTCAATTTCCTACCGAGAAGAAGAAATAGTTGAGAAGCTTCTAGATGCTCTCCCACCAAAATGGGAGATGTACACTGTGCTGATGAGGGAAGACAAAGACTTTCCCACATATGATCTAGAAACGGCAATCAACAAGCTCAGAACCTTTGAGCTTAACATGGTTAGAAAGGAGACACCTACGGATCAGGTACAAGATCCAGGTATGTATGGAGCTAAAGTCAACACTAGCTCAGGATCGAAGACTGAATCAGCTGCCTACTACTCGAAGGGAGAGTCGAGCGCAAACTCATCACATGAGGGGCATGTGTCAGTCAACACAAATGGTGATGTTTGTTATGTAGCAGGTGGATCGAGTGGTTCTCAACCCCAGGTAAGCAAGAGTAGTTGCTCTCCAAGTATTCACAGTAACAACTACTCCAAGATGCCTATGAGTGTCAAGTCTGCTGAAGAGCAGTTTGGTCTCTATGCTTCTTTTATTGCTTCCTATGAGAACTACATTCAAGGGAAGATTGTTGATCCAGCTATGTTGGATGAAGACTATGACCAGATTGATGCTGATGATATGGAAGAAATGGATCTACAATGGCAGATGGCCATGATCGTGAGAAGAGTGAAAAGGTTTATGAATAAGACCGGAAGAAAGTTTGTCGGTGGAAGGCCAGGGTTCGACAAGACGAAGGTAAGATGCTACAATTGTCAGCAAAACGGTCACTTTGCAAAGGAATGCATGAATGAGCGTGTAGAACGAAGTCAGGGCAGGTCTACACAGCAAAATGGGGGTTCTAAAGATTATAGTGCCATGATGTCCAGAGAAGAGGGTGAATACAACTGGAACCTGCTGTCTAAAGAAACTTTTGAGCAGGCAAATTTGGCGAAGGTTGAAACTGAAGAAATTGAGAAGGTTACCGGAGAAGAAAAAGCTTTCATGGCAGATGTTAAAGACCAGCTCTCCGAGGTATGTTCTAAGCCTACATGTTCTAAATGTGAAAACTTGTCTGAGCAATTAGCAACTATAACCGATCAGTATGTTAGGTTGGATGCTGAATTTAAAACCCTAAAAGAAGATCATCATTTTACAAAAGCAAGAGAAAATAGCTATAAAGTCAAAATAAAAGCTTGTGAAAAAGATGTTAAAAGTCTAAAAACAAAACTTGCTGAAAAAATTGAAGTGATTGATTTAAGCTATGAAGTTTTGGAAGAAAAAACCAAACAAATTGCTGATAGAGAAAAACAGATTGCTGATCACCAGGTAAAAGTGGTGGAACTGAATAGAAAACTAGAGCAGTTCAGAAATTCCTCTGCTATTCTTGATCACCTTGTTAGTGATCAAGGTTCCTCTGCTAAGAGGGGAGGAATTGGTTATCATGAGGTTCCACCACCTTATAATCACAATTACACTTTTAACCCTAGTGTTCAGAAATCTGTTGACTTTGAGGTTGCTCAGACAGTACCAGTTAAAGTAACTTGTAAAGAACCAAATGTTAGTAGAGGCGAAAACAAATTCGCCTGTTTCAAGTGTTAAAATTTCTGATCCAAGTCCAGTCTCATCGGATTCGGATAAGTCATCCGAGTCTGGCAAGGCAAAAGAGGAGGTGGTATTACCCA
Organism: Bidens hawaiensis; assembly: GCF_021521415.1. Taxonomy (NCBI): domain Eukaryota; kingdom Viridiplantae; phylum Streptophyta; class Magnoliopsida; order Asterales; family Asteraceae; genus Bidens; species Bidens hawaiensis. The sequence goes on along the minus strand of NW_027492438.1, from coordinate 180,289 downwards.
ATGGTGGAGAGAAAGATAAGACGAATAAAAAGAGTACTCCACTAAACCCGTATGTCCCACCATATGTGAGACAAACAGGGGGTAATGAAGCCTCGACATCTAAAACACCGGTTGATAAAAAGGTTGAGCATAGGTGTTGTTTTAGGTGTAATAAATTAGGACATCTTGTTGCAGATTGCCCTCTGAAGCAGCGATTCAGAGGTGTGAGGCCTACTAAAACTGAGAATAAGCCTAATAGTAATTATCATACTGCTAAAATTGAAAACCATTCAAAATTCAAAAATGTGACTAATTTAGGTTTTCATAGAAACAAATCTCAGTTTTACACTGCTAATAACCAAACCACAAGCTATAATTCTTTCAATTCACAAAGGTTTGGAAGGACTCACAATCAATCTTCAAAGAGATATCCTAATAGGTCTTACAGGAATTATCAAGGTACTAACTTTGAAAAGCCGAAGTTCGGGATGTATAGATCCAAGAACAATTGGTCTTGGGTCCCTAGATTCTAATCTTTTGCTTTTATCGTGCAGGAACAGTTGAACAGGGCTGCCAATAATCTTTGGGTTGTGGATAGCGGCTGTTCCCGGCACATGACGGGTAACAAATACTTGTTACACGATTTGAAACCTATTCAAGGAGGGAGAGTGAGCTTTGCTGGTGAAAGTGGAGGCAAGATTACAGGAATGGGAACGGTGTCGAACGGAAAGATGACATTGGAGAAAGTTAACTTTGTCGAAGAATTGAAGCACAATCTACTGAGTGTGTCGCAGATTTGTGATAAGGAGTACACCGTATACTTCACAAAGAATGAAGCAATTGTGTTACATCCTGGTTTTCAGATACCAGAGGAGTGGATAGTGATAAAGGCTCCACGTGAGAGGAATACGTACATTATGGATATGAGGTCGACTGAAATGGCCTCGGAAGAATCATGCCTTATGACAAAAGCGAGCGAATCGGAGTCCGAATTGTGACATAGGAGAATGGGGCACATTCATCTTCGGAAAATGAACCACATTGTCAAGAATGGACTTGTGCTGGGCGTTCCCTTGAAAAGTTTCAATTTTGAAGACAAATGTCTACCGTGCAAGAAGGGAAAGCAGCACAAGAAATCCCATCACACCAAGAAGGTCAATTCAATTGCCAGTACCCTAGAATTGCTTCACATGGATCTCTTCGGTCCCGTGAATTCAAAAAGTCTAGGAGGTACTTCATACTGCTTGGTGATCACTGATGACTACTCACGATACTCGTGGGTATATTTCCTGAAATCAAAAGATGAAACGGCTCAGATGGTGAAGAATTTGATTACCAAGGTTGAGAACGTTATGGATAAAAGGGTTAAGTTCATCAGAAGTGACAATGGAACGGAGTTCAAGAATTTTGAAATGGAGATCTTCTGCCTTCAGAAAGGGATTGAACACCAATACAGCGCTCCGTATACACCGCAACAGAATGGAGTGGCTGAAAGGAAGAACAGAACGTTAATTGAAGGAGCAAGAACAATGCTGTCTGATTCGAAGCTTCCTGTGGTGTTTTGGGCTGAAGCTGTTGCTACAGCCTATTATGTTCTGAATAGAGTCTTAACTGTTAAAAGACTTGGTAAAACGTGTTATGAGCTTATGCATGGGAGGAAGCCCAACTTGAGTGGTCTTGAACCATTCGGGTCCCCTTGTTCGATTTTAAAGACAAATTCTAAATTTGGTGAAGTAGCCGATGAAGGAATCTTAGTCGGTTATGTTGTTGGGACTCCCAACAGACGTGTCTTTAATACATCGACCAGCAAGGTTGAGGTGGTGTGTAACACCGATATCACAAGTTACCAACCGCCAAAACCAAGTGTAGGTTCCCTGGACGGATCACACGAGATATCCCGATATACACAGGTGCGGAATCCCTGTGTAGATCGTTACGGACGTAGAACACAAACACACGAACACCCGAATACGATACGAACAAACACACGTTATATTAATAACTCAACACGTGATATAATCACAGTTACAGACTCTCGACCTCACGTCACTTGACTCACGAACAACTTGAACAACTTCTAACTATAATCCGTAACCTATATAAATACACGACAACTTCGCCTCAGGCGAAGTTGTCCATAACTTCGCTTAGTTAACAAGTTCGCCTAAGCGAACTTGTCAACAACTTCGCTTGGTTAACAAGTTCGCCTAGGCGAACTTGTCAACAACTTCGCTTTAAACAAACAAATACATAAACAATATTACAGACTCGATTACAGACACTAGACATATGAACTACTGACATTTATGCACCAACAGACTCCCCCTTGGCAGTAGCTTCATATCTTGATCTTTCAGCTCTTGTCTCGTAATCCTGTGTCTTCAAGCATGCACTCCTTCTCTAACACACACCGACACAACCCTTTGATATTTCCTTGCTTCATCCTTCCAAGCAGGAATATAAAAGATCTTCTTCTCGTTGAGCATCTTCATATCAGCTTGCGACAACTTAACAAGATGCATCGGGTCGTAAACTCTAAGGATTTCTTGTTCATCCTCATATTCCATCACTGCCTCCGTTGTCTCACAATCAACGAACCACCACTTTAGGTCTTTGAGCACATCCTTGGGCATAAGCTTCATCGGTACTTCTTTAAGGCACCGGATTGGTTTATACTTCATAGCCATCCAAGGCTTTCCATCAGCTCTCAAACCTCTATCCTTGTCTTCAACAAGTTTCCCTTTTTGTGGTTTCAACAGCTCAAACTTCTTTTCCTTTATGCTCTCTTTCCAAACTATCTTCCAAATAACTCTGGCCATGTTATCGTCACTTCGATTTATCAACCCCAATCTGGCCAAGTCTTTAACCTCACATTCAGGCAGTGTGTTTAACGATCTCAACATTCTTCTAAGGTACTGAATTCCATCATATCGTTTGATCACGAAGAGCCGCAACTGCTCATCATAAATCCAGCATATAATCCCTTTCTTCGCTTCAGCATAGCCCTTAATATTATAACTCTTTTTGAACATTGTAGGGACTGCCGGTTTCTTCGTTTTCACGAACCATTGAGCGTATCCTTCCTTCCACGTCGGCTGCTCTTCCCATTCAGTATCTTCAACTGCCGTCTGATCACCCATATCCATCGTCTCAATCTCTGGAATCTCATGTTCAACATTTTCTTCTACTATCTCGCCTTCCTCAATGTCATTATCAATCTCAATCTGCTCACCGATCTTCTCAATCACATCACTCGGCAGCACATTTTCATCAAACAACACATCATCGCTAAACATATCATCGTCTAACTCTCTCAACGCATCAATCACGTCATCATCCAAATTTTCATCATCAACCAACACCACATCATCACCACCAGCACCACCAGCCGCGTCGGCAGACTCCCCCTGAGCTGTGGAAGTACCAAGAGCTTGAGAAGTTCTTGGCAACTCACCACCTGCATCTTTCGATGCATTGGGATCATCGTCTTGGTCGTTTCTCTTCTTCGTCCTGAGCTCGTCGCCTTTACAGCTCATCTCCCCCTGAGATGCCAAGAACTCCTTCAAGGTATCTATAATCTTCCCATGCTCAACCAGGAGGGATGACTGTAGTTGATTTGCTTCCACTAGGCTTTGAATAGTCTTCGATTGCTCTGCCACGATCCGCTCTAGTGAAGCTATTCTCTCTGAGTCTGAAGTAGGCGTAGGCGAGACATCAGAAGCAGGCGTAACCGCAGGTGGTACCATACCTGATAACCCTGTAGTAGTGACAACCGTTGACTCTACAAATCGTGCAGCAACCACCGACTGAGTAAGCGTTGGAGGTGGTAGATACACAATCTCCGGAGTCGACATCTGGATGGTAGTGGTAGATGGAATGCCAGCAGATGATATAGCCACCACGGGAACATCTGCAGCGCTTGTACTTGTAACCTGCACAGAAGTAGGAACGATAGACATACCAGACAGTGCAGCCGGAGCGAAACGTACTATCCTTGAAGTCTCTCCAGCTCCCATACCTGCACCTGTCCTTTCCCGTCTTGATCGTCTAATCAGCTTATGTATATCTTCTTCCTCTTCTGACTCATCATCATCTTCCGTTCGCTTTCTCTTTCCCAACGTCCTTTCTCTTGTCACCATCAACCGTCTCCCCTCATCCATAACGTCATCAAGATCTGAGTCAGCTAGCACTGTAGCTGCTCTAGTCACACTAACACCCGAACCCTGTGCAGCAGAGACCTGCACCTCTTCATGTGGATCAACGCGGTCCATATCGAAGTAATCTTGACCTCCAAACATAGCATCAAGATCTATATCCTCAGCGGCGGACACAACAGGCACAGCAGATGAAGCTTGAGTTGCTCTTACCTGTCGCGGTTGAGGATCTCTGAACTCGTCCCCACCAGCAGGAACATACTCTGGGTTGATTAAAAACCCAAACAGCGGAGTATGCCTTGGACGCAGCTCAGGCTTGCTCCTCGCACTCGAAGTGCGGCATTGAGCAAAGATACGTTTGCTCACCGATTCCACGTATCTGATCGGTCGCCTTTGAGGTAGAGTTGGAGCCACATGGTTCAATATCATCTGGATGAATCGTGGATACATAATGAACCGCTCCCGAGCCATCGCTCTCCTCTGTCGATCGATCTCGTAAAAGACCATCTGACTAAAACTATAGCGTTTATTGTAGGTCAGTGCGGTCATTGCGGACTGCATGGTCGCACCCATTCCATCTGTGCCTGCCTTCCTCCCAGACATGCACACAATCATAACGTGCATGAGGAAGCGCCACTGATCAAGCAGAAAACCCTTCCGCCTCTGTGTATCGCCTAATGGACCAGAATAGCCCATTCGGAGAAACGCTCCATCACGAAACGGAGCCACAAACTCAGTTGGGTCGTCCCTCGTCTCTTCTCCAAACCGTAACGCCACCCGTATTTGTTCAGATGAGAACTGAACCTCTTGACCGTTCACAGTCGCTCGCATGACCGGGGGCTCAACACGGCAATCGTAGTCCACCGTCTGCCAGAAATCCTCGATATTCGGTAAGGATATCGGCAGAGTCGTCGTGATCGCATGAAATATCCTCGAGCGTATGAGGAATGTGATTATCTCGCGATAATCCTCAACGCCGCTCGCTTCCGGGTCTAGGGTGATGTACATATTGTGACCCGGGAAAAATTGCCGTTGGTTATCACCATCATCTCCTCCTGCACCTCCAGCACCAGCTACTGCTGCCATATCTGCAACAAACGAACCAAGTTAGTAAAACATTAAGACTTAGCACAAGTTCGCTTTGTTACCATGAGCGAAGTTGTGAAAATTTCTGTATAGGCGAAGTTAAAGTTGGGGCGAAGTTGGGAACAACTTCGCTTCATCTTTAAGTTCGTCTAATGATTAATAAGTAAGAATTCTGTATAGGCGAAGTTAATGTCCAGGCGAAGTTAATGACAACTTCGCCTTACCGTAGCATCGCCTTACAACATCGCTTCAGGCGAAGTTAATGACAACTTCGCCTCAGGCGAAGATAAGCCTCAGGCGAAGTTACGGATAACTTCGCCGAAACCTTAAGTTCGCCTGAACTGAATCGGCAACAGGAAGTCCAATCAAACATCAACAATCTGATGTTTTATGGTAGGATTGATGATTTAGGACTCTTAAGCACATGAAATTAAGGATATTTAGACGATAAGATTGTTCATGACCATGTAAAACAAGTGTTTAAAATCGGGATTAAAAACCCGATGGTCCGAGGTTTCGAAAACGGTCGAAACGACTTTTGATAAACTTCACTGAGCATGGATTATATGAGATATCAACATATCGAACCTTAAATGATAATGAAATCTGGAAAAAAGGAACACGGAATCGGAAATCGATAAGTTCGCCGATAACTAGGTAAGTTCGCCGGAGAATACGGATGATAAGTTCGCTGGTTTTGAAAATAATGAACACTGTTGACTCTTGGTTATCCTTATATAGGGTCTGGGTTATACAGGCGAAGTTATGCTCAAGTTCGCATGTTCTAACAACATCGCCGATAATTACAAAACCAACCCTTAAAATTTGAACATTTTTCATATAACTTTTAAAGATTTCCTTTAAGAATTAAATAACACGATCAAGTCCAAGTAACCAGTTAAAAAATCACAGAACTATCTAAGTACAAAAACTTAAAAAATAATTTAAAGTATAAGGGATCAAATTTCAGTCTAGTTAGGGACTACCACGTTTTAGAAAAGATCCGAACATGAATCATACTAATTACGTGACTGTCACATAGATCCGTGTTTAGCTGTATTAGGACATATAGAAACAGGTTGTAAGCAGGTATAACTTAAAGTGGTTTTCATCGTTTCTGTGATACGAGTTAGGTTCGATTAAGCCTCAAAATTTAAGTGGGCAACAACTCAGAGATATTGATGCCTCCTATCTATCCTCAAAGCGTATTTGGCATTCCCCAAGTCACCCCGAATTGACTTCGACCCGTAGTGTTTGATTAAACTTGTAAGTACTCTTGATCTGCTTCCCGTTCTTCTTTCATTGATTGAGAAGTCCTGATTTTGTCATCTCTAAAATGTTTCAATAACTCATAATGTATTTTTTTTTTTTTTTTTTTTTTTTTTAATAAACATTTACATAGACTTCAGAGTAGAAATTAGCTGCAAGTCCCGAATCTGGATTACTGCAGTATCTTGAAACGTTATCTTCACGGGAATCAGAACACTCATGGGCTCGTGTATGACTGGGTAATCGCTTTTCTGCCTATCATTCAGAAAGATATATATGAAGACAAGCAAAACTCTTAAGGAGTTTCCACGTAAAATCAAGTAAATTTAGTTTGTATCACATCTACTTTTACGCACCATTAAAAGGTTACCATGACATACAATGACTGTTCTAAAGCCGTTTAAGCCTAATAACTTCACTAGTTAAGCACACAGAATTAGTATATCTATCATTTTCCAAGGTTGGATCAATTTTCTGTTAAACATAGCTAACGAACTTCTTACGAAGTAGTAGACTTGAAAAATAATTTCATTTCCCTCAAAAAAAATTTTGACTTCAATCGCCCCGATCAAGTCAAGTCGTCAGGTTAACGGCTATCCCGAAGATCCAATGGATCAGCTGGACCGACCACATACTAGTATGTGTCCTTCTAACTAAGTATGATCGACTAATATTAAGCGAAAGAATGAAAACACATCATAACCGCCCCGGTAACTTTCAGTCATCTGGTTAATGGTTATCCTCATATTCTACAAGTAGAAATAAGGACCAAACATATCCTAAGACATGTCCTTCAAACTGAGGTAACCGACATAATTTTAAGCGATAGTGACGTTTGTTTTTTTTTTTTTTTATGTAAGCACAAAAACTTGAAAAGCATGGTTACTCGGGATTGATCATCCCATTCAACTCAATAAGGTTTTGAAATCTGGATTTGTCAAACGCTTTAGTATATAAATCAGCGAAATTATCAAGCGTATCCACTTTTTCAAGAACAATCAGTTTCTTCTCAGCACAATCCCGTATAAAATGATGACGTATGTCAATATGTTTAGTTTTACTGTGTTTCACAGGATTGTTAGTTACTGAGATAGCAGTTGTGTTATCAATGCAAATAGGAGTAAGTAAGAAATTCAGACCATAGTCGCGCAATTGTTGTTGAATCCAAAGAACCTGGGAGCAGCAGTTGGATGCTGCCATGTATTCTGCTTCACAGGTTGAAATTGCGACTGAAGTCTGCTTCTTGCATTGCCACGACACCAATCTGCCACCGAGAAACTGACATCCTCCAGTTGTAGACTTCCGACTCTGATTGCACCCTCCATAATCAGAATCCGTGTAAGCGACTAACTCCAAGTCTCCTCCTCTCGGGTACCACAACCCCAGCTTCGGCTTGCCCTTGAGATACCGCAGTATCCTCTTTGCACCTTTCAAATGAGATTCTTTTGGATTTGCCTGAAAACGTGCACAAAGACAAACAGCAAACATTATATCAGGCCTAGAAGCAGTTAAGTACATTAAAGAACCTATTATAGCCCGATATTGAGTTGGGTCCACATCTGCATCACCGTCTGATTCAGCACCCAATTTGTGATTGACGCAGATTGGAGTGTCATATGGAGAATTGTCCTCCATCTTGAAGCGTTTGAGCACATCATGAGCATACTTCGTCTGATGAATGAACATCCCGTCCTTCTTCTGATCAACCTGCAATCCTAGAAAGAAAGTTAGTTCACCCATAGCACTCATTTCAAACCTTTTCTTCATGACGGCCTCAAAATCTTGACACATGGAGACTTTAGATGCAGCAAATATAATGTCATCCACGTAGACTTGCACCAGCAGGAAGTCGCTTCCATCTCTTTTGAAGAACAACGTGCTATCAATTTTCCCTCTTTCAAAACCATTTTCGGGCAAGTAATCTGATAATGTTGAATACCAGGCACGAGGTGCCTGATGTAATCCATACAACGCCTTGCTCAATTTGTACACGTGATCTGGAAAGTCTGGGTCAGGAAAACCCGGAGGTTGCTCAACATACACAACCTCATCAACTTTCCCATTCAAAAACGCACTCTTCACATCTAGCTGAAACACCTTCATCTTTTCATAAGCAGCAAACGCCAAAAACAACCTTATGGCTTCCAACCTGGCGACAGGAGCGAATACTTCATTATAATCAATCCCCTCTTGTTGATTAAAACCTTTCACAACTAGCCTCGCCTTGTTTCTTATGATAATCCCCTTATCATCTCTCTTGCACTTAAACACCCATTTTGTGCCTATAGCATGCACATTCTTTGGTTTTTCAAACAAAGTCCAAACTTCCATCTTCTCGAATTGAGCCAACTCTTCTTGCATGGCTTCGACCCACGAGCTGTCCTTTAAAGCCATTTGATAATTCTTCGGTTCAATCTGGCTTATGAAGCAGGTATACAGGCAATCATTGATTATTCCTGTCTCTTTAATGCTTGTATAAACACAGGTGTGCTCATTCAAGCTACTTCTAGTTTGTACACCAGAGGACACATCACCAATCACATTCTCCAAAGGGTGATCTTTATGAATTCTCGTGGTCGGTACAGAACCGACATGCAAATTGTCTTCCAAGTTAGAAGCGAGCTCGTCAATGGTTGTATCATGCTGAGAGTGAAATGGATTGAAAAATTCTTCTTCAGTCGAGGCAGCAGGGGTAACGATAGTGTTGGATGAGGAAGGTTGACATTTATCAATCAGCTGTCTTTGTAATTGAATGTCTTCCTCATCAAGGATCATCTTCGTTGCAACACTTTCTTCTTCTTCAGTAACATCCAAAAACGGTACGTTAAAAGACTTGAAAAGTTTAACATAGTCGAAAAACTCAGCAGGTCCATTGCTTGGCTTTGGCGGTTGGTAACTTGTGATGTCGGTGTTACACACCACCTCAACCTTGCTGGTCGATGTATTGAAGACACGTCTGTTGGGAGTCCCAACAACATAACCAACTAGGATTCCTTCGTCGGCTACTTCACCAAATTTAGAATTTGTCTTTAAAATCGAACAAGGGGACCCGAATGGTTCAAGACCACTCAAGTTGGGCTTTCTTCCATGCATAAGCTCGTAACACGTTTTATTAAGCCTTTTAACCGTTAAGACTCTGTTCAGGACATAACAGGCTGTAGCAACAGCTTCAGCCCAGAACACCACAGGAAGCTTCGAGTCAGCCAGCATTGTTCTGGCTCCTTCTATTAACGTTCTATTCTTCCTCTCAGCCACTCCATTCTGTTGCGGTGTATACGGAGCGCTGTATTGGTGTTCAATCCCTCTCTGAAGGCAGAAGATCTCCATCTCAAAATTCTTGAACTCCGTTCCATTGTCACTTCTGATGAACTTAACCCTCTTATCCATAACGTTCTCAACTTTGGTAATCAAATTCTTCACCATCTGAGCCGTTTCATCTTTCGATTTCAGGAAATACACCCACGAATATCGTGAGTAGTCATCAGTGATCACCAGGCAATAAGAAGTACCCCCTAGACTTTTTGCATTCACGGGACCGAAGAGATCCATGTGAAGCAGTTCAAGAGTACTGGCAATAGAGTTGACCTTCTTGGTAAGATGGGATTTCTTGTGCTGCTTTCCCTTCTTGCATGCTATACATTTGTCTTCAAAGTTAAAACTTTTTAAGGGAACACCCAGCACAAGCCCATTCCTGACAATGTGGTTCATCTTCCGAAGATGAATGTGTCCCATTCTCCTGTGCCACAGTTCGGACTCCGTTTCGCTCGCTTTTGACATAAGGCATGAAACTTCCGTGGCCGCTTCAGTAGACCTCATATCCATAGTATAAGTATTTCTATCACGTGGAGCTTTCATCACTATCCACTCGTCTGGTATCTGAAAACCAGGCTTTAACACAATCGCCTCATTCTTCGTGAAATGAACGGTATACTCCTTATCACAAATCTGCGACACACTCAGCAGATTGTGCTTCAACTCTTATACAAAGTTCATATTCTCAAGAGTCATCTTTCCATTCGACACCGTTCCTCTTCCAGTAATCTTGCCTCCACTTTCACCGGCAAAACTAACTCTCCCTCCTTGAACAGGTTTTAAATCTTGTAACAAGTATTTGTTACCCGTCATGTGCCGGGAACAACCGCTATCTACAACCCAAAGATTGTGGGCAGCCCTGTTCAACTGTTCCTGCACAATAAAGCAAAAGATTAGAATTTTGGGACCCAAGACCAATTGGTCTTGGATCTATACATCCCGAACTTTGGCTTTTCACAGTTAGTATTCGCATAATTTCTGTAAGCCCTATTAGGAAACCACCTTGGAGATTGAGTGTGGGACCTTCCAAACTTATGTGAATAGAAAGAATTATATCTTGTGGTTCGGTTATTTGCATTGTAAAACTGAGGTTTGTTTTTGTGAAAACCTGAATTAGTTACATTTCGAAATTTTGGATGGTTTTCAGTTTGAATAGTATTAGACTTATTCTCAGTTTTATTAGGCCTGACACATCTGAATCGCGGCTTCAGAGGGCAATCTGCAACAAGATGTCCTAATTTATTACACCTAAAACAACACCTGTGCTCCACTTTCTTTTCAAAGGTTGTTTTGAGTGTCGAGGCTGTGTTACCGGCCGTTCGTCTCACATAAGGTGGGACGTACGGGTTTAGTGGAGTACTCTTCTTATTAGTTTTATCTTTGTCTCCACCATTGGGTAACACTTTCTCCTCTTTTGTCTTACCTGATTCGGACGACTTCTCCGAATCTGATGAGACTGGACTTGCAACAGAAATTTTCACACTTGTAACAGGCGAACTTGTTTCGCCTTTACTAACAATTGGTTCTCTACTCGAAACCTTGATTGGAACTGTCTGAGGAACTTCAAAATCAACAGATTTCTGAACACTAGGGTTATAAGTATAATTGTGGTTATAAGGTGGTGGAACCTCGTGATAACCAATTCCTCCCCTCTTCGCAGGGGTACCTTGATCACTAACAAGGTGATCAAGAATAGCTGAGGAATTTCTGAACTGCTCAAGTTTTCGGTTCAGTTCCACCACTTTCACCTGGTGGTTAGCAATCTGTTTTTCTCGTTCAGCAATAAGTTTAGTCTTTTCTTCCAAAACCTCATAACTTAGATCTATCACTTCAATTTTTTCAGCAAGTTTTGTTTTTAAGCTTTTAACATCTTTTTCACACGCTTTTATTTTAACTTTGTAACTGTTCTCTATTGCTTTCATAAAGTGATGATCTTCTTTAAGAGTTTTAAATTCAGCATCTAAACGAACATACTGATTAGTTATGGTAGCAAGTTGCTCAGACAAGTTCTCACATTTAGTACATATAGGTTTAGAACATACCTCGGAGGACTGGTCATTGACATCTGCCATGAAAGCTTTTTCCTCTCCAGTAGCTTTCTCTTCTCCGGTGACCTTCTCACATTCTTCATTCTCAACCTTAGCCATATTTGCCTGCTCAAAAGTTTCATCCGTATGCAGGTTCCAGTTGTATTCACCTGCTTCTCTAGACATCATGGCACTGAAATCTTTACTACTCCCATTGTACTGTGCAGACCTGCCTTGACCACGTTCAACTCTCTCGTTTCTGCACTCTTTAGCAAAGTGACCGTTTTGTTGACAGTTATAGCACCTCACCTTAGTCTTGTCGAACCCAGGCCTTCCACCAACAAACTTTCTCCCCATCTTCCTCATAAACCTCTTCACTCTCCTCACTATCATGGCCATTTGCCATTGAAGATCCATCTCTTCCATATCATCAGCATCTATTTGGTCATAGTCTTCATCCAGCATCGCTGGATCAACAACCTTCCCTTGGATATAGTTCTCATATGAAGCAATAAACGAAGCATAGAGGCCAAACTGCTCTTCAGCAGATTTGACGCTCATTGGCATCTTAGAGTAGTTATTGCTTGAAGAACTTGAAGAGCCACTACTCTGGCTTGCTGTCTGTTTAGTACCACTTGATCCACCGGCGACAAAGCAAACATCCCCATTTGAGTTTACTGACACTTGCCCCTCCTGTGAAGAACTTGCACCCGACTCGCCCTTCGAGTAGTAGGCGGCAGAATCAGTCTTTGAACTTGAACTGGAGTTTACTTTAGCACCGTACATGCCTGGATCTTGAACCTGATCCATAGATGTTTCTTTTCTTACCATATTAAGCTCAAAAGTTCTGAGCTTGTTGACAGTGGTTTCAAGATCATAAGTAGGGAAGTCCTTGTCTTCCCTCATCAGCACAGTATACATCTCCCACTATGGTGGGAGGGCATCGAGAAGCTTCTCAACTATTTCTTCTTCTCGGTAGGAAATAGAATAGTTGCTCAGCTCAGTCATTAGATGATAATATCGGGTGATAATATCATCTAGAGATTCGTTCTTCAAATATTTGAAGACGGAAAACTGAGTTTTGAGCAATTTGATTTTTGAAGCTCGAATTCCAACATTCCCTTCAAATCTGTTTTCAAGAGCTTCCCAAAGCTCTCTAGCTGATGTGTATTTTCTGAATGTATGGAGGATCTCCTGTGGAAGAGCCATTGTGATTGCAGCATGAGCCTTGCTTTCGGCTTCATACATCTTTTTCTCCTCCTCTTCGATTTTACTGTATTTCTTGATCTGGTCTCTACCCTCATACTCCATAACTGGTGGAATATACCCATCTTGGATGCACACCCACATCTTCGCATCCTGGTATTTTACATATTGGATGAACCGATCCTTCCACGCGACAAAATCGGTTCCCTTCAGCAACCTTGGGGCCTTTGTAGCTGACCCCGCTTCAACTTCCATCTTTACAAGCTCCGAGATGTTGATCGACGACATCCTTCTTGAAGACTAAGAGACCTGAAAAAAATAAAAATATATTTTTTTTTTTGTTTTTTTTTAATAAAGTACTGTAGGCGAAGTTAAGAATAACTTCGCTTAAGTAATAACTTCGCTGGATCTTTCTTAAATTCGCGTGACTGGGCGAAGTTGAAAATAACTTCGCTTAGTGTGAGCGAACTTAGGAAGTAGGCGAACTTGAAGAGAACTTCGCTGGTTGAGGCGAAGTTGAAAAGGTAGGCGAAGTTGTGAATAACTTCGCTTCTCCTTATATCTTCGCTGAAACCCTACGTATCCTGACGGCAACTTCGCCTGACGAACAACAACTTCGCCTGATGAACTGCACAGTTTCTGCAGATCTATAAAACGGATTTTAACGAGATTTTTAACGGTTTAAAGGCTTGAGCACACTGGTAGGAGGTTAGAATGAGCAGAAACACCGAAAACACGTCCCGCGAAAAGTCGAAACGGGACGAATTCTACACCCGCGTGAATATCTCGAACCACACAATCGAGCAAACGCTCTGATACCAATTGTAGGTTCCCTGGACGGATCACACGAGATATCCCGATATACACAGGTGCGGAATCCCTGTGTAGATCGTTACGGACGTAGAACACAAACACACGAACACCCGAATACGATACGAACAAACACACGTTATATTAATATCTCAACACGTGATATAATCACAGTTACAGACTCTCGACCTCACGTCACTTGACTCACGAACAACTTGAACAACTTCTAAACTATAATCCGTAACCTATATAAATACACGACAACTTCGCCTCAGGCGAAGTTGTCCATAACTTCGCTTAGTTAACAAGTTCGCCTAAGCGAACTTGTCAACAACTTCGCTTGGTTAACAAGTTCGCCTAGGCGAACTTGTCAACAACTTCGCTTTAAACAAACAAATACATAAACAATATTACAGACTCGATTACAGACACTAGACATATGAACTACTGACATTTATGCACCAACACCAAGCAACGGACCTGCTGAGTTTTTCGACTATGTTAAACTTTTTAAGTCTTTTAACATACCGTATTTGGATATTGCTGAAGAAGAAGAGAGAGTTGCTACGAAGATGATCCTTGATGAGGAAGAAAATTTATTGCAAAGACAGCTGATCGATAAATGTCAACCTTCCTCATCAAATGCTATCGATACCCCTGCTGCCTCGACTGAAGAAGAATTTTTCAATCCATTTCACTCTCAGCATGAAACAACCATTGACGAGCTCTCTTCTAACTTGGAAGACAATTTGCATGTCGGTTCTGTTCCGACCACGAGAATTCATAAAGATCACCCTTTGGAGAATGTGATTGGTGATGTGTCCTCCGGTGTACAAACAAGACGTAGCTTGAATGAGCACACCTGTGTTTACACAAGCATCAAGGAGACAGGGATAATCAATGAATGCTTGTACACCTGCTTTATAAGCCAGATTGAACCAAAGAATTATCAAATGGCTCTAAAGGACAGCTCGTGGGTCGAAGCCATGCAAGAAGAGTTGGCTCAGTTCAAGAAAATGGAAGTACGGGTTTGGTTGAAAAACCGAAGAATGTGCATGCGATAGGCACAAAATGGGTGTTTAAGTGCAAGAGAGATGAGAAAGGGATTATTATAAGAAACAAGGCGAGGCTAGTCGTTAAAGGTTTTAATCAACAAGAGGGGATTGATTATAATGAAGTGTTCGCTCCTGTGGCTAGATTGGAAGCCATTAGATTGTTTTTGGCATTTGCTGCTTATAAGAAGATGAAGGTATTTCAGTTGGATGTGAAGAGTGCGTTTCTGAATGGGAAAGTTGATGAGGTTGTGTTTGTTGAGCAGCCTCTGGGTTTTCCTGACCCAGACTTTCCAGACCACGTGTACAAGTTAAGCAAGGCATTGTATGGATTACATCAGGCACCTCGTGCCTGGTACTCAACTTTATCAAATTACTTGCTTGAAAATGGGTTTGAAAGAGGTCAGATTGATAGCACACTGTTTGTGAAGAGACAAGGAAGCGACTTCCTGCTAGTGCAAGTCTACGTGGATGACATTATTTTTGCTGCATCAAAAGTCTCCATGTGTCAAGAGTTTGAGGCCGTCATGAAGAAAAGGTTTGAAATGAGTGCTATGGGTGAACTAACTTTCTTTTTAGGACTGCAGGTTGATCAGAAGAAGGATGGGATGTTCATTCATCAGACGAAGTATGTCCATGATGTTCTCAAACGATTCAAGATGGAGGACAGCTCTCCATTCGATACTCCAATCTGCGTCAATCACAAATTGGGTGCTGAGTCAGACGGTGATGCAGATGTGGACCCAACTCAATATCGAGCTATTATAGGTTCTTTAATGTACTTAACTGCTTCTAGGCCTGATATAATGTTTGCTGTTTGTCTTTGTGCACGCTTTCAGGCAAACCCAAAAGAATCTCATTTGAAGGGTGCGAAGAGGATACTGCGGTATCTCAAGGTCAAGCCGAAGCTGGGGTTGTGGTACCCGAGAGGAGGAGACTTGGAGCTAGTCGCTTACACAGATTCTGATTATGGAGGGTGCAATCAGAGTCGGAAATCAACAACTGGAGGATGTCAGTTTCTTGGTGGCAGATTGGTGTCGTGGCAATGCAAGAAGCAGACTTCAATCGCAATTTCAACCTGTGAGGCAGAATACATGGCAGCATCCAACTGCTGCTCCCAGGTTCTTTGGATTCAACAACAGCTGCGCGACTATGGTCTGAATTTCTTACTTACTCCTATTTGCATTGATAACACAGCTGCTATCTCAGTAACTAACAATCCCGTGAAGCACAGTAAAACTAAACATATTGACATACGTCATCATTTTATACGGAATTGTGCTGAGAAGAAACTGATTATGCTCGAAAAGGTGGATACGCTTGATAATTTCGCTGATTTATATACTAAAGCGTTTGACAAAACAAGATTTCAAAACCTTATTGAGCTGAATGGGATGATCAATCCCGAGTAACCATGCTTTTTATGTTTGTTTATCGTAAAAAAAAAAAAAAAAAAACGTCACTATCGCTTAGAATTATGTCGGTTGCCTCAGTTTGAAGGACATGTCTTAGGACATGTTTGGTCCTCATTTCTACTTGTAGAATATGAAGATAGCCATTAACCAGATGACTGAAAGTGACCGGGGCTGTTTATGATGAGTTTTCATTCTTTCGCTTAAAAATAGTCGATCATACTTAGTTAGAAGGACACATACTACTATGTGGTCGGTCCAGCTGATCCATTGGATCTTCCGGATAGCCGTTTACCTGAAGACTTTGTTTTGGTCGGGGCGATTGATGTTAAAATTTTTCTTTTTTGGGAAATGAAATTATTTTTCAAGTCTACTACTTCGTAAGAAGTTCGTTTGCTATGTTTAACAGAAAATTGATCCAACCTTGGAAAATGATATTCTGTGTGCTTAACTAGTGAAGTTATTAGGCTTAAAAGGCTTTAGGACAGTCATTGTATGTCATGGTAGCTTTTTATGGTGCGTAAAAGTAGATGTGATACAAACTAAAACTACTCGATTTTACGTGGAAACTCCTTAAGAGTTTTGCATGTCTTCATATATATCTTTTCGAATGATAGGCAGAAAAGCGAGTACCCAGTCATACACGAGCCCGTGAGTGTTCTGATTCCCGTGAAGATAGCGTTTCAAGAAACTGCAGTGATCCAGATTCGGGACTTGCAGTTATTTACTACTCTGAAGTCTATGTAAATGTTTTTTGTTTAAAAAAAAATATATATATATATATAATATATATATATATATATATATATATATATATAAGTTATTGAAACATTTTAGAGCTAACAATGTCAAGACTTCTCAATCATGGAGTAAGAAAGAGAACAGGAAGCAGATAAAGAGTACATACAAACTTAATCAGACACTATGGGTCGAAGTCAATTCGGGGTGACTTGGGGAAAGCCAAATACGCTTTGAGAATAGATAGGAGTCATCATAATCTCTGAGTTGTTGCCCACTTAATTTTTGAGCTTAATTGAACTTAACTCGTATCACAGAAACGATGAAAACCATCTTAAGTTATTTACCTGCCTACAACCTGTTTCTTTATGTCATACTACAGCTAAACACGGATCTATGTGACAGTCACGTAGTTAGTATGATTCCTGTTCGGATCTTTTCTAAAACGTAGTAGTCCCTATCGAGACTGAAATTTGATCCCTTGTACTTTAATTTAAAAAAAAAAAAAAAAGTTTTTCGTACTTAGGTAGTTTATGATTTTATAACTGGTTACTTGGACTTGATCGTGTCATTTAATTTTTAAAGAGAGTATTAAAAGTTAATTGCAAAATGTTCAAATTATAAGGGTTGATTTTGTAAATATAGGCGAAGTTGTTAAACAGGCGAACTTGTGAATAACTTCGCCTAGGCGAAGTTAACCGTAACTTCGCCTGTATAATCTCTGACCCTATATAAAGAATTTTTAAGGTCAAACTGTTCATAACTTTCAATCTCAGCGAACTTATTCCGTATTTTCCGGCGAACTTAACCAGTTTTCAGCGAACTTGTTGTTTTTCCGATTCCTTGTTCTTTTTTTCCAGATTTCGTTTCGATTTCAAGGTTCGTGGTGTCGGTACATCGTGTTGTCAGTTTATTCATACTTATCAAAGGTCGTTTCGACCTGTTTCGATACCTCGGACCGACGGATTTTTGAACCGGATTTCAAAACTTGTTTTTACGTGTTCATGAACAACCTGATCGTCTAAATATCCTTAATATCTTGTGTTTGGGAGTTCTTAATCGTCAATTTTACCAAAAACCTCAAATTTTCGATGATGAATCGACCTTACTGTCGCCGATTCAGATTCAGGCGAACTTAGGGTTTCGGCGAAGTTATCCGTAACTTCGCCTGAGGCTCAACTTCGCCTGAGGCGATGTTGTGGTGAGGCGAAGTTATCATTAACTTCGCCTGGACCTTTTTATTTATTAATTATTAGACGAACTTAAAGATTAAGCGAAGTTGTTCCCAACTTCGCCCCACCTTTAACTTCGCCTATACAGATTTTCACAACTTCGCTCATGGTAACAAGCGAACTTGTGTTATGCCTTAACGTTTATCTAACTTGGTTCGTTTGTTGCAGATATGGCTGCAGTAGCAGGTGCTGGAGGCGCTGGAGGCGACGATGGAGATAATCAGAGGCAATTCTTCCCGGGTCATAACATGTATATCACCTTAGACCCGGAAGCGAGCGGTGTTGAGGATTACCGCGAGATAATCACATTCCTCATTCGCTCGAGGATATTCCACGCTATCACTACGACTCTGCCGATATCCTTACCCAATATCGAGGATTTCTGGCGGACTGTGGAATACGATTGCCGCGTTGAGCCCCCGGTTATGCGAGCAACCGTCAACAATCAGGAGGTTCAGTTCTCATCTGAACAAATACGGGTGGCTTTACGTTTTGGAGAGGAGACTAGGGATGACCCTACAGAGTTTGTTGCTCCGTTCCGTGATGGAGCATTTCTCCGAATGGGCTATTCTGGTCCATTAGGTGATACTCAGAGGAGGAAGGGTTTCCTACTCGATCAGTGGCGCTTCCTCATGAACGTAATGATTGTCTGCGTGTCAGGGAGGAAGGCGGGCACTGATGGTATGGGTGCGACCATGCAGTCAGCAATGACTGCTCTGACTTATAACAAACGTTATAGCTTCAGTCAGATGGTCTTTTATGAGATTGATAGGCAGATGAGAGCGATGGCTCGTGAGCGGTTCATTATGTATCCAAGATTCATTCTGATGATCTTGAATCATGTTGCTCCCACGTTGCCTCAACGACGTCCAATACGATACGTGGAGAGTGTGAGCAAACGTATCTTCGCTCAATGCCGAACATCCAGTGCGAGGAGCAAGCCTGAACTGCGTCCAAGGCATACTCCACTCTTTGGGTACTTAATAAACCCGGGGTATGTGCCAGCTCGTGGGGATGAGTTCAGAGACCCTCAACCACGACAGGCAGGAGCAACTCGAGATGTACCTGCTGTGCCTGTTGTATCGGCTGAGGAGGATGTAGACCTTGATGCTGCATTTGGCGGCCAAGGATTCTTCGACATGGACCGGTTTGATCCGCAAGAAGAGGTGCAGGTCTCTGCTGCACAGGTTCGGGAAGTGAATGTTACTAGAGCAGCTACGTCGGTGGCTGACTCAGATCTTGATGATGTTATGGATGAGGCGAGAAGGATGTTGGTGACTCGAGAGAGGACGGTTGGGAAGAGAAAGAGGACAGTTGATGATAGTGAGTCAGAGGAAGAAGAAGAAGATATTCACAAACTGATCAGACGTTCAAGACGGGAAAGGACAGGTGCAGGTATGGGAGCTGGAGAGACTTCAAGAGTTGTACGTTTCGCTCCATCCGCACTGTCAGGTATGTCGATTGTTCCTACATCTGTACAGGTCACAAGTTTAAGCGCCGCGGATGTTCCCGTGGTGGCTACATCATCAGCTTTCGGCATTCCATCTACTACTTGTCAGCTGACGACTCCGGAGATTGTGTCTTTACCACCTCCAACGCTTACTCCTTCAGAGGTGGTTGCACTATTTGTAGAGTCGACAGTCGTTGCAACTGCAGGGTTGTCGGTCACGATACCACCTGCGGTTACGTCCACAACTGCTTCTGATGTCCCGGTTTCATTCGAAATCCCTGCTTAGTATACTCAAGACACATCTAACATGAGGTTTGATTTCGATGCAACCCTCTCAGACTCGGAGAGAATAGCTGCACCTGAGCGGGTCGTGGCAGAACAATCAAGGGTGAATCTTGTCCAGACCCAGGCTATTCAGCGCCTTGTAGCAGAGAATCAACTACAGTCGTCCCTCCTGGTTGAACATGGGAGAATTATAAATGCTATGAAGGAGTTCTTGGCATCTCAGGGGGAGACAAGCTGTAAAGGCGACGAGTTAAGGACAAAGAAGAGAAATGATAGAGACGATGATCCCAATGCATCGAAAGGTGCAGGTGGTGAGTTGCCAAGAACTACTCAAGCTCTTGGGACTTCCACAGCTCAGGGGGAGTCTGCAGGTGCAGTTGGTGGTGATGAGGTGGTGATGGTTGATGATGAAGATGATGTGATTGATGCTTTGAAAGAATTGGATGATGATATGCAAGATGATGATGTGATGTTTGATGATGATGTGCTGCCAATTGAGGAGATTGAAAAGATTGGTGCAGAAATTGTGATTGAAGATGAGATTGAGGAGGGTGAGATAATTGAGGAAAATGTTGAACACGAGATCCCAGATGTTGAGAAAGCCGATATGGGTAATGAGATGGCAAATGATGAGACTGAATGGGAGGAGCAGCCTAGGTGGAAGGAAGGCTATGCTCATTGGTTTATCAAAACTAAGAAGCCTGCTGTTCCAACCATGTTCAAGAAAAGTTATAATATCAAAGGCTACGCTGAGTCGAAGAAAGGAATTATTAGTTGGCTATATGATGAACAGCTAAAAGTGTTCGTGGTAAAAAGATATGATGGTATTCAATACTTTAAAAGGACGTTGAGATCTCTCAATACATTGCCTGAATGTGAGGTGAAGGATTTGGCTAGATTGGGGTTGATTAATAGAAGCGACGACAACATGGCGAGAGTTATTGGGAAGATCGTGTGGAAAGAAAGTATTAAAGAAAAGAAGTTTGAGTTATTAAAGCCACAGAAGGGAAAGCTAGTGGAAGATAAAAAAAGGGGAATGAGAGCAGATGGCAAGCCATGGATGGTAATGAAGTACAAACCGATCCGATGCATTAAGGAGGTTCCAATGAAGACTATGCCTCAAGATGTGTTGAAGAATCTTAAATGGTGGTATGTTGATTGCCAGACTGCTGAAGCCGTGATGGAAGACGAAGACGAACAAGAAGTGCTGAGGGTGTATGATCCGATGCATCTTGTTAATTTATCGAAAGCTGATCTGCAGGTGTTAAATGAAAAGAAGATATTTTATATTCCTGCTTGGAAAGACGAAGCGAGGAAGTATCAGCGAGTAGTCACGGTATGCGTAAGAGAAGGAGTACATGCATGAAGATTACAAGACAAGTGCTTAAAGATCAAGATATGAAGCTACTGCCAAGGGGGAGTCTGTTGGTGCATAATGTCAGTAGTTCATAGTCTAGTGTCTGTAATCGAGTCTGTAATGTTAATTATGTTTTATATATGTCATAAGCGAAGTTGTTAACAAGTTCGCCTAGGCGAACTTGTTAGACAAGCGAATTTATGGACAACTTTGCCTGAACATGCCAGGCGAAGTTTTCATGTATTTATATACGAGGTTACGGCTTGGTTTAGGGTTAATCGTTTTGTTGTTCGTTTTGGTTGTTCGAGTTGTTACGAGAGCTGTAACGTGTGTCTGTAATAGTGATATCGTATCACGTGTTTGAGTTATAATATAACGTGTTCGTTTATCGTATCGTGTTTGTTTGATTCGTGTGTTCTACGCTCGTAACGATCTACGCAGGGATTCCGCACCTGAGTTGATCGAGATATCTCGTGCGATCCGTCCAGGGAACCTACAGCACCGAAGACTCCGACTGAGGTGCGGCAATTCTTAGGACTGGCCGGCTACTACCGACGTTTCATCGAGGGATTTTCAAAGATTGCTCAACTTCTCACCGCTTTGACTCACATAGGCACTAAGTACAATTGGGGTGACGCGCAAGAATCCGCTTTTCAACTGTTGAAAACCAAACTTTATAGCACCCCTATTCTAGCCCTCCCCGAGGGAACGGAAAATTTTGAGGTACACTGTGACGCATCTATACAAGGTCTTGGTTGTGTGCTGATGCAACTCGAGAAGGTTATTGCTTATGCCTCTCGACAACTACGGGTTCACGAGAAGAACTACACGACCCACAATTTGGAACTCGGAGCTGTGGTGTTCGCTCTTAAGATATGGAGGCATTACTTGTACGGTACCAAGTTTACCATTCACACCGACCACAAGAGTCTCCAACATATCTACGATCAGAAGGAGCTGAACATGCGACAGCGTCGTTGGGTCGAGCTGCTTAAAGATTATGATTGTGCCATTAAGTACCACCCTGGCAAGGCCAATGTGGTGGCCGACGCCCTCAGCAGAAAAGAAACCGATAAACCCAGACGGGTGAGAGCATTGCAACTCACGATTCATGCCAGCTTACCCGATCAGATTCGCGATGCGCAACTTGAAGCTTTGAAAGATGATAATCTTCCATCAGAACTCATGCGGGGCATGAGCAAGCAACTTGAAACCAGATCGGACGGGGTCCGATATTTTGAGAACCGGATTTGGGTTCCACGGTTCGGAGAGTTGAGAACTCTAGTGATGGACGAAGCACATAAGTCCCGATATTCTATCCACCCTGGCTCAGATAAAATGTATCATGATTTAAAGGCACTTTACTGGTGGCCGAACATGAAAGCCGACATTGCCACCTACGTGAGCAGATGCTTGACTTGTGCCAGAGTCAAGATAGAATACCAGAAACCATCTGGCCTACTGCAACAACCGGAACTCCCAATGTGGAAACGGGAACACATCTCAATGGATTTTATTACGGGTTTACCTAAGACACCGACGGGATGCGATACCATCTGGGTGATCGTTGACCGGTTGACTAAGTCTGCACACTTCCTAGCGATTAAGGAATCGGACAAAATGGAAAAACTGACTCGCGTCTACATGAAGGAAGTAGTGTCTAGACACGGAGTGCCTGTCTCAGTCATTTTTAATCGAGATTCTCGTTTCACTTTGCACTTTTGGAAGTCGCTGCAAAGCGCACTAGGCACCCGTCTTGATATGAGCACAGCATACCATCCTCAAACGGATGGGCAAAGTGAACGAACTATTCAGACCCCGGAGGATATGTTGCGTGCCTGCGTATTGGATTTCGGAAAAAGTTGGGAACCCCACTTACCCTTGGTAGAGTTTTCGTATAATAACAGCTACAACGCAAGTATTAAGGCAGCGCCGTTTGAAGCGCTGTACGGACGGAAGTGTCGATCACCACTCTGTTGGGCGGAGGTGGGTGACAGCCAAATCACTGGTCCAGAACTGGTACTCGAAACTTCGGAAAAGATTGTTCAAATCCGAAATCGCATGGCAGCAGCACGAGATCGCCAAAAGAGTTACGCGGACAAGCGCTGAAAACCCCTCGAATTTCAAGTGAACGATCGAGTGTTACTCAAAGTCTCACCTTGGAAAGGTGTGGTTCGCTTTGGGAAGCGAAACAAACTCAACCCACGATATGTTGGTCCTTACCGGATAACTGAGCGCGTTAGTCCAGTGGCGTACCGACTGGACCTGCCAACGGAACTCAGTGGCGTACACAATGTATTCCACGTGTCCAATTTGAAGAAATGCCTGTCTGATGAAACCCAAGTAGTCCTTTTGGAGGAACTGCAAGTTGATGAACAGCTACGCTTCATTGAAGAACCGGTCGAAGTTTTGGATTGTGAAACCAAAACACTCAAGCACAGCAAGATTCCAATCGTTAGGGTTCGATGGAACTCGAGACGTGGACCGGAGTTCACGTGGGAACGCGAGGATCAAATGATGAAAAAGTATCCTCACCTTTTTGAAGGGCTAACCAAACACAGAAAACCGCGAAACCCGGCAAACCGTCAGACATCACCGGAGGTATGAATTAAATTTCGGGACGAAATTTCTTTCTACTAGGGGATGATATGACAAACTGAAAATTTTTTCTTACTCTTTCAGACACTCATCACGACTTGACTCAAATTTTCGGGACGAAAATTCTTTAACATGGGAATGATGTGACAATCGTCAATTTCAGGTTAACTCTGTTAACACAACTCCGTCAATTCAAACTTAAGATCATTGAATCTCTAACGCACACCTCATTACATTTAAACTAGGGTTTAAATGACGCTTAACACTTACTACATGTGTAGTCTTTCGGGATTTGCACCGAAACGCAAACGAGTTGCCGCAAACGGTTGATGAATAAACGAAAAACGTCAACATAATAATTATGTGACAATTATGTGTTAACATATGTGTTACTTGATTATATTGTGTAATGCTAGACATGAAACAAGAACTAAGTTAGTTTAAGCTAGGAAAAGTAATATTTAGAAGTGGAGGGGCCAAAGTGTAACATAGTATTCTATAAATAATAACAATAAACTAAACCCTAACTTATTTCTTTTCCTCCCCACTCAAAACCGATCAGCCACCCTCTTGGTTCTCCTTGGCTGCCGTCACCCTCACACACACATACAACCACCAATTCAAGCTTTTGATTGAAGAATTAGGTGCTAGGAAGGTATAATTGATTATCCTATACATCCTTATTACTTGATTTTGATGTTTGTTGGGTTAATTGTAAACCCTAGCTGCTGATTCTATATGTATATATAGTTATTATGATTGTTGATGATTTGATAACTAGAATTGATATTGTTACATGTTGATTGTTGTGTCTATGATTTGAGTTCAAACAAAAACCCTAATCATGTATGTAATGGGTAATTGATGTGCATGGATGGTGTTTATGGAGTCTAGAGTGTTATATGAATGCATGATAGTTCATAGGTTGTTAATATGTTGAGTTTGGATGCAAACAGTTTCTGGACAGAATGTGTATTTAATGTTTAAGTGACTGTAACGAAGTGTAAATCTGAAAATTGGTTGAGATTATTGGTACTACAGTAAACTAGGTTGAGTCTAGTTTCTATAGAGTATAAATTTGTAATTTTTGGACAAGTAAAGGTTAACTTTTATGATTTTACAAAAACATTGTGCAAAGCTGAGCTGTTAGACCTGCTGTTAGGTTGTGTTGTAAATGTTATATCTCATGAACTACGAGACCAATTGGGTTGGTTCCACTTCTGGAAGTTGACTTATTGAGTTATGAACTTAACCCAAGTGGTCTTGCATTTATTGAATTTTTCGTTTAATGGAAATTGCAAATAAAATTCTGTTACGCATGAATTTGACTGTTATGAGTTTGCTGTAATGATTTGATGATTGTGAGAAAACTATGTGGAATAAAAATATAATTAAATATGTTCTCGAAACCTAAGACATATGTGCTTCTGTGATGATTTTTGGTAAATTAATTGAGATGCTATGATCGGTGAAATAGTACAATCTTTCTAGTAGGATTTCTGTCTCGGTGAAACTAGCTGCTGAGTTGTGTAAAAATGCATGAAACATGATACTTGCTATATAATTGTTTTGTTTTGACCAAAATACCCTTGCGGGGAATAATTGCTAATTGATTGCCATGATTTGACCAAATTGCCCTCATGGGGAATAATGGCTAGTTAATTGTTATTTGTTGACCAAAATGCCCTTACGGGGAATAATTGATAGTGATGTACTTTATGAATACATGACACGTATATGATTTCTTACACATGTAATGTGTCACAAAAACACTTGTTTAAGTCACACACGATTCACAAACGAAAAACGAAACATGTTATGTGCATAGGTATTATGTGCCGGGTCTAGAGACTCGATAATATTCTGACACTTAGAAAAATCTCTTTGTTGTTTTAGAACACTAGAGAGAGTTTTTCTGTGACGCGCATCTTGGTGATTTAATTTGGGAATTTCTTCGCAAACAGTGAGTTTCACTTTCCCCTCTTTAAACTGTTTTCAAACGCTTTTCACTTGGGGGAGATAACATACTCCACAAGGCATTTAAGATTTTGTTATAAATTATATAATCACTTGTAAAGGCTAAGTGGCAAACGAAACATTTGAAGTCCTACACATCGAACCGGTTAATATTTTGAATAGCGAGTCACTGTTGAGTAGTACTACTGGGTTTGACAAACCCCACCCAACGCTAAACTCGACTGGAGGTCGAGCGGGTGTAATTTTGGCTAACACGTACCATGGTCTGGAGGACCTGGTGACAAGGCACTTAATAAACGAGTCAGCTTCGGTGTCGAACACTTAGTAATACTTGTTGTATAGACTAGCTACCTATCGATATATAATTGACATAACACTATCTGTAACGCAAAACGCTGTAACGCAAAACGCTGTGACGCTGTAACGCTGTAACGCAAAACGCTGTAACGCACAACGCTGAACGCAAACGCTAAACGCTTTATTTTTATTTAAACTTGTGAACTTACCAACCTTGTGTTGACACTTTTAGTATGTTATTCTCAGGTAGCCGAGGCGGGCGCGCGGGTTAGGAACATGTATTGCTTGATAAACTTTTAACTATGCAAACTTACTTTTAACTGTTATCATTGGTTTTAAATCGTCCTGCGTGACGTAACATTGTTTCTATGGTTTTACGCTTCCGCACTTATTTTCATTTAAACGTTTTTATAGTTTGATTATAACTAATGATTCCGATCCTATTAGTTCACACCCTCTGACGGTAAAACTCCGTTAGTGGATTTTTGAGGGTGTGACAATTATTGGCTAAACTTGTTAGTTCTACCTAGGAATGATGATTCTTGTTAGTGTTTGATGAGCTTGTTGGATTGTTTGATTAATAGACCTTAATTGTTATTGTAAAGTTTGATTTAGACATGAAATACGTTGTGTTTAGTGGCTGGAAATTTTAGTGATTCATTGCATAAACCCCGTGTGTTGATTGATTAGTTTTGTATTGATTGATCGTTGCATTGTTTGATTCTAGACTTTGTGTTTAAGGTTTGTTTGCGGTAGGTACCACCGTAGGGTTTTTGTTGCGTGATTAATTAGATTAAGTACAGCGGTTAAACACCTTCCATGAGACCGAGAGGTGATAGGAAGTTAGGGTTGTCTCATTGCCTTTGCATGCTAGAATAAGAATTGCGCGAGAGCGAGTTTGTTTCTTGTCAGGTTTAGGCGTTTTGAGCGACTAGTGGATCTATTTTGGTTTAAGTTGAATTTTTCCTCTATCCTTGGTTGTGTAGTATTCATTACCATTAGGTTCGAGTGCTGGTGAGACCGAGAGGTGATCCTTCATTAGAACACGTTAGCAATTATTTCCCGGTTTGGTCGTTTTAGCCGATTTTGAGTAGTTTAGGCTTGTTGTGTTAGACCGAAAGGTAATCCAGTGAGCCCGAGCGATCCTTAGTCGTGTCATCATTAGGGACCAGTGTCTATATATCATTCAATCCATTAGCTTGTTAGGCCTAAAATTTGATTCAGACCTAGGTAGACGTTTTTCTCCATCCTAAGTTAACTCAGTTAGTTTTCCGTTAAGTTTTCTATTTTTGGTAAGTTTTGTTAGTTCGTTCAGTTAGTCAGTTAAGTAATTAAAAATCAAAAATCAATATAATATTATTCTAAGGCAGGTCTTGTCTAGGGTTAGTAATCGTTAGCGTCTTACGTGTCCACGTGTTCGATACTCGGACTTCCTAGGTCTATACTACTTGCGATCGGCACACTTGCCGGTTGTGTGTGGTTTTAGGATTTTCGTTTTAATATTAAAGCTTAGTTCTGAGGGTCATTATTATAGGGTTATTAGACACACATCAAGTTTTTGGCGCCGTTGCCGGGGACACGGTTTTAGGCGTTTTGAGAGCAATCCGAGTTAGGACTTACCTTTTGTGCTACTTGTAATTATTTTTGTTTTATTTTGCTTATTTATTAGAATAATTTAGATAATATTATTCCTAATTATAGTTTTATGCGACAGACTCGATCTCTAGGACCACCCGACACGGAAGCATTTCCAGAGCCAGAGAGAGAGTTTCGTGAGAGACGTCGTCCCGTTTCATGTTCATCCACTTCTTCATCCGTTGACCCTGACGATAGGGATAGGATCATGGGCGACATTCCACCACCGAGGAGGACAGTTGCGGACCGGGCCTGACCGGCCAATGCTGGCGGGAGATCCAGCATCGCACCACCCGCCATTGGAGTTGCGACGAACTGGCAGATCCCGTCAAAAATTCTAAATACCATTGCTCATTCTGCTCAGTTTCAAGGGTTGCTTCATGAGAACCCGCACTCTCATCTCACTCGCATCGTGCGTATTTGCGACACTTTCCATCATGCGGGCGTTTTCGAAGACGCCGTTAAGCTCCGCGTCTTTCCGTTTTCACTCGCTGATCAAGCGAGTCTGTGGCTCGAGTCCCTCCCACAGGGCTCTATAGCTACTTGGGCTGCCATGCAGACCCAATTTCTTGAAAAATACGATCCTCCGGCTAAGGCCGCTCGTTTGCGTAACCAGATACATTCATTCCAGATGGAGGACACAGAGAGTTTTTACGAGACCTGGGAGAGGTTCAAGACACTATTTGCGTTGTGCCCCAAACACGGCTTGCAAGATTGGGCGGTCGTCGAAAAGTTCTACAATGGAGTGACGTACGCGACGCAGAGTATGCTCGACACGGCGGCGGGAGGAAATCTATTGAAAACCAAGGACCCCGATGACTGTATCGCTTTATTCAATGGGCTAGCTATGAGTGGGTACCAGAGACCACCCGCCAGAGGAGGTAAGACCGTCGATTCCATCTCACGAGGCATGCATTCGGTGGACACCACCACCGCACTAACGGCACAGGTCGAGGCGTTGGCGAAAATGGTAAAGGAAATGCAGACGAAGAGCAAGTTGTGTGAGATCTGTAGAGGTGGGCATGATACCGTTCAGTGCCCTGTCAGTTCTCAAGAGGAGGCCGTAGACTTCATAGGAAATCCTAACCGAAATCCAAATTCTTTCAATTCGTATAATTCGCGATGGAGGGGAAATCAGAACTCCAACTGGAGGAGCGGCGACCAATCCGGTTTTCAGCAATGCCAGAGTTTATTTCAGGATGCCGATGAGGGAACTAGCAGTGGGGAGAAGAAGCCCACTTTGGAGGAAATGATGACGCAACAAACGCAGATGTTGTCACAGCTTATGACGCGTGAGGATTCCCGACACAAGGAGACGCAGGAGAAGTTTCGAGATCACGAGCTGTTCATGAGGAATCAGGCAGCGTCGATTCAGAATCTCGAGCGGCAGATGGGAGGGATAGCCAGTCGGTTAAATGAGAGGCCGCAGGGTACATTACCGAGTAATACCAAGCAAAACCCGAGAGGATTCGTGAAGGCTGTGACGACGAGGAGCGGTGCAGGGGCACGAGAGGAGCCCATGATCCAGCAGAGATCTAGAAGAGGAGTTGTCGAGGAGCCTGCAGTCGATGGAGAGGAGCAGGTGGATGAGGAGATTCAGACGGAGTCTCCGCCGGCCCAGGTGCATCAGAGGAGCAGCCCAGGGAGTTCAGCACAGGCCGAGAAACAGCAGTCACCGAGCGAGCCACCAAGAGTTTACAAACCCCGATTGCCATACCCGAGGAGAGTTCGTAGAGATAGAGATGAGGAGCAGAACTACAAATTCCTTGATCTTTTGAAGCAGCTTTACCTTAATATCTCATTCCTTGAGGCACTCACTCAGATGCCTAAACACGCGAAGTTCCTTAAGGATATTCTCTCGAACAAGGAGAAGTTAGCTGAGGCCGCTTCCACCCCTTTAAGTGCTAATTGTTTTGCTATCTTACAGAGAAAGTTACCAGAGAAGAGAGCCGATCCAGGGAGTTTCCCAATTCCCTACACCTTGAGTGATGATACAGTGGTTCATGCGCTGGCTGATCTTGGTGCCAGTACCAATCTCATGCCGTATTCTGTGTATCGCAAGCTAGGTTTAGGTGAACCGAGGCCTACCAGGATGAGTATCCAGCTTGCTGATCGTTCCGTGATGTATCCGCGTGGGATTGTTGTTAACATGCTCATTCGCATTGGTAAGTTCATTTTCCCGGTGGACTTCGTTATTCTTGACATGAATGAGGATGATAACGTTCCACTCATTTTGGGCAGACCTTTTCTTGCCACCGCACATGCGTTGATCGATGTTCGCGATGGCAAACTGATCCTTCGAGTCGGGGATGAGAACGTCACGTTTGACGTTCGACAGTCACCTAAGCATCCCAAATCGACTGATGACTCCCTATGCTTCATTGATACGATCATGACTCATGTGGGGAGTTTTCCAGTGACCCCGGTGGAGGCCCCGCCTCAGACACACATATCCTAGATAGGGAGACCCCGGGGTTTGAGATGGTCGCCTTGACTGAACACCCCCCTGATGCTGACATTTAGTCGTCTTCCTTTAATTCTGAGTTATTTACCGGAGATCATCGTGTTCATCAGCTGCTTGAGTTGGAGGAGTTAAGGGACCATACTTACGCGCATTCATATTGTTATAAGCAGCAGGTGAAGGAACTGCAGGATCGTAAGTTAGAGGGTATTGACCAGTTTAAGTGTGGAGATATGGTATTATGGTATAATTCCCAATTGAGGTTATTCCCGGGAAAGTTGAGATCCCGTTGGTCAGGTCCGTTTATTATTACTGAGGTTTTCCCGGATGGCACTGTTGAGATAAAGGATAAAGGCGGGACATTTATGGTGAATGGTGATGGACTGATGCACTACACTAGCGAGCCGATGACTGATCAGACGGTCGAGGTATTCTACCTTGACCTGTTCTCCGAGATGTAGGCGTGTGGACGCATCACTCGGGAGACTGCCCGAGTTGTAGAGTTTGTATTTCTGTATTTGTGTGTGCTATATGTTTTATTTGTTCTATCTATTAAAAAAAATTATAAAAAACCAAAAACACAAAAATACGTTTATGTGTTTATGTTTTTGTTTTCCATGTGTGCGCCGCTACATGCGAGCGATTTTGAGATTTTGCAGGTTATATTATGCGCATGGTAGCTATGGTGGCGTCTTGGAACAGGTTCTCCCGAGGTTGCGGCCGCGAATGAAATGCTATACGGTCATTTGGATACTACTCAGCTGTTGAAGATTCTGCACACAAACCAGGGGAGTAACCCGTTCTTTGTTTTTACTCTTGTATATTATTTTTTTATTTTCTGTTTTATTTTTATTTGATTTTATTTCTTTTCCTTGTACTCATCGAGGACGATTTCGTTCTAAGTGTGGGGATGGGGTTTATTTTACTTAGTTGTAGGAAAATTTTTGAAAAAAAAATATACAAAAAAAAAATAAAAAAAATAAAAATAAAAATAAAAATTTTAAAAATTTTAAAAAAATAGTCCCTTAAAATTTGTTTTCCCTACGTTAAATAGGAAATGATATTATAACCGAGTAGTGGTTATTTTATAACTTCTTGGCGTTTTTTAAAATATATATAATAAATAAGAACAGTGCCCATTAGACCAGCACGTAATGTATGGTAACCGAACGGTTCAGACTCAGTAATCGTGTGTCGGTAGGCTCAGCCTTTGAGAATGAAAGAGCGGTTTGGTTGTTGACCAAATTGAACCTTTTAAATGGCCTGACTTTAGTGGGAAACATCTTAGGGGTTTTGTTTGTTTAACTAAGCTCGTGACAGGACTGGAATGAAAAGCCGAGTCATACTCAAGCCTCGAGTCACATGATCGTCTGTATATATTAGCTGTTTTATCTTTTGTATTTGTTTATATTCAGGCAAAGCCATGTAAAAAAAATGCAAAAACCTAAAAGGCAGAGAAAAAAAAATAATAATAATAAAAGAAAGAATGCATTTAAAATTGCGTGCACTTTAAAGAGAGCTAGAGTTTATAGTTTGTATATGAGTCGAAATGTTTAATCATGTGGCGATAGGTTTAAGTCAAGTTGGGGTGGCTCGGCCCGGTAAAACCATAATGGAATTGGTGAAGTGGCAGCAAGGCGTTTAGATGTGGTTTCCACTTAGTCATACAAATTAATAGAATCGTCACACCTTATTTGCCTCGGTAAGTATTAGGGGCATGGGTTTAAAGTGGACAACAATACCGGCAATCGACCTGATTTAGCTTATTAGGTGAAAGTTGGAAGTGATATTTGGGTAACGGGTCACTAGTTCTAATACTTTAAAAAGAAGAAAAAAAAATATATTAATAATAATAATAATAAATAAATAAAACCAAGAGTTGTCGGTTAAAACTCGGATTTGATCCTGTGTAGTATTCTTTTTCAAGTACGAAAAAGTCTTAAGTGTGGGGATATTTGATGTGTTGTAAAACACACGTATTTTCCGCACGTTTTATCTACGTTTTACATTATATTTTATTTGTTTTAACTCATTTTAGATAGGTTTTACGTAAGTTTAATAACCTTGTAGGTTTTGGGTGAAAGAAAGAAGAAAACCGGGACTTTTCGAGCATTCTACGAGCCTTTTACGCATACAAGTTCAAGACAAAGCTCAATGCCCGACCCGTATGCATCATGGAGGCCCAAGACCATATTATATTATAACATATAAAAAATTAAAAAACCCTAAGCGGCTGGCCTACAGTCCGATCGGAAATCTGGGCAGGAAGGTAGGAAGAAAAAAAGTTTTGTGTGCTAGGGTTGGAGTCTTGTGGCGGCTAGGGTAGGAAGAACAAGAAAGAATTAAGCCTCGGGATCGTTCACCATCGGTTTTGGCAGCAAAGAACAGCCCCAATTCATGTACATATCCTTTCATTCATTACATAGTTCATCAAACTTTATTTTCTTGATCAATTGTTAATTTGTTTTGCAATTGTGTTAGAGATTGAAGTGTTTATGATTATTGTTGATCGTTGGACAATTGTTAAGATGATTGGTATGAGTTTATTAATGGTTTTATTTAATGTTCATGGCTGTCCAAAGATGATTATTGGCTAAACTTGTTAGTTTTACCTAGGAATGATGATTCTTGTTAGTGTTTGATGAGCTTGTTGGATTGTTTGATTAATAGACCTTAATTGTTATTGTAAAGTTTGATTTAGACATGAAATAGGTTGTTTTTAGTGTCTGGAAATTTTAGTGATTCATTGCATAAACCCCTTGTGTTGATTGATTAGTTTTGTATTGATTGATCGTTGCATTGTTTGATTCTAGACTTTGTGTTTAGGGTTTGTTTGCGGTAGGTACCACCGTAGGGTTTTTGTTGCGTGATTATTAGATTAAGTACAGCGGTTAAACACCTTCCTTGAGACCGAGAGGTGATAGGAAGTTAGGGTTGTCTCATTGCCTTTGCATGCTAGAATAAGAATTGCGCGAGAGCGAGTTTGTTTCTTGTCAGGTTTAGGCGTTTTGAGCGACTAGTGGATCTATATTGGTTTAAGTTGAATTTTTCCTCTATCCTTGGTTGTGTAGTATTCATTACCATTAGGTTCGAGTGTTGGTGAGACCGAGAGGTGATCCTTCATTAGAACACGTTAGCAATTATTTCCCGGTTTGGTCGTTTTAACCGATTTTGAGTAGTTTAGGTTTGTTGTGTGAGACCGAGAGGTAATCCAGTGAGCCCGAGCGATCCTTAGTCGTGTCATCTTTAGGGACCGGTGTCTATATATCATTCAATCCATTTGCTTGTTAGGCCTAAAATTTGATTCAGACCTAGGTAGACGTTTTTCTCCATCCTAAGTTAACTCAGTTAGTTTTCCGTTAAGTTTTCTATATTTGGTAAGTTTTGTTAGTTCGTCCAGTTAGTCCAGTTAAGTAATTAAAAATCAAAAATCAATATAATATTATTCTAAGGCAGGTCTTGTCTAGGGTTAGTAATCGTTAGCGTCTTACGTGCCCACGTGTTCGATACTCGAACTTCCTAGGTCTATACTACTTGCGATCGGTACACTTGCCGGTTGTGTGTGGTTTTATGATTTTCGTTTTAATTTTAAAGCTTAGTTGTGAGGGTCATTATTATAGGGTTATCCGATGCACATCAAGTTATTGGCGCCGTTGCCGGGGACACGGTTTTAGGCGTTTTGAGAGCAATCCGAGTTAGGACTTACCTTTTGTGCTACTTGTAATTATTTTTGTTTTATTT
Organism: Bidens hawaiensis; assembly: GCF_021521415.1. Lineage (NCBI taxonomy): Eukaryota > Viridiplantae > Streptophyta > Magnoliopsida > Asterales > Asteraceae > Bidens > Bidens hawaiensis. The sequence goes on along the minus strand of NW_027492438.1, from coordinate 146,211 downwards.
TGCTTATTTGTTAGAATAATTTAGATAATATTATTCCTAAGTATAGTTTTATGCGACAGACTCGATCTCTAGGACCACCCGACACGGAAGCATTTCCAGAGCCAGAGAGAGAGTTTCGTGAGAGACGTCGTCCCGTTTCACGTCCATCCACTTCTTCATCCGTTGACCCCGACGATAGGGATTGGATCATGGGCGACATTCCACCACCGAGGAGGACAGTTGCGGACCGGGCCTGACCGGCCAATGTTGGCGGGAGATCCAGCATCGCACCACCCGCCATTGGAGTTACGACGAACTGGCAGATCCCGTCAAACATTCTAAATACCATTGCTCATTCTGCTCAGTTTCACGGGTTGCTTCATGAGAACCCGCACTCTCATCTCACTCGCATCGTGCGTATTTGCGACACTTTCCATCTTGCGGGCGTTTCCGAAGACGCCGTTAAGCTCCGCATCTTTCCGTTTTCACTCGCTGATCAAGCGAGTCTGTGGCTCGAGTCCCTCCCACAGGGCTCTATAGCTACTTGGGCTGCCATGCAGACCCAATTTCTTGAAAAATACGATCCTCCGGCTAAGCCCGCTCATTTGCGTAACCAGATACATTCATTCCAGATGGAGGACACAGAGAGTTTTTACGAGACCTGGGAGAGTTTCAAGAAACTATAAGCGTTGTGCCCCAACCACGGCTTGCAAGATTGGGCGGTCGTCGAAAAGTTCTACAATGGAGTGACGTACGCGACGCAGAGTATGCTCGACACGGCGGTGGAAGGAAATCTATTGACAACCAAGGACACCGATGAGTGTATCGCTTTATTCAATGGGCTAGCTATGAGTGGGTACCAGAGACCACCCGCCAGAGGAGGTAAGACCGTCGATTCCATCTCACGAGGCATGCATTCGGTGGACACCACCACCGCACTAACGGCAAAGGTCGAGGCGTTGGCGAAAATGGTAAAGGATATGTAGACGAAGAGCAAGTTGTGTGAGATCTGTAGAGGTGGGCATGATACCGTTCAGTGCCCAGTCAGTTCCCAAGAGGAGGCCGTAGACTTCATAGGAAATCCAAACCGAAATCCAAATTCTTTCAATTCGTATAATTCGCGATGGAGGGGAAATCAGAACTCCAACTGGAGGAGCGGCGACCAATCCGGTTTTCAGCAACGCCAGAGTTTATTTCAGGATGCCGGTGAGGGAACGAGCAGTGGGGAGAAGAAGCCCACTTTGGAGGAAATGATGACGCAACAAACGCAGATGTTGTCACAGCTTATGACGCGTGAGGATTCCCGACACAAGGAGACGCAGGAGAAGTTTCGAGAGCACGAGCAGTTCATGAGGAATCAGGCAGCGTCGATTAAGAATCTCGAGCGGCAGATGGGAGAGATAGCCAGTCGGTTAAATGAGAGGCCGCAGGGTACATTACCGAGTAATACCGAGCAAAACCCGAGAGTATTCGTGAAGGCTGTGACGACGAGGAGCGGTGCAGGGGCACGAGAGGAGCCCATGATCCATCAGAGATCTAGAAGAGGAGTTGTCGAGGAGCCTGCAGTCGATGGAGAGGAGCAGGTGGATGAGGAGATTCAGATGGAGTCTCCGCCGGCCCAGGTGCATCAGAGGAGCAGCCCAGGGAGTTCAGCACAGGCCTAGAAACAGCAGTCACCGAGCTAGCCACCGAGAGTTTACAAACCTCGATTGCCATACCCGGGAGAGTTCGTAGAGATAGAGATGAGGAGCAGAACTACAAATTCCTTGATCTTTTGAAGCAGCTTTACCTTAATATCCCATTCCTTGAGGCACTCACTCAGATGCCTAAACACGCGAAGTTCCTTAAGGATATTCTCTCGAACAAGGAGAAGTTAGCTGAGGCCGCTTCCACCCTTTTAAGTGCTAATTGTTTTGCTATCTTACAGAGAAAGTTACCAGAGAAGAGAGCCGATCCAGGGAGTTTCACAATTCCCTGCACCTTGAGTGATGATACAGTGGTTCATGCGCTGGCTGATCTTGGTGCCAGTACCAATCTCATGCCGTATTCAGTGTATCGCAAGCTAGGTTTAGGCGAACCGAGGCCTACCAGGATGAGTATCCAGCTTGCTGATCGTTCCGTGATGTATCCGCGTGGGATTGTTGATAACATGCTCATTCGCATTGGTAAGTTCATTTTCCCGGTGGACTTCGTTATTTTTGACATGAATGAGGATGATAACGTTCCACTCATTTTGGGCAGACCGTTTCTTGCCACCGCACATGCGTTGATCGATGTTCGCGATGGCAAACTGATCCTTCGTGTCGGGGATGAGAACGTCACGTTTGACGTTCGACAGTCACCTAAGCATCCCAAATCGACTGATGACTCCATATGCTTCATTGATACGATCATGACTCATGTGGGGAGTTTTCCAGTGACCCCGGTGGAGGCCACGCCTCAGACACACATATCCTAGATAGGGAGACCCCGGGGGTTGAGATGGTCGCCTTGACTGAACACCCCCCTGATGCTGACATTGAGTCGTCTTCCTTTAATTCTGAGTTATCTACCGGAGATCATCGTGTTCATCAGTTGCTTGAGTTGGAGGAGTTACGGGACCATACTTACGCGCATTCATATTGTTATAAGCAGCAGGTGAACGAACTGCAGGATCGTAAGTTAGAGGGTATTGACCAGTTTAAGTGTGGGGATATGGTATTATGGTATAATTCCCAATTGAGGTTATTCCTGGGAAAGTTGAGATCCCGTTGGTCAGGTCCGTTTATTATTACTGAGGTTTTCCCGGATGGCACTGTTGAGATAAAGGATAAAGGCGGGACATTTATGGTGAATGGTGATGGACTGATGCACTACACTAGCGAGCCGATGACTGATCAGACGGTCGAGGTATTCTACCTTGACCTGTTCTCCGAGATGTAGGCGTGTGGACGCATCACTCGGAAGACTGCCCGAGTTGTAGAGTTTGTATTTCTGTATTTGTGTGTGCTATATGTTTTATTTGTTCTATCTATTAAAAAAAATTATATAAAACCAAAAACACAAAAATATGTTTATGTGTTTATGTTTTTGTTTTCCATGTGTGCGCCGCTACATGCGTGCGATTTTGAGCTTTTGCAGGTTATATTATGCGCATGGTAGCTATGGTGGCGTCTTGGAACAGGTTCTCCCAAGGTTGCAGCCGCGAATGAAATGCTATACGGTCGTTTGGATACTACTCAGCTGTTGAAGATTCTGCACACAAACCAGGGGAGTAACCCGTTCTTTGTTTTTACTCTTGTATAATATCTTTTTTTTTTCTGTTTTATTTTTATTTTATTTTATTTCTTTTCCTTGTACTCATCGAGGACGATTTCGTTCTAAGTGTGGGGATGGGGTATATTTTACTTAGTTGTAGGAAAATTTTTGAAAAAAAAATATACAAAAAAAATGAAAAAAAATAAAAATAAAAATTTTAAAAAAATAGTCCATTGAAATTTGTTTTCTCTACGTTAAACAGGAAATGATATTATAACCGAGTAGTGGTTATTTTATAACTTCTTGGCGTTTTTTAAAATATATATAATAAATAAGAACAGTGCCCATTAGACCAGCACGTAATGTATGGTAACCGAACGGTTTAGACTCAGTAATCGTGTGTCGGTAGGCTCAGCCTTTGAGAATGAAAGGGCGGTTTGGTTGTTGACCAAATTGCACCTTTTAAATGGCCTGACTTTAGTGGGAAACATCTTAGGGGTTTTGTTTGTTTAACTAAGCTCGTGACAGGACTGGAATGAAAAGCCGAGTCATACTCAAGCCCCGAGTCACATGATCGTCTGTATATATTAGCTGTTTTATCTTTTGTATTTGTTTATATTCAGGCAAAGCCATGTAAAAAAAAATGCAAAAAGCCAAAAGGCAGAGAAAAAAAAATAATAATAATAAAAGAAAGAATGCATTTGAAATTGCGTGCACTTCAAAGAGAGCTAGAGTTTATAGTTTGTATATGAGTCGAAATGTTTGATCATGTGGCAATAGGTTTAAGTCAAGTTGGGGTGGCCCGGCCCGGTAAAACCATAATGGAATTGGTGAAGTGGCAGCAAGGCGTTTAGGTGTGGGTTCCACTTAGTCATACAAATTAATAGAATCGTCACACCTTATTTGCCTCGGTAACTATTAGGGGCATGGGTTTAAAGTGGACAACAATACCGGCAATCGACCTGATTTAGCTTATTAGGTGAAAGTTGGAAGTGATATTTGGGTAACGGGTCACTTGTTCTAATACTTTAAAAAGAAGAAAAAAAATATATTAATAATAATAATAATAAATAAATAAAACCAAGAGTTGTCGGTTAAAACTCGGATATGATCCTGTGTAGTATTCTTTTTCAAGGACGAAAAAATCTTAAGTGTGGGGATATTTGATGTGTTGTAAAACACACGTATTTTCCGCACGTTTTATCTACGTTTTACATTATATTTTATTTTTTTTAACTCATTTTAGATAGGTTTTACGTAAGTTTAATAACCTTGTAGGTTTTGGGTGAAAGAAAGAAGAAAACCGGGACTTTTCGAGCATTCTACGAGCCTTTTACGCGTACAAGTTCAAGACAAAGCTCAAGGCCCGACCCGTATGCATCATGGAGGCCCAATACCATATTATATTATAACATAAAAAAAAAATAAAAAACCCTAAGCGGCTGGCCTACAGTCCGATCGGAAATCTGGGCAGGAAGGTAGGAAGAAAAAAAGTTTTGTGTGCTAGGGTTGGAGTCTTGTGGCGGCTAGGGTAGGAAGAACAAGCAAGAATTAAGCCTCGGGATCGTTCACCATCGGTTTTGGCAGCAAAGAACAGCCCCAATTCATCTACATATCCTTTCATTCATTGCTTAGTTCATCAAACTTTATTTTCTTGATCAATTGTTAATTTGTTTTGCAATTGTGTTAGAGATTGAAGTGTTTATGATTATTGTTGATCGTTGGACAATTGTTAAGATGATTGGTATGAGTTTATTAATGGTTTTATTTAATGTTCATGGCTGTCCAAAGATGATTATTGGCTAAACTTGTTAGTTCTACCTAGGAATGATGATTCTTGTTAGTGTTTGATGAGCTTGTTGGATTGTTTGATTAATAGACCTTAATTGTTATTGTAAAGTTTAATTTAGACATGAAATAGGTTGTGTTTAGTGGCTGGAAATTTTAGTGATTCATTGCATAAACCCCGTGTGTTGATTGATTAGTTTTGTATTGATTGATCGTTGCATTGTTTGATTCTAGACTTTGTGTTTAGGGTTTGTTTGCGGTAGGTACCACCGTAGGGTTTTTGTTGCGTGATTAATTAGATTAAGTATAGCGGTTAAACACCTTCCTTGAGACCGAGAGGTGATAGGAAGTTAGGGTTGTCTCATTGCCTTTGCATGCTAGAATAAGAATTGCGCGAGAGCGAGTTTGTTTCTTGTCAGGTTTAGGCGTTTTGAGCGACTAGTGGATCTATTTTGTTTTATGTTGAATTTTTCCTCTATCCTTGGTTGTGTAGTATTCATTACCATTAGGTTCGAGTGTTGGTGAGACCGAGAGGTGATCCTTCATTAGAACACGTTTGCAATTATTTCCCGGTTTGGTCGTTTTAGCCGATTTTGAGTAGTTTAGGTTTGTTGTGTGAGACCGAGAGGTAATCCAGTGAGCCCGAGTGATCCTTAGTCGTGTCATCTTTAGGGACCGGTGTCTATATATCATTCAATCCATTAGCTTGTTAGGCCTAAAATTTGATTCAGACCTAGGTAGACGTTTTTCTCCATCCTAAGTTAACTCAGTTAGTTTTCCGTTAAGTTTTCTATTTTTGGTAAGTTTTGTTAGTTCGTTCAGTTAGTCTAGTTATGTAATTAAAAATCAAAAATCAATATAATATTATTCTAAGGCAGGTCTTGTCTAGGGTTAGTAATCGTTAGCGTCCTACGTGTCCACGTGTTTGATACTCGGACTTCCTAGGTCTATACTACTTGCGATCGGTACACTTGCCGGTTGTGTGTGGTTTTAGGATTTTCGGTTTAATTTCAAAGCTTAGTTGTGAGGGTCATTATTATAGGGGTATCTGACGCACATCAATCTTCATTGTCCGTTGAATGGTATATTGCTGGTAAGTTCATCAAAGAAAAGGTGAACTTTCCAAACTTTAAGCTGGATGATGTCATCTCATTCTTACAGGCCGCTGAATATGAGATGATAGAAAATAACATGATTAAAGAAGAGAGACCAAGCTTTCCAATGACAAATACTTTGGTTGCACCTATGAGCAATCTCTCGTCAAGGTCTCAACAGTTACATCCAATAGTTGAAGAACCTTCAGACTTCAACTCAATATCTTTAGAGACATAAAGGTTTATGAAAATTCTTCTGGAACAAGCCAAAAGAGGTTTAATGTTCAGATTCTTGAAGACAATGATAATGCATCAACTACCAGTGGACATTCTCCCTATGTTCAAAATAACTCAGGCCAAGGAAATGACTATCAGGCATTGTTCTCAATGTTCACCAAGTCATGCCTTTGTTGCTAAAAACTTGATTCATACAAGTGTGGTTCAAGAAGACCTTGAACAGATAGATGCTGATGATCTTAAAGGCAAGGACTTGAAGTGGCAAGCTGCCATGCTGGCTGTGAGAAGCAAGAGGCTTTATAACAGGACAAGAAGATGAACATTCTTTGGTCCTAGTTATAGAATTGGATTTGACAAGTCAAAGGCCATCTGCTATAACTGTCAGCAACCAGGACAATTTGCTAGGGAGTGTAATCTTCCTAGGCAATATGGGAATCAAGTGAATCAAACCCATTTTTATCATAATCGAAATCAAAATAAGCAGAGCTACCAGATAAGAAACCAACCATTGAACCAAAATCCTTATCCTCGGCAAAGACAACAACAGACCCAGCAGCAACCTAGGAGTATCCAATTGCAACTACAGACAAATCAGAATAGGGGGAATGCTGGAGGGAGAAACCAAGGTAGGGATCAAGGAAATGTGGTTATCACCATGGTACCTCAGGATGGTGAATTTGGCTTGAGCAATCATGCTGCTGAAATGGAGAAGGAAAATGTTGCCTACATGGTAAAGATCAATGAAACTGGAGGGGAAGCATCATGTTCTTAAGTACCTTCTAAACTTTCAACATCTGACTTGCTGCTAATTATTGATGATTTGAATAGGAAAGTTGGAAAATTGAAGAGTGAGTGTGGCAAGAAGGATGCGGTGATAAATGTGTATGATATGAGTTAGAAGACCTATGAGAACCAAATTAAAATCTTAGACAAAGATTCTGTGGAGAGTTACAGAATTCAATCAAGACTGAATCTTGAAGTTGATGGCTTCAAAAAGTTTTATACATTAGAGAAGTTGAAAAACACAGAGCTAAAGATTCAGATTGATTTCTTTGAGAATCTTGTATCAACAGGGAACATTACGTAACAAGTGTCCTCTAAAATTAGACAAAGAGCATAGAGAAGAGTATTTGAAGCAATTCAAGCCAACCTTTAAGGACAAAGAGGAATTTATAAGTCTTTATGAGAATGTGATTATCAAAAATGAGGGTGAATTTGTTGTAGATGAGAAAGTTTCACCAGCTGATCAAGATGAAGAAAAGAAGGAAAAGAATGAAAGATTAGAGACAAAGTGAGAAATCTCAAGTGAGTGAAGTTTTTGCAGTTGTGGTAGCAAAAGTGTTAAAGGTGAAACAAAATAAAAGGGGTCCAAAAGGAAGAACTCAACAGAAAAAGTTCCTAGATTACCAAATCAGAGTGAATAGATGAAAAGACATATTGAAAAGACGAGGGCTGAGCACAAAGTGTTTGATTTGTGTGGAAACTCATAATCTTAGAAATTTCCACCTGTCTATCAAGTTTTCTCCAACCATTAACTGTTTGATGTTGGGGATCCTGAATATGTGCCAAGAAGAAGAACAAATCCTGAGAAAGAAGAAAGGTCTACAAGTCCTCAAATGAAGCTGAAGGAAGTAAAGTTTGTGAAGGCTAAAGAACAGCCAAAGATTAATATTTGTGGACCCATTCAAGTGGATATTCCTAAACCTAGTGAAAAGTACAGAAATGACATAACGTCAAAAGAACTTGGAAATTTAGAAAGAAATGGTGCAAGAAGTATGATTCATATGGTGAAGTCAAGTAAAGAGATAGAAAAGATGTGTTTGGATATGAATCTGATGATTCTTGTGAAATTGTTCATGATGATCCAGCTCCAACTAATTTTAATTAATCTAATGCTAATGAATTAAAAACTGTTAAAGTTTGTACTTCAAACCTTAATTAACCAGTTTGTGTCTTTGTGTGCAGGGGCATTATAAATGATGTATGGTACATGATAGTGAATGTTCCAGGCACATGACTTGTGATAGGAGATCACTTGTAAATTATGAACAGAAGTATGAAGGACCTGTTTCTTTTGGTAGTGATGAGAATGGAAGAAAGATAGTTGGAAGAGGCACACTTACCAATGGCAAAGTGTCTTTTGAAAATGTGTTGCATGTGGTGGGGTTACAATATAATCTGCTAACTATATCTCAAGTCTGTGACAAGGGGTATAAAGTTGGTTTTGATGATACACATTGCTTCATCCTGGAACCTGAGTTTGTGATACCTCCAATCACGATCATGATGATGGCACCTAGAAATGGAAACCTATATGAGCTGAGAATGATGAATGCAGTTTCAAGGGGTGGATCATGCTTTATGTTAAAAGCAACTGAAAGTAAAACAAGGTTGTGGCATAGGAAGATGTGTCATGTGAATTTGAAGAACACGAGCAAGCTGGTAAAAGGAGAACATGTGATTGGTCATCCTACCATGGAGTTCAAGCTAGATGACAAATATTCCTCATGCATCAAACGGAAACAACACAACTCATCACACAAGATAAAACTGGTGAATTCTATAGAAGAGGTGCTAGAATTACTTCACATGGATCTCTTTGGTCTGGTAAGTGTGCCCAGCTGTAAGACCCCGAAACCCTGGAATCTTACAGTTGGTCATTATATTCAAAAATTCTCAAAAATTTAAAACTAAACACGTTCATCTTATTAAAATCAGCTCAGATTAATAAGTAGCGGAATAATAAATATCAAAATTCCCAAATACCGGGAAGAGTGCCCAAAACCAAAATTTAAATGTTTAAAGTAATAAATGAAAAGAAAACAGTTTGCGTAATTAATCTCTGACTAGATATGCCTTCAACCGTCCGAGTAGTCTCGAGCACGTCCAAGCGGTAGTTCCCTACTTCTCAACCTGAAAATCAATCTAACATACACACAAAGTCAGCTAGAGCTGAGTGAGTTCAAGTTTTCATAAACAGTATTCATAATTTATTTCAAAGGTTATAGATCTAAAACAGTAGGGGGAATAATAAGCAAATAAATAAATAAATATCAACAAATAATATATTCATGGTCGAACACACGTACACGAGCCTCTCTACCACTAGTCATGACTCAAGTAATATAATTGACCGGGACGCGGTAAGAAATAAGCACGTGACACGAGCCTCTCCACCACGAGTCAAATCCGAGTAATAAATTTGACTCGGTCACGGCTTACACATCCAAACACGTGATACGGATTTTAGGGACCCGTTATGATTATTATGCCACACGAGCGGCCCCCCTCACGGGTTTTCCAGGGCCCGCCACAGGATTTTAGAACCTGAGTAGTATATTTTGGCCCGGGAAAAATCATCATACACACAACATTCAATATGATGGTGATCATGCCACACGAGCCACCCCCCTCACGGGCTTTCCTGGGCCCGCCACAGGTTTTTAGAACCTGAGTAGTATAGTTTGGCCCAGCCAAAATCACCATGCACACAAATAACCCTAATACAATGGTGATTATGCCACACGAGCCGCCCCCCTTACGGGCTTTCCAGGGCCTGCCATAAGATTTTAGAACCTTAGTAGTATAGTTTGCACCAACCAAAACCATCATTGCACCGTATACCCACACAGTAGGCACACGCAACAAATTCACAGTTACTAGGAACTAATTAATATTACCAATCATAGGCCATGGAGTAACAGATATATATATATATATATAAATATATATATATATATATAAATATATATATATATATATATATATATAAGTCAGTCCAAAATATGAACTAATATTAATAGGTCTACTCATGTTCAATTAGTATCAGACCTAATAACATCCAGGAACCTAGTCCATAAACAACATATAACCATTAAGGAATTCATAACCCACAACGAGTCCAAAATATCCTAAGGCATAGAATATAGTTCACACATGGTCACATAAATATACAAATACAAATTAGACTACAATCAATCAATTAAATAGCTTCATTAAGCATAGCCTTTGGTATATAATATCGGGAACACATAATTATAGACATGTCTATTTTTATCCTCAAACATAGGCTATCAATAATATATGGTTGCTAGGAATATGTAATTATAAACGAGTCTGATAATGTCCTCAAATATAGACTATCAGTAATAAATGGTTCTCATTAATATATAATTATATACGAGTCCAATAATGTCCCCAAGCATAGACTACCAAAATTATATATAGTTTTCTGATATGTATATATATATATATATATATATATATATATATATATATAAATATATATATAATTATAAACGAGTCTAATAATGTCCTCAAACATGGACTATCAATAATATAAATCTTAGCCAATCGATCAACCGAACAACATCACGTGTAAACTATAAATAATGACCAGTCTAAGGATTAATACAAGGCCTAATAAAATCTTCAAGCCTAGGTATAAATAATATATATAATTTTCAGGAATATATGATCGTAAACGGGTTTAAAATATCCAAAGACATATGATAGAATTTATACATAATTCTAGAAATATACGATACCAGTAAAACTATACAATATAATCCAAAATACTTTAATCAAGTAAAATCGGGTAAAATTGTAATAGGGTGTATATGTCAGCACAAAATGTAAAAAGAGTTAGAAAGAGGCATCATGAACTCACCTGATATGGGGCACACAATCACAACAAGCTAGAGAGTCCCTAAGTATTCCCACGACTCGAATGCTTGTCGGATTGCACGCCAAGATTACAAACGGAACCGAACCGACTCGTTTATCCTACGAGACGTTCTAGCATGATTTGATTTACCTTAAGCCTCAGCCTTACCAAGTTCAATTACAACAGCTCCCGGGGCCTTGTATTTACCAAAACCTCCCTTAGCTAATCCCGGTGACAAAGAATTCCCAAATTACCCCCGGAAGTTACTAATTGAAACGAATATGCGTGTTTATGAGTTGTTTATGCTCTTAACAACCAAATCACCCCCCGTGTGGACCCAATTTAATCAAATCACAGCCAACAAGTTCATACGACACTGCACGAGTTGGATGGGTCGGTAATTCGCAAGCACAACGTAGAAACTACCAATGAACGCGAATTTGCGTTGTACCAACCCGTTTGAGTAACCGATAACCAATTCAGCCCAATACTTAAAAAAATAATTTTTCCATAGCCCGTATATCAAACCGAAGCTACACAAACTGAATTGGTTGTTAATTCCTTCAAACCTCGCGATAAACGCAACAATTTAACAATCTAGACAACCGAACACTAGCATTCAATCTAAGACTAATTGACCAATCAAACGAAAACCATAGCTCAAGATATTAAAGTATGTTACACTAGACATACCTAAGAAGATTATGGATCAGGAACCTCAGTCAAAACAGCCCTGAAAGATGCACGAAAGGGCAGCCACTGGTTAAGCCTAAAACGAACTTATCGATCAATAACGAGTATAACATGCAGATTTTAGCATGCAAAGATGTATTTTATTATATAGGAAAACCATAAAATTAAATTATTAAATTTTTACCAGAGTTGAATAAATATCTTAAGTTTATAAAAATATTTTTATTATATTTTTATAGTGGACACAAAAATCAAAAAAATTCCTCCAACACAGAAAGGTACGTGCAGCTTTTTCAGTGCGCAGCAAAAGTGTTTTATTTGTTTAAAAATCATTACCAAACCAAATTAAGCGATTCCATTGGGTTGTAATCTTAACTCAAAATTTAAACTTTCAGAATTAGAATCAACCAATTTCGACTTGTCAAAAAAGATTTATGATGTCGGGAAGACAGACCAGAATCCGTCACCCCGCATAAGCTTTGACACACGATCTTATAAAATCATAAAAACCATTCAAATCTCATCCAAAAATTACATATTATACCTTTCTGGAAACTAGACTCAAAGTAGAACATCATGGAAACAAGAATCGATAAAAAAAAATAAATTTTCATCGTGTTACAGACGGAACAATAAACGAGTAAGAATATGTCAGAAACTGTTTAAATCAAAACTCAACCCTAACATGTTCAACCAAGGGTTTAATGGTGAAAAAGAATTGCATGGACGTTAGACTAATATTGAATTGATGTTTTACACCTTAAGAGTGGCTGGAAAAAAAAAAAAATGGGGTTTGGGGCCTGCAGCAGTTGCGATCTGAGGTAGGAAGGGGGGAATAAGGGTTTTGTTATAATTATAATAATATTTACACATTAGCCTCTCTACTTTGCAAGATGCAACAACTTGGATGAAAGGTCATTAAATTAAATTACGGGAATGACAAGGAGGTCCCCGAAGTTAGCCGGTTCGGACCCGGGAACAAACAAACTCTACAAGGCTTCCATCTCGAAACGAAAATTGACGGGTGTTACAAGTCTACCCCCATAACAACGGGATTCGTCCCCGAATCCCGTCGCAACAGGAACGGACTCGGATAGAGACGAAACCTGATCATCTAATTACACAAGAGGACGATAGGGACAAAACCTCTATTAGCGCCCGAGTCAAACAGGAACGAGGCTTAAACCTCAACAAGTAAAAGGAAATGAACCTAGAGTGATAGCATGCTACGCTTCAGCTAAACAACCAGGCGTAAAACGTTCAAGAGGATGATAAATGAGCGGGAGAATTTAAGGAACGAGAGGAACGTTAACGCTAAGAAATGAGCATTAGCCATATCCTATCCCTAGAAAGACAGAATCCTAACACAGTCAAGCACAAGTAGTATTTAGAACATGGAAGGTAACGGTAAACTGCTAATAACGTTGATCAAGTGTTATTAATTGTTAACTTTACCCACCCATCCTAAGCACCCCCTGCCCCTAACCATATTAGCATTCCATCTAACACTTAAGCAATTATTCACGAAATGAAATCTTAAAACTTGTAAGAATGACTAAATAATTAAAATTTACCTCTTGGCGTGCAGCTACTCGCGGTTGGCATTTCTAGTCCCTTCTTTTACAGTTCGAGTCCAAGCATTCGGGAATGCTCTGATCCATCGAACTATGGCTCTGATACCAACTTGTAAGACCCCGAAACCCGAGAATCCTACAGTTGGTCATCATATCCAAAAATTCTCAAAAATTTAAAACCAAACACGTTCAACTTATTAAAATCAGTTCAGAGTAATAAGCAGCGGAATAATAAATATCAAAATTCCCAAATACCGGGAAGAGTGCCCAAAACCAAAATTTAAATGTTTAAATTAATAAATGAAAAGAAAACAGTTTGCGTAATTAATCTCTGACTAGATATGCCTTCAACCGTCCGAGTAGTCTCGAGCACGTCCAAGCGGTAGTTCCCTACTTCTCAACCTGAAAATCAATCTAACATAAACACAAAGTCAGCTAAAGCTGAGTGAGTTCAAGTTTTCATAAACAGTATTTATAATTTATTTCAAAGGTTATAGATCTAAAATAGTAGGGGGAATAATAAGCAATTAAATAAATAAATATCAACAAATAATACATTCATGGTCCAACACAAGTACACGAGCCTCTCCACCACTAGTCAAGACTCGAGTAATATATTTGACCCGGACGCGGTAAGACGTAAACCACCACAAGTCTAACCCGAGTAATATATTTGACTCGGTCACCGCTTACACATCCAAACACGTGATACGGGATTTTAGGGACCCGTTATGATGATTATGCCACACGAGCCGCCCCCTCACGGGCTTTCTAGGGCCCGCCACATGATTTTAGAACCTGAGTAGTATAGTTTGGCCCAGCCAAAAACATCATGCACGCAACATTCAATATGATGGTGATCATGCCACACGAGCCGCCCCCCTCACGGGCTTTCCAGGGCCCGCTACAGGTTTTTAGAACCTTAGTAGTATAGTTTGGTCCGACCAAAATCACCATGCACACAAATAACCCTAATACAATGATGATTATGCCACATGAGCCGCCCCCATTACGGGCTTTCCTGGGCGCGCCACAGGATTTTAGAACCTAAGTAGTATAGTTTGGCCCGACCAAAACCATCATTGCACTGTATACCCACACACACAGTAGGCACACACAACAAATTCTTAGTTACTAGAAACTAATTAATATTACCAATCATAGGCCATGGAGTAACAGATAAATATATATATTACTTAGTCCAAAATATGAACTAATATAAATAGGTCTACTCATGTTCAATTAGTACCATACCTAATAACATCCACGAACCTAGTCCATAAACAACATATAACCATTAAGGAATTCGAAACATAAAACGAGTCCAAAATATACTAAGGCATAGAATATAGCTCACACATGGTCACATAAATATACGAATAAAAATAAGACTACAATCAATCAACTAAATAGCTTCATTAAGCTTAGTCTTTGGTATATAATATCGGGAACATATAATTATAGACGAGTCTATTATTATTCTCAAACATAAGCTATCAATAATATATGGTTTATAAGAATATGTAATTATAAACGACTCCAATAATGTCCCCAAGCATAGACTACCCAAATTATAAACGAGTCCAATAATGTCCCCAAGCATAGACTACCTAAATTATATATAGTTTTCTGACATAGGGGTGGGATCTAGTTAAAACTCCTATTAAAGAGAAAACTTAAAAACTCTTAAAAAACTATTTTTAAGTTTTTTTTGAAGTTTATTTTTTTTCCATTATTTTTATATGTTGTTACTGGTTCACTTTCCAAAAAAAAAAAACAACTTGTCGGTAACCTCGTCGGTATAGTGTGCATTGCATATATGCAAAAGTGTTTGTATTGCATAGAATACAACGCTATTGCACATATTTGATACACATTATTTTATATATGCAATATAAGACTAATACACACATTGAATACACATTAATATGTATGTGTAATACAACATTAATGCACATGTACACCACATCGACTTTTATTTTATTATTATTTTTTTCCATATAACACAACACTACTGCATATATACATTACAAAAATATTGAATATAAGCAATAAAACACTACTAAACTCAAAAATACATAGTAATACAACGGTATCGCACAGTAATACGTATGTGTATCACAGCGGGTTTTTTTTATTTATTTTTTTTATTTTTTTCGAGTAAAATATAAGAAAAATAAGAATAATGGCTAAAACAGAATTTTGAAAATATTTTCTTATTTTTAATTAAAAATAATTCTTTATGAGTTTTTTGGAGTTTTTAAGTTTTCTCTTTAAAAAATAATTCTTATTTTATATATATATATATATATATATATATATATATATATATATATATATATAATAAACGAGTCTAATAATGTCCCTAAACATGGACTATTAATAATATAAATCTTAGCCAATCGATCAACTGAACAACACCATCACGTGTAAACTATAAATAATTACTAGTCTAAGAATTAATACAATACCTAATAACATCTTCAAGCCTAGGCTATAAATAATATATATATAATTTTCGGGAATATATGATCGTAAACAGGTTTAAAATATCCGAAGACATATGATAGAATTTATACATAATTCTAGAAATATACGATACCAGTAAAACTATACAATATAAGCCAAAATAGTTGTCACACCCCGTTAAGCGATTTCAGGAAGCGTAAAACTGAAATGTAACAGACACCTCTGGTATCAACCACATTGTTTATAAAGAACAATACAAACTAGTTTACAATATTATACATCGATCTAACGTTGGTTACAACTAGGTGATACAAATTAAATCCAGCCCGTTAAGCGGCCTTACTTCTTACTAACACACTTGCATCAATTCACCTATCATTGATCGCAAGTCAAACACGTAGCACATTATCTTTATAGTCCAAGTCTGGTATACCTGAAAAACATGTTAAAACGGGAAACTACAAATAGTTGGTGAGTTTCACGAGTTTCAAGAAATCAGTTGTGCGTACAACAATCATAGTGTGTAAATACGCAAGTATGTGTGTATGTATGATGTGTTGTAAAACACACTTATTTTCCGCATATTTTATCTATGTTTTTATATTTTATTTACCTTATACTAATGTATTTTGACTTGTTTTATATTGGTTTTACATAGTTTTATTATCTTGTAGGTTACGGGTTAAAGAAAGAAAAAACTAGAATTTTCGATGAGCTTAAAGGCTTTTTACGCATACGATTTCAAGACAAAGCTCAAAGCCTGGCCCATTTACATCATGGACAATCCCAAGTACTACATGTATTATAATATAAAAAAATAAACCCTTGGGTAGCCCCATTAGGTCCGATCGGCAGAAGTGTAGCCAAGAAGAAAAAGAAAAAAAGTTTTGTGCAGCTAGGGTTCTTGAGTGTGGAGGCTAAGGAAGAAGAAGGAGGAAAGAACAAGTATTCGGGAACGTTTTTCATCAAGTTATTGAAGCCAAGAACAACCCCAATTCATCATATATCCTTTCGTTTAACACATTGTTCATCACTTTCTTATTCTTGTTAAATTGTTAACTAGTTTTGCAATTGCTTTCAAGATTGAAGTGTTTATGATTAGTATTGATTGTTGAATGATTTTTGAGATGATTGGTACAAGTTATTTGATGATTTTATTGAGTATTCATGGCTTTCCAAAAATGATTAGAGGCTAAACTTGTCGATTCTACCTAGGAATGATGATTATTGTTAGTGTCTGATGAGTTTATAGGATTGTTTGATTGATCGACTTGAACTTTTATTGTAAAATTTGGTTTAGACATGAAATATGTTGTGTTTGATGGCTGGAAATTTTGTTAATTCATTGCTTAAACCCCTTGCGTTGGTTAATTGGTTTTGTATTGATTGATCGG
The DNA here is from genome assembly GCF_021521415.1 of Bidens hawaiensis. Taxonomy (NCBI): domain Eukaryota; kingdom Viridiplantae; phylum Streptophyta; class Magnoliopsida; order Asterales; family Asteraceae; genus Bidens; species Bidens hawaiensis. The sequence continues at coordinate 129,080 of NW_027492438.1, read as the reverse complement.
TGCTTGTTTGATTTTAGACTTTGTGTTTAGGGTTTGTTTGGGTAGGTACAACCGTAGAGTTTTGTTGCATGATTGGTTAAAGTACAGCGGTTAGGTAACTTCTTAGAGACCGATAGGTGATAAGAAGCAGGGTCGTCTCATTGCCTTTGCATGCTAGAATAAGGATTGCGCGAGAGCGAGTTCGTTTCTTGTCCGGTTTAGGTGTTTTGAGCGACTAGTTGATCTATTTTGGTTTAAGTTAAATTGTTCCTCTATCCTTGGTTGTGTAGCATTCATTACCATTAGGTTCGAGTGTTGGTGAGACCGAGAGGTGAGTAAACATTTGAACATGTTAACAATTGTTTTCCGGTTTGGTTGTTTTAGCCGATTTTGAGTAGTTAAGGCTTGTGAGTGAGACCGAGAGGTAATCCTGTGAGCCAGAGCGAACCTTAGTCGTGTCATTTTTCGGAACCTGTGTCTTGATAGTGTACCACTTATCTTAGGCCGACCATTCATTGCCACTGCACAGACGTTGATCGACGTCTGAGAGGGTAAGTTGATCTTGAGAGTTGGGGATGAGAACGTCACATTTGACGTTCGACAGTCACTTAAACACCCCAATCTGCTGATGACTCCTTGTACTACATCGATACCATCATGGAATATGTTGGGGAGTTTTTCAGTGAGATCTGTGGAGGATCTGCCTCCGACACTCAGATTCTCGATAGGGAGATTCTGAAGATTGAGATGGTTGCCATGACCGATCAGTCAACAGATGATGACACAGAGTCACATTACCTTGAGTCTGAAGTCTCTGCTGGGATCGTACGAGACGATCCAATGGACCGACCTTCCGTCGAGAGCCCCCCTTCTTCCTTAGAACTTAAGGATTTGCCCACCGATTTGGAGTTCGCGTTTTTGGACGAGGAAAGGAAGTTGTCGGTTATTATTGCATCTGCGTTGACGGAGGTCGAGAGAGAGAAGTTGTTGAGGGTGCTGAGAGAGCACAATGAGGCCATCGCATGGAAGATTATCGACATTAAGGGTATCAACCCTTCGTTCTGCACCCATAAAATCCTCATGGAGGATAATTTCAGGACTGTCGTTCAGCCGCAGCGGCGGCTTAATCCGAAGATGCAGGAGGTCGTGAAGAAGAAGATTATCAAACTCCTTGATGCGGGGATAATTTTCCCCATTTCTGATAGTTCGTTGGTCAGTCTAGTCCAAGTGGTTCCTAAAAAGGGTGGCATGACTGTCGTCACTAATGAGAAGAATGAGCTCATTCCCACTAAGACTGTGACCGGTTGGAGAGTCTGCATTGATTATCTTTCACTTTCCTTTACCTTTCAGTGATCAGATGTTGGAGCGTTTGGCAGGTCAGCAGTACTACTGCTTCGTGGAGGGTTTCTCCGTGTACTTTCAGTTTCCGATTGCTCCCGATGACCAGGAGAAAACCACGTTTACCTACCCATAAGGAACGTTTGCGTATAGACGTATGCGGTTCGGACTGTGTAACACTCCAGCCACATTTCAGAGGTGCATGGTAGCTGTTTTTCATGACATGATCGAGGACTCCATGGAGGTATTCATGGACGATTTTTCTGTGTTTGGGAGTTCTTTTGATCAGTGTCTCTCCAACCTTGAGAGGATGATGGCTCAATGCGTTGACACCAACCTAGTCCTTAACTGGGAGAAGTGTCACTTCATGTTACGTGAGGGAATCGTTTTGGGGCATCGTATTTCGAGTGCGGGGATAGAGGTTGATCGAGCGAAGGTCGAGACCATTTCTAATCTTCCCCCACCCACTTCTGAGAGATCCATCCGGAGTTTCCTGGGTCACGCCGGGTTCTACCGTCGGTTCATTAAAGATTTTTCCAAAATCGCGAGACCCATGACCAAACTTCTGGAGAAGGATGCCCCATTTGTGTTTTCTGAGCAATGTATACAGGCGTTTGATCATTTAAAAGACAAACTCGTTAACTCCCCGATCATGATTGCTCCCGACTTGTCGCTTCCTTTTGAGTTGATGTGTGATGCGAGCGACTTCGCAGTCGGAGCGGTTCTTGGACAGAGGAGCGAAAGACATTTCCATCCGATTTACTATGCTAGTCTGACATTGAATGGTGCACATGAGAGTTACACCACCACCGAGAAAGAGCTTTTAGCTATGGTATTTGCATTCGATAAAGGTCCTATTTAGTTCTATCCAAGACGATTGTGTACACGGATCATGCTGCTATTCGTTATCTCTTTAGAAAACAGGATGTTAAGCCTCGTCTTATCCGGTGGATCCTATTGCTTCAAGAGTTTAACATTGAAATCCTTAATAAAAAGGGGGCCGAGAATTTGGCTGCTGATCATCTTTCGCGTCTTGAGGGTGCTGAGTTAGGAGAGCCGGGGGTCAGGATTAATGACCACTTTCCGACAGAGAGTCTCATGTTTGTTACAGCTCAGGATGAGGGTTTTCCATGGTTCGTCAACTTCGCAAACTATCTTGCGGACGGGTACCTCCCAAAGATGCCTTACCAGCAAAAGAAGAAATTCTTTGCTGATGTTAAGTTTTACCTTCGGGACGACCCGTATCTCTTTCGTATAGGTGCTAACCAGTTGATCTGGAGGTGCGTTGATGTTATGGAGGAATGGCAGATTCTGAGCCATTGCCATGTACGACCGATAGGAGGTCAACACGGTGCGACTTTGACAGCGAAGAAGGTGTTTGATTGTGGTTTTTATTGGCCTTCGATTTTTAAAGATGTGCACGCGTTTGTTAGGAATTGTGATCGTTGCCAGCGTGTCGGCAACATTTCGTCGCGAAATTAAATGCCCCAAAATGCTATTTAGGTTTGTGAGGTTTTTGATGTGTGGGGCATTAATTTCATGGGACCGTTTCCATCTTCGCGTGGGAACAAGTACATACTCGTGGCTGTGGATTATGTTTCGAAATGGGTTGAGGCAAAGGCCATACCCACGAATGATGCCCGAGTTGTAGTCGGTTTTCTCAAGAGCCTTTTTTCTCGTTTTGGTGTCCCGAAGGTTTTGATCAGTGATAGAGGTACTCACTTCTATAATGTGCAGATGGAGAAGGCGTTGCGACGCTATGGGGTCACCCATTGGCTTGCGACCGCCTACCACCCATAAACTTGTAGGCAGGTAAAAGTGAGTAATCGGGGGATCAAACGTATTCTTGAGAAAACGTTTGGTTTGAATCGTCGGGATTGGTCCGACAAGTTGGATGATGCATTGTGGGCCTTCCGTACAGCCTATAAAACTCCGACCAGTTCCACACCATTCCGGATGATTTATGGGAAGGCCTACTACCTGCCTGTTGAGTTGGATCACCGTGCTTTGTGGGCCCTACAGATGGTCAATCTTGATATGTCCGCCACGGAAGGCACTCGCTTCCACCAATTGCACCAGTTAGAGGAGCTGAGAGATCACGCTTATGCGCAGTCATTTAGGTATAAGGAGCGGACGAAGGAACTGCACGACAGAAAGTTGAAGGGGAACAAGCAGTTCAAGTGTGGGGATTTGGTCTTATTGTATAATTCCAGGTTGAGGTTATTCCCGGGAAAGTTGAGATCCCGATGGTCGAGACCGTACACAGTCACTAAGGTTTTCCCGTATGGCACTATTGAGATAGAGGATAAAGGCGGGAAATTTAAGGTGAACGGTCATATACTGAAGCACGACATTGGCGAGCCGATGGCTGATCAGACTGTCGAGGTACTCTACCTTGACTCGCTCACCGAGACGTAGACGTGCTGGATGCATTATTCGGGAGACTGCCCGAGTTGTAGAGTTTGTATATCTATTATTTTTGTGTGCTATTTGTTTTATATGTTTTTGTCCATTTCAGGATGTTCCAAAATGAAACCGCTCGTACTCAATCTCCATTCGAGTCGGTCGATTTAAGGAGTGTTCTATTATTAACATGAAAAAAAATTAAAATAAAAATAAAAAAATAAAAAACTAATAATAATAAAAAAATAAATCAAATAAAAAAAATAATAAAAACCAAAAAACACAAAAATATGTTTATTTTTTATGTTTTAGTTTTGTACGCCGCTACATGCGAGCGAGTTTGAGTTTTTGCAGGTTATTTTATGCGCATGGTAGCTACGATGGTGTTTTGGAACAGGTTCTCCCGAGGTTGTGGCTGCGAATGAAATGTTATACGGTCGCTTGGTTGCTACTCAGCTCTTGATGATTCTGCACACAAACCAGGGGAGTAACCCGGTCTTTGTTTTATTCTTGTATATTTTATTTTTATTTTTGTTTTATTTTTATTTTATTTTATTTTCTTTCTTTTTCTTGTTCTTATCGAGGAAGATTTCGTTCTAAGTGTGGGGATAGGATTTATTTTACTTAGTTGTAGAAAAATTATGAAAAAAAAAAATAATAAAAAAATAATAAAAAAATAAAAATAAATAAATAAATAATTTTTTGAAAAATTGTCTCTTGAAACTTGTTTTCCCTACGTTAAACACGAAATGATATTATTATCGAGTCGTGTTTGTTTTTATAACTTCCTGGTGTTGTCAAATATATATCGAGTCGTTTTGTACGCCCACTAGACTCGCACGTAATGCATTATAACTGAACGGTTTAGACTCAGTAATCGATGTGTCGGTAGGCTTAGCCTTTGAGAATAAAAGGGCGGTTTGGTTGTTGACCTAATTGAACCGTTTAAATTGCCTGACTTTAGTAGGAAACATCTTAGAGTTTTGTTTGTTTAACTAAGCCCTAACAGGACTAGAATGAAAAGCCGGGTTATACTCAAGCCTCGAGTCATATGATCACCTTTATATAAAAACCTAATTTTTTTATACGTACTTATATGTATAATCTTATGTATACGTATCTATTCTTGCAAATAGTAGAAGACAGTTTTGCTCGGCCCTTTGTTGAGCGGTGGTGCAGACCTGAGCCTTGATGCAGTCTGTAATATCGTCCAACATGGTGAATCTTTTCTTAAAAAGAAAAATATATGCAAAAAGCCAAAAGGCAGAAAAAAAAAATTTCAAATCAAAACTACCACGAAGGAAACTAATGTCGGTCGATCAAGGACCAAACTAGAGTTTATAGGTTATATATGAGTCAAAAATGTTTTGATCATGTGGCAATAGGTTTAAGTCAAGTTGGGGTGACTCGATCCGGTAAAACCATAATGGAATGTGGTAAAGTGGCAATAGGGCTTTCAAGTGTGGGTCCCACTTAGTCATACAAACTAATAAAATTGTCACGCCTTATTTACCTCGGTAAGTATTAGGGGCATGGGTTTAAGCGGACCACAATACCGGCAATCGACCTGATCTAGCTTATTAGGTGAAAGTTGGAAGAAATATTTGGGTAACGGGTCACTTGTTCTAATACTTTAAAAATAATAATAATAATAATAATAATAATAATAATAATAATAATAATAATAAATAAATAAATAAAACCAAGAGTTGTCGGTTAAACTAGGTTATGATCCTTTGTAGAATTCTTTTTCAGGGACGAAAAAGTCTTAAGTATGGGGATGTTTGATGTGTTGTAAAACACACTTATTTTCTGTACCGTTTATCTATGTTTTTATATTTTATTTACCTTATAATAATGTATTTTGACTTGTTTTATATTGGTTTTACATAGTTTTATTTATCTTGTAGGTTACGGGTTGAAGAAAAAATAAATCGGACTTCTCGGGGAGTAGGGTTGTAAACGAACCGAACAAACACGACCAAGGATTTGTTCGTGTTCGTTTGTTAAGGAAATAATGTGTTCACTAACGGTTCATGAACACTTACCGAACGATATTTTGTGTTCGTCTTCGTTCATTAAGGAAATGTATGTGTTCACGAACGGTTCACGAACACAAGCGAACACAAATAAAAATCAATAGAGCCTAGAAATTGAGACCGGCGTATTCATCAATGTGAATAATAAAAGTTTGTAAACAAATCAAACAAACACAAACAAGGGTATGTTCTTGTTCGCTCGTTTAACTTCAAACGAATACGAACACTTAATCGAACAAATATTTATAATCTAAACGAACATAACTGAACAAAGATAAACAAATATAAATGAACATAGATGACAAATGTAAATGAACACAAATAAACATAAACGAAGGTAAATAAAAACACTTAAATGAACTCAAATTAAAAAATGTAAAAACCTTTAATTAGATTTCTCATCCAGATAATAAGTAATTATTTTCTATTAATACATAAACGAAAATAAATAAACAGATACAGACGAAAATAAATAAATGAACATAAACGAACGTTCGTGAACATAAATGAACGAACGGAGTATTTGTTCATGTTCATTTTTTTAATTAAACAAATATAAATATTTTGTTCGTGTTCGTTCGTTTATTAAATAAACGAACATAAACGAACTTCCATCCGAACAGTTCACGAATAGTTCACGAACGTTTGGTTTTTTTTACAGGCCTATCAAGGAGCTTAAAGGCTTTTTACGCATACGATTTCAAGACAAAGCTCAAAGCCTGGCTCATTTACACTATGGACAAGCCCAAGTGTTACATGTATTATAATAGAAAAAAAATAAACCCTAGGGCAGCCCCATTAGATCCGATCGGCAGAAGTGCAGCCAAGAAGAAAAAGAAAAAAAGTTTTGTGCAGCCAGGGTTCTTGAGTGTGGAGGCTAAGGAAGAAGAAGGAGGCAAGAACAAGTATCCGGGAATGTTTTTCATCAAGTTATTGCAGCCAAGAACAGCCCCAATTCATCATATATCCTCTTGTTTAACACATTGTTCATCACTTTTTTATTCTAGTTAAATTATTAACTAGTTTTGTAATTGCTTTCAAGATTGAAGTGTTTATGATTAGTGTCGATTGTTGAATGATTTTTGTGATGATTGGTATGAGTTATTTGATGATTTTATTGAGTATTCATGGCTTTCCAAAAATGATTAGAGGCTAAACTTGTCGATTCTACCTAGGAATGATGATTATTGTTAGTGTTTGATGAGTTTATTGGATTGTTTGATTGATAGACTTGAATTGTTATTATAAAGTTTGGTTAGACATGAAATAGGTTGTGTTTGATGGCTGGAAATTTTGTTAATTCATTTCTTAAACCCTTTGCGTTGGTTAATTGGTTTTGTATTGATTGATCGGTGCTTGTTTGATTTTAGACTTTGTGTTTAGGGTTTGTTTGCGGTAGGTACAACCGTATGGTTTTGTTGCATGATTTATTGGTTAAAGTACAGTGGTTAGGCACCTTCTTAGAGACCGAGAGGTGATAAGAAGTAGGATCGTCTCATTGCCTTTGCATGCTAAAATAAGGATTGCGTGAGAGCGAGTTCGTTTCTTGTCCGGTTTAGGTGTTTTGAGCGACTAGTTGATCTATTTTGGTTTAAGTTGAATTGTTCCTCTATCCTTGGTTGTGTAGTATTCATTGCCATTAGGGTCGAGTGTTGGTGAGATCGAGAGGTGAGTCAACATTAGAACACGTTAACAATTGTTTCCCGGTTTGGTCGTTTTAGGCGATTTTGAGTAGTTTAGGCTTGTTGAGTGAGACCGAGAGGTGATCCAGTGAGCCCGAGCGAACCTTAGTCGTGTCAGTTTTAGGAACCGGTGTCTTGATATCATTCAATCCATTTACTTGTTAGGCCTACAATTTGATTCAAAGATAGGTAGACGTTTTTCTCCATCCAAAGTCAACACAGTTAGTTCCCCGTTAAGTTTTCTATTTTTGGTGACTTTTGTCTGTCAGTCCAGTTAGTCCAGTTAAGTTATTAAAAATCAAAATCAATTAAATATTATTCTTGGCAAGCTCTTGTCTAGGGTTAGTGATCTTTAGTGTTTATACGTGTCCTCGTGTTCGATGCTCGGAATTCCTAGGTCTATACTACTTGCGACCAGTACACTTGCCGGTTGGGTGTGGTTAGGATTTTCATTTTACATTTAAAGCTTTGTTGTGAGGGTCATTCATCTTTATATACATATCATCCGACGCACATCAATGTACGTTCACAAGTACGTTTGTTTGTACGTTTATGATGTAATTATGCTAAGCTACAGTGAAGCCTTGACTGTCTGTTCGTGCTACGTGCATCCATTTCCCACGCTCAATCAACCACTGTGGCCCCCTTTCCGCCCACAACATGACCCAAATAACAATGTCTAAAACTACATAGCGTGTTTGTATAATTATGGTAATGTGCGAATGGTTGTATGTCTCAGCGAACCATGCCGGCTCCGTTTGGGTTTGTCAAACCAATAGTACTATTCACAAGCCACCGGCTCGAAGTTAATCACTGTGTTCGTGGGGACTTTCGTGTGTTAGCACTTAGATAATTCCCATCATCAAACAATTCAGAGTATATAGATATGTATCAACACGTTTTTCATCCCGAAAGTTCGTAAAAACAGTTTAAAAGTGAGGTCATGAAACTCACGGTTTAGTCGGTATACACTAGTGCGTCAGCTCGTAGTTCACTTGATTTGCTATCGCTAGTCCTTATAATCAATATTATAATAATATTAATATTTTAATATTATTATAATCGTTATACTAGAATGGGATGTATAGCTAATTTGGGTATAGCTGTTACACCCAGAAAGTATCAGCAGGCTTAGATTGTGATGTTGTTCAATGTCTAATACTTAAAACTGAACTTGGCTCACTTTCCCCGTTTTCCCTGCTGGCCAAGTTGTTCGTTTATGCGTTCAGAAAACAGTAATGGGGATGTAAGCTTGGGTAAACGTGTTGGTCGATAAAATGATTATTTTATAAAGAAAGATCACATATTGGGGTTCTGGATTCGCTATAGGGCTCGTTTCCATTTATTTAGTTTGATTTGAGAAAGATGCGCACAATCTATTCAAATTGTTCGGTTTTCTCATAAAAAGTTCGTTTTTACGAAATTAATTCAAAAATATAATTTTTGACCACTTTTGGTGTTCTGATATTCCAACAGGTTCGTTAATCACGAACTCGTCGGTTTTTATTAAAATTTAATTTGTTTAATCTTTAAATTTTCATAATTAATTATCTGTTAATCATTAAATTATGAAAATTTAGACACTTATGAATTAAAATATGTAGATTTTTATAAAAATATTTTTGGAATTATTTACTGATTTATTAATTTATAAAAAATCATTTTATCTGCTATATTTAGCCCGAAAATCATCCGTTTATACCAAACGAATTCTGAAAAATCCACCAATTTTTTTGAGTGCCAATATATATTCCAAAACAACCTGGAAAAATTTCAAACTCTAACAATCTTTCCAAATATCCTTTTCGAGCCAAAAACGACTATGAAAATTCAAATAAACTCAAATGTACAAAACATACATAGGTTTTTCCAAATGCCCCCAAATTTCATATGTAATCATAATATACTAAATCTTAGTGCTCCACAAAATTTCATAGTTTTTCAAGCATTTTAACTTTTTTTCCTAAATAAACGCCCCAATTCGGTAATAAATTCGCCAAATATTCTCGGACGATCGAAAAATAACCAAGTTTGAACAGGGACTCAATGATATGGTCCCTGATTTCTTTGCAAAATTGTATGACCTAAAATTATGCACATCAAAACCTTAACCTAAACAGCGCATAATTGAGCATTTCGGCATTACCTTTGCGGTTTTTGCCCGCTTTCTCTCTCTTAATCGAATTTCTGGGTTCTTGTGCTTCTATACAAGCTAATTACAGGTTCTAAATCACAAATCAAGCAAGTTTCATCAACATGGCAGCCTCTTAACTTAGGGTTTCGGCAACGGTATTAAACCGAACTTTTGAACCGTAAAAACGCCGTTTAAACCCCCTAATCTGTGTTTATGGCTAAAAGAGAGTATGATTCTGATTTCTGACCATGTGTATGATAAAAACATGTTTTTGGACCATTTTTAGGATTTTTGCATGATTAGGAATGATTTTTGGCAATTATACTATGTTTATATGATATTAAACCTAATTAAAATAAGTAAAAAGTGATGAAAATCACAAAATTACCTAGGGTTTTCAAAGTTTATTTGATGGAGCAGGTTTAGAAGTCCAGAAACTAATGGAAGAGTACAAGAAAATATCTCTAGGATTTAATATATTAAATAAGTTACTTAAAGGGGGTAATACCCCAATTGCGTACGTGATGGATTTTGGGCCCCTTTGGGCCCATTTTGGCCCAACTCCTGAATTTACAAGCCCGCACGTGAAAAGCCAAGTCTAAATTTATTTAATGTTCAGTTTTTGGCGTGAAAAACATGTCGTGTGTGACAAACATCGCGAAAACGAGTGTTTTTCGGCTATTTTTGTATAAATTTATAATAACATACTTTACCTTTGTAAAAATCGATAATATTTTCACGGATCGCTTAAAATATTCCCACTAAGTTTTCTGTACATCGTTTTAGGCTTAACGGACGATACAATGCTTGTTTTGTAACTCTCTTTCGCGTTTATATCTATAGCGGGAGGTTAAACTAGCATGTTTTCGTTTAACTGATTTTTTATCGTACTAAGGCCATAATAATAACATGTTAGCTTATATTAATCGTATATCATTTATAGATGCCCCCCCCCCCCCGGGATGTCTGGTTCATAGCTAGACCCGTTCGGTTATTCGTTTGTTCGGTACGTAATAAGCGGTATTTGCTGAATCGGTAAATGCTCACTGAGGTGTACATGGTTTTGTCCCAAATGTCACATTCTCCCCCTGTTAAGAAATTTTGTCCCCGAAATTTAATATGCCAGTTAAAAGCTCTAAGTCCATCAACGTATATGATTGGCTATTTTGACGTTGGTCAATGCACAACATTTACTCCGTATATGTATGAACATATACGGCGTATATGTCCTGTTTTGACTCAAAATCAAAATCTTCAAATCTACACAATGTTGTGATTCAATATCTATTATGCAAGTATTTTCTATGACCATTAATAATACATTTGAGTTCAATTTTATGAACTATGAATGTTTAACTGGTCTAATATCAGTTTAGTCAAACGCATAAGTTTTTACTTTTCAGATCTGACCCTAAAAACCCATTATAATCCAATTAAGTACTATCATATTACTCGTATCTCAAGTTCAGGATTTAAATGATCATGCTATGCATCAAACACTTGATAATTCTTATCAATTTTGACATATACGTGATGCCAGATACTGTTCATTCTCAGATCTGCTTAAAATTAACATCATCTCACCTTTTAAGTTTGAGTTTATGTGTAATGATTTCAAACACAGTAACGAAAAGAATCAGTAGTGAAAATGAATCACAATGGAGAGAATATAAAAAATTCTATCGTAGATGTGTGCACATATGCGTCGTATATCCTCTTTATATACATACACTTATGCGACGGATAAGTTGGATGTGCTTATACGGCGCATAACTGTTAAAGCATAATGTCTATTGCTAGGGTCTTGGATATATTAGATATGATTGTATAGGGCTCAAAATGTCAAATGTATTTTGTGTAGTGTACTCAACGAATAAGTCAACAAGAACGCATATCTTATGCGGCGTAAAACATATACGGACTTGTGATGCTTCATGTTGTTTCCTATAAATAGGAGACTTATGCGTTGGTATGTAGACTTTTGGTCATTGTCAGAGTGAGAGATTAGAGAGAGAAAGTGTGCAAAGTGTCATGTCTTGTAATCTTTCATGTTATATATGAAAATGAGCTTAATGTTTACTTTTATGTGTTCAATCTTAATGGATTCCGCACTTTGAGATTCAAGCTGTAACATTCAGAGATCCTAATTGTAATCTACTCAAGATCACAAGTCATTTAAAGTGGTATCAGAGCATTATGGCTTGTTAATAGCTTGAATACTTCAAGTTTGCAAGGTTTTTCTCTCTATATTCAAATTCCACCGTCAAAAGTTATCCTAATTTTCACACCTTGTTTCTTACCTATCCGTGACAAACCCTACCAAAATTCATCAATTTTCAACATCATTTGAACCTTCAAATTCCAAAATTACCAAAAAGATGGCTTTCACCGTATATGTCTTAGCATCGTATATGTTGATCACGCATAACATATATGGCGTATGACATATACGCCGCATATGTTATACGGTGATTAGATATACGTTGATTTGATACTTATACGTTGACCGTTCTTTGACCACACAACATATCCATTGACCAAGAAACTTATACATATCCGTTGACTGTGTTTGACCAAAATGGAAAACCTAAATGCGTTCGTGTCACAACCGTCAATCCTACTTCAAAACATCAACTTGGAAAATGAAATGGGGACAGCCAATAAACCTCCTAAGCTACTCAGAATGGAAGATTATCCTTCATGGGCCAACAAATGTGAGACGTGTGTTCAAGCATTGAACTACGAAACATGGACTGCCGTGGAGGAAGACTACATAATTCCCAAGAATAAAAACGGGGAAAATTACCGATAATATCAAATTACTGATGCAGAAAAACCTTTGTTCCTAAAGGAGAAGAAGATGTTAAACCTTTTTCAACAAGCGATCAAAGCCGAGATCTTTCAACTATTGCAACATAATGGTTCTTGTTACTCAATATGGCATTCTTTGTTGAACAAAGATCGTAGAAATCCTAACATGAGGAAGACTAAAATAGCATTGCTGAAGAAAGAATTCGTTATAGTTACTCAAGTCAAGGGTGAGTCTTTCGCACAGTTGCTTGAGAGATACTGCTACCTGGTAAATGAAATGAAGAGGTTGAATATTGACAAGCCAGAGTATGAATATATTGATAAGCTTGCAGATGCATTACCTAAAGAATGGGGTACCTTTATCATGATTCAGAAATCAAACCCCATTGCTTATGCTCGTCTGAATCTTGCAAGTTTTATTGAGAAACTTGAAGCTCATGACTTGGAGCTGAGAAAGAAACAAAAGATGAAATCTACAGCTGTATCACAAGATGTGGGATTATATTACAAAGGTTCTCAATCAAGTATTTCTTCAAATCCCAAGATTCCTACTGCATTTTGTGCTGAACAATCCAGTCAAGCGTTAGTTACAAGTGTACCTACTACTTCTACTACTCCACAGTATAGCAGTAGTTACTCAGGAACCATACCAGTTTCAAGTCCACATGATTCTGATGTGATATAATGTAACATTGCTATGAACCTGAAGAATACAGGAAGCATGACTAATGAAACTGTCAAGGAACACATGGCCTTTCTAGGATCTGTTCTAGAATCTTACGAGTGCTTGGTTGCGGGTCTAATTGGAAATTACAATATGACTAAATAAGACTATGATCAGATCGACCCATAAGAAATGGAAATCATTGACATAAGATGTGCATGGCGAGTGTGATATGACGAGCTCAGAGAGTTAAAGAAATCACTAGAAGGAATGTGCTTGATGGTACAACATCAAAGTTAGGATTTGATAAGTCTAAAGTAAGATGTTTTCGTTGCAAAGAGAAAGGACATTTCAAGAGGAAATGCACTAGCAAAAGTGTGGAGGATAATGCTGCAAATCCGTTTGGACGGGATTACTACAAACAGGCTATATATCACCGTCCAGAAGGTGAATCATAAAAGGGAAAGAAACCTACTGAAGCATCAACTTCACAACAAAAGGCAGCTACAACTCAAGTTGATGAAGGTTTCAATTAGAACTCAGTGTTCCAAGCTAATGTGGCTCAAGTGGTTGATGATGAAGAACAAAAGGATGAGGGTAAGGTTAAGGATAAGGTTGAGGTTGAGACTCTGATTAAAAAATCTGATGAGAAGATAGATGATTTGGTTGCTGATAAAGAGGTTAATGATGAGGGATTGGACAAGTTGTTGAAGGATGAAGAAAACAACAAGGTTGTACAAGAGGTTGATCATGATACTTCCGGTAAAGAACTTCCTCAAGCATATGATAAAATTCATGAGGTTCCTTCTGACTATCATATTTCATTATTTCTTCTTGATATTATCTAATGTTTTTCAGGATGGTTCTATGAAGAAGATGTACCTCAGGGTAAAACTTACTTTGGAGTGGAAGAGGATGAGAATATTCCAGAAGTCAAATAAGAGGAATCAACTACTGTTGAGGAAATGATTGTTGATTGTATAGTGAATGACGTCACTGATGAAGATTCAGAAATTTCAAGTAATAAACCGACTGATCAAGCTTTCATGGCAAATGAGGTAATTCTTAACTCGAATCATTGTGAAAAATGTGAATTCCCTTGTGATGAATGTGAGTTTAAAACACTTGAAAATAAAGAGTTGAAGAAACATTATGACAAAGCATTGTTTGATTTAAATGTGGTTAATGAGACTTATTTGAAACTTCAATCATGTGAAAAGAATTTGTGGGAAAGAAGACCAGAAAACAATTTTAATGTTAAAACACACGGTTGAAGACAATGAAATTGCCATTAACAGACACATAGACAAGAATGCTAAACTCAAACTTGAGCTTCAAAACTCAAGATTGAGACAGAAAGAGTGAACTTGAAATTAGTGAGCTATGCTTCATCTTCATATGTTCTTGATCACATTATCCCAAAACAAACTACAGAGGATAATGAGACTGAAAACATAAGAGAGGATATCATGCTGTGCCTCCACCAACATGGAATGCGTATGTTCCCAAGAAACCGAAAGGTTTGAAAAAGGCACTGAATGTGGAAATTAACACTCTACATCATGATAATTCAAAGCTTGCTGATGACAAGTATGAATCAAATGAGAGTGCAGGTTGTGATGTGGCAACAGGTGTAAGAATGGAAAAATTTGTATTAACTGAGGAGACAATTAATGAGGGGTTGGGTAATATAGAAAAATAAGTTGTGGAATCAAAAAGATTTGCTAAAACAAGTTTTTATAACAAGCAATCTAATGGAGTTAAACCATTACAAGAGAAATAGATTGTGTTTGTACATGGTAAAACATCTGAATCTGAAAAAGAAGCTGAATTTAGCAATCAATCGAATAAAGAGTTTTATCAATTGAAAACAGAACGTGATCAGGTTGAAACTACATCTCAAATCAATAACTTTCTTGATAGGAGACATTTTAATTACAATGAGGTTGGGCATGTGTTTTATTCCTGTCACAATCGATACAAACATGATCACATTCCGCTTCAAAAGATTGTTAGCAAGAAACCTGGCCTAGGTTATATGTGTGAGAAGAAACCAATGAGTGTTCCTAACAATGTTAAAATCTTCCAAAGGGGTGAGTAAGTTAAAATTGATGTTGAAAAGGTTGTTAAAACTGATGTTTCAAAATCAATTCAACACCGTTTTACAACAAAAGACAAGCCGCAGTTCAAAACTGGGTGGTAAAAACTGTTGTTCAACCACCAGAGGTTGTTGAGAAGGTAATAACTAAAACTGAATCATGTGTAACAAGTGAAGATTCATTTTCGTGTGATTCAGATATTGATGATATTAGTTTGTTATACAAGAACTTCAAACAACCCAAGACCAAGAAGGCTTGGGTTTCCTTGTTTCACTGAATCGTTAAATGTATATGCAGGGGCTTCCAAAATCCCACGATTTTCGTTAGATAATGGATAGTGGAGCTTCTAGATATATGGAAGATACTCTACTTGTTGAATGATGTCAAATCAATAAGAGGAGGGTATGTCGGTTTTGCTGGAAACCAAGGAGGACAAATTGTTGGTGAGGGAACTTTAACAAATGGGAAAGTAACTTTCGAGAACGTCAACTACATTTTAGAATTGGATAATAATTTGCGCAGCATATCACAGATTTGTGATAAACATTTCTTTACACATTTCACAGACCGAGAGTGTTTAATATTAAAACCGGGTTTCAAAATACCTGAGGAGTGGATCATTATGCGTGCTCCTCGAGTGAATGATCTTTACGTCAAGAACATGAGATCAGCTTCATCAAGGTCTGTTTAGTGTTTCATCTCAAGAGCATCTGAACGAGAATCAGTATTGTTGCATCGGAGGATGGGACATATAAGTTTGAGGAAAATTAATCATCTGGTTTACAAAAATCTGGTAGAAGGAGTTAACTTAAGGAATTTTCAGTTAAGTGAAGAGTGTTTGGACTGTAAGAAGGGAAATCAAACAAAGAAATCTCATCCAAGGAAACTTGTCAATTCCATCAACTTACCCTAAGAACGTTTTCATATAGATCTATTTGGTCCAGTGAATGTCAAAAGTATCATAGGAGAGCTTTATTGTCTTGTGGTTACTGATGATTACTCGAGATTTTCGTGGGTGAAGTTTTTGGAATCAAAAGATGAGACATATGATTCCCTCATGACCCTATTCAAGAAGCTGAAGAATTTTTATAATCTACCAATCTGGTGAATAAGAAGTTACAATGGGACAGAGTTCAAAAAATAACAGAATGCTTGAGTACTGTAATGACCGGGGGATTCTTCATGAATTCAGTGCACCGCACACTCCACAACAAAATGGGGTCACTGAACGAAATAATCAAACCTTGATTGAAACAGCTCGATCTATATTCTCAGATTCAAAATTAACAGTTAATTTTTGGGCAGAAGCAGTGGCGGCAGCTTGTTATACACTCAACCGGGTGCTTAATGTACCGTTCTAGACCAAAGTGAGAAATTTGGTCCTAAATCTATCGAAGGTTTCTTTGTGGGGTATGTTAGTCCACTTAGACGTGTCTATATTCCTAGCCTCCACAAGGTAATTCAAGTCCAAAATGTCGATTGTCAAAGATACGCTCCTACCATGCAACGACCAGGAGACTCAAGGCTGTTTGATTATGAGAGTCTTTGGGAGAGTTTCAAACTCCCTGAGGAAGATTTTTGTGAAGAAACTTTGACGATGATTTACAATCAACAATTGTCGGAAAATCAAGTGATTATGGTTGAAGAACCTGCGTCTGTTCCTCCAAATGTTCCTGATCATGTTCAATCCGATGATGTTCCAGAAACTATTCCAGTTCTTGATGACAACAGTGATTCAGATGAGGAGATTATTGATGCTATTTCTCCATCCACTGTGGCTCCTGAAGTGTGTGAGAATAATCTCCAATTTGAATTTTCAATACCTATCGAGGTGGTCCCGAGAACTGCCTCTTATCATCCCGAGGAGAATATAATAGGAGATTTGAATGCTAGAGTGAAAACGAGACGTCAAATTGATCAGACTCTTCAGTGTTTCTATTCTCGTGTTTCTCCTTTGCAGAATCAATTATCATTTAAATGTTTTATTTCTCAAGTAGAACTTAAAACATACAAAGAAGCCCTAACAGAAGAAAGCTGGGTCAATGCTATGCAAGAAGAGCTTATGCAGTTTGAGAAGCTCGGGGTCTTAAAATTGGTTGACTTAGCTGAAGATAAAAAGCAGATTAACACCAAGTGGGTGTTCAAGTGCAAAAGGGATGAAAATGGCATTATTGTAAGAAACAAGGCAAGACTTGTTGTGTTGGGATTCAATCAGATAGAAGGTATCGACTACAACGAGGTTTATGCACCAATTGCAAGGCTAGAGGCTATTCGGATATTTCTAGCTTTTGCTTCTTGGAAAGGTTTCAAAGTCTATCAGTTGGATGTGAAGTCAGCATTCCTTAATGGGAAGATTAGTGAAGAAGTCTACATGGGACAGCCATCGGGGTTTTTCGATCCAATCCACAAAGACAAAGTGTATCTCCTTGATAAAGCCCTTTACGGTCCCCATTAAGCCCCGAGAGCTTGGTATGAGACGTCGTCCCATCATCTTTTGGACAATGGGTTTATCAAAGGAACCGTTGATTGTACACTTTTCACCAAATCTGTTGATGGACATCATCTGATCGTGCAGATATATGTCGACGATATCACTTTTAGGTCGACAAATGATCTTCTGTGCAAGCAGTTTGAAGAAGTCATGAAAAAGAAGTTTGAAATGAGTGCAATGGGGGAGATGAAATTCTTTCTTGGACTTCAAGTAGAACATATGACAGATGGTATTTTAATCCATCTGACAAAGTATGTCAATGACGTATTGACGAAGTTTAACATAACTGATGCATCGACAATCAGTACTCCTCTACCATTGAATCATGGTATCGGTCCTGATCCCAATAGGGTGAAGGTTGACCAAACTTTATACCGATCCATGATAGGCTCATTGATGTTTTTGACTGCTTCTCGGCTAGACATCATGTATGTTACTTGTTTGTGCGCTCGATATTAGTCAAATCCGAAGGTTTCACATCTCATGATCTTCAATAGAATTCTATGCTATCTCAAGGGATGTCCGGGGGTCAGTCTCTAGTATCTAAAAGACGATGAGTTTGTGTTAAGGGCTTATTCTGGAAGCTGTAAGCTGAATGGCAAATTTACAACAGCAGGGTGTCAGTTCTTCGGCAAGCGACTTGTCACCTAGAAATGCAAGAAACAAACCACGGTTTCGTTGTCTACCTGTGAAGCTGAGTACGTAGCTACTTCCAGTTGCTGCTCTCAGGTTCTTTGGATACAACAACAGATGCGAGACTACGGTTTGATTTTTCTTACTACCCCTATCTTTGTAGATAATAATGAAGCTATCTTGATAACTAAGAATCCGGTAAACCACTCTAAAACTAAACATATAGTGACACGATATCACTTCATTCGTGATTGCTACGAAAAGAAGTTGATTATCGTAGACAAAATTCACATCGATGAACAAAAAGCGGATCTTTTCACCAAAGCTTTTGATAAGTCAAGATTTCATTACTTATTAAAACTAAATGGGTTAAAAGTTTTGGATGGTGTTGAAAAGGGGGTTACGGAGATTATAGGTGTGTTGGATACCTTGTGATCCTGAACATCAGAGTCAAACTTTCTTTTGTAAATATTTTTCGTATGATTTTTTATTTTAGGGGGTGAAAATTTTAAAGAAAAACCAAAAACAAGAAAAAGTTGAAAAAGCCAAACACATTATAAAGTTTCAAAAATGTCAAAAACATTAAAAAATGTTGCTCCTCATAAAATGAGTTTTTGAAGCTAAAAGGGAAGATGATAGTACATTGATCATCTGGTCCCAAATCCAGTAAAAAGTAGGCATAAAAGGCTGTATGCTTAACTGTACTGGTGCATTGGTAGGCATTTAAAACAAACAAGTAAGGAAAAGTAAGTGATATAAACTAAAATTGCCAAATTTATGGGGTGGTAATTTCTTAATAAAAGTCTTGATAATGATGACAAAAATGTAATAGCTGATCATACTCAAGCCTTTTAATCAGATTGATCGTTTAAATTTGTTAAAACATAGCTATCAGTAAGTGGTTAACGCTTCAATGATGTATGGTTTTATGGCCTTAAATCCTGTATTGATGGGATGCTTTAAGGTTCCTGGATCCATCGGTCTTTATGCGGTTTATCATATAGGTATTCATTTTGATGAATATTTAAACAAAGCTTTAAAAAGCAAACCCGCAGACAAAGCTTCTTTATAAGTCATTAAACTTGATCGCACAAGTACTTATGTACTAAACTCATTACTGACTTGATCAAAATCCGCTGTTAGACACACGTTGTCCCCTTGCTTGCGTCTTATTACCATTAAGAAACGGACCACAAGGG
This sequence comes from Bidens hawaiensis, assembly GCF_021521415.1. NCBI lineage: Eukaryota > Viridiplantae > Streptophyta > Magnoliopsida > Asterales > Asteraceae > Bidens > Bidens hawaiensis. The sequence continues at coordinate 109,608 of NW_027492438.1, read as the reverse complement.
ACACAACGTTTGCAAGCCGACAGATGATTGTGAATGAAATTAGAACAACAGACCTTCAGATATCTGATTTTGACCTGAACAAGAAACTTCTATCATCTCTGTCTGGTGAGTGGTACACTGCCAGCAAGTTCATCAAAGAGAAGACCAGCTTTCCTAACTTCAAGTTAGATGATGTGATAGCCTTCCTCAAGGCTGCTGAACAGACCTTCAGATATAATTCGAGAAGACAAGCCAAGCTTTCAAATGAACAATGCCCTTGTGGCACCCATGGGCAACCTCTCAATCAAGAATCAACAGCCTATTGTTGAGGAACCATCAGAAACCAACTCATCTTGCAGTAGTCAATCAAGATTTAATGTTCAATTGATTGAAGATGACACACCATCTCTAGCAAATGGGCAAACTACTTTCATGCATCACAACCCAACTCAAGGAACAGACTACCAGGCCTTGTTCTCCATGTTCACTGAGTCATACCATGCCTTTGTGGCCAAGAATCTAATAAATACAAGCATTGTGCAAGAAGACCTAGAACAAATAGATGCTGATGATTTAGAAGATATGGACATTAAATGGCAAGCAGCTATGCTAGCAGTGAGGAGCAAGAGATTGTACAACAGGACAGGTAGAACAAGCTTCAATGGTCCAACTGAAAGAATTGGATTTGACAAATCAAAGGCCATATGTTATAACTGTCAATAACCGGGACACTTTGCAAGAGAATGTAACATGCCAAGGCAAGCTGGAAATCAATTGAATCAACATCAATTCTACCAGAACCAGAATCAAAATTTCCAACAGCAAAGAAATCAGATTACCAACCAGAACCCCAACCAAAATCCGAACAGACCCCAACATCAAACATTTCAACCTCAAAGAAACAACCAATTGCAGGCTCACACAAACCAGAACAGATCAACTCAGAACAATGTGAACCAGCAGAGAGACCAAGGAAATGTTGCTGTTACCAGGGTGTCACAAGATGGGAAATTTGATTGGAGCAATCATGATGCTGAAATTGAGAGGGCAAATGTTGCATTTATGGCAAAGGTGCATGACCAGGCTGAATCTTCAAATACTCAGGTACAATCTGATATTTCAATTTCTGATCTTCTTATTACTATTGATCAACTTAATCAGGAGATTGGAAAATGGAAAAATGAGTGTGGGAGGAAGGAAGCCTTTTTGAATGTGTATGAATCAAGTGAGGCAACCTATGAAAGTCAAATCAAAGGACTTGAGGATGTCTGTATGATGGCATACCAGACCCAATCAAGAATGACCATTGAAATTGAAGGGATGAAAAAGATGTATGCAGAATAAAAGATGAAGAATGCTGAACTGTTAATTCAAATGGATTTCTTGAAGAACCTTGTTTCTACTGGCAATATTGTGGGATATGTTGATAAAATGACTGAAGAAGAGAAGTACAAAATGGTACCACTGCCTTTTTGTGACAGCTACCCACTAAAAGTAGACAAGGAGAGTAGAAGTGAATATCTTAAGCAGTTCAAGAATGTTTTTGATGACAAAGAAGAGTTTGTAAAGCAATATGCTGATATATATGTAGACCAGAATGAAGAGTTTGCAGTAAAGCAGATTGAGTAACTAGAGACTGAGAAGAATGAAAATAAGGATGGTGAGAAAAAGAACTGGAGTGAGTACTCAAGTGAAGAGAGTAACTGCAGCTGTGGAAGCTCAAAGTTATCTAAGGGCAAGAAGAAAAGAGGTTCAAGTAAAAAGAAGAGTGAAAAGATCCCTCTCCTGCCAAAAATGACTCCAAAGATGAAAAAGCACTATGAAAAATTAGAAGAGAACATGTGGTGTTTGACATCTGTGCAAGACCACAGACTGAAATCAAGAAAAGAACAGAAGAAAATGTGAAATCTTCCTATGATCAGTCACATCCTCCAATTTATCCAGTCTTCTCAAACCATGAACTATTTGACATTGGAGATGTGGAATATGTTCAAATGAGATGATCTGTTGGAAATGAAAAAGGAAGCAGTTTGAGAGCCCATTCCAAGTTCAAGCATGTTGTCTTTGTCAAAGAAAAATATCATCTGGAGCCTGATCTGAACAAACCAATCAAGATGGACTTCAACAATTCACTATGTCCTAAAACCTCCCTAGGCTTTGATTTCCCCAAACCCAGTGACAAAGTTAAAGACAAGCAATTGCTTGAAGATATGGGGAGCTATGCAAAGATCTGGTGCAAGAAGTGTGATGCATATGGTCATCACAAAGACTCTTGTTGGTTTGAAGAGGAAGAATTTGAAGTTCCTGATGTGGTTTGTGGGTTTGATATGAAAGGATACAAGAAAATGTATCAAAGATATTTAAATGAAGAAAAAGGCAGTTCAGATGATGAAAAGAAAAGGTCGGTGCTTGAAAAGAGACTGAAACAAGTCTTAAAGATCAAAGATGAACCAACTGTGACTAGCAGACCTGCAAAGAATAAAATTTCGAGTGACAAAGGAAAGGAGAAGATTAGACCTGGTGTTCTTAATGGAGATGAGAAATTTCTGATGAAACAGGGTTTTGAACCAAGAGGGTTCCAATGGAAGACTAAGAAAGAGGTGATTGAAAAGAAGAACTATGTGATTGATCAAACTGAAAATCTAATCAAAACACAAGTTGTGAAGGATGGGGAAGATTCTGACACATAAGAAGATTGTTAAATTGTGTATGAAGAACCAGCTTCAGTTCCAACTCCAACTCCTGATGAATCTTCCACTGACACTGAATTACAAACTGATGTAGTTTGTAAACCAGATTCAAACTAATTATGTTTTGTGTATGAGCAGGAACATTCCTTGAACAAAAATGACTCAAGGTATATGGACAGTGGATGTTCCAGGCACATGACATGTGATAAGGGTGATGAATATGGAGGAAAGATTGTTGGAAGAGGAACATGGAGGATGTGGAGGAAAGATTGTTGGAAGAGGAACACTCAAAAATGGCAAAGTATCCTTTGAGAGTGTGCTGGATGTTGAAGGACTACAATACAACTTGCTCAGCATTTCTCAAGTCTCTGATAAAGGATACAAAGTGGCTTTTAATGATGAACACTGCCTGATATTGAAGCCGGAATTTGTTATTCCAACTGACATGATTATGATGATGGCTCCAAGAAATGACAACCTCTATGAACTGAGAATGAATACTGCAACTTCAAGAGGTGATTCATGCTTTGTGTCAAAAGCGACTGAAATTGAAACTAAGCTATGGCATAGGAAGATGTGACATGTAAATTTAAAGAACATGAACAAGCTTGTAAAAGGTGAACATGTTATTGGCCTTCCCACAAGAGAGTTCAAATTGGAAGAAAAATGCACATCCTGCCTGAAAGGGAAACAACACAAATCCTCACATAAAAGCAAAATGATAAACACTATTGATGAGGTCTTGGAACTACTACACATGGATCTTTTTGGTCCTGTAAGTGTTCCAAGTATTGGGAAGAAAAGATACTGCTTGGTAATTACTGATGACTATTCAAGGTTTACTTGGGTATACTTTATGGGCAGCAAAGATGAAACTGCAGAGTTAATCAGAATGTATGTGCTAAAATTGGAAAATCAACTTGAAAGGAAGGTGAAGGTCATTAGAAGTGACAATGGCACAGAGTTCAGAAATGGAATTATGGATGAATTCTGCACTTCTAAGGGTATCTTTCAACAATACAGTGCTCCCAGAACTCCTGAACAGAATGATGTTGTAGAAAGAAGAAACATAACTTTAATTGAAGCTGCAAGGACCATGATTGCTGATGCAAATTTACCAGTCACCTTCTGGGCAGAAGCAATCAACATTGCATGTTATGTGCAGAACAGGGTTCTTTTGAACAAGGCTCAAAATAAGACTCCATATGAGGTTATCTTTAAGAGAAAGCCTTATGTAAAGTTCTTAAAACCTTTTGGATGCAGATGCTCACTCCTAAATACAAAGGACTATTTGAACAAATTTCAGTCCAAATCTCTGGAATGCTTCTTTGTAGGTTATTCATCTCATTCAAAGGCTTACAGAGTCTATGTAAAGGAGCACATGGTGGTGATTGAATCTTCTAATATAATCTTCAATGAAAACCATTTCAATACTGTTGAAGGACCCAAGTGGCTGTTTGACTTAGAGAAGATGATCAAATCATTCAAAATCTACAGTGAAGATATGGATGACAGCATGTACAGAACCAGCTTTGAAGAGAAAGAAAAGCAAAAACAAGTTGATCTGGACAAGCTATGGTCATCTGTTGCTCCTGAGTCTAATGGCTTTAACTTTGAAAGAAACAACCTTCAAGCTGCTAAAATTGATACAAATAGACAAGCTGATGCAGTGGAAGTTTCCAATGAAGGGCCAAGTGAAGTTGAGAGTGATCCAATTCAAAGTCAGCAACCTGATCAGACTGAAAGAATAAACCACTTTGAAGAAAGGTTCCAGTCTTTGTTTGAGTCTCTGCAATTTGGGTCAAATGAAGCATCTTCATCAAAGATAAATCAAGTTCAAGCAAATGAAGAATCCTAAATTAGAATTGAAGATGCCTCTGCTGTGTTAAACATGACAAATCTTGAAACAGAAATATCTGCACAACAAGTTGTGCAAACCACTTATGTTGAAAGAAATCACCCAACAGAAAACATAATAGGAGACTTGCATGAAAGAGTGACAAGAAGTTCTTCTAAGAAGGCAAACATCTGCCTGTATGCCTGCTTCTTATCCCAAGTTGAACCCAAGAACATTAATCAAGCCTTGAACGAAAACAGCTGGGTAGAAGCTATGTAGGAAGAATTGGTCCAATTCAGAGACTTACATGTATGGGATTTGGTTGACAAACCCAGAGGTAAGTATGCTATTGGCACCAAGTGGGTTTTTAGAAACAAGAAGGACAAAAGAGGAATTGTTATTAAGAACAAAGCAAGACTTGTAGCTCAAGGATGCTTACAAGAGGAAGTAGTGGACTTTGAAGAAGTCTTTGCTCCATTTGCAAGACTAGAAGCAATCAGAATTTTTTTGGCTTATGCAGCATCCATGAATATAAAAGTTTATCAAATGGATGTAAAGTTAGCATTTTTAAATGGGAAGATTGATGAAGAAGTTTATGTCGCACAACCTCCTGGATTTGAAGATCCAATGCACCCCAACAAAGTTTACAAGCTCAGCATGGCACTGTATGGATTACATCAAGCACCAAGAGCTTGGTATGATGAGCTGTCAAATCATTTTGTTGGAAAACGGTTTCTGTAGAGGGGCAATTGACAAGACTCTTTTCTACAAAAGAAAGAACAAAGACCTACTGCTACTGCAAGTGTATGTGGATGACATTATTTTTGGCTCTACAAACGAACAAATGTGCAAAGAGTTTGAACAAGTAATGAAATCCAAGTACAAAATGAGCTCAATGGGAGAAATGAATTTCTTCCTTGGACTTCAAGTGCAACAAAAGGCTGATGGCATCTTCATAAATCAATCCAAATATGCAGAAGAGATTCTTAACAAATTCAAGTGCCAAGACTTCAAGACAGTGTCCACACCAATGGATACACATGAGAAAATGGTACCTAATGAAAAGGGGGAGCCAGTGGACCAGCATAAGTATAGGGCCAAGATAGGATCACTGATGTATCTTACAGCATCTAGGCCAGATATTATGTTTGCTATGTGTGTCTGTGCAAGATTTCAAGCTAACCCCAAGGCTTCACATATGCTAGCAGTCAATAGGATATTCAAATACCTAAAAGGAAAACCATACTTGGGGTTTTGGTATCCAAAGAACCTTTCCTTTGATTTGATAGCCTACACAAACAGTGACTCTGATGGTTGCAATCTGAGTAGGAAATCAACCTCAGGAGGCTGCCAGTTTTTAGGAAATAGGTTGGTTTCATGGCAATGCAAGAAACAGACACAGTGTCTATCTCAACTACTGAAGCTGAATACATTGCTGCATATGCTTGCTGTGCACAGGTTTTGTGGATTAAAAATCTACTACTGTACTATGGTCTGAATTTCTTACTTACTCCTATCTTCATTGATAATACTGCTGCTATGTTTATTGTTAAGAATCCAGTCCAACATTCTAAGACTAAGCACATTAAAATTAGACATCATTTCATTAGAGATTGTTAGGAAAAAGGGCTTATAGAAATGAAAAGGGTAGACACATCTGATAATTTTGCTAATTTGTTCACTAAACCTTTAGATAAGACCAGGTTTCAATAGATATGCCTAGGAATGATAAATGTTGATGAGGTTTAATTTAGGATGTGTGTTTAAGTGAGGTGCTTACTGATGATATATGTTACTCACTTTGAATGTTTGCATGATAAATTGCTATGCTTGAATGATTACTCGAATTGCATGAATCATGTTTGTGACTGTTCTTGTGTTGAAGTTTGGTTCACTTTGATAATTACAACTGTCCGTACTTTGATCTATGCTTGCATGATGAATTTTTATGATCCTATGTACTTCGAGCATGAATTTGTGCTTGATGATGTGCTTATTGCTCTTCGAGCACAAGCATATGCTTCTGAAAGACTATTCTAAGTCATTCGGGCACAGATCTCATTGCTCAACTGCTCGAGCATAGAATGCAGTCTTGAAAACTTTTGTAAGTGTTTCGAGTATGCTTCTGTGAAATATGGGTGTTTAATGCTCTTCGAGCACAAACAATCCATACTTGGAAGTTTTTCTCAAGTAACTCGAGCATGAATGTTGTTACCAGTGGTCGAGCATGTACATATGTTCAGGATAACTTGCTTATTCCTTGCAAATTACTACTCGAGCACAAAGTTAAGTCTCTCGAGCACAATCATTGAATTGATTCACTTCTAAGGTTGCTTGATAGATTTTCGAGCATGCTCAATGAAGTTCTGAGCATGCTCGACAGACTTGAGTGATACTTTTATTGTCTCTATGCTATCTAAATGTTTGTATTTTGTTTCTGTGAAAGTGTGAGCTTAATTACCAATGCTTAAGTGAAAACACCATCGTTAAAATCACTGTTCTTCAATTGAATTTTCAAAAGGAAAATGGTTTTTAAAATGGTAAAAGTTTTTGATTAAGCAACATTGTTTTCGGTGACAATAAATATGAGAAATGATAATACTATATCCAAGTTCCCAGCTTCAAAGAAGCAAGAAACTGATTTCTGGGAAATTGAATCCAACCTAAAATGGGAAATGATAGAAAACTGTTTAAGATAACTAACCCATGGATTGTAAGTTCAAAAGGCTTTGAGTACAGTCATTGGCAAAGTATGGTAGCTTTCCATGGTCTGTAATTGCAATATGTGATATACACTTAAACTGGCTGAAGTATGATGTGGTGAAACATTGGAAAATAAGGTATGTTCTCTAGCACATCTCTTCGGATGATAGGCAGAAAGGTCATTATCCAATCATACACGAGCCCGTTGGTGTTTCCGGTCTACAAAAATCTATTAAGTATTTGAGCAGATATAAATTATTGATATATGGAAAACCTCTCAAAAGAAAAGAAAGAGAAAAAAGATTGAAAAGTATAAAAAGATCAAAAGTATAATATACATATATATAAAATAAGTTAGCTCATTTCATGACTTAAGGGGCACTAAGAGAACTACAGGGGTGGGGCATACAAGTAAGTCCTAAACACCCTAAATTTAAGGCATGTAAGTCCGGATGGCATGTAAGTCCAACGTTTAACCTTACAGTCTGTTATCAAAAAGAAAATATAAATAAATAACTGCTCTAGTATACAAAAAAAAAAATCAATTTTGACCAGGGCATCAGGGGGTCAGAGTCAATTCGGGGTGATTTGGAGAAAGCTAAATACGCTTTGAGAAGAGATTAGAAGCAACCTGAAGCTATAGTGATGACCATTCCTATTTTACGCACTAATTGAATCCTAAATGTATCACAGAAAGCAATGACCATTATGCTAAGTATACCTACTGTCAACCTGACTTGAGTCATAATAACACTGACCATGAAGTGGTGTGATCGTTGTTTTAAATAGTCTGATCACACAATTGAGATCTTTCCAATTGACTTAAAATGAATTTTATTTTTGAACTGGATTTTGATCTCTTAAGTCACCCTAAACTAATTGCTCATTTGATTTACTGTTATGAAATGATTATTCTTTGGTAAAAGTTAAAATTTTGAGCACAAGACATGATTGCTTAAGTATTGAATCAGTGGCATAAAAGTTGTGGTTCTCAAACTAAATTGAAATTTAAGTTAAGTGTTTCGAGCAAGGAAACTGTACTTGCTTATGCATTGCTGATTCGAGTATACTACGAGATGTGTGAATTGACTATCTGTTTTGAGTATGACATGAGACGTTTAGCTGTTAAGTGTTTCGAGCATGCATCTTATCTTCGAGCACCTGCTATGTTATGAAAAGTGGTGTTATGTGTTTCGAGCATGATTGCATGGTAACTAGCTAAGATCTAAGTTTTCGAGCACAAAGACCTTAAAGGAGACATTTGTGTTTCGAGCATCGTTGTGTACTAGATACTTAGGTATAAGAATTCGAGCTGAGGAACTTGATCATTTTGTGGAATAGTTCGAGCAAACTTGAAGGGCTAGACACTTAGGCTGTGGGTTCGAGTACAGGAATAGGAAAGATTAAATATGCTAAGGCTTTCGAGCATAGAAGTACGTCGAGCACATAGAGCTATAGAGTCGAGCAAAGTTCCTAACATTGTCATCTCGAGCATAGATTAGAGTTGATAAAATTCAAAGTACACTCGAGCACAATGCATAGTCGAGTAAGTTAAGATTACTAGTGTGACTCAATTGAATAAGTGAATGAATTTTAACAAGTACATTCGAGCACACTACACCTCGAGTATGAATTAATGCTTTTTAGTAAATTAATCTAAGGTAACGAGCACAAGTCTAGTGGAATATTGTTTTGTCTCATTGGTTATACCATGTACTTGTGAGGCCCCGAACCCCGGGAACCCCACAGTTGGTAATCATTCATAACACTCGTAAAATTAAATAAACTTAAAAACCGTTTCTTCCATTAAAACCAACGTATAAGAGTATCAATTTTGCGGAAACATGAATTATGAAATAAGATTCCGAAACCCGGGAATTTTGCCCAAAATCCAAAGTAAATATAACTTTTATAAGTTTCCTTGAAATAAAATATTCATAAAAATTCTTTCTTCCAGTAAGCCCTTCACCATCCAAGTAGCTCCATGCACGTCCAAGCGATAAGGCATCCTCTTCCAAATCCTGAAACTTACACTAACATGCACAGAAAGTCAGCTTAAGCTGAGTGAGTTCAAGTTTTAAATAAGCAACAATATTTGTAAATAATCCTTCCAACGGTTTTAAAACGGTAAATGGAAATACATCGGTTAGGTCACCACATTCGATAAATGGTCATTCTTACGTATAAGCATCTCTATACGTGCATTCCTATATATATCAATATATATATATATATAACATTCAATAAATAACATTCAGGGCTGAGAAAACCTACAACCCAAACACGTAACATTCAGCGCATGCAAATACAAAGTGGCATACGCAACATTCAGTAGTCGAAACGACTACAAACATTCAGGGTCGCGCAAACGTACAACCCAAACACGTAACATTCGGCGCATACAAACACAAGGTAGGCATACGCAACATTCAGTAGTCGAGACGACTACAACATTCGCCAAATATTGGCCATTCTAAATATATATAAATGTATATATACATACACATTCTATAACATTCCAAGGCCTACCAATACTAGCAAGCCTATGTAAAACCATTCAAAACATTTCATCAAGTAAGAAAAACACTTTGGTGTGCATGCTAGCCCAAAACTTAAAAAGAGTTAAACGGGGCATCAAGAACTCACCTGAGATCGATCGAATACTTGCAACGAGCTAGGAAGTTCCTAAGGGCAAAATCACAAGCAAGGGCCTGTAAATTATACATAACGCGTTACTTAACTAGACTGTAGGAACACTCTAGCCTAATGGGCCGTACAAGCCCAACACTTTGGCCCAAGGCCCAAAAATTTGGCCCAAGGCCCAACACTTGGCCCAAGGCCCAACAACTTGGCCCAAGGCTCAACAACTTGCCCTAAGGCCCAACACTTGGCCCAAGGCCCAACCCCTAGGGCTGCACAAAATGTATTGGTCGGTCACCCGATCAACAAACGCATCAAACTCAACAATTTGCAATTCTACACCGGATAAACCCTAGTTTTCGAACTAAAATCGATTGACCGACCTAAACACCTCCAATGACCACGAAATTTTAATATGATGTACATGACATACCTAGTGGGATTTTGAGGCGAAAACCTCACTCGAAACAGCCCCGGAAACGCTCAATTGGGCAGCCACCCGGTTAGCCTACAAAAAGACGTTTTTCGATCAATACGCGCAATATGAGGGTCAATTAACGTGAAAAAGACTTGGGGAATCATAGTACCTACCTTGAATTGAAGTTCTAAGGCTTAGAATTGGCTGCAAAAGAAAAAAAACGTGGGTATGGGCCTTAATGAAGCTGCCGATCGCAAACAGCTTTAGGGGGGCTAGGGTTTGTTGTGTTATAACATAAGATGTTACACTCTAGTCCCTCCAGATTGAGGTGTAAGGCAAAACGGGAGGAAAAGTTAGGTTCTTTAATGTACCGGGATGATGTGAAGGCTTCCGAGAAACATCGGTTAAGTCCCAAGAGTTATACATACTCTACAAGCTTTAGTTCTTCAAACCGGAGCTAACGGGTGTTACAAGTCCACCCCCCTTACAATGGGATTCGTCCCCGAATCCCGATGCGACAGGAACAACTGCGGATAAAGTCTCATCATTTCATCTTCGGACTCCCAAGTGGCCTCGGAACCCCTACGGTGCTTCCACTGCACCTTCACCTGCCTAACCACCTTATTTCTCAAGTGCCTCTCCTGACGCTCAAGGATAGCAATCGGTTGCTCAACGTAATTCAACTTACCATCGAGCTCAATATCGTCAAGAGGCACATGGGCCTCCTCATCCACTAAGAATTTCCTCAGATGAGACACGTGAAAAGTAGGATGAATTCTCGCGAGCTCCTCGGGTAAATCCAGTCTATAAGCTACCTCGCCAACTCGGGCCAAAATACGGAATGGGCCAATAAACCTCGGACTGAGCTTCCCCCTCTTACGAAAACGAATAATGCCCTTCCAGGGAGAAACTTTTAACATAACCCGATCCCCAACCTCAAACACGATAGGCCTTCGCCTTTTATCGGCATAAGATTTCTGACGATCCTACGCGGCCTTAATAAATGCTTTAATCTTGTCGAGTTTCTCAGTCGTAGCCTCGACCACCTCTAAACTACCTAACTGCTTTTGACCAATGGAACCCCAACAGACAGGAGCCCTACACCTCCTACCATACAACATCTCAAACGGTGGCATCCCAATCGTGGCGTGATAACTGTTATTATACGAAAACTCCACCAACGGTAAGTGACAGTCCCAACTACCACCAAAGTCGATAACACAAGCCCGCAACATATCCTCGAGAGTCTGAATGGTCCTTTCGGACTGACCATCCGTCTGCGGGTGATAGGCAGTACTGATGAGGAGTTTGGTGCCCATCTCCTCGTGAAACCGTTTCCAAAACCTGGAGGTGAAACGTGTATCCCTATCCGAAACAATAGACACCGGCACCCCGTGCCTAGAGACGATCTCACGAATAAACACATCGGCCAGCTGCTCTGAATTAAAAGTCTCTCGAATCGGCAAGAAATGAGCGCTCTTGGTCAGTCTATCCACAATTAACCAAATGGTGTCATAATTGCCCCTAGGAGTACGAGGTAGTTTAGTCACGAAATCCATGGTAAGATGTTCCCATTTCCACTCAGGTATTTCCAATGGCTGAACTTTCCCAAATGGCTTCTGATGCTCGGCCTTAACCTGTAGACACGTCAAACACTTACTCACGTACTGAGCCACCTCAAATTTCATTGCAGGCCACCAATAATTTTTCTTCAAGTCCTGGTACATCTTGGTCGCGCCCGGGTGAATAGAATAGCGCGACTTGTGTGCCTCATCCAAAATTTTATCTCTGAAAGTTCCATACCTTGGTACCCACAAACGACCCTCCTTATATTTCACCCCATCACCTTCGTCTTCCAACAACTTTTCCTGACCCCAAATACGCTCTGACATAATCCATTCCACCTGCAACGCTTCATTCTATGCGTTGGCTATTTTTTTCAAAATGTCGGGTTTGAGAATAAGCTGGTAGGATTTCACACGAATAGTTTTTGGTCTCTCCTTCCGGCTTAACGCGTCGGCCACCACGTTAGCCTTACCCGGATGGTACATGATCTCCAGGTCGTAGTCCTTAATCAACTCCAACCATCTACGCTGCCGCATATTCAGTTCCTTTTGCTCGAAGAAATACTTTAAGCTCTTATGATCGGTATAAATAACTCAAGGAACACCGTACAAATAGTGCTTCCACAACTTAAGCGCAAACACAACCGCTGCCAGTTCTATATCGTGGGTAGGATAATTCGCCTCGTGAGGCTTCAATTGTCGTGAGGCATAAGCGATGACTCGACCTCGCTGCATCAAAACACACCCAAGCCCCTGATTAGAGGCATCAGAATACACCACCAAATCGTCGGTGCCATCAGGTAAAGCTAAGATCGGGGCATGTGTCAATCTGTTCTTCAACTCGAGAAAAGCTTCCTCTTGTTCTGTACCCCAATCGAACTTAACACTTTTCTTAGTCAGCTTGGTTAGCGAAGAAGCAATTTTCAAAAAATTGGGAATAAAGCGGCGGTAATACCCCGCCAAACCCAGAAAACTACGTATTTCATTTGGAGACGTAGGAGACTCCCATTCATTCACGGCTTCCACCTTTGCAGGGTCAACCGGAATACCACTCGGGTTGATAACATGGCCCAAAAATTGAACCTCACGTAACCAGAAGGAACACTTAGAAAATTTTGCATACAATTTGTGTTTCCGCAGAGCCTCCAACACTTCCTTGAGATGATCGGCGTGATCGGTTTCACTTTTAGAGTACACGAGAATGTCATCGATGAACACAATTACCGAACGATCGAGCATCGGTCTACACACCCGGTTCATGAGATCCATGAACGTAGCCGGTGCATTGGTCAAACCAAAAGACATCACCAGAAATTCGTAATGTCCATAACGAGTTTTGAAGGTAGTCTTAGGAATATCTTCCTCCCGAATCTTCAACTGATGATACCCGGACCAAAGGTCGATCTTCGAGAACCAACTAGCTCCTTGGAGCTGATCAAATAAATCGTCGATCCTTGGGAGAGGGTACCGATTTTTGACAGTGAGCTTGTTTAATTCACGATAGTCAATGCACATACGCATGCTACCGTCTTTCTTCTTAACGAACAAGACCGGGGCACCCCAAGGCGAGATGCTCGGTCGAATAAAGCCCTTATCGAGCAAGTCTTCCAACTGAGCCATAAGCTCCTTCATTTCATTCGGCGCTAGACGGTAGGGAGCTCGGGCAACGGGCTTGCGCCCGGTACAAGGTCTATCTGGAACTCGACCCCGCGATCCGGCGGCACATCTGACAAATCATATGGAAATACATCCGGGAAATCTCGAACAATAGGAACATCACCGACGGTAGCCACCTCGGTATTCACATTCATAGCATACGCCAGATACGTCCCCCACCCCCGCTGCATCAACTTCCCCGCCTTAAGCATGGATATAATATGTGGCGTCACAACATTCCGATCACCGAAGACCGTAATTTGAGTCCCATCCGGAGCCCTTAGACGAACGAGTTTCTCACCACAAATGATCTGCGCATCAACACTTGCGAGCCAAACCATCCCGAGCACCACGTCGAAGCAGCCAAGCGGCATCAAAAACAACTGCACTGGAAATCTATACCCAGACAACTCGATGGAACAACCCTGAATAGCCCTAGACACGGACAAGGATTTTCCTACGGCGACCTCAACCTCAAACACATCGACTACGCGCTCGGGCGATTTGTTCAACGAGGAACAGAAAGCGGTAGACACAAAACTTCTACTGGCGCCCGAATCAAATAAGACTGACGCCTGTAATTCATCAAGTAGAAAGGTACTTAGGACAATATTATACTATTGCTTAGCTACACGATAAACACTTACGATTTCAAAGGAATAAGAAATTATAACGGTGGAATGAAAGATAAGGAAAAAGTACCTGAAACGACATCCGCATCCCATTTTGCTTCCTTATTGGAGATGTTGAAGGCCCTTGCCCTGGCCTTCGGCTTCTCATCCATCTTCCCTCTTGAGGAAGTCCCATGACCGGACACCCCCACCTTACTGGTAGAACAGTTTGATGACAAGTGACCAGAACCCCTGCAGCGGAAACAAGTCAGAGTCGGGCATTCGTAATGGGGGTGCCCAACCTTATCACAACGAAAACAGGTGCCGGACCAACTCTTACACTCCCCCTTGTGTATTTTACCGCACTTCTTGCATTTACCGAACGCCGCATCCCTTCTAAACTCAGAAGTTTCAATCTTCACCCTCTTGCCAGACGAACTAAAATTGTTTCCCCCTGGCCGCTTACCATACGAATTAGTGTTCCAGGTCTTCCTAGCCTCGTTTGGCGGTAACTTCTCCCTTTGCTCATACAATGTACCTGCTAAGGTAACCACCGAGTGAAAGGAGTTCATGTCGGTGGTCAGCACACCCCTACGAACATCCACCGGGAGGCCCTTCACATACTTCTTAATCCTTTTTGCCTCAGGGGTAACCATATCGGGATATAACCGAGCCATCTTGTTGAACTTTGTGGTATACTCCCGATGCGACATAGTACCAGCCTCCAAGGTCAATAATTCCTGTTCTATCTTATCCAATTCATGCGGAGGACAAAACTGATCGAGAACCAATTTCTTCAACTCATCCCACGTCATCCTCCTAATCGAACGATCACCCATTGCTTGCGCCCAGTTATCCCACCAACATAGTGCCTCGGAACGGAACGAGGCAGTAGCATAAGTCACCATATCCTCTCCCTAGCACTTACTAACCTTCAGAACAGCCTCCATCTCTCTCACCCACTGATGTGCTGCCAATGCATCTTTAGTACCATCGAAAGAAGGGGGGTCGCACTTCTTAAAGTCACCATACGAGCAACCCCGGGACGATACACTAACGGTCCTCACCTCATCATCAGCCCCACTCGGCACATACACTTCCTCTTCCTCTTCGACCTGTACCACCTTACTCTTCCTTCCCCTATCCGAACTCTTACCAGCTAGTGATTCTTGCATGACCCTGACGGACTCTGCAACGATCTCTGGAATGGCGCTATGGAGCACCTGGTAAACCTCATCTGCGATAGCCGCGCGTAAGGCAGGATCTAAGGCGGGGTTACCCCCCTCCTCATGAATCGGAGTTTCCTGCTGGGGAGTAGGAATCTCATTCTCGGCTTCGGCACGTAGCCTACGACCACGACCACAACCACGACCACTAGAACCACCTCACCTGGTTGTTCGAGTATTAACCATGACTTATCCCTACAAAGACAGAGTTTTAATATGATTAAGCACAAGTGGCATTTTGAACATGTAAGGTAAGGGTAAACTGCTAATGACGTTGATCAAGTGTGATTAGTCGTTTACTTTACCCGCCCGTCCTAATCACCCCCGGCCCCTAACCATATTAACGCTCTATCTAACACTTAACAGTTAATCACATAAGGGAAATCTTAAATGTAAAGGAATGACTAAGTAATTTAAAGTTACCTCTTGGCGTGCAGCTACTCGTGGTGGGCATACTGGTCTCTTTTCTTACAGTTCGAGTCCAAGCATTCGAGGATGCTCGGATCCCTCGAACCAAGGCTCTAATACCAACTTGTAAGGCCCCGAACCCCGGGAACCCAACAGTTGGTAATCATTCATAACACTCGTAAAATTAAATAAACTTAAAAACCGTTTCTTCCATTAAAACCAACGTATCAGAGTATCAATTTTGAGGAAAACATGAATTATGAAATAAGTTCCCGAAACCCAGGAATTTTGCCCAAAATCCAAAGTAAATATAACTTTTATAAGTTTCCTTGAAATAAAATATTCATAACAATTCTTCGTTCCAGTATGCCCTTCACCATCCAAGTAACTCCGTGCATGTCCAAGCGATAGGGCATCCTCTTCCAAATCCTGAAACTTACACTAACATGCACACAAAGTCAGCTTAAGCTGAGTGAGTTCAAGTTTTAAATAAGTAACAAAATTTGTAAATAATCCTTCCAACGGTTTTAAAACGGTAAATGGAAATACATCGGTTAGGTCACCACATTCGATAAATGGTTATTCTTACGTATAAGCATCTCTATACGTGCATTCCTATATATATCAATATATATATATATATATATCATTCAATAAATAACATTCAAGGCTGAGAAAACGTACAACCCAAACACATAACATTCAGCGCATGCAAACACAAAGTAGGCATACGCAACATTCAGTAGTCGAAACGACTACAGACATTCAGGGTCGAGCAACCGTACAACCCAAACACGTAACATTCGGCGCATACAAACACAAGGTAGGCATACGCAACATTCAGTAGTCGAGACGACTACAACATTCGCCAAATATTGGCCATTCTAAATATATATAAATATATATATACATTCATATTTTATAACATTCCAAGGCCTACCAATACTAGCAAGCCTATGTAAAACCATTCAAAACATTTCATCAAGTAAGAAAAACACTTAGGTGTGCATGCTAGCCCAAAACTTAAAAAGAGTTAAACGGGGCATCAAGAACTCACCTGAGATCGATCGAATACTTGCAACGAGCTAGGAAGTTCCTAAGGGCAAAATCACAAGCAAGGGCCTGTAAATTATACATAACGCGTTATTAAACTAGACTGTAGGAACACTCTAGCCTAATGGGCCGTACAATCCCAACACTTTGGCCCAAGGCCCAACAACTTGGCCCAAAGCCCAACACTTGGCCCAAGGCCCAAAGATAGTCAAATCGGGTCGAATGCGCGTTCAATAAACCTTAAAACCATTTATTAACGAACCAGCCCCGAATGGACCAAACTCCATTTTAACTCTTTTAATTCATCATAATTATGTCACCCGAGTTGATAGGGTTGACGGTTCCTTTTTACAACACTTTAACATTTAAACGAAAATTCGCGCACCGCCGACTCGATTGACGAAGCATTAACCACGACAGCCCCGAGCACCAAAAAGATAATTTTTTCACCGCCCTTAAACCCCCCTAGGGCTGCACAAACTGAATCGGTCGGTCACCCGATCAACTAACGCATCAAACTCAACAATTTGCAATTCTACACCCGATAAATCCTAGTTTTAGAACTCAAATCGATTGACCGACCTAAACACCTCCAATGACCACGAAATTTCAATATGATGAACATGACATACCTAGTGGGATTTTGATGCAAAAACCTCACTCGAAACAGCCCCGGAAACGCTCAATTGGGCAGCCACCCGGTTAGCCTACAACAAAACGTTTTTTCGATCAATAAGCGCAATATGAGGGTCAATTAATGTGAAAAAGACTTGGGGAATCGTAGTACATACCTTGAATTGAAGTTCTAAGGCTTACAATTGGCTGCAAAAGAAAAAAAATGTGGGTCTTGGCCTTGATGAAGCTACCGATCGCAAACAGCTTTAGGGGGGCTAGGGTTTGTTGTTTTATAACATAAGATGTTACATTCTAGTCCCTCCAGATTGAGGTGTAAGGCAAAACGGGAGGAAAAGTTAGGTTCTTTATTGTACCGGGATGATGTGAAGGCTTCCGAGAAACATCGGTTAAGTCCCGAGAGTTATCCATACTCTACAAGCTTTAGTTCTTCAAACCGGAGCTAACGGGTGTTACAGTACTCGAGCAAGGACAGAGAATATTCCATATACATCGAGCAAGAGTTGTACCATGTACTCGTGTACAGGGGGAGCCAGCATTTACTATGGCTGTATGCTCGAGCAAGGGAGGTACATTTAAATTTGAAATTAAATGACAATTGTCGTGTGCTAGATGACAAACCAAGGTACTGTACCACCCAAACGTTAGGTATAAAAGGGGGACTTAGAAAGTTTTTCACACATTTATCCCTGTTCAACCTAAACGAAAGCCTTCTTGCTCGTGCTATCTCCCTCTTGTTCACTGTTCTATTACTTGCTTAACTTCACTTCGATTATAGCCATTAGCTCTGTTTCAACTTCGGTAAGACATCGTTATTCGATAATCGTCATACCAATTTAGAAATTAGGGTTTATAATTAAACAAATTGACTAACTGTTTACTTGTTCTGACAGGTACGCATATTACTACGGAACAGGTTAATCGAAGACGCCATTACTCATCTATCCTTTCTCATATACCAGTTTTGCAACTTTGTGTACTAACATTCTCTTATTTTTGCAGAACTGATGGCGCTTAATTTCGAAAAACAGTACAATATGTGTGCGCAACTAGATATAGACGATGATAATCGCGAGTTGGAGCCAATGATAAATTTCCTAACCAACTCTAATCTGCGAGTGGCATTGACAGAAAACCCCACGATATACAGAAATCATATTTCAGATTTTTGGGGCTCCGCAACATATGTCAACGATGTCAATGGAGAAAGAATTGAGGCGTTCTAAACCACGAAATTGAGATAACAGAAGCTTCAATCCGGGCTACACTAGATTTAAATGACAATTTTGGGGCTCAGCCATCATACTCGGTCCTAAGGCTTCTGAGAGTCTTTCAAGAAACGATGGGCTATCAAGGAGGAGTTAAAGAAGGGCAATTTCAGAAAGGATGCTTTCCATGGATTTACAGATTTCTGATTCACCATGTCATACAGTCCTTATCTCCTCGGAGAGGGACATGGACCTTATTGAGCAGAGAGCTTGGCACTCTCACTTTAGCAATACTGTACAGGCAACACTTTAATGTCTCATGTCTTATCTTTCAAGGGCTAGTTACAAACGCAGAGAGGGCTGAAGGACAAAGATTTCTTATGTATCCGCGATTTCTGCAGATTCTAATCAACAGGTTTTTACCTAATCTTCAACGAACTGGTGAGGTGTTGAGGCTTCAGGATCCGAACATTTGCAAACGAATGAAGGATCCTCAAAGCAAGTTTGTTGATAATGACGACTAGGATGTCCTCCCATGGTTGCTCGTGCCAGCACTAGATGCCATTGATGTACCGAGCACCCCTAGACACAGTGATGAGGAAGATAGTGATGGTATGGATGATGATGGTAATGATAATGATGATGGTGATGAGGGAGGAAATGACATGGTGATAGGTAATGAGGGTGAGGCACAAGAGGCAATTGAAGTAATAGTGCCTTTAATTAAACATGCTGCACATGATGAAATCATTGCAGAGGTTGAAGTACAGGAGGAGACAACTGAACCGATGGATGAATATGTGTTCGTCGCTCAATTTGTATCAGAGGTTGCAGCCACAGTGCATAAGATAACTCCACCAGACTCACCTCCACCTGCAGTTCACATTGATGACACAGAGTCTATTACGACAGAGGCTGATGATGACAATGTTACTTCTTCACCTTCCCTTACCGAACCTGTTCTGTCCGATGTTGAACAAACTGATGATATTCCTGTTCCTACACCACCTACATCTCCACTACAAGTTCCATTACAATCAACCCAACCCATTCAAGACCAACCTGCCACTGAAACCTTCCCACCACCAAATCAAACCCCATCTGTTGAACCATATACAATTCCATCACCAGAAACAGAAGAATCAGAACCTTTTTCTGAACCACCCGCTCTAATGCCTACTCTTGAAACCCCACCATCAAGTCCTAACCTTTATGTTATTTTTGTGAAAATGCCAAGCTTGAGTTTGAAAACATTATGTTGAGAGAAAAGAATGCCATTTTAGCTAAACGGAACTCGGCTTTGGAGGCTGCTCTGAATGAAGCGTTATTGAAAATTTGAACCCATGAGGGGCAGTCTGAGGTTGAGAAGACCTCAAATACACCAAAACAGGGGGAGAAACCTGAAGGAATAAAGAGCTTAAAGGTGATTGGGGAGATGTATGAGAGTTCGGAGGAATAGAAAGTGGAAGTGGGACCATCAAATGCTTTACGCATGTTAAATCAAGCATATGATGAGGAAGATTCTGAGGATGAGGGGGAGAATAAGGTGGAAAAAGAAATGGAAGAAGAGAAATTGAAGAGAAAACAAAAGGGAAAGGGGGTTGCACTTACTGATGATGATTTACACCCCCTGCCCCAGCATCCAGTTCAATCTGAAGATATACTGTTCAAAGAAACTGTAGTTGACCCAGATGTGGTAGAAGCTGAATCAGTAAAAACTGTAATCAAGTTAATGAATGAAGAGTTGGAAGCCCCAGAAAGAGAAAAGATGAATGAAGAGGAGGAGGAAATTCCTCAAGAAGTCATAGAATCCTTGATAAACATGAAAGAAAAGGAAGAGGCAGATGAAAGGAGATTAAAAGAAGCAGATGATGCTATAAAAGCTACAATGGAGGCTTTGAATGCTAGACAAGATGATAATACACAAGAGCCTTTACAAACTGAGCCTATGCATTCTGAACAAGAGCCCACTCCATCTGAGCCAGTCATATCTGAGCCTAAGAATGAGGAACCTAAACCACAGACAAACAAAGAAGATGAACATAGTTTGGATCCTGTCATTCATGAAGAGGATGAAACTATTGAAGTCTCAGCAAGTACAATGGTTAAATTGATTATAATGAAGGATCTTACACTGATTCTGAATAATCCAGAGAGACATCATCCAGAAATTGTGATAGCAGCAAGAAAGGCCCAACAAGACCTTATCAATTTAAGTAAAGGAGAAGAACCAAGAACTGAAAGAAATATTGAAGTAAATGAGCCCATTATTGAAGAAGTTACTAAAGAAACGGAAGACACTCACATAGATGAACCTGTTATTGAAGAATCTGAGTTAGTGGATGAGGAAATAATCATTGAAGAACTAGAAACAGAAGTAGAACAAACTGATACATCCACTCCAACTCAATCAATTTTGAAAAGGAAGGACACATCTGAAATCGAGACACCAAAGCCCAAAAGAGAAAAATTTGTTAAGAAAATGGTGTATAACATAAGGAGAGACAAACTTGAAGAAAGGAGAAGAGCCCAATCCACACGAAATGATGAACCAATAATTAAAGCTCTTCATAACCTTGAAGAAGTGGTTGACTTAGATGTTGAAAATGAAGATGAGGAAGGTGTGAAGGAAACTGAGACAGTAAATGAAGATACTGAGTATCTGATCAGCCTGGGATATGATCCATTATATCTCCAAAGACTATCAAAGGAAGATTTAGCAAACGAAGCTGAAAGGTGAAGAACAAGGAAAGCAAAAAGAGAACTATTAATGAAGGCTGGTCACAAAAGTGCATTCATTAACCTTCAACCATTTGATAAAATTGACCAAATGTACAAGAGAGCTCTTTTGGATGATGTATCTGATTATGTGAAGAAAGTAACAAAGAAGAAAGAAGAAAATGAAAAAGTTTTGAAAGAATCTGATAGTAGTAAAAAGAGGGCTGAGAAGAAAACAAGGGATGAAGAAGAATATGAATCATTGAAGTCTAAACATAAAGATATCAAATTTCTCCAACTGTATAGCTACAAGTATAATCATTTGATAAATATTTCTCCTGAAGAATTGAAAAGAAAAATACAACAGGAAAAAGACTCTCACAAAGATCAAGCAAGTCGAGAAAGATATGGGAGAGAACAGGAGCTAAAGATGAGGTTACAGAGGGAAAGAGAGGCAGCAGAAAAGAAAAATCAAGAATTGAAGAAGTTTGAGGACCCTCAGAGGGTAGAAATGTTAAAAACAATTGTGATGGAGAAGGGAATGACAGAAGAACAGTTTCAGAATATGCCTCTTGAACAATTGATGGAAATATATAACAGAGAGCAGAAACTGTACAGTGAAACACAAAGAAAATTGTAGGAGGACAGGATGAGAGCTGACGAAGAGGTGAGAGCTGAAATGATGAGTGCTCTGCACAAGAAAGGAGTGAGAATGTCAAAACTACTGGTGCAAACTGACGAAACAATAAGAAGATGGTATGTTGAAGAGGGGCTAGAAAAGACAAAAACTACTCAGTCAGGGAACATGAGCAGAACTCAAAGGTCTGAGAGTGTGAGGCCCGTGCCACAAAGGAACTTAAACTTGCCCACACATCTCTATTTTGACAAAAGATGAAAGACCTTAAGGGCTGTGACTGAAGATCAAAAAGAACATCTCATCATCTTTAGGGATGATTTGAGAAATTTTACAAAGGAACAACTAACCAGGATGGCTGAACTGACCTTGTATGATAATCAAATTAGAAGTCAGCCATCTGGTCAATAGAGGAATGATCTCTCTAAATTTTTGAAGGAACAGGGAGAAAAGGGATTCCCATTTTTGCAGCAGAAGAAGAGAGAGATTAAGAGTCAAAATGAGAGGGAAAAGAGGAATAAAAGGATAAATGAAGTACACACATCTGAGCTTTCCCTCTTTGAATTGAAGAAACAAAGAACTCAAGCAAGCAGCTCTCACCACCAAAGGAAGACTTTGAAAGAGTGCTTGGCTATGAGAGGAGTCATGAAGGAACCAAACTCAGAGGTGCAACAACTTGGAAGAATCACATACTTAACGTACAATCAGCTTGATGATTCAACTACTCTGAGAAATATGTCTGGAATTCCCATTGCCGTAATACGACATGATGAAGACCTCAAGTTCATGCATCCACAAGACTTACAAGATCTAATTGATGCAAGATTTCCAAGTGATGCATCCGATTACTTAGAGCTTGATATGCTAAAACAAAGGGTTGCCTATATCAAAAAACTGAAAGAAAGATCTGATGCAAGGAGCAGAGGAAGAATATAACATAAATGAGCTAATGGATGATAGATTTTATTTTTTTTTATCTTTGTATTTTTGTTTATCTTTGAAAATGTTTATGAAAACTTTAATTTTTAATGCCTAAGTAGCAGATTCCTAATTATGTAATGAAATGACATGTTCTTAAATGATATATACTCTATGTCTGATACATGTGTAACTCTATGCAGGTTTGTTTTGGTGCATCTGAGCTTGTTCCAATCTAGGGGGAGATTATTGGGTCGGATTTTTGATAAAGAGGATTGGAATCTTCTCAACCTCCTCAGAAAATGGCTAAGTATGGAAATCGAGCAGGCTTTGGCAATCGAGCATGGTTTTACTACTTCAAGCAAGGTCTTCAGAACCTTAAATGGTTAATTCTTCTAAGTGTAAAGGCTTCGAGCAAGCTACACTTCAACGAGCAAGAGTATTCTTCTATCGAGCATGGATTGCCAATCGAGCAAACAGCTTGATCATACAAGTTTTAACCAAGTGTTACGAGCACAGGATGATCGAGCACATGGGGACAAGCATGGATGCAATAAGAAGATGTCACGTGATCAAAGCAAGGACTTTGAGCACAGTTCAGTTCCCGAGCAAGATTTACATCCGATCATGCTAAAGATTGCTGAATAAGTATAACTGAAGACATCAAGAACAATGACCTTGCTCGATGGACTAGTTCGAGCAAAGCATGGACAAGTCAAGAAGAACGAAGCTTATTGGAGGAGAATATATTCTTCGAAAGAGAATATATTCTATGTAAAATATGCTCGAAGACACTCATCGAGCATAGCTAGCATAGTGAGTATGCTCGAGGACTCAACACTTGTATTATTTTGGGCTTCATTATGTAATGATTAGGAACTTCTAGAAGGAATGTCAGGGTCTATAAATAGGGGTCCTAGGATACCTTTTAGGACACGGATTTCTAGACGGAATACAGGCTGGCACGCACTGAATACGAAAAACATTCCAAAGAATATTCCCTTTGTTTTCTTGTACAATCGCCGCCACCGTCATACACGAAACCCTAGACGTTCCTTTCACTGTTGTATTAAATGATATATTAAATGCGGTGAATCTTTGTCTTGAAATCGTTCTTACTGATCATTCATTTACGTTTCGTGTTTGTTATACTTTCACTCCTTCGTTCCCACTTGTTGAATATCCTGATTCTGCCGGGATATTCAATAGGACTTTGGGTTAGCAGAGTCGATGTGTTCTTGTTAACCTTTAGAGGTTTCACCCGATTCACGATCCTGACACTTTGTCTGCGGGTTTGCTTTATAAAGCTTTGTTTAAATATTCATCGAAATGAATACCTAGATGATAAACTGTATAAAGACCCAATAGATCCAGGAACCCTAAAGCATCCCATCAACATAGGATTTAAGGCCATAAAACCATACATCATTGAAGCGTTAACCACTTACTGATAGTTATGTTTTTACAAATTTAAACAATCATTCTAATTAAAAGGCTTGAGTATAACCAGCTATTACATTTTTTCCATCATTATCAAGACTTTTTGCTAGAAACAAACACCCCATCAATTTGGCAATTTTAAGTTTATATCACTTACTTTTCCCTACTTGTTTGTTTTAAAGGCCTACCAATGCACCAATACAAGGAACACCGTACAAATAATGTCTCCACAACTTAAGCGCAAACACCATTGCCGCCAGCTCCAAATCGTGGGTAGGATAATTCGCCTCATGAGGCTTCAACTGCCGTGAGTCATAAGCGATGACTCGACCTCGCTGCATCAAAACACACCCAAGCCCCTGATAAGAGGCATCAGAATACACTACCAAATCATCGATGCCATCAGGTAAAGCTAAAATTGGGGCATGCGTCTATCTGTTCTTCAACTTGAGAAAAGCCTCCTCCTGATCCATACCCCAAACGAACTTAACACTCTTCTTAGTCAACTTGGTCAGTGAAGAAGCAATTTTTGAAAAATCGGGAATAAAGCGGCGGTAATACCCCGCCAAACCAAGAAAACTCTGGATTTCAGATGGAGACTTAGGAGACTCCCATTCATTCACGGCTTCCACCTTTGCAGGGTCAACCAGAATACCACTCGGGTTAATAACAAGACCCAAGGATTGAACCTCACGCAACCAGAAGGAACACTTAGAAAATTTTGCATACAGTTTGTTCTTCCGCAGAGCTTCCAACACTTCCCTGAGATGACCGGCGTGATCGGATTCGCTTTTAGAGTACACAAGAATGTCTTCGATGAAAACAATAACCGAACGATCGAGCATCGGCCTACACACTCGGTTCATAAGATCCATGAACGCAGCCAATGCGTTGGTCAAACCGAAAGACATCACAAGAAATTCATAATGCTCATAACACGTGCGGAAGGCAGTCTTGGGAATATCTTCCTCCAGAATCTTCAACTGATGATACCCGGACCTAAGGTCGATCTTCGAGAACCAACTAGCTCCTTGTAGCTGATCAAATAAATCATCGATCCTTGGAAGAGGGTACCGATTTTTAACAGTGAGCTTGTTTAATTCACGGTAGTCAATGCACATCCGCATGCTACCGTCCTTCTTCTTAACGAACAGGACCGGGACACCCCAAGGTGAGATGCTTGGTCGAATAAAGTTATTATCGAGCAAGTCTTCCAACTAAGCCATAAGTTCTTTCATTTTATTCGGTGCTAGACGATAAGGGGCCCGAGCAACGGGTTTTGCGCCCGGCACAAGATCTATCTGGAATTCGACCTCGCGGTCCGACGACACATCTGACAAATAATCTGGAAATACATCCGGGAAATCCCGAACAATAGGAACATCACCGATGGTAGCCACCTCGGTTTTCATATTTATAGGATACGCCAGATACGCCCCGCAACCCCGCTGCATCAATCTCTCCGTTTTAAGCCTAGATATGATATGTGGCGTCACATCACTCCGATCACCGAAGACAGTGATTTGGGTCCCATCCGGGGCCCACAGACGAACAAGTTTCTGACCACAATGGATTTAAGCGTCAATACTCGCGAGCCAATCCATCCCGAGCACCACATCGAAACAGCCAAGCGACATCAAATACAACCACACCGGAAATTTATACCCCGACAACTCGATGGAACAACCCTGAATAGCCCTAGACACGGACACGGATTTTCCTATGGCGACCTCAACTTCCAACACATCGACTATACGCTCAGGTGATTTATTCAACGAGGAACAGAAAGCGGTAGACACAAAACTTCTACTGGCGCCCGAATCAAATAAAACTGACGCCTATAATTCATCAAGTAGAAAGGTACCTAGGACAATATTATACTAGTGCTTAGCTACATGATCAACACATACGATTCAAAGGAATAAGAAACTATAACGGTGGGATGAAAGCTAAATAAGGAAAAGTACCTGAAACGACATCCGCATCCTCCTTCGCTTCCTTCTTGGAGACGTTGAAGGCCCTCGCCCTGGCCTTCGGCTTCTCATCCATCTTCCCCCTCGAGGAAGTCCCCTGCCCGGACCCCCCCGCCTTACTGGAAGGAGAGTTTGATGCCAAGTGACCCGTACCCTTACAGCGGAAACAGGTCAATGTCGGACACTCGAAATGGGGGTGTCCTATCTTATCACAACAAAAACAGTTGCCAGACCCAATCCTACATTCCCCCTTGTGCGGCTTCCCGCACTTCTGGCAATTACTGAATGCCGCATCCCTTTTAAACTCAGAAGTCTCAGTCATTACCCTTTT
The DNA here is from genome assembly GCF_021521415.1 of Bidens hawaiensis. NCBI lineage: Eukaryota > Viridiplantae > Streptophyta > Magnoliopsida > Asterales > Asteraceae > Bidens > Bidens hawaiensis. The sequence goes on along the minus strand of NW_027492438.1, from coordinate 82,967 downwards.
CTCAGACGAATTAAAATTGCTTCCCTTGGGCCACTTACCGTACGAATTTGAGTTCCATGCCTTCCTATTCTTGGTCGGCGGTAACTTCTCCCTCTGATCATACAGCGTACCTGCTAGAGTAACCACCGAGTGAAAAGAGTTCATCTCGGTAGTCAACACACCCCTACGAATATCCACCGGAAGCCCCTTCACATACTTCTTAATCCTCTTGGCTTCGGGAGTAACCAAATCGGGACACAAACGATCCATCTTGTTAAACTTGGTGGTATACTCCCGATGCGACATAGTACCAGCCTCTAAGGTCAAGAATTCCTGTTCTATCTTATCCAATTCATGCGGAGGACAAAACTGATTGAGGACCAATTTCTTCAACTCATCCCACGTCATCCTCCTAATCGAACGATCACCCATAGCTTGCGCCAAGTTATCCCACCAACATAGTGCCTCGGAACGAAACGAGGCAGTAGCATAAGTCACCATGTCATCCCCCTTGCACTTACTAACCCTCAGAACGGCCTCCATCTCTCTCACCCACTGATGTGCTGCCAATGCATCTTTAGTACCATCGAAAGAAGGGGGGTCACACTTCCTAAAGTCACCATACGAGCAACCCCGAGTAGATACACTAATAGTCCGCACCTCATCTTCATCCCCACTCGGCACATACACTTCCTCTTCCTCTTCTACCTGCACCTCCTTACTCTTCCTTCCCTTATCCGAACCTTTAACAACCAGCGACTCCTCTATAGCCCTAACGGCCTCAGCAACGATCTCGGGTATGGCGCTATGGATCACCTGGTATACCTCATCCGCGATAGCTGCGCGCATAACAGGATCTAAGGCGGGGTTATCCCCCTCCTTCTGAATCGGGGTTTCCCGCTAGGGAGTAAGAATCTCACTCTCGGCTTCGGCACGTGGCTTACGGCCACGGCCGCGAACACTAGGACCACCACTCTTAGCTGCTCGAGTATTAACCATGACTTATCCCTACAAAGACAGAATTTTAGCACAATTAAGTGCAGGTGGCATTTAAAACATGTAATGTAAGGGTAAACTACTAATGACGTTGATCAAGTGTAATTAGTCGTTTACTTTACCCGCCCGTCCTAGGCACCCCCTGCCCCTAACCTCGTTAGCCTTCTATTTAACACTTAGACAGTTAATCACATACTGGAAACTTTTAAATTTAAAGGAATGACTAATAATTTAAAGTTACCTCTTGTCGTGCAGCTACTCGCGGCGGGCATACTGGTCTCTTTTCTTACAGTTCGAGTCCAAGCATTCGGGGATGCTTGGATCCCTCGTACCATGTCTCTGATACCAACTTGTAAGGCCCCGAACCCCGGGAACCCCATAGTTGGTATTCATACAAAACACTTATGAAATAGTTAAACTTAAAAACAGTTTCTTCCATTAAAACAAACATCTCAGAGTGTAAATTCAGCGGAAAACATAAATAGTGAAGTAAGTTCCCTAAAACTCGGGAATTTTGCCCAAAACCAATTTTAAATAAAATTCATAAAGTCATTTAGAATAAAATTGTTCAAATTACATTCTTCCATCCACGTATGCCCTTCACCGTCCAAGTAGCTTTGTGTACGTCCAAGCGATAAGGCATCCTCTTCCTAACCTGAAACTCACACTAACATGCACACAAAGTCAGCTTGAGCTGAGTGAGTTCAAGTTTTAAGTAAATAACATCAGTAGTAACAATTATGATAGTCATACCAAAAGTTTAAAAATAAAAGAGTGCATCCATTAAATCATCATTACCGAGAACTAAACATTCTTATACATACATATACAAAAGGTATATATAAACATCCTTTCAAGTACATCCCTAAATATATAACAATATATATATAACATCCACGTATAACATCAGGGTCGAGCAAACGTACAACCCAAACACGTAATATCAACGCATGCAAACACAAAGTAAGGATACGCAACATCAGTAGTCGAAACGACTACAACATCGACAAATATAGGCCAAGCAATAATGTGTATATATATATTGTGACAATCGTCAATTTCAGGTTAACCCCGTTGACTCAACTCCGTCAATTCAAACTTTAAGATCATTGAATCTATAACGCACACTTCATTACATTTAAACTAGGGTTTAAATGACGCTTAACACTTACTACATGTGTAGTCTTTCGGAATTTGCACCGAAACGCAAACGAGTTGACGCAAACGATTGATAAATAAACGACAAACGTCAAAACAATAATTATGTGATAATTATGTGTTAGACTTATGTGTTATGTGATAACATGATTATAAACGTTAACTCAAGACGAAAACAAGCTAGTTAGGCTAGAAAAACAACACTTGAAAGTAGAGGGACTAGAGTGTAACTTGTATATTTATAAATATATCACTAATAAACAAACCCTAACCTATTTTCTTTTCCCTCACAACCCCGATCGGCCCCCCTCCCTTGTTCTCCTTGGCTGCCGTCCACAAGCACACACACATACAAGCCCTAATCAAGTGTTTAATCCAAGAACTAGGTGCTAGGAAGGTATAATTGATCATCCTTTATCTTCTTGTTGTTTGATTTTGATGTTTCATGGGTTAATTAAAAACCCTAGGCAGCCGATTTTTATAAGTATGTATGAGTTAACATGATGGTTGTTGAATTCATGATGATTGATAACTAGTATTGATGTTGTTGCATGATTGATTGTTGTCTTTGATTTGAGTTGAAACACAAACCCTAATCTTGTATGTATGGTGTAATTAAGATGCATGGATAGTGGTTGTAGTGTCTAGCATGTTATATGATTGATTTGTGGTCCATAGATAGTTAAATTGTTGAGTTTTGATGTGAACAGAATCTGGACAGAATGTGTATACGATGTTTAAGTGACTATAACGAAGTGTAAACGTGAAAATTGGTTGAGGTTGTGGGTACTGCAGTAAACTAGGTTGAGTCTAGTTTCTATAAAGTATAAATTTGTAATTTTTGGATAAGTAGAAGTCTACTTTTATGATTTTACAAAAACGTTGTGCAAAGCTGAGCTGTTAGACCTGCTGTTAGATTATGTTGTAAATGTTATATCTCATGAACTACGAGACCAATTGGGTTGGTTCCACTTCTGGAAGTTGACTCATTGAGTTAGGAACCAAACCCAAGTGGTCTTGCATTTATTGGATTTTTCGTTTAACGGGAATTGCAAATAACATTCTGTTGTGCATGAATCTGACTGATATGAGTTTGCTGTAGTGTTTTGATCATTATAAGAAATCTATGTGAAATAAAAATAAAATAAAATATGTTCTGGAAACCTAGGACATGTATGTTTCAGTGGTGATTTTTGGTGAATTAATTGAGATGTTATGATCGGTGAAATAGTACAATCTTTCAAGTAGAAATTCTGTCTCGGTGAAACTAGCTGCTGAGTTGTGTAAAAATGCATGAAATATGATATGTCTTATATAATTGTTATGTTTTGACCAAAATACCCTTGCGGGGAATATTTGCTAGTAAAGTATGTTATTAATACATGACACGAAAGTAATTGCTCACTCACGTATCGTATCACAAGTGTACTTATTTAAGTCACACACGATTCACAAACGAAACACGAAACATGTTACGTGCATAGGTATTATGTGCCGAGTCTAGAGACTCGTTAAACGTTCCGGTACTTAGAAAATCTCTTTGTTATTTTAGAACGCTAAAGAGTTTTCTACGACGCGCATCACTTGGTGATATAATTTGGGATAATCTTCGCAAACAGTGAGTTCACTTACCCCGCTCTTTGAACGGTTTTCAAACGTTTTTCACTTGGGGGAGATAACATACTCCGATAAACGCATTTTTGAGATAAACGCATATTTAAGATTTTGTTATAAATTATAAATCACTTGTAAAGGCTAAGCGGCAAACGTAACACTTGAAGTCCCACACATCGAACCGGTTAATATTTAGAATAGCGAGTCACTGTTGAGTAGTACTACTGGGTTTGACAAACCCCACCCGACGCTAAGCTCAACTGGAGGTTGAGTGGGTGTAATTTTGGCTAACACTTAGCATGGTCTGGATTGACCTGGTGACGGGCACTTGATAAACAGTCAGCTTCGGTCTCGAACCACTTAGTAATACTTGTTGTATAGACTAGCTACCTATCGATATATAATTTGACATAACACTATCTGGTAACGCAAAACGCCGTAACGTGGTTACGCAAAAACGCTTAAACGCCGTAACGTGGTTACGCAAAAAAAACGTTTAAACGCCGTAACGAGGTTACGCAAAACACTCAACGTGAAACGCTGAACGCAAACGCTAAACGATTTATTTTATATAACTTGTGAACTCACCAACCTTGTGTTGACACTTTTAGTATGTTATTCTCAGGTAGCCGAGGCGGGCGCGCGGTTTAGGAGCATGCATTAAATGAAAACACTTTTATTCTGCAAACTTATTTTTAACAGTTATCTTGGGTTTTAAGTCGTCCTGCGTGACGCAACTTTTGAATTAAGGTTTTTACGCTTCCGCACTTATTTGCATTTAAACGTTTTTTTTTATGGTTTGATTATAACTGATGATTCCGATCCTGCCAGTTCACACCCTCTGACGGTAAAACTCCGTTAGTGGATTTTGAGGGTGTGACAGATTGGTATCAGAGCCATTGGTTATAGCGAACTAGAAGCTGCATGCATACTAGACTATAACCGCGACGACCCATTAGTTATAATGATACGCACTGCATAGGTTTGTGTAGTCTTGTAATCTTATCTCCTTACCTCTTTCACTCATACGCGCGCGCATACACGGCTTACCTGTAGGAATGTCGACGCCACCCTCATCATCATCCGATTCGATGACGCATGCTCACGGGAAGGAACCTCAGTTACCTACCGCCTCGCCACCCCGCGTAGTCCCGGAACTCGAAGCTCCCGCACCGAAGAGGTACCGCCTATCCGGAGGCCTTTACGAAAACGACGTTAGCTGGGATTGGTACCCTAACATGATCAGACGTATGGTCTATCGTGAACAAGTTCCCCCGTTGCCTCACCCGAACCATCCTGCTTATCCCAACACCCTACCACCCATAACCGAACCTGTAGAGCGAGTTCTCGCAGCTGTCGTTTCTTGTTTGGAGCGTGATGTGGGTTACATGCGCTACACGAGAGAGAACGTTTCCAGACTGTTTAAAGACCGAACCGAGACTAAGGAGGAGATTGCCCACATGGCAGCGGCAATGAAGGAAATGCGAGAGGCTAGTGATCAGCAAACGAAGGTTATGATGAAGATGCAAGCCGAGATGATAGACTTGCAAGAGCAACTCCAAGAAGCAAGGACCCGAACTGAGATAGCGTTGGAGCGTTGCGATGTCTTGCGATTGCAACTTGCTCAGAACGCAGCCGAGCCTGAGGCGGAGCCTGAGGCCGAACCTGAAGAAAATCCCGAAGAGGAGCCTGAAGAAGATCCCGAGGAAGATCCCGAGGAGGAACCCGAAGAGGAACCGGAGGAAGAACCGGCTGAGCCAGAGGCACACTCAGAGGTGTCCACAGACGATGTACAAATGTGCAGATCCTTGGATTAGAACTGGCTAATGCAATGAACTGGGAGGAGTTCAAAAACATGATGCGTGAGGAGTATTGTCCGAGAGAAGAGATTTCAAAGTTAGAATCAGAATTTTGGTCGTTAAAGATGATGGGTTCGGAAATCGAAGCCTACACTACTCGTTCGCACGAGTTGGCTGTGATGTGTCCGCGGATGGTGGATCCGCCGAGCAAGAGGATAGAAATGTACATTGATGGATTAGCACCGCAGATTCAGGGCATGGTGACATCTTCCAGACCAGCCACGATCCAACAAGCGATCCGTTTAGCTCACAAACTGACGGATCAGGCTGTGACCCAAGGTGCGTTACCACCGAGGGGTTCGACCGTTAAAGCCCGTGACAACCAGAGCAACGACAATAACAGCAACAGCAACCCGAACAGCGGGAAGAGAAAGTTTGACAACACCAGATCTTCATCCTCGAACCTCCCACCGCAACAACACTAGCGTAAGCCCGAGTTCACTCGGAGCTTTAACACTCAGAATCACAACAACAACAACAACGGTAGCGGGCAGGTTTCGAGCTGATATGCTGGGAAATATCCAAAGTGCAACAGGTGCAACTATCATCATGTTGGCCAGTGTGACCGTGTCAAGTGTCAAAGATGCGGAAAGATAGGTCACCAAGTGAAAGAATGTAGAGGAGACCTTGCGGCAAAGGGTGCTCCTAAGTAACCGATGACAACAAAGGGATGCTTTGAATGTGGACAGGAAGGTCACTTCCGAAAAGATTGCCCCAAGCTGAAACAGAATGACAGCAATGGGGGTAATGGAAGTGGCAGTAATGGTGGAGGCAATGGCAAAGGAAGAGCGTTTGTGATTGGATCGGGTCAAGCCCGCAATGATCCGCATGTGGTGTCTGGTAAGTTCCCTGTAAACGATTGTTTTGCTTCTGTTTTGTTTGACACTGGAGCTGATAGGAGTTTTGTGTCGAAAGCCTTTAACCAACTCTTAGACCTTACTCCAACCCCGTTAGACGCTAAGTTTCCTGTTGAATTAGCTAACGGTAAAACTGTAGTAACAACTCATATACTTGCGGGATGTAAGTTGAAACTGTCAGGTCATGTCTTTGACATCGACCTTATTCCTTTTACGCTTAGTAGTTTCGATGTCGTTGTCGGCATGGACTGGTTATCCGAGAACCGAGCGGAGATTATATGCCATGATAAGATAGTCCATATTACCACCCCTTCCGGCGAGATCATTTCGGTCCGAGGTGAGAGAAGCGGCATGACCACCAGCGTCATTACCCTTATGAAGGCACAGAAGTATCTACGAAAGGGTCATCCGGCAATTTTGGCGCAGATTGTTGAGAAACCCGCGGAGGAGAAACGAATTGAAGATATACCTGTTGTGCGAGACTTCCCGGAAGTTTTCCCGGAGGATTTGCCCGGACTCCCTCCTATTCGTCCAGTCGAATTCCAAATTGAGTTGACACCCGGTGCAGCACCCATAGCACGAGCCCCGTATCGGCTCGCACCGGCGGAACTTCAGGAGTTGTCCACTCAGTTGCAAGATTTGTTGGATAAGGGTTTTATCCGACCTAGCTCATCGCCATGGGGAGCCCCTGTCTTGTTTGTCCGAAAGAAGGACGGGACTTTCCGAATGTGCATCGACTACCGGGAGTTGAACAAGGTGACGGTCAAGAACCGTTATCCTTTACCCCGAATTGATGATTTGTTTGACCAGCTTCAGGGATCGAGTTACTACTTTAAAGATTGATCTACGATCCGGTTACCACCAGCTGAGAGTGCGCGAAGAAGATATCTCAAAGACGGCTTTCAGAACACGATATGGTCACTATGAGTTCTCGGTTATGCCTTTTGGCCTAACCAACGCGCCAGCCGTATTTATGGATCTCATGAATCGAGTATTCAAGGCGTACCTCGACAAGTTCGTGATTGTTTTCATCGATGATATTCTCGTCTACTCCAAGAACGAGACTGACCACGAAGAGCACTTAAGGGTAATTCTGGAACTATTGAAGAAGGAACAAATGTATGCTAAACTCTCGAAATGTGAATTTTGGCTTCGCGAGGTTCACTTTTTAGGACATGTGATCAACGAGAATGGTATCCATGTCGATCCCGGTAAGGTAGAGGCCATCAAAAATTGGGAAGCATCAAAAACTGGGAAGCAACGAGAATGGTATCCATGCTTAAAGATTACGATTGTGCCATCAAATACCACCCTGGCAAGGCCAATGTGGTGGCCGACGCCCTCAGCAGAAAAGAATCAGATAAACCCAGACGGGTGAGAGCATTGCAACTTACGATTCATGCCAGCTTACCCGATCAGATTCGCGATGCGCAACTTGAAGCTTTGAAAGATGATAATCTTCCATCGGAACTCATGCGGGGCATGAACAAGCAACTTGAAGCCAGATCGGATGGGGTCCGATATTTTGAGAACCGGATTTGGGTTCCACGATACGGAGAGTTGAGAACTCTAGTGATGGACGAAGCTCACAAGTCCCGATATTCTATCCACCCTGGCTCAGATAAAATGTATCATGATTTAAAGGCACTTTACTGGTGGCCGAACATGAAAGCCGACATTGCCACCTACGTGAGTAAATGCTTGACTTGTGCCAGAGTCAAGATAGAATACCAGAAACCATCTGGTCTACTGCAACAACCGGAACTCCCAATGTGGAAATGGGAACACATCTCAATGGATTTTATTACGGGTTTGCCTAAGACACCGACGGGATGCGATACCATCTGGGTGATCGTTGACCGGTTGACTAAATCGGCACACTTCCTAGCGATTAAAGAAACAGACAAAATGGAAAGACTGGCTCGCGTATACATGAAAGAAGTGGTGTCTAGACACGGAGTGCCTGTCTCGATCATTTCCGATCGAGATTCTCGTTTCACTTCGCACTTTTGGAAGTCGCTGCAAAGCGCACTGGGCACCCGTCTCGATATGAGTACAGCATACCATCCTCAGACGGATGGGCAAAGTGAATGGACTATTCAGACCCTGGAGGATATGTTGCGTGCATGCGTTTTAGATTTCGGAAAAAGTTGGGAACCCCACTTACCCTTGGTAGAGTTTTCGTATAATAACAGCTACCACGCAAGTATTAAGGCAGCGCCGTTTGAAGCGCTGTACGGACGGAAGTGTCGATCACCACTCTGCTGGGCAGAGGTGGGTGACAGCCAAATCACTGGTCCAGAACTGGTACTCGAAACCTCGGAAAAGATTGTTCAAATCCGAAATCGCATGGCAGCAGCACGAGATCGCCAAAAGAGTTACGCCGACAAGCGCCGAAAACCTCTCGAATTTCAAGTGAACGATCGGGTGTTACTCAAAGTCTCACCTTGGAAAGGTGTGGTTCGCTTTGGGAAGCGAAACAAACTCAACCCACGGTATGTTGGTCCGTACCGGATAACTGAGCGCATTGGTCTGGTGGCGTACCGACTGGACCTACCAACAGAACTCAGTGGCGTACACGATGTATTCCACGTATCAAATTTGAAGAAATGCCTATCTGATGAAACCCAAGTAGTCCCTTTGGAGGAACTGCAAGTTGATGAACAGTTACGTTTCATTGAGGAACCGGTCGAGGTTTTGGATTGGGAAACCAAAACGCTCAAACACAGCAAAATTCCAATCGTTAAGGTTCGTTGGAACTCGAGACGTGGACCGGAGTTCACGTGGGAACGCGAGGATCAAATGATGAAAAAGTATCCTCACCTTTTTGAAGGGCTAACCAAACACCGAAAACCGCGAAACCCGGCAAACCGTCAAACATCACCGGAGGTATGAATTAAATTTTGGGACGAAATTTCTTTCTACTAGGGGATGATATGACAAACTGAAAATTTTTTTTTTACTCTTTCAGACTCTCATCACGACTTGACTCAAATTTTCGGGACGAAAATTCTTTAACATGGGAATGATGTGACAATCGTCAATTTCAGGTTAACCCCGTTGACTCAACTCCGTCAATTCAAACTTTAAGATCATTGAATCTATAACGCACACTTCATTACATTTAAACTAGGGTTTAAATGACGCTTAACACTTACTACATGTGTAGTCTTTCGGAATTTGCACCGAAACGCAAACGAGTTGACGCAAACAATTGATAAATAAACGACAAACGTCAAAACAATAATTATGTGATAATTATGTGTTAGACTTATGTGTTATGTGATAACATGATTATAAACGTTAACTCAAGACGAAAACAAGCTAGTTAGGCTAGAAAAACAACACTTGAAAGTAGAGGGACTAGAGTGTAACTTGTATATTTATAAATATATCACTAATAAACAAACCCTAACCTATTTTCTTTTCCCTCACAACCCCGATCGGCCCCCCTCCCTTGTTCTCCTTGGCTGCCGTCCACAAGCACACACACATACAAGCCCTAATCAAGTGTTTAATCCAAGAACTAGGTGCTAGGAAGGTATAATTGATCATCCTTTATCTTCTTGTTGTTTGATTTTGATGTTTCATGGGTTAATTAAAAACCCTAGGCAGCCGATTTTAATAAGTATGTATGAGTTAACATGATGGTTGTTGAATTCATGATGATTGATAACTAGTATTGATGTTGTTGCATGATTGATTGTTGTCTTTGATTTGAGTTGAAACACAAACCCTAATCTTGTATGTATGGTGTAATTGAGATGCATGGATAGTGGTTGTAGTGTCTAGCATGTTATATGATTGATTTGTGGTCCATAGATAGTTAAATTGTTGAGTTTTGATGTGAACAGAATCTGGACAGAATGTGTATACGATGTTTAAGTGACTGTAACGAAGTATAAACGTGAAAATTGGTTGAGGTTGTGGGTACTGCAGTAAACTAGGTTGAGTCTAGTTTCTATAAAGTATAAATTTGTAATTTTTGGATAAGTAGAAGTCTACTTTTATGATTTTACAAAAACGTTGTGCAAAGCTGAGCTGTTAGACCTGCTGTTAGGTTATGTTGTAAATGTTATATCTCATGAACTACGAGACCAATTGGGTTGGTTCCACTTCTGGAAGTTGACTCATTGAGTTAGGAACCAAACCCAAGTGGTCTTGCATTTATTGGATTTTTTGTTTAACGGGAATTGCAAATAACATTCTGTTGTGCATGAATCTGACTGATATGAGTTTGCTGTAGTGTTTTGATCATTATAAGAAATCTATGTGAAATAAAAATAAAATAAAATATGTTCTGGAAACCTAAGACATGTATGTTTCAGTGGTGATTTTTGGTGAATTAATTGAGATGTTATGATCGGTGAAATAGTATAATCTTTCAAGTAGAAATTCTGTCTCGGTGAAACTAGCTGCTGAGTTGTGTGAAAATGCATGAAATATGATATGTCTTATATAATTGTTATGTTTTGACCAAAATACCCTTGCGGGGAATATTTGCTAGTAAAGTATGTTATTAATACATGACACGAAAGTAATTGCTCACTCACGTATCGTATCACAAGTGTACTTATTTAAGTCACACACGATTCACAAACGTAACACGAAACATGTTACGTGCATAGGTATTATGTGCCGAGTCTAGAGACTCGTTAAACGTTCCGGTACTTAGAAAATCTCTTTGTTATTTTAGAACGCTAGAGAGTTTTCTACGACGCGCATCACTTGGTGATCTAATTTGGGATAATCTTCGCAAACAGTGAGTTCACTTACCCCGCTCTTTGAACTGTTTTCAAACGTTTTTCACTTGGGGGAGATAACATACTCCGATAAACGCATTTTTTAGATAAACGCATATTTAACATTTTGTTATAAATTATATATCACTTGTAAAGGCTAAGCGGCAAACGTAACACTTGAAGTCCCACACATCGAACCGGTTAATATTTAGAATAGCGAGTCACTGTTGAGTAGTACTACTGGGTTTGACAAACCCCACCCGACGCTAAGCTCAACTGAAGGTTGAGTGGGTGTAATTTTGGCTAACACTTACCATGGTCTGGATTGACCTGGTGACGGGCACTTGATAAACAGTCAGCTTCGGTCTCGAACCACTTAGTAATACTTGTTGTATAGACTAGCTACCTATCGATATATAATTTGACATAACACTATCTGGTAACGCAAAACGCCGTAACGTGGTTACGCAAAAACGCTTAAACGCCGTAACGTGGTTACGCAAAAAAACGCTTAAACGCCGTAACGAGGTTACGCAAAACACTCAACGTGAAACGCTGAACGCAAACGCTAAACGATTTATTTTATATAACTTGTGAACTCACCAACCTTGTGTTGACACTTTTAGTATGTTATTCTCAGGTAGCCGAGGCGGGGCGCGCGGTTTAGGAGCATGCATTAAATGAAAACACTTTTATTCTGCAAACTTATTTTTAACAGTTATCTTGGGTTTTAAGTCGTCCTGCGTGACGCAACTTTTGAATTAAGGTTTTTACGCTTCCGCACTTATTTGCATTTAAACGTTTTTTTTTATGGTTTGATTATAACTGATGATTCCGATCCTGCCAGTTCACACCCTCTGACGGTAAAACTCCGTTAGTGGATTTTGAGGGTGTGACATATATATATATATATATATATATATATTTATATATATATATATATTTAACATCCCAAGGCCTACCATATACTAGCAAGCCTATATAAAATCGTTTAAAACATTTCATCACGTAAGAAAACACTTAGGTGTGCATGCTAGCCCAAAATTTAAAAGAGTTAAAAAGGGGCATCATGAACACACCTAAAATCAATCAAACACTTGCAACGAGCTAGGAAATCCCTAGGTGCACAATCACAAGCAAGGGCCTGTAAATTATACACAACGCGTTACTAAACTTGACCGTAAGGACCCTCTTGCCTAATGGGCCGTTCAAGACCTACACTTTGGCCCAAGGCCCAAAAACTTGGCCCAAGGTCCAACACTTAGCCCAAGGCCCAACAACTTGGCCCAAGGCCCAACAACTTGGCCCAAGGCCCAACCCTTGGCCCAAGGCTAATCAAATCGAGTCGAATACGCGCGTAATAAACCTTAAAACCATTTGTTAAACGAATCAGCCCCAAATGAACCAAATTCCCGTTTTAATCTTTTCATTCATCATGATTATTTCACTCGAGTTGATAGGATTGACGGTTCCTTTTTACAACTCTCACTTTAACATTTAAACGAAAATTCGCGCACCGCCGACTCGATTGACGAAGCACTAACCAAAACAGCACCGAGCATCAAAAAATTAATTTTTTCACAGCCCTTAAACGCCCCTAGGGCTGTATAAACTGATTCGGTCGGTCATCCGATCAATTAACGCATCAAACTCAACAATTGTCAATCCTACACCCGGTAAACCCTAGTTTTCGAACTAAAATCGATTGACCGACCTAAACACCTCCAATGGCTACCAAATTTTAATATGATGTAAATGCCATACCTGGGGATCTTTCTACACCGGAAACTCTAATTTTTATCCTCAAGAAGTGGGTCAATTACACCATGGCCGAAAATCTGTCCAACAAAAAGTTTTGGCAAAATTGAACATCAAAACGATTAGGGGTGAACAAAAAGAGTGTCGGGGATTGTAGTACATACCTTGAACTACTTCTTGGAGCTTGGAATCGATCAAAAAGTCAAAGCAAGGAAGGGAGGGGGGCTGGTCTCTTGGCCGATCGGACAGTAGCTGAATAGGGTTTAGGGTTTTTTTGTTTAGTGTTATATTATAAAACATTTTTATAGTGATGAATTATGTTTCAATACTTCGATGGTGGCCCTGTGCGTCTCTCCTCACAACCTGATAAGTTGGCAGCTCCTATTTTTATTTTTTATGCAAGTTTCCCCACCGACACCAAGAAACGCTCGTGGGCCTGCCCAAACTAATAATATTATTATTATTATTATTATTATTATTATTATTATTATTATTATTATTATTATTATTATTATTATTATTATTATTATTATTATTATTATTATTATTATTATATACGTTTTTTTATGTTATATTTTACTATTTTTTTTCTTTTTAAGTACTTTATATAATTATAATAATACTTAGTATTGTATATCAAATGCTCGATTCGTCATTCGTCGGTCTCAAGTTTATAAAAAGTGATCTATTTTAACCCATCGTCTCTTGAAACCATTAAACTCACCCATGAACCAAATAATAGTAATATTCATTAAAAACTTGGCTCAAAAGTATCCAAAACGTAGGGAATATTTATATATTTATATATATATTTTAGACCACATCAACCTCCTCATCTGATTCACCATCATCATCAAAAACAGGATTAGATTCTAAAACATCTTCAGATAGGACATGTATAGGTACGTCTTGAGGAACAGACACAGGTTCTTCAGGCAAAGTCTCTTGATATTCCGATAAATGTTGATTATAAATCATTGTCAAAGTTTCCTCGGAAAGATCGTCCTTAGGGAGTTTGAAACTCTCCCAAAGGCTCTCATAATCAAATAACCGTGAATCCCTCGGTCGTTGAATGGTAGGAGTATATCTTTGACAATCCACATTTTGGACATGAACGATCTTGTGGAGGATAGGAATGTAGACACGTCTAAGTGAACTAGCATACCCCACAAAGAAACCTTCAACAAATTTGGGACCAAATTTCCCACTTGGTTCAAGAACAGTACATGTTGATCCAAACGGTTCAAGCCACTTTAGATTGGGTTTTCGACGATTTAGTAGCTCAAAACACATCTTGCCAAATTTCTTCACTGTAAGCACCCGGTTAAGAGTATAACAAGTTGCCGCTACTGCTTCCGACCAAAAATTAACTGGTAATTTTGAATCTGAGAGCATAGATCAAGCTGTTTCAATCAAAGTCCGATTCTTTCGTTCAGCGACACCATTTTGTTGTGGAGTGTACGGTGCGCTGAATTCATGAAGAATCCCCCGTTCATTACAATACTCAAGCATCTTGTTGTTCTTGAATTCTGTTCCATTATCACTTCGTATACGACGGATCAGTAGATTGTATAGTGTCTCCAATTTCTTGAACAATATCATAAGGGAATCATATGTCGCATCCTCTGATTCCAAAAATATTACCCACGAAAATCTCAAGTAGTCATTGGTAACCATAAGACAATAAAGTTCTCCTGTGATACTTCTGACATTCACTGGACTAAATAGATCCATATGAAGACGTTCAAACGGTAAGTTGATGGAGTTGATAATTATCTTCGGATGTGGTCTCTTTGTCTACTTTCCCTTTTTACAGTCCAAACAATGTTCACTCAATTGAAAATTCCTAACATTAGCTCCTTCTACTAAGTTCTTATGAATCAGATGATTCATCTTTCTCACACTTATATGTCCCATCCTCCGATGCCATAAGACTAATTCCCGTTTGAATGCTCTTGAGATGAAAAAATGAGTAAATCCCGAAGAAGTTGATGCAGAGCTCATGTTCATGACATAAAGATCATTTTCTCTTGGAGCACACATAATAATCCACTCTTCTGGAATTTTGAAACCCGGTTTCAAAATTAAACATTTTCGGTCCGTGAAATGTGCAGAGAAGTGTTTATCACAAATCTGTGATATGCTGAGCAAATTTTTCTCTAATTCAGAAATGTAGTTGATGTTCTCGAATGTTAGTTTTCCATTTGTCAAGGTGCCTTCACCAACACTTTGTCCTCCTTGGTTTCCCGCAAAACCGACATACCCTCCTCTTATTGATTTTACATAATTAAGCAAGTTGAGAGTACCTGCCATGTGCCTAGAGGCTCCACTATCCAATATCCAACCAGAATCATGGGATCTTCGAAGCCCCTGCACAAACAGTAAACAGTATTAATGAAACAAGGAAACCCAAGCCTTCTTGGTCTTGGGTTTTTTGACGTGCTTAAAGAACAACCTAACATCATCAAGTTCTGAATCACATGATAATGAATTTTAACTGAATGTTTATGACTTAAATTCAGATTTCACTTTCTCAACAAACTCTGGTGACTTAACAACAGTTTTTGCCACCCAGTTTTGACTAGCGGATTGTTTCTTTTTGTAAAACGATGTTTGACTTGTTTTTGAAACTATTGATTTTAAAACATAATTTTTAACAACCCTTTTACCATCAATTTTAATTGATTCATCTCTTTTTAAGATTTTCACATTTTCAGAAACACACAACGGTTTCTTTTCACCTACATAACCTAGGCCAGGTTTCTTGCTCACAGTCTTTTGAAGCAGAATGTGATCCTGTTTGTATCTATTGGGACAAGCGTAAAACACATGCCCAACCTCATTACAACAAAAACAAAGTCTCCTATCAATGAACTTATTGATTTGAGATGTAGTTTCAACCTGATCGTGTTCTGCTTTCACACGATAAAATTCATCATTTGATTTTGATTTCTAAATTCAGTTTCTTTTTCAGATTCAGGTGTTTTGCCATGCACTAACATAATCTTTTTCTCTTGAAGTTGCTTAACTCGATGAGATTGCTTGTTATAAAAACTTGTTTTAGCAAATCTTGTCGAATCCTCAACTTCCTTTTCTTTACCCAACCCATGAGTTTTAACAGTTTCTTCGGTCAGCACTGATTCAGCCATTTTCACTCCAGTAGATGCATCACAACCAGAACTCTCATTCTTCTCACAATCATCTTCAGCAGACTTATAGATATCATGATGTGGAGTTTTGAGTTCCACATTTAGCGCCTTTTTAAAACCTTTCAGTTTCATTGTAATATAACCATTCCACATAGGTGGAGGCATAGTATGATAATCCTCTCTTATATTCTCAATATCATTATCTTTATTCTTTGTTGAAGTTTTAGGGATAATGTGATCAAGAACAACTGACGATGCAGCATAGCTTACTAATTTCAAGTTAACTCTTTCAGTCTCAATCTTGAGTGTTTGAAGCTCAAGTTTGAGTGCTGCATTTTCGTCCATGTGTCTGTTGATGGCAATTTGTTTGTCTTCAACCGTGTGCTTTAGCATAGAAATTGTCTTTTGATTTTGTAAAATCTTTTCCCATAAATTCTTTTCACACGATTGAAGTTTCATGTATGCCTCATTAACAACATTCAGATCAAACAATGATTTGTCAAAGTGTCTTTTTAACTCGTTAATTTCAAGATTTTTAAAGTCACATTCTTAACAAGGCAATTCACATTTTCACATAGATTTGAGTTAAGACTTACCTCTGATGCTATGAATGCTTGATCGATTGGTTCCTCATTTGAAATTTCAGAATTTTCATCAGTGATATCTTCCACCACACCTTCAACGAACTTTTCTTCAATAGTAACTGATTCCTCCTGATTACCTGAATTGTTGACTTCTGGAATTTCCTCATCCTCTTCCACTTCAAAGTCAATTTTACCTTGAGTTACATCTTCTTCATTGAACCATCCTGCAAAACTCTCTATAATATCATGAGGAAATAATGAAATAAGATAGTCAGAAGGAACCTCATGAATCTTATCATATGTTCGTGAAAGTTCGTCATCGGAAGTATCATGATCAACTTCTTGCACAACCTTGTTGCTTTCTTCATTCTCATCCTTGAACAGCTAGTCCAAGCCCTCATCATTAACCACTACATTTTCAGTCAAAACATCCACCATCTCATTAGACTCTTTAACCACATTCTCATACTCATTACCTTCCTTATTGTTAACCACATTCACATTCTTAATACATTCTCATCCATAACCTCTTGTTTGTCTTCATCAACCACTTGAGCCAAATTTTCTTGGAACACCGAGTTCCAATTGAAACCTTCATAGACTTGAGCTGTAGCTGCCTTTTGCTGTGAAGTTGATGCTTCGGTAGGTTTCTTTCCCTTTGATGATTCTCCCTCTGGACGGTGATATATTGCTTGCTTGTAGTAATCCCGTCCGAAAGGATTTGCAGCATTATCCTCCAAAATTTTGCTAGTGCATTCCTTTTTGAAATGTCCTTTCTCTTTGCAACGAAAACATCTCACTTTAGACTTGTCAAAGCCTAATTTTGATATTGGACCATCAAGCACATTCCTAAAAGTGATTTCTTTGAATCTTTGTGCTCTTCTTATTACACTCGCCATGCACCACCTTATGTCAATCATTTCCATTTCCTCTGGGTCGATCTGATCATAATCTTCTTTTGTCATATTGTAATTTCCTATGCGACCCGCAACCAAACACTCGTAAGATTTAGAACAGATCCCAGAAATGGCATGAGTTCCTTGATAGTGTCAGTGGTCATGTTTCCCGTATCTTAAGATTCAGAGCTATGTTGCACTGTATAACATCAGAATCTTGTGTACTTGAAACTTGAGAAACTAGGATTGTTCCTGAATAACTACTATTGTACCGAGGAGTACAAGAAACATTTGTTACACATGTTTGGCCAGTTTGCTCAACCCAAAATGCAGTGGGAATCATGGGATTTGAAGTAACACTTGAATGAGAACCCTTGTAATATAATCCTACATCTTGTGATATGGCTGTAGATTTCATCTTTTGTTTCTTTCTAAGCTCCAGGTCATGAGCTTCAAGCTTCTAAATAAAACTTGCAAGGTTCAAATGAGCATATGCAATGGGGTTTGATTGCTGAATCATTATGAAAGTACCCCACTCTTTAGGAAAAGCATCAGCAAGTTTATCGATGTATTCATACTCAGGCTTGTCAATCTTCAGCCTCTTTATTTCATTCACAATATAGCAATATCTTTCAATCAACTGTGCGAAAGATTCTCCCTTAACCTGAGTAAAAATATCGAATTCTTTCTTAAGAAGTGCTATTTTACTCTTTCTCATGTCAGGGTTTCCTTGATATTTGTTCAACAGTGCATGCTAAATTGATAACAAGAACCATTGTGCTGTAGTAATTGAAAGATCTCGGCTTTGATGGCTTGTTGAAAGAGATTGCGCATTTTCTTCTCTTTTAGGAACAAATGTGTATCCGCATCAGAAATTTGTGACAATCAGTAGTTTTCCCCATTCTCATTTTTAGGAATGATGTACTCTTCCTCAACGGCCGTCCATATTTCGTAGTTCAAAGCTTGAACGTACGTCTCAAATTTATCAGCCCACAAAGGATAATTTTCCGTCCTAAGAAGCTTGGGAGGCTTGTTCGATGTACCCATCTCATTTTCCAAATTAATATTTTGAAGTAAGACAGACGGATGTGACACGAACGCACTTAGGTTTTACATATTGAAAGTCAACGGATATGTGTTATATGGTCAACGGATAAGTAGTATAAGGTAAACGGATAAGTGTAAGGTTATGGTCAACGAATAAGTGGATGGTCAACGTATAAGTAGATGGTCAACGTATACGTAGATGAACAACATATAAGTGTTCACCTTATAACATATGCGGCGTATAAGTCATACGCCGTATATGTTATACATGATCAATATATACGGAATCATGACATATACGGTGATGATCTTCATATTGGTAATTTTGGAATTTGAAGGTGCAAGTGATGTAGGAATTGGATGTACACTTGAAGGATTTGACATGGATGTGTAAGGAAGGTTTTGTGAAAGTTTGAATAACTTTTGACGGTTGAATTTGTAGTTAGAGAGAAACACCTTGAAAACTTGAAATGTTCAATCTAGTAACGAGCCATAAAGCTCTGATACCACTTGAAAAACCTTAAAAGCGGATGTAGATGACAATCTGGATCTCTAGATGTTACAGCCTATATCTCAATGTGCGGAATCTGTCAAGAATGAACAAAACAAGTAAACGTTAAGCATGTATTTCATTGATAACTTCAAGGATACAAGATATGACGATGTAGCAACTTTCTCTCTCTACTCTTTCACTCTAACAAAATCTCTCTATTAACGCATAAGTCCCCTATTTATAGGAAACAACATGAAAGACCATATGGGCGTATATGATGTACGGTGCATAGGTTATGCGCCGCAGAACATATGCGTACCATATGACTTATGCATTAAACTCAATCTACAAAACATACGTTTAACATTTTAAGCCCTATACGATTATATCCAATATATCTAAGACCCTAGCAATAAACATTATGCTCTAACAATAAATTTCAATCAATTTTGGTGGTTGAAAGGTGTTGACTGGTCAATTAGTTTAAAAGTCGTTAAAGGGCAAAACAGTCAACGAGTTTGACTTTACATTTTCTCAAACTTTTGTTCGGATTCAATGTTCGGTCCAGAAGACTTTTATTCTCATAACGAAATTTTAAGTCTACTGAAAAAAACCCTACTTCTGACTCGTTGTTCGGATTCTGGTCAGTACCAGCTCGCTTAAATCTTAAATATAACATAACTTGAGTTCTAAACGTCTGTTTGGATTGATTTCAGCTGCCACGAGTTCGTTATTACTTATATTATCATGTATCAACGTTTCCAGTTCTGATCGTTTATCTCGTTTGACGCATAGTGGACGATTCGTTTAAATCTTAGATCGTTTATCATATTTATTAGTCGCTTGCCTTTAATCTATGGTGAGTTTGATCATTCCCCTATTTTACTAATTTTTTTCACAAGTTTTGGGAACATATGCCTACTTATTCATATTTTTTATCATATATTATATACAAACTCGTAAACATAACCATTGTGTGTATATCGAATAAATGCTATTTGCTAATTGCTATTAGCTTACGTGTTTACTTTATCACATTCGGAGAAGTCCAACATATTTTCATATATTAGTATGATCATAAGACCGTCATAGTAAACGGAGCCCGATTCGCTTGTCGAAGGTAAACCGGCAATTTTAGTCATGGTAACCAATGTCCGATACGCTTGGCAATGATTCATTGGCACACTAGCAAGTCTTTGTTTTGTATATGGTTTATTATGGTTTGATTGATTGTTAACACATATGTTTGTTTGCACATTTAACAATTATCATTTATCATTTATTTATCATATATATTATTGTTGTGTCAAAATCTGGTGATCATCTCACCCTAACATACAACATGTGTTGTTGACAAACTCTTTTATTTTCTACGCATATGCAGGTTATCATGTAAATTGAAGATTGAAGTTTGGATATTTTGTCAACACTATAGGATTTAATGAACACAAACATAATTTAAATTTATCATACTTATTTATTTGTTTCATTGTTATATTTGGATATTGTGTGTACATTTGAATTAAAATAATTAATTAGATATTGTCATTTATATTCATGATAGTATCTTCGAGCTGTGAGCAATTGGACCACGCCCCGGCATTTCCGCCTTAGGTTGGGTGTGACAGATTGGTATCAGAGCCGAAGGTTATAAGATAGGTCGTTAGAAATTGTCCTAGTCATATGTTAGGACCGTATACGTGCTTATCTGAACTGCCTTATGTGCTATTAAAATTGTTTACAGCTTATATTGATTAATTATTTTAATTTGTATTTTATTTTATTATTGTCTATTGTGCACACACACACGAATTCCGAAGTTATGCCTCACTTTCAAAGTATTTTTAAATCCTCTTATTTTTAGTAGATTGCCTTTTATTTTGGGAAACTCTTTAAGAATTCCCGTGTTTTGTTTTTTCTCCCTCACCTTAAAGCATAGGAGTATGATAAATATCATACAACCATAACTTTAAGTGGTAAACGTAACCGGCTTAACGGTTGCACTCCTTTATAAAAACCAATTTCACGGTGGTTCGTGGCTAAATTCGGAAAAACTTCCAAAATTGTGTTTTTAATTATTTTTAAACTATTTGATTTGTTGGTTCGATATTTAGTTGGGTCGGTTAAATGCCATACAACGTTCATGGTCCGACCAACTACATTGATTTGATAATTTGTTAATTTGTTGGGTTAGTTAAATGCCATGTGATACTAATGGGCTGGCCAACCCAATTGTTTGTTAATCGTTATTTTAATTGGGCCAATGAATTGCCATGGAACGCTCATGGGAGGCCCAATTCACAAACTTTATGTTTTTTTTATTTTGTTGCGCCATTCGAATCGTAATGGAAAGCTCATGGGAGGCCAACTCGTTTGATATATTTTGTTACTTTTATTTGGGATCTCAAGCTAGCATGGGAAGCCCATGGAAAGCCCAACCCAATAACATTTTTCTTTTGAAATTGTTATAAACATTGTTTAATTAATTAAATGTCTCAAAATTCTCACATTAATTTAAATCCCGACTCGTCCTCGAGTCATCACTAGCACAATTTCATTTAAATACGCATCTCAATTATCTCACATCAACTCATTCCCACAACTTACCCATCATCTCGTAAAGTTTCATCTTTGGACCTCATAGAATGTCTTCCCTAAGAATCAATAATCATAATCAATGTCGTTCACCTACTTCTCATGATCGTCGTTCGACTACTAGAATCAACAAGGAGTTTGCTACTGTAATCCGTTAACCAAACAACCGTCAACCTCAATAAAACCAACATGCCTCGAACAAGAAATCGTATACTAACTCATATCCGTTATAATGTTATTTAAATTATCTTCTCTCAATTATTTCCATATTCTCAAACTATAAACTATCAAGTTTATTTAAATCCTTACCCTCAATTGGATTTTAATAATCCCAGCTTTCTGTTATTGGCCGATAATAATCCCAACTTTGTTTATTCCCACCAGTGGTCCCAAATTTAAAAAAGTTGGCTCTCAATGGTCCCCTCTGGATAAAACCAGATTCAACTCTCTATTAAAGTCTTTAGGAATGATAAAAGTAGATGAAGTCTGACTGATGATATGTGTTCATGTGCTTAAATGACTATTGAAACTGCTGAGTGCTTAATATGTTTTAAATGTGTGAACTGTTGTGTGCTGAACTGACCATGTTACATGATAGTTTGCTTATTGAGAATGTGTGCTGATTATGAAGTTCTGTTGCGTGTCTGATCATGCATATCTGTTTGTGTGATGAAAGTGTCTGTTTTAAATATAAATAACTGAATCAAATGTTTTGAAAGGAATATCTGAATTAATTATGTTATATGTGATTAAGTGACTATCATTCACTTATTGTGTGGAAGTTAAAATAGTTTGAACTGTTTGTGTGTAAAAATGAATCTTTTCAAAAGAAAATCTTGTTTAAAAGCTGAGAGCAAATGGAATATCAAAAATTTAAGTTTTCAAATAAATCATAGATTTTGACAAAAGCAAATTGTTTTTGGTGATATCAAAGGAGACATGATAAGATTATTCAGTTCAAAGCTTTATAGAAGCTTAAAGGTTTTTAAATGGAAATTGCATCCAACCTATATGGGAAATGATAGAAAATTGGTTAAGTTAATTAACACATGAATTATAGTCTTAAAAGGCTTTAAGTGCACTTATTGATATGTACGGTAGCTTTCCATGATGCGTAAATGCTTAAGTGATATAAACATAATGATCATTCTATGTCTGATGTTGATATACACTTGAAGATGCAAGTACGTTTCAATATACATCTCTCCGGATGATGGGCAGAAAGGTAATTATCCAGTCATACACAAGACTGTTGGTGTTATGGTCAACCCTAGAAGAAATATTTTATACGATATGAACAGTTAAATTAGCTTATATTTTTAGAAAAATAGCTATGTAAATCTTATTAATAAAACAAAACAAACTTAAAGGGACTTTAGAGAACTAAAGAGGTGGGGCATCCAAATAAGTCCTAAACACCTTTAGTGTAAGACTTGTAAGTTCGGATGGCATGTAAGTCCAACGTTTAAACTTAAAGTATACATTTTTAAAAGAACTGTTCAAATATCAAAAAGATTTTGATATTTTGATATTGCCATGTGCTCGCTCAAAATCAATATCAATTATAATCAATTTTTTTAATTCCGACTTGGTAAGAAATCGATAACTGATTTTTGATGCCTAATTATTGGGTTTAGGGTTTCAATTGTTTATTTTACTTACCGGTTTAGTAGTTTGTGTAGGTTATCTAATTGTTGAAGAACATATTAGTGATGACAATTTCTTCATTAACTCTTCCAATCAGTAAATTATATCTTCAAATTACTAACTTTTGTTATTTATTTTGCAAATATAATGGCATACAAATTTGAACCTAAGCACAATATGTGTGCTCTTCTGGAGATTATTGAAGAAAATCAAGAATTGGGCCTAATGATAAATTTCTTGAGCAACTTAAAACATGAGGTTTGCCTTGATTGAGAGTCCAGTGATCTACATGAACCATATGAATGATTTTTGGGGTTCGTCCGAATACACTGAAGATTTCAATGGGAGAAGAATAGAGGCCACAATACTTGGACATGAGATAGAGATCACAGAGCAAACCAGATGGGCAGCATTGCAATTAAATGATGATCATGAAGTTCAGCTGTCTTACTCACCGCAAAGGTTGTTGAGGATCTTTCAAGAGACATTGGAATACCAAGGCAATATTCATGAAGGGAAATCCCAGAAGGAATGTTTCCACTTATCTACATATTCTTGATACACCATGTAATTCAAAGTCTATCATTCAGAAGAGGCACATGGACTCTCTTGAATAGGGAGTTGGCAACTGCAACTGTTGCCATTTTATATAACCAACCATTCAATTTTTCCATAATGATTTTCAATGGGTTGGTCAGCAACGCCCAGAAAAATGAGAGGGACAAGTTTTTAATGTACCCAAGATTCTTACAGATCATTATAAATGGTACATTGCATGGGCTAGCAACTACAGGTGAAACCTTGATTCTACAAGACCCAAATGTTTATAAGAGGATAAGACTGTGAATGCCATAAGTCAATTTAATGCACATATTGAATTTGTTATCTAACCGTGGCTGCTAAATAATCAAGTGGAAATCATGGAAGTTCCAGCCTCCCTAGAATCTGAAGTAGAAGAAAGTGAAGAGAGTAATGATGATGATGATGATGAGGATGATGATGATGATCATTATCATGATCATGATCATGATGATACAAGTGACAATGATGATGATGATGATAATCAAGGTGGAGATGAGGAGTTTGGAGTGAATGAAAATGTTGTGTTGAATCAGCAAGTGTGCAGGATGAAGTGGTTATGGGAGAAAATGAAAATGATGCAAGTGTTGGAGTGGAGAATGTGATAGTAGATGAGCCTGTGGTGGCTGCTGATGAGACAATTGATGAACATGTTGATGATGATACCTTTGTTAACAATATAGTAAATCAGGTTAGGGAAACAATCCAAATGAAACCCTACTAGTCTCACAAGATCATATCATTGACACAACCACAAACATCCCTTCACCACCCTACTCACCAAACCCAGAACCCACCAATGAACCATCAAGTTCTTTATCACCATACTCCTCAATCAATGAACCTACTCCATCTTCACCAGAACAATCAATCCAACAACAATAGCAACTAACCCAAGAACTACCTGAAACTCAACCCATCAATAAAACTACATTCAAACCTTACTCACCTGAGTCTGTTTCAACCAACCTGAGTCTAAACCAGAGTTAATACCAACACAGGATTTACCAATCTCCTCTCCAGATAACACTTGTCAAGATCTACTGTCAAGAAATTTGGTGTTGGAGGCTGAAAACTTTGAGCTAAAATAGAAGAATGCATCACTTGAAGAGGCTTTGAAAGTTTCTCTAAAAAGGA
Source organism: Bidens hawaiensis (assembly GCF_021521415.1). Taxonomy (NCBI): domain Eukaryota; kingdom Viridiplantae; phylum Streptophyta; class Magnoliopsida; order Asterales; family Asteraceae; genus Bidens; species Bidens hawaiensis. The sequence goes on along the minus strand of NW_027492438.1, from coordinate 57,877 downwards.
TTCTACCCTGGAGCAAATGGAGGTTGAGAAATATGCACCAAAACAGGGGGAGAATATAGATTCCTTGAATCTGATAAATGAAGTTTATGATGAGAGTGAAGATGAGATGGTAGTGAAAAATTCACTAAACATTATTGATACTGAATATGGTATGACAGATGATGAACAGGTGGTTGAAATGGCATAAGATAATGTTGGATGTTAGAGAAAATGAAGTTGAGGAAGAAACTGTTGAAGATGCTAAAAGAAGAAAGATGAAAGGGAAAGGTGTGGCCTTAATAGATGTTGATCTACAACCCTCCAGAGCCCCCAAACTAACATTAGGTGATGAATTTTTACATGTTGAAGAAATTGAATATGCTGATATTACAGAGGTGGAAAGTTTAATTAAAGTTATGGATTTAAGAAATGAAGAGATTGAGAATGATGAGATCCCACAGGAAGTTATTGATACTTTGATTAAATTGAAAAATAAATAAGATGAAGAAGAATTTAAAAAAAATGTTGATGAGAGTCTGGCAACGGTAATAAGCACATTTAAGGAAAGAACTGAAGTTGTGCCTCGTGTGGTGATTACTAAACCAGAAAAAAATAAGAAAGAAAATGAGCCACAACCAATGTCTAGGAGAGAGTATGATAGCCTTGTATCAGACATGGTTGTTCTGAGAACTTACCTTGATATGTTGATGAATCCAAATGAATGGTCAGAGCAAATTATGACATATGTGAGAAAGAGGAAAAGAGATTATGATGAAAAAATGAAGAAGGCAAGTGACAATGTTCTTGAAAATGTCTCCGAGTCTGAGAAACATGATGAAGCCACTGAACCAATTGTAGAGGAAGAAAGTAATCAATCCAATGCTAATGCTGAAGAGGCAATAAAGGCCATACCATTAAGACCTGTTGCACCAGAACCTGAAAAACAGACTGAAACAGAGCCGATTGTTGAAAAACCGGAGGACCATGAAGAACAAGTGATTGAAGAGCCTATCATTGAAGAATCGGATGAAATTTAAGGGCGTATCATTAAAGAACCAGATGAAATTGAAGAGCCAATCATTGAAGAGCCAATCAGCCAGAAAGAAACCCCAAAAGCCAAACGACAAAAATCTATGGCTTAAAATACAAAGAAGGGGAGAGCTCTAACTAACAGGATATCTTCGAGAAGAGGTGTGGACACGTAGATATGAATGAACCTAATATCGAAGCTCTTAAAGATTTAGATGCTAATGATGAAACTTTTGTGTAGAAAGAGGTAGAAGCTGAGGAGGATAATATGAGATTTCCTCAAGTTTACTTGACTGAAGATCATAGAGTGAACATGCAAGCAAGTCTTGATGAAATGAAAAGGAAAGATCCAAGGATAATGCTCTTAGTTAATTTTGGTTTGGATTTTGAAGCATTGAAAAACTTAAAGGATATAGATAAAGATTATCTGGCAGCGAAGAAAAGTAAAGAGAGAAGGGAGGCTAGAGAACAGAGGAGAAAAGAGTTAGAAGGAAAGATTGAATTTTTAAAGAATTTGGAGTATGATCCCAAACACATTCAGTTAATGACAGCAGATGAAATTGTGAATCTGACATAAGGATGGAAAGGGAGGATCTGGAAGAGGAAGTACTTAATTCAAAACAATTATGTTGTATCATACTTAAATAAACAAACCTCTGCAAATATTGATAATTTGTACAACATAGTAATTGAAAGAGAAATGGGGGGGGGGGCAACATGTAAGTAAACCAAAAGAAGCACCATAAAAGGAACATAGTTTAATAAATATAGTGATGATGCAAAATTTCTAGTGGAGCATGGTTATAATTTTGCACTTATTAAAGATCTTCCAAAGACGATCCTTAAAGAGAAAGTTAGACTTGTGAAGAAAGCATTTGAAGGACAAAAGGAAAAAGAAAAATCTGAAAGAGAGAAGAGAAAGAAAGCTGAAGAAGAAAAGGCAAGATTGATCGAAGAACAAAAGAAACATGAAGTGAATGAGTTGTTTGAGGATGCTGAAAAGGTTGATATCTTAAAGAAACTATTAATATCAAAAGGAATGAATGAGCAGGAGATTGAAAGTTTGTCAAGAGAAGAAATGAAGGAAATCTACGAAAGAGAATTGTGATTGTACAACCAAGAGTTGAAAAGGTTGGAAGAAGAAAGTAGAATAAAGAAGAATGTGGTAGAGCCTGTGCAAGTAAAACCAGAGCCTATAGATTATGAAGTAACAATGGATGCAAAGACAACTGACATGATAAGCATCCTGTGCAAGAGGGTGAACATTATTTTGAGTTGATGATGAAGGCAAAGAGGAGATAAAGAGGTTATTTGATGAGTCTGAAAGAAAACATTCAAAGAAATCATCATCACACCATACTTCAACATCCAGGGTACATGTACCTGTCATCCGATCTGAAATACAGAGCCAAGAAAAACAAAGAACATACTTTAATCTGCCTACTCATCTATATCTAGATGCAAGATCGAAAACTCTGAAGGTCATCACGGAAGATGGGGTTGAATCAGTAATAATATTCAGGGGTGACTTCAAAGAGTTTACTAGGGAACAACTTGAAAATATGGAAACACTGGAGCTCTATGATTATCAACATAAAGACAAACTTACCGGTCAACAATGAAATGAGTTATCAAAGTATCTCCATGACCAACACAGAACTGGCTTTCCATTGCTGGATAAGAAAAGAAAATGTAGCTACTCAGATGCTGAAAAAGCAGGGAGCGATAGAAGGTTGAGGGAAGTCAGATGGGCAGAATATTCATTCTTACAACCTGGGAGAATGGAAACAACTAGAAGACCTGGACCATCAAGCTCGAGTGCACAAAAGGAAGCTACTACTGCTAGCACAACAAGAAAACCTCTTAGAGAAAGCATTGCAATGAGAAGAGAAATGATGGTGCCAATTCAAAAGTTCAGAATAACGGGAGGATTTCTAGCATTAGCTTCAACAAACTAAGTGAGACGGTCACCTTAAGAAACTCAGAAGGAGATGTCCTAGCAATAATTGAAAATGACTCTGAATTGGAGTTTATACATATTCAAGACTTAACTGACGTCAAGGAGGTGGAGATACCATTTGATTCGGATGACTATGTGGAGCTAGACATGTTCAAACAAAGGGCTACTACTATGCGCAACAGAAAGATAAACAAAGCAAGTAGGCTAGAATGAGAGATGAAAGTTACAGGATATGTCCTGAAGGGAGTATTCATATGATCCTTGTAATTTTATATTTTTATGTATATATATCCTTTGTGTAATTTGATAATTATATAAATTGATGTGCAATGCCTTTAAGACATAATATTATTAATGTAATGTTCTTTGATTTTCTTATGATACGCGATATATATTTTGAAAAAAGTGTGAGTAATCCAGGTATGTTTTATATTTTTGTGTATATATATCCTTTGTGTAATTTGATAATTGTTGGGTTGGAATCTTCTCAACCTCCTTAGATAATGGCTAAGTAAGGAACTCGAGCAACCTTGGACCTTCGAAAATGAAGTTTACTACCTCGAGCATGATATCTTACACTCGTATGATCATCTTCTGGAATTCTTGTAATTATTGACAGCTTCGAGCAAGCTACACTTCGTCAAGCAAGGATGTTCTTCATCAAGCACTATTTGCTCTTCGAGCAAACACTTGATCTATCCATCTAAGCAAACACTCGAGCAAGCTACACTTCGTTAAGCAAGGATGTTCTTCATCAAACACTATTTGCTCTTCGAGCAAACATTTTGGTGGGTCGAGCATGGATACAATAAAGGATGATCTCAATATGTTCTAAGTAAAACTTCAAGCATGGTTCAATCTCCAGCAAGTTTTAGTACCTGAGCATACTGGAGTTATTCTCAATAAATCCTAAGGAAAGATTAAAGAGGTGTCACACCCCGGTCCAGAGCCTAGGCGTGACTGCCCGGTTGGCATGCCTGTTTTGTAAATATATCAAAGTAGTGGGTTCATTTTAGCGGAATTCTTTTATATATTAAAATATTAATTTACATTGCAAAATTTCTTGGGAATTAAATACCCAAGTTTTCAGTTACAAAACAGTGTTATTATTATTACAAGGATTTTATTGAAAATTGAGTCATCTCGAGCGATCTTCAACCTTCATGACTCTAAATCCTTGTCTACGTTTCTTCATCATTTAATTACCTGCATGGGTTGGAAAAACTTGTCAGCTATATGCTGGTGAAACGTTGACTCGATAAAACAGTTTATAACATTCATTAAATACAAACATAGTTTTCTATTTCACAAACTCAGCAGAAAGGCCTGTCATTCCTGGGATTTGTACCACTGCACTACACACAAAATTCAAAGGTTCCCCGAGTACATAGCCCATGTTCGGAGACGGCATTCTCCTAGACTATGTAACCCTGTTAGAGAACTGGTTATGACTGACTTGGTTTTGTATACCAATTATCAGTTATATTTGGATCCAGACACATGTATATTTGGTCTGAGTTGTTTTTATTATCTATTTTGTATTGTAACGATTTTAGATCACCCCCTAGTAGTTCCATGGTTCCCCTTTAAGCCATTAAAACATAATTAAATTGCAATAATTTTCATATATATGTACACAATTTTTTTTTACGGTAACAATGAAATATAATATTTTTGGCGATCAAGACCCTAACGGGCTCGTGTATGACTGGGTAATTAATTTCCTGCCAATCATTCGGAGAGATGTATCTAGGGACATGCAAACATCTTCAAAATGACTCTCCACAATAAGTTTAGGAGATTTAGTTTGTATCACTTAAAACTTTTACTTATCATGGAAAGCTACCATATACATCAATGACTAATCAAGAGCCTTTTTAGCCTAATAACTTCACACGTTAGGCACACAAAATCAATTTATCTATCATTTCTCAAAGGTTGGATCAATTTTCATTTCGAAAAATTTTAAGCTTCTAGAAGGCTTTAGCTGAATAATAATATCACTTCCCAGATGATAACTTAGAAGACAATTTTATATTCAATCACCCAGTCACTTTCAGTCTTCAGGTAAATGCTTATCCTATATGTCTACCGATAGACAATAGGACCAAACATATATTAATACATGTCCTTCAAACTTAGGCAACTGACATAATTTTCAGTGAAATAACCTAAAACCAGATAGTTAAACAAACAACTTATATTTTTATATTCAGTCGCCCAGTCACTTTCATTCCTTAGGTTAATGGATATCCCTTACGTCAAAGATTGACAACAGGACCAAACATAAAGATATGTCCCTTGAACTTGAGTAACTGGCATAATATTAAGTGACAGAACAATACAGTTTTTTTGTTTTAGTTTTTATAAATTTTTTATTTTCTTATTTAAGAACACACACACTCTTTTTATATTTTTCTTTTTCTCCCATAAATTTGTATAGAAATTATAATAAAATCAGAAAATATTTATGTACAAAATTTAACCTAAAAATACTCATTCTTCAAGACGCAACATCTTAAGAAACCCTACAAGCACATTGAATCTGGCTGTTCCAACCGGTTTCGTAAATAGGTCTGGTCTGCCACATTGTTATCAGTGTGGACCTTTTCAAGATGAATTAACTTCCGGTCGTAACAGTCACGAATAAAATGAATTTTGATATCGATGTGCTTGGTTATAGAATGCTAAACCGGGTTTTTAACAACGGCAATTTCAGCATCATTATCACAGAAAATAGTAGTATAAAGAAATTCCAAATCGTAGTCCAACAGTTGATGTTGTATCCATATGACCTGAGAACAGCAGTCTCTTACACCCTTCTGTGTAATCTTTCCCTTCTCTCCTCCCGCAAAAGAAACATACTCTTCATTAAAAATTTGAATGTCGTGCAACTGAGAGATGTCTCCTGCATGTGCCTGGAACATCCACTATCAACATACCACGGTCTCCTGATATTCCTCCATAGCTTTTCCTGCACGATGTGCGAGATTAGTTAGTCTTAGGTACCCCGTCCATAGTCGTTCTAGGTAAACCTGACTTGTTCAAATATGTCACAGGTTGCCATGACATGTCTTTTTGATTATCAAAGATCGAGCAGGTTGGCTTAAAGGACTTTGTTGCCGGAGACTTGGGCAACCATTTGTATTTTGGTTTGGAAGCTTTGTGATTAACACAAGTGGTTGACTTAGTCTCCGGTTTGCGGATAGAAAACTCGGTCAGCTTTAACCTTTTTAACGTTCGATTCTGAGGTCCTCTTCGGTCTTAGAACCAAAAACGAGTTTCCATTACGCCTTTGAACCGAAGTAGGCTTGGTCCGATGTGAACTTGACCTGTAAGCCTTTTTTCTCCTCCAATCACCGTCAGAGGGCTTTGCCTTATAATACCTCGTTTTATTTGAGTTAAAATTCTTGTAGGTATTTTGAAGCATAGTCCCCTGATAGCGTCTGTAATATGGAACACACGGGAGACGAGAACAATTTCTAGCAATGTGACCGGGAATGCCACAGTTGAAACAGGTTTTCCTTTTAACCAAAAAATCTTTGTGGCCGATTCCCGGTCTTGCTCTGTTGTGTGAGTCTGTTTGTCCACCTTTGGACTTAGCACTGGATTTCTCACGGTTACAAGTACATGAACTTCCTTCTTTAACAAACTTGGGTGATGAATATTTATGAAAATTCTTATTTTTATCAAGTTTATTAGAAAGTGGATCACTGCTTTTAGAAGTTTTAGAGAAATCAACCACACGAATGTCTTTGCTCTTTAAAACATAGCCCACACAAACATTTGTAGCAACAGTATTCAAAATAGGCAAATTCAAAGAAACATGAGAATTAATAGGTGAATCATCATCCTCATCAGTCCAATCCTCAACTATTATTTCATCAGCACATGAAGTAAACACATTAGAATTGTTCACCCTGGATGTTGATTCAGTTGTCGTGACTGAACCAACCATACCCTTGTCATTTGTAGTTGACTTACCATACCGCATACATTTTTCCTTTTCTTCTTCCTTGGTAAGAGGAAGACTAGTATAATTATCATTATATGGAGGGGGAACCATGTTGTACCCAATAACCACACCCTTATTCTCTTTCCATTTTAACTGGTTTTCTATCATTGATTCGACGACAGCACTAGAGACATCAAATTTCTTAAAGTTGAATTCAGCATTTTCAAATTTATTAGTTAATTTAGCTATCTCCAACTTGGAAGCATCTAACTCGGCGGTTAGTTCATAAATTTTCTTTTTAGCATCTAAGTGGTGACAGCATTTTGTGCTGAAATCAGATTGGAGTTTTGAAAAATCTTTTTGTTGTGCCTCTATTTTCTCTTTTAAGTCCTTTTCCAGTTTCTTAAGGGTAGCATTTTCATATTTAATTCCCTCCATTTCTCTAAGCATATTACTATAGTGAATTTTATACAAATCTACTTTATTAATACAGGCTTGGGAACATAATACAGAACTTACCACGGATGATCTGGAAGAGGTGAAAGCCATGAACTTACCTCGGATGACTGGCCCAATGAATCAGAAGCCCACTTGAACAGTAGCCGAGAACCCTGAAACTTGACCGAGAACAAGCAAAATTAGCCGAGAACGCTATAATGCGCCCGAGAACACATAAAACTTCCCGAAAATACTGAAATCCACCCGAGAACACCGAAAACTTCCCGAGAACTGTCAAAACTTTCCTGAGAACCTTCAAACCATGGCCGAGAACTTTGATTACTGACCGTGATCTATGATTATTGACGAGAACTATCAAATCTGCCCGAGAACTCAATAAAATTAGTTGAAAACTATCAAAGCTCTTGATATGGAAATCTTTAAATATTTAGTCAAATCCCTAGAATAAGGAAGGTTCTTGATTTGGTAAACTTAAAGATAGAATCAAATCCCAAGAATGAAGGGTTTTGATAACCTGGTGGTGGTGACCTGAAGTGCCAAATGCTCTTGTTAGAGTGACAGTCCATCCAACTGGACGAATTTGTACTAGTTTCATATTTAATTCTACTTTGAACCTCCACCTCTTAAGACGGATGGTAGGTCGGTATGTCAGATGGATAATATTGCGGGATGCTTTCCGAAGTAGCACTTGATATTTCTATAGGAATCTGCGGACTACTAGGAGCATACATCAGTTGGCTTTCGTAAGCCAAATATGGATCTATTTGATCAATCGGATACATTGGGTTCTTCGGATTCGTCGGAATTGTCAAATTATTCAGATTCATCGGGTTATTCAGATCAGCTGGATTTGAATACACCAGATCAGTCAGATATACCGAATCAATTGGTTGCTTAGGACCAAAATTAGTACTGGCCTTATTAGATGGCTCAGACTTAGGTGTAGGGTTTGATCGTCTCGCTACCCAGTGCCTTTGCCCGTAGTAGTTTATGTACGACATCTGCACAAACGTATACTTTGGGATAGTGTAAGTCCTGTGACGGATCCATCAATGTGATATCAGGAAACTCAGTGATTATGCGAAAACTAATCACTAAGACGATTCTATAAAACCAACTAAGAACACAGGTAAAACAACGAAGACGCTTCAAGACACAAGTATATTATACGTCGAGTGCTTAAGCCCTTAAGAACTTACAAGGTTGAATGATACCGAACGAACAACAACCCACTGGAAGAGCAACCCTACAATAAGCTACATACATCATATATATAGTTATACCAACCTAGGCCCAAAACACACTAAAGCCCACCGAAGTCTAAATATTTCGGTTTACAAGATGTAGCCCACAACTAAGCCCAAAAATAAAGGATAAACTATAAATATAGCCCAACAAATAGGTAAACTACCAATCATAACTTATCCCTACTTATCAGATAATTGGTTAAAGCTTAGGTACTAATATATCAATACCTAATTCGCTGAAACCGATGACTCTAATACCAACCAGTCACACCCCGATCCAGGGCCTAGGCTTCACTGCCCGGTTGGTATGCCTGTTTTGTAAATATATCAGAGTAGCGGGTTCATTTTGGCAGAAGTCTTTTATAAATTAAAACATTAATTTACATTGCAAAATTTCTTGGGAATTAAATACCCAAGTTTTTAGTTACAAAATGGTGTTATTATTATTATTACAAGGACTTTATTGAAAACTGAGACATCTCGAGCGATCTTCTATGTTCATGACTCTAAATCCTTGTCTATAATTCTTCATTACTTAATTACCTGCATGGGTTGGAAAAACACATCACTATATGCGGGTGAAACACCCTAGGCAAATCCCACATCGGTTGTAGACAAGAGAGATCCTTGGTTCATAAGTAAATGCCTCGCTTCTTAAATCACCAACGCGTTTCGGGCTTAATGGTAGTGGACGAGAGGAGAGCTCCACAATTAAGCGTGCTCAGATGGGAGTAGTAGCAGGATGGGTGACCTCCTGGGAAGTCTCCACTTGGGCAACCAAAAACAAATCCGTGAGCTCTTCGTGGTCAAAGTGGAGAATATTGGTGGTGCGAGGGGCCGGATGTTAAAAGTGGTATTAGAGCCACCCTTGTGCCGTTCGGGATGGTGGCGCAAACCTCATCAGAGATGGTGAGTCCCCGAGGGTGTCGCGAGGTACACCTTAGGCGAATCCCACATCCTAGATTGGATGGTGGTCAAACCACATCGAGGACGATGAGTGCAAAAGGGGGGTGTATGTAACACCCTAGGCAAATCCCATATCGGATGTGGACAAGAGAGATCCTTGGTTCATAATTAAATGCCCCACCACTTGAATCACCAACTCGTTTTGGGCTTAATGGTAGTGGACGAGAGGAGAGTTCCACAGTTAAGCATGCTCAGGTGGGAGTAGTAGCAGGATGAGTAACATCTTCGGAAGTCTCCATCTAGGCAACCAAAAACAAATTTGTGAGCTCTGGGCAAAGCAGACAATATTGGTGGTGCGAGGGGCCAGACGTTACAAGCTAGACTCGATAAAACAGTTTATAACAGTCCTTAAATACAAAGGTCCCCCGAGTACATAGCCCCTGTTCAGAGACAGCATTCTCCTAGACTATGTTACCCTGTTGGAGAACTGGTTATGACTGACTTGGTTTTGTATACCAATTATGTAAGACCCCGTTACCTGGGAATCCCACAGTTGGTCATCATATCCAAAAATTCTCAAAAATTTAAAACCAAACAAGTTCATCTTATTAAAAATTGTTTCAGAGTAATAAACAGCTGAGTGATAAATATCAAAGTTCCCAAAAACCGGGAAGAGTGCCCAAAACCAAAATTTAAATGCTTATAGTGATAAATGACAAGAAAAGTTTGCGTCATTAACTCTCCGACTAGATATGCCTTCAACCGTCCGAGTAGTCTCGAGCACGTCCAAGCGTTAGTTCCCTACTTCTTAACAAGAAAATCAATCTAACATACACACAAAGCCAGCTAGAGCTAAGTGAGTTCAAGATTTCATAAACAACCTTCATAATTTATTTCAAAGTTATAGATATAAAACAGTAGAGAGAATAATAAGCAAGTGAATAAATATTATCACCAAATAATACATTCATGGTCGAACACATGTACACGGGCCTATCCACCACGAGTCAAGACTCGAGTAAAATATTTGACCCGGACGCAGTAAGACATAAGCACTTGACACGAACCTCTCCACCACGAGTCAAACCCGAGTAATATATTTGACTTGGTCACGACTTACAACCTAAACACGTGATACGGGCCTCTCCACCACGAGTACAACCCGAGTAATATATTTGACCCGATCACGGTTTAGCAACCGACGGGCCTCTCCACCACGGGATTTAAAAACCTGAGTAATATATTTGACCCACCTAAATGATGATTATGCCACACGTGCCTCTCCACCACGGGATTTAAAAACCCAAGTAATATATTTGACCCAGCTATAATCATCATGCACACACACATCACTAAGCCTACTGACACAATTCTTTCTCACAACGAACTAAATAATATCATCAATCATAGGCTATAAAGTATTACATATAAGTCCGTCCAAAATAAGAAAAAAGTGAGTATGTCTACTCGTATTCAATTCACCCCAAGTCTAATAACGTTCTCGAGTCTAGACCATAAACAAACAACATATATAACCCTAAGGGATTTATGACCAAAACGAGTCAAAAATATCCTAAGGCATACGATATAATCGACACTTGGTTTCATAAATGCACAAATAATAACAAGTCTATGCAATGTCCTTCAAATTGTTTTAACGAGTAAAATCGGGTAAAATTGTAATTGAGTGTGTATGCCAGCCCAAAACATAAAAAGAGTTAAAAAGGGCCATCATGAACCCACCTGGCATGAGGTACAGAATCAACAATAAACTAGAGAATTCCTAAGTACCCCCACAAATCAGACGCCTGCCGGATTACAAACAAAATTACTAACGAGCCGTACCGACTCGCTTATCAATACGAGGCATCCTAACATTGTTTAATTGGCTTAAAGCCTCGACCTTGCCAAATTCAATTACAACAGCCCTCGGGGCCTTATATTTACCAAAACCACCATTAGATAATCCTGGGGACCAAGGATTCCCAATTTACCCCCAGAAGTTGCGAGATGAGACGAATATGAGCGTTTACAAGTTGTTTACGCACCGAGCAACCAACTCAGCCCCGTGTGGACCAAATTAAATAAAATCACAGCTAACAAGTCCACAAGACACTACACAAGTTGGATGGGTTGGTAATTCGCAAGCACAACGCACAAACTACCAATAAACGCGAATTTGCGTTGTACCGACCCGTTTGAGTAACAGACAACCACTTCAACCCCAATACCTAAAAAAATAATTTTTCCACAGCCCATATATCAAACCGAAGCTACACAAACTGAATTGGTTGTTAATTCCTTCAAACCTCACGCTAAACGCAACAATTTAACAAACTAACCAACCGAACACTAGTTTTCAGCCTATAACTAATTAACCAATCAAACGAAAACCATAGCTCACGATACTAAAGTATGTTACACTAGACATACCTAAGAAGATGACTGAGCAAGAACCTTAACCAAAACATCCCCTAAAGATGCACGAAAGGGCAGCCCCCGGTTAAGCCTAAAACGAACGTATTGATCAACAACGAGTATGACATGTAGATTTTAGCATGCGAAGATGTATTTTATTACATCGGAAAATCATAGGAATAAATTATGTAATTTTTACCAGAGTTGTATAAATGTCTTGGGTATCTAAGTATATTTTTATTATATTTTTCCAATTCACACAAAAATCATAAAAATTTCTCCAACACAGAAAGGTACGTGCAGCTATTTCAGTACGCAACAAAAGTGTTTTATTTGTTTAAAAATCATTAACAAACCAAATTAAACGATTGCAAATGGGTTGTAATCTTATCTCAAAATACGAACTTTCGGAAATGGATCAACCAATTTGGACTTGTCAAGAAAAAGTTATGATGTCGGGAAGACAGACCAGAATCCGTCACCCCGCATCAGCTTTGACACACGATCTTATAAAATCATCAAAACCATTCAAATCTCGTCCAAAAACTACATATTATACCTTTCTGGAAACAATCAAATTAGAACATCATGGAAACAAGAATGGATCAAAAGCAATAAATTTTCATCAACTTACAAACCGAACAATAAACAAGTACAAATATGTCAGAAACTGTTATAATCAAAACTCAACCCTAACATGCTCAACAAAGGTTTTAATGGTGAAAAAGAGTTATATTATGATAGAACCGACCTTGAGTTAGATTATAATACCTTGAATAGGATGGAATGGTGAACAAAAACGAAGAGGGAGGGGGGAGAACAGGGCCGATCGCTGCTGCTGCATATGGCGGCTTGTTATTTATTTTAATTTTTTTGTGTTAAGTTTAGGCATTTTAAAATTCAAGCCCTTCTACTTTGTAAATGATATAAATTGTTCCTAAAGCTTAATAATTTAACTATCAGAATTACACAAGAGGCCCCTCGACATTAAAGATCAAAACCCGTCTAACATACAACTCTACAACGTGCATGCCGTTAAACAAAAATTAACAGGTGTTACATACTAAACAAGCATTCAAGGAATAAGAGGTGATGTCTTGATCAAAAGGATGGATAAACGGACTTTTAGCACGTATAAAAAGGCTCCTAAATTAGAAAGATGAAACCCCTACTTTTAAATAAACCTTTATAAACGATCGAGCCGATTAACGAAATTTCCGGGCGTTACAAGTCTACCCTCCTTACAATGGGATTCGTCCCCGAATCCCGTCTCAACAGGAACGGTCGCGGATAGAGACGAAACCTAATCATCTAATCACACAAGAGGACGATAGGGAAAAAACCTCTACTAGCATTCGAGTCAAACAGGAACGATGCTTAAACCTAAAGAAGGAAAAAGAAAAGAACCTAGAGTGATAGCATGCTACGCCTCAGCTAAACAATCACGCGTAAAATGTTCAAGTGGATGAGAAATGGGCGGGAGAAATTAAGGAACGAGAGGAACTTTAACGCTAAGACAAGAGCGTTAGCCACATCTTATCCCTACAAAGACAGAACCCTAACACAATCAAGCACAAGTATCATTTAGAACATGAAAGGTAACGGTGAACTACTAATAACGTTGATTGTAATATCTCGGATTTTCCAAACCTGTATTTGTGTACATATAACCCGACCCGAAACATTTTTACATCTTTATTATTATTAAAAATCAAATATTTATGAGTTACTAAGTTTCTACATGTTCACTTTAGGCCCTTATACTCTAATGTATGATTAATTCCTAATTATAACCTAAATAGTTAATAAAATGATCAAATAACAAACATCAGGGACTAATATTGCCATTTTGTGAAACCTGCCTCCACTACCTACAGGAGCGCCGCACGACGGCCAGCCACAAGCTGGCCGCGCAACGCGGTGGCTGATCTGCACCAGAATGTTGTTCGTTTTCGTTCGTTAATTCTTTAAGGTATAAAATCGTTTATTTTAAGCATGTTCGAGAGAATTAAGGACCAAGTAATCATAATATAATGAAAATACAATTCTTAAGTCGTTTATTACAGCACAAGATCAGATCTTTATGAATCTTTCGATGATTCTTTCTTTAAATATATATTTACTTGCTTAAACAGGCCAAAAAGCCATAACCCTAGTTTGATTTAACTTTTCTTATATAAACAAACCTTAAACCTCTACCACAAAACATTACACAAACCCTAAAGAACATACTCTAGCCATCCTACCTTCTGCCCAGCTCGAATCATCTCGGTTTTTGGTGTTTTGTTGAAGAACCGTTCATAGAATGGTTGACTTTGCAAGTCTAAAGACCGTTGACTCGATATATCTCTTTATCCTTTCACTTTCCGGGTAAGTTGTAAACTATAAAATAATTCATACATATTCCCTAGTCAATAACCTTCAATCAATTTCAGAGGTTGAAGGGTATTGACAGGTCAATTGCTTTAAAACCCGATAAAGGGTAAAACAGTCAACAACTTTGACCTATCGTTTTCTCACATTTCTGGTCGGATTCAACGTTCGGTCCAGAAGACTTTTATTATCATAACCAAATTTTAAGGCTACTGACCAAAACCCGACTTCCGACTCGCTGTTCAGATTCTGGTCAGTACCAGCTCGTTTAAACATTTAATTCAACATAACTAGAGTTCAACTCATCCATTTGTATTGATTCCAGCGGCATTAAGTTCATTTTTATTTGTAGTTTCATATCACATAGTTTTAGGTTGTGATTGGTTATCTCATTTGACGCGTATTGGACGACTCGTTTATTCTTAATTATACTCGCTCGCCTTTAATCTAAGGTGAGGTTTATCATTCCCCTATTTTACTCAATTTCCACAAACGTTTTGGGGACATATGCGTATATCATACTATACATACTTATCAAAAATAGGAAACGTGTAATTGTGTGTTATTAATCAAATCTACTTGTTATGTGCTTATTTGTCTTTGTATGCAATCGTTTGACATTTCCCCTTGGAGAGGCTTCTCATTCTATTGACCACCGCCCGATTCTCTTGGCAACGGTCTTATTCTTATTTGCTCATGGTTGATTTACCGACGCCCGATTCTCTTGGCAATGGTTTAATCGACAACTTACTAGCTTATGGTTTGATTTCATTACCTCATTTATTATGTATTATTTATTATATTAACATTATTTTTGATGTCAAAACTTGGGGATAAACTCACTCAACATGTTTTTTGACAAAAAACCATTTTCTACGCGTATGCAGCTTACTTGAAGTTGAAGTATGGACACTTAGAAAGACCTTAGAGTTATATTGAGACAAACTTGAATTTAAATGATTGTATATATTTATTTGAATTGTATTGTTGTATTTGAATATTGTGTGCACATTTGAAATAAAATAATTAACTAGATATTGTCACACTTATAGTAAGATAGTATCTTCGAGCTGTGAGCAATCGGATCACGCCCCGGCATTTTCGCCATATGTTGGGGTGTGACAGATTGGTATCAGAGCCGAAGGTTATAAGATAGGTCGTTAGAATTTTTCCTAGACATATGTTAGGAACCCTATAGGTGTTTATCTAAACTGCCTTATGTGCTAATTAATAAATTTTTACAGCTTGCTTCGATTAATTATTTAAATTGTAGTTATCTTGTTTATTTGTTGCACACACACACAAATTCCGAGGTTATGCCTCAACTTTCAAAATATTTTTAAATCCACTTAATTTTTGGTAAATTATATTTTATTGTGGAAAATTCCTTAAGAATTCCCGTGTTTTGCTCTTTCACCTTGAAGCATGGGGGTATGACGAATGTCGTATAACCATAACTTCAAGTGGTACCCGTAATTGGCTAAACGGTTGTGTGGTAAACATAACCGGCTAAACGGTTATACTTCCGAATTATGTTTTTAAATTATTTTAAATGCTTAGTTGGGTGAAAAATCCATCGAAATCCATAGGCATTCCAACTATCCATTTCTTAAACCGTTTTCAATTTGATTTTTGGGTTGGAACGTATCGTCCGGGGTGGTTCGCAAGATACACTAACTACCTACATTTGATTTGTTGATTCGATATTTAGTTGGGTCAGTTAAATGCCATGTAACGCTCATGGTCCGAACAACTCCATTGATTCGATAATTCGTTAATTAGTTGGGTCAGTTAAATGCCATGTACACGCTCATGGGCTGAACAACTCAATTGTTTATTACATGTTATTTGAATTGGGCCATCAAATTGCCATGGAACGCTCATGGAAGGCCAATTCACAAACTTTATGTTGTTTATTTAGTTGGGTCATTCAAATTGCCATGGAAAGCTCATGGGAGGTCAACTCGTTTAATATTCTTGGTTATTTTACTCTTGGAAAATTTTATAAAACGTTATTTAATTAAATCTTCAAACTCATACATATTATTTTAATTCTTGACTCGTCCTCGAGTCTTCACTAGTACTAATTAATATACATACATATGCATCCCCATAATTTCATATCAACGCATTCCGACAACTCACCTGTCATCTTACTCACTTCCATTATTGGTCCTCATAGAACGTCT
Source organism: Bidens hawaiensis (assembly GCF_021521415.1). NCBI lineage: Eukaryota > Viridiplantae > Streptophyta > Magnoliopsida > Asterales > Asteraceae > Bidens > Bidens hawaiensis. The sequence continues at coordinate 41,362 of NW_027492438.1, read as the reverse complement.
TTCTTAAGAATCATCGTCATAATCAACGTCGTTCACCTGCTTCTCGTGATTGTTGTTCGACTACTAGAATCGACAAAGAATTTGCAGTTGTATTCCGTTAACCAAATGACCGCCAATCTTGACAAAAACTAATATACCCCAAACAAGAAATCTTACACTAACTCATATTCGTTAAAATATTATTTAAATTATACTTTCTTAATTATATCCATATCCTCGAACTATAAAATTCTAAGTATATTTAAATCCTTATCCTCAACTTTAAACTATAAATATTTTATCATCTCATGTTTTCCTCAATATCATGATGGTTTTCACAACTTATTTTCCACTTTATAAATCTTTATTATTAAAATTCGATTATTGTAAATTTTATTATCATTAAACTAAATTATGTATTCTCTAAATTTAATTTCCATTTTTAAATTAAAAATTTTCCATTAATTAATTTAACTTTTATTATTAAATTGACTTTTTGATTTAACCTTCATCATAAATATTTCAACTCCCTGCTTTGATTTTTGAAAGTTTTGAACGTTTTAAATTCGCAGTTGTTAGAATAGTCATGGTGGTTCATGCATTTCTAGCCTCGCATTTATCTCAATTTATTATATGCTTCAATTTAATTTAGAATTTATTATTTATTCAAATTTCCATTATTGATAATTCAAATTACTTACTTCCTAATATTTAAAGATTTTATGAAAAAGGAAAAATCCACGAATTCCCAAGTTAATCTAATTTAATTACCTACTTTATATTTTATCTAATTTTAAAGATTTAGTTGGAATAGGACTATCTCGGTGGTTCGGGAATATCCGTTTCCCAATTTAATCTATTAACGATGTACATTTTTGCATTATCATTAATATTTAAATTATTAACTATTATAATATTTTAGAATATCTTAATCGAATTAATCTCCCATCTCAAAATCACAAACTTGAAAGGCTATAATTTTATATTAACTTCCCTTTAAATCTCATAAGCTCTCAATTAACTAAACTTGACTCACTAAAATCTTTGTTTAATTTTATATTCTCGATCATCATAATTCAACTGTCTGCTTCAAGAAATCCATTTCATTCTCCAAATTTGTAACTTTCCTAAGCTAAAGATATAATAGAAATCACCTGGTTTTATTAATCAAATACGAACATTTTATCTCTTGAACTTATATTTAAAGTTATCAACATGTTTGTTTTTCTTCAAAATATTGATTTTAAATGTTTTATAACCCACATGATGAAACGAATTATGCGGACCATCTGACGATAAGAGTAATTATGGTCCGGAACATAATTATTCAAGTCCTCGCATAGAAATCATAATACGTAAAATTGTGTGTCATGATTTAGAACCTAGGGTAGCTAGGGTAACGGTACGAATAATGAAATGATAAGGATATTGTGGATACGCCACTGGTACATCCTATATATAAGTGCCCTTATCGGATTGTCATTTGATGTGTTACTTCGGTTATTAAAAGTTCTATGTTATGATATTTTTCTTAAAAGTTTAAAGTGTTTTTCAAAACGATAATGTTTTGGTTTTCCTTAATTTCAAGTCGAAATTCCCTAAAGTAGGGGAGACTGTAATATCTCGGATTTTCCAAACCTGTATTTGTGTACATATAACACGACCCGAAACATTTTAAAATCTTTATTATTATTAAAAATCAAATATTTATGAGGTACTAAGTTTCTACATGTTCACTTTAGGCCCTTATACTCTAATGTATGATTAATTCCTAATTATAACCTAAACAGTTCATAAAATGATCAAATAACAAACATCAGGGAATAATATTGCCATTTTGTGAAACCTACCTCCACTACCTGCCCGAGCGCCGCGCGATGGCTAGCCACAAGCTGGCCGTGCAGCGCGGTGGCTGATCTGCACCAGAATGTTGTTCGTTTTCGTTCGTTAATTCATTTAAGGTATAAAATCGTTTATTTTAAGCATGTTCGAGAGAATTAAGGACCAAGTAATCATAATATAAGGAAAATACAATTCTTATGTCGTTTATTACAGCACAAGATCAGATCTTTATGAATCTTTCGATGCTTCTTTCTTTAAATACATATTTACTTGCTTAAACGGGCCAAAAAGCCATAAATAGTTCAATTTAGCTTTTCTTGTATAAACAAACCTTAAACCTCTGCCACAAAACATTACACAAATCCTAAAGAACATACTCTAGCCGTCCTACCTTCTGCCCAGCTCGAATCCTCTTGGTTTTTGGTGTTTTGTTGAAGAACCGTTCATAAAACGGTTGACTTTGCAAGCCTAAAGACCGTTGACTCGATATATCTCTTTATCCTTTCACTTTCCGGGTAAGTTGTAAACTATAAAATAATTCATACATATTCCCTAGTCAATAACCTTCAATCAATTTCGGAGGTTGAAGGGTATTGACAGGTCAATTGCTTTAAAACCCGATAAAGGGTAAAACAGTCAACAACTTTGACATATCGTTTTCTCACATTTCTGGTCGGATTCAACGTTCGGTCCAGAAGACTTTTATTATCATAACCAAATTTTAAGGCTACTGACCAAAACCCGACTTCCGACTCGCTGTTTAGATTCTGGTCAGTACCAACTCGCTTAAACATTTAATTCAACATAACTAGAGTTCTACTCATCCGTTTAGATTGATTCCAGCGGCATTAAGTTCGTTTATATTTGTTTTTTAATATCACAAAGTTTCAGGTTCTGATCGGTTATCTCGTTTGACGCATATTTGACGACTCGCTTATCCGTTGACTCGTTTATTCGTAATTATACTCACTTGCCTTTAATCTAAGGTGAGTTTTATAATTCCCCTATTTTACTCAATTTCGGCAAACGTTTTGGGGACATATGCGTATATCATACTATACATACATATCTATATATCAAAATCTACTTGTTATGTGCTTATTTGTCTTTGTATGTAATCGTTTGACATATCCTCTTGGAGAGGGTTCTCATTCTATTGACCACCGCCCGATTCACTTGGCAAATGGTTGATTTACCGACGCCCAATTCGCTTGGCAATGGTTTAATCGACAACTTACTTGTTTATTGTTTGATTTCATTACCGCATTTATTATGTTTTGTTTATTTGTTATATTAACATTATTTTTGGTATCGAAACTTGGTGATAAACTCACTCAACATGTTTGTTGACAAAACTCCATTTTCAACGCATATGCAGGTCACTTGAAGTTGAAGTATGGACACTTAGAAAGACCTTAGGTTATAATGAAGACAAACTTGAATTTAAATGATTGTATATATTTATTTGAATTGTATTGTTGTATTTGAATATTGTGTGCACATTTGAAATAAAATAATTAAATAGATATTGTCACACTTATAGTATGATAGTATCTTCCAGTTGTGAGCAATCAGATCACGCCCCAGCATTGCCACCTTAAGTTGGGGTGTGACATTGATCAAGTGTAACTAGTCATTTACTTTACCCGCCCGTCCTAAGCACCCCTGCCCCTAACCACATTAGCACCCCATCTAACACGTAAGCAAATATGCATATAATGAAATTTTAAAACTAATAAGGATGATTAAACAAATAAGAATTACCTCTTGGCTTGCAGCTACTCACGGTTGGCATTTCTAGTCCTTTCTTTTACAGTTCGAGTCCAAGCATTCGAGAATGCTCGAATCCCTCGAACCATGGCTCTGATACCAACTTGTAAGACCCCGTTACCCGGGAATCCCACAGTTGGTCATCGTATCCAAATGTTCTCAAAAATTTAAAACCAAACAAGTTCATCTTATTAAAAATCGTTTCAAAGTAATAAACAGCGGAATGATAAATATCAAAGTTCCCAAAAACCGGGAAGAGTGCCCAAAACCAAAATTTAAACGCTTATAGTGATAAATGAGAAGAAATAGTTTGCGTCATATACTCTACGACTAGATATGTCTTCAACCGTCCGAGTAGTCTCGAGCACGTCCAAGCGATAGTTCTGTACTTCTCAACCTGAAAATCAATCTAACATACACACAAAGTCAGCTAGAGCTAAGTGAGTTCAAGTTTTTATAAACAACATTCATAATTTATTTCAAAGTTGTAGATATAAAACAATAGAGAGAATAATAAAGTAGTGAATAAATAGTATCACCAAATAATACATTCATGGTTGAACACACGTACTCAGGCCTGTCCACCACGAGCCAAGACTCGAGTAATATATTTGACACGGACGCGGTAAGACATAAATAGTTGCCACGAGCCTCTCCACCACGAGTCAAACCCGAGTAATATATTTGACTCGATCACGGCTTACAACCTAAACACGTGATACGGGCCTCTCCACCACGAGTACAACCTGAGTAATATATTTGACCTGATCACGGTTTAACAACCGACTGGCCTCTCCACCACGGGATTTAAAAACCCGAGTAATATATGTGACCCGCCTAAATAATGATTATGCCACACGGTCCTCTCCACCATGGGATTTAAAAACTCGAGTAATTTATTTGACGCGGCCATAATCATCATGCACACACACATCAATAAGCCTACTCACATAATTCTTAGTCACAAGGAACTAAATAATATCAACAATCGTAGGCTACAAGGTATTACATATAAGTCCGTCCAAAATAAGAACAAAGTGAGTATATCTACTCGTATTCATTTCACACCAAGTCTAATAACGTCCTCAAGTCTAGACCATAAAGAGACAATATACATAACCTTAAGAGATTTATGACCAAAACGAGTCTAAAATATCCTAAGGCATAGGATATAATCCACAATTAATTTCATAAATGCACAAATAATAACAAGGCTATACAATGTCTTTCAAATTGTTTTAACAAGTAAAATCGGGTAAAATTGTAATAGAGTGTGTATGCCAGCCAAAAACATAAAAAGAGTTAAAAAGGATCATCATGAACTCACCTGGCATGAGGTACACAATCAACAATGAGCTAAGGAATCCCTAAGTACCATCACAAATCAGACGCCTGCTGTATTACAAACAAAATTACTAACGAGCCGTACCGACTAGCTTATCAATACAAGGCGTCCTAACATGGTTTGATTGGCCTAAAGGCTTGACCTCTCCAAATTCAATTACAACAGACCCCAGGGCCTTGTATTTACCAAAACCACCCTTAGATAATCCCGGGGACCAAGGATTCCCAATTTACCCCCGGAATTTGCAAGATGAGACGAATATGCGCATTTACAAGTTGTTTACGCACCGAGCAACCAACTCAGCCCCATGTAGACCAAATTAAATATAATCACAGCCAACAAGTCCACACGACACTACACGAGTAGGATGGGTCGGTAATTCGCAAGCACAACGCACAAACTACCACTAAACACGAATTTGCGTTGTACCGACCCGTTTGAGTAACCGACAACTAATTCAGCCCTAATACCTAAAAAATAATTTTTCCGCAGCCCATATATCAAACTGAAGCTACACAAACTGAATTGGTTGTTAATTCCTTCAAACCTCACGCTAAACGCAATAATTTAACAATCTAGCCAACCGTACACTAGTTTTCAATCTATCACTAATTGACCAATCAAACGAAAACCATAGCTCACGATAATGAAGTATGTTACACTAGACATACCTGAGAAGATGACGGAGCAAGAACCTTAACCAAAACAGCCCCGAAAGATGCACGAAAGGGCAGCCCCCGGTTAAGCCTTAAACGAACGTATCAAGCAATAACAAGTATCACATGTAGATTTTAGCATGCGAAGATGTATTTTATCACATTGGAAAATCATAGGAATAAATTATTAAATTTTTACCAGAGTTGTATAAATGTCTTGGGTATCTAAAAATATTTTTATTATATTTTTCGAATTCACACAAAAATCATAAAAATTTCTCCAACATAGAAAGGTTCGTGCAGCTATTTCAGTGCGCAGCAAAAGTGTTTTATTTATTTAAAAATCATTAACAAACCAAATTAAACGATTCTAATTGTGTTGTAATCTTAACTGAAAGTATGAACTATCAGAAGTGGAATCAACCAATTTGGACTTGTCAAAAAAGAGTTATGATGTTGGGAATAGAGACCAGAATCTGTCACCCCGCATCAGATTTGGCACATGATCTTATAAAATCATCAAAACCATTCAAATCTCGTCCAAAAACTACATATTATACCTTTCTGGAATCTAGACTCAACGTAGAACATCATGGATACAAGAATTGATAAAAAAAAATAAATTTTCATCGAGTTACAAACCAAACAATAAACGAGTACGAATCTGTTTGAAACTGTTATAATCAAAACTCAACCCTAACATCCTCAACAAAGGGTTTAATGGTGAAAAAGAGTTATATTATGATAGAACTGACCTTGAGTTAGATTATCATACCTTGAATAGGATGGAATTGTGAACAAAAACGAAGGGAGAGGGGGGAGAACAGGGCCGATCACTGCTGCTGTATATGGCGGCACATATGGCAGCTTGTTATTTATTTTGTTTTTTTGTGTTAAGTTTAGACATTTTACAAATCAAGCCCTTCTACTTTGTAAATGATATAACTTGTTCCTAAAGCTTAATAATTTAACAATGAGAATTGCACAAGAGGCCCCTCGACATTAAAGATCAAAACCCGTCTAACATACAACTCTACAACGTGCATGCCGTTAAACGAAAATTAACGGGTGTCACATACTAAACTAGCATTCAATGAATAAGAGGTGATATCTTGAGCAGAAGGATGGATAAACGGACTTTTGGAACGTATAACAAGGCTCCTAAATTAGAAAGATGAAACCCCGACTTTTGAACCTTTATAAACGATCAAGCCGATTAACGAAATTTCTGTGCGTTACAAGTCTACCCTCCTTACAAAGGGATTCGTCCCCAAATCCCGTCGCAACAGGAAGGTCGCGGATAGAGACTAAACCTAATCATCTAATCACACAAGAGGACGATAGGGACAAAACCTCTACTAGCGCCCGATTCAAACAGGAACGAGGCTTAAACCTCAAGAAGTAAATGGAAAAGAACCTAGAGTGATAGAATGCTACACCTCAGCTAAACAATCACGCCTAAAACGTTCAAGTGGATGAGAAATGGGTGGGAGAATTTAACAAATGAGAGGAACATAAACGCTAAGACACGAGCATTAGCCACATCCTATCCCTATAAAGACAGAACCCTAACACAATCAAGCACAAGTAGCATTTAGAACATGAAAGGTAACGGTAAATTGCTAATAACATTGATCAAGTGTTATTAGTCGTTTACTTTACCCACCCGTCCTAAACACCCCTGCCCCTAACCATATTAGCATCCCATCTAACACGTAAGAAAATATGCATATAATGAAATCCTAAAACTTATGAAAATGATTAAACAAATAAGAATTACCTCTTGGCATGCAGCTATTCGCGGTTGGTATTTCTAGTCCTTTCTTTTATAGTTCGAGTCCAAGCATTCGAGAATGCTCAAATCCCTCGAACCATGGCTCTAATACCAACTTGTAAGACCCCGTTACCCGGGAATCCCATAGTTGGTCGTCGTATCCAAAAGTTCTCAAAAATTTAAAACCAAACAAGTTCATCTTATTAAAAATCGTTTCAGAGTAATAAACAGCGGAATGATAAATATCAAAGTTCCAAAAAACCGGGAAGAGTGCCTAAAACCAAAATTTAAATGTTTATAGAGATAAATGACAAGAAACAGTTTGCGTCATTAACTCTCCGACTAGATATGCTTCAACCATCCGAGTAGTCTCGAGCACGTCAAAGAGATAGTTCCCTACTTCTCAACCTGAAAATCAATTTAACATACACACAAAATCAGCTAGAGCTGAGTGAGTTCAAGTTTTCATAAACAGCATTCATATTTTTTTTCAAAGTTGTAGATATAAAACTGTAGAGAGAATACTAAGCAAGTGAATAAATAGTGTCACTAAATAATACATTCATGGTCGAACACACGTACACGGGCCTATCCACCACGAGTCAAGACTCGAGTAATATATTTGACCCGGACACGGTAAGACATCAGCACTTGACACGAGCCTCTCCACCACGAGTCAAACCCGAGTAATATATTTGACTCGGTCATGGCTTACAACCTAAACACGTGATACGGGCCTTTCCACCACGAGTACAACCCGAGTAATATATTTGACCCGATCACGGTTTAGCAACCGACGGGCCTCTCCACCATGGGATTTAAAACCCCGAGTAATATATTTGACCCGCCTAAATGATGATTACGCCACACGCGCCTCTCCACCGCGGGATTTAAAAACCCGAGTAACATATTTGACCCGGCCATAATCATCATGCACACGCACATCAATAAGCCTACTCACATAATTCTTAGTCACAAGGAACTAAATAATATCATCAATCATAGGCTATAAGGTATTACATATAAGTCTATCCAAAATAAGAACAAAGTGAGTATGTCTACTCGTATTCAATTCACACCAAGTCTAGTAGCTTCCTCGAGTCTAGACCATAAACAAACAACATACATAAACTTAAGGGATTTATGACCAAAATGAGTCTAAAATATCCTAAGGCATCGGATATAATCCACACCTGGTTTCATAAATGCACAAATAATAACAAGGCTATACAATGTCCTTCAAATTGTTTTATGGTGTGTGTATGCCAGCCCAAAAAGTAAAAAGAGTAAAAAATTGGCATCATGAACTCACCTGTCATGAGGTACATAATCAACAATAAGCTAGAAAATCCATAAGTAACCCCACAAATAAGACGCCTGCCTGATTACAAACAAAATTACTAACGAGCCACACCGACTCGCTTATCAATACGAGGCGTCCTAACATGGTTTGATTGGCCTAAAGCGTCGATCTCGCCAAATTCAATTACAACAGCCCCGGGGCCATGTATTTACCAACACCACCCTTAGATAATCACAGGGACCATGGATTCCCCATTTACCCCCGGAAGTTGCTAGATGAGACGAATATGCGCGTTTACAAGTTGTTTACGCACCGAGCAACCAACTCAGCCCCGTGTGGACCAAATTAAATAAAATCACAGCCAACAAGTCCACACGATACTACACGAGTTGGATGGGTCAGTAATTCGCAAGCACAACGCACAAACTACCAATAAACGCGAATTTGCGTTGTACCGACCCGTTTGAGTAACCGACAACCAATTCAGCCCCAATACCTAAAAACATAATTTTTCCACAGCCCATATATCAAACAGAAGCTACACAAACTGAATTGGTTGTTAATTCTTTCAAACCTCGCGCAAATCGCAACAATTTAACAATCTAGCCAACCGAACACTAGTTTTCAATCTATCACTAATTGACCAATCAAACGAAAACCATAGGTCACGATAGTAAAGTATGTCACACTAGACATACCTAAGAAGATGACGGAGCAAGAATCTTAACTAAAATAGCCCCGAAAGATGCACGAAAGGGCAGCCCCCGGTTAAGCATAAAACGAACGTATCGATCAATAACGAGTATGACATGTAGATTTTAGCATGCGAAGATGAATTTTATTACATTGGAAAATAATAGGAATAAATTATGTAATTTTTACCAGAGTTGTATAAATGTCTTGGGTATCTAAAACTATTTTTATTATATTTTTTCAATACACACAAAAATCATAAAAATTTCTCCAACACATAAAGGAACGTGCAGCTATTTCAGTGCGCAGATAAAGTGTTTTATTTTTTTTAAAATCATTAACAAACCAAATTAAACGATTCCAATTGTTTTGTAATCCTAAATCAAAATATAAACTTTCATAAGTGGAATCCACCAATTTGGACTTGTCAAAAAAGAGTTATTTTGTCGGGAAGATAGACCAGAATCCGTCACCCTGCATCAGCTTTGACACACGATCCTATAAAATCATCAAAACCATTCAAATCTCGTCCAAAAACTACATATTATACCTTTATGGAAACTAGACTCAAAGTAGAACATTATGGAAACAATAATCGATCAAAAACAATAAATTTTCATCGAGTTACGGTCCGAACAATAAATGAGTATGAATCTGTCAGAAACTTTTATAATCAAAACTCAACCCTAACATGCTCAACAAATGGTTTAATGGTGAAAAAGAGTTATATTTTTTTAGAACCGACCTTAAATTAGATTATCATACCTTGAATAGGATGGAATGGTGAAAAAAAAATGAAGGGAGGGGGGAGAACAGGCCTATCGCTACTATTGCATATGGCGGCTTGTTATTTATTTATTTTTTTTTGTGTTAAGTTTAGGCATTTTACAAATCAAGACCTTCTACTTTGTAAATGATGTAACTTGTTCCTAAAGCTTAATAACTTAACTATCAGAATTACACAAGAGGCCCCTCCACATTAACGATCAAAACCTGTCTAACATATAACTCTACAACGTGCATGCCGTTAAACGAAAATTAACGGGTGTTACATACTAAACTAGCATTTAAGGAATAAGAGGTGATGTCTTGATCAAAAGGATGGATAAAAGGACTTTAATAACGTATAACAAGGCTTCTAAATTAGAAAGATGAAACCCCGACTTTTAAACAAACGTTTATAAACGATTGAGCTGATTAACGAAATTTCTGGGCGTTACAAATTATCAGTTATGTTTAGATCCAGACACATGTGAATTTGGTCTGAGTTGCCTTTTATTATCTATTTTGTATTGTAATGATTTTAAAGACATATAATCTCATGCAAACATTTACCAGACTCTTTGCAATTAACAACCTATTTATTACAAGAGTAAAATCAGTTCGGTTGTTAAAGGTTTAACGTGTTCACCTGTTGCTATCAGTTCAGTGATAATCGGAACCTTTCCCTTTCAGTATGCTTATTAACCCATATTTGTAATAGGCTTGCATAAGTGCCTAGATTATATGTCTTGATTATTCAGTAGACTTTAAGTCTGTTTTAGTTCAGCAGACTCGAGGTCTGGTCAGCAGACTTTAAGTCTGATTCAGTTCAACAGACTTGAGGTCTAATCAACTGACTTTAAGTCTGACCAAAACTTAGTATAGTTATAGTAGTTTATGAAAATACACTTGTATTTACATATGATGTTTGGTATGGCACGCTTTGGCCTAATAGAGTCTATCACGCTGGCAAACTTCTCCAGATAAGTAAACGGGTCCCGTGGTTGATTGGGATTTATACGAATCACTTACCTTAGGCAAGAAGAGTCTACTAATAATATCCCCCTTCCAGTTACTACGTGCCCGTCAAAATATAGTTTTGATAACATTACTTCTTGAGGAAGCACCGTCTTTGCTTTGTAAAACATTTCTTTGGAAAATAGTTACAGTTTACGACTATACCCTTAACAAAGTTCTAAATAACTACATAATAATTAACCAAAGCATAATCCCTACCTTAGTCCGATACTCGAGAATAAGAACTAAGAAAATCGGCAGCTCAACGGTTAGTGCTTCGCTTAACAGTGCAGCGGATTGTTGTCAACGTCTCGGCACCTCGTTTCTTCGCGAAAACAAGCCCTCGGAACACCTTGGCACGGTACCCTAGGTTAACTATGTAAGAATGAGAGTGAAAATGGGATGGTTTGGGATTGAACCCGTAGCTGCCCTTTTATAGTCGATTCTTGCATCCCATCGCGTAGCGTGATGGTCCTTTCGGTTCGCCATCGCGTAGCATGACGTGGCAGTTCCTGAGATCACGCCATGTGGTGGCACATGGCTTTGATTACTTAACATGGTCATCGCATAGCGCGATGGACCATTTACTTTGGGTGTCGCGTAGCGCGACGCCCCCCACCCCCCCCCCCCCTTCTTGGTTTTGGTGAAGTCCCATCGCGTAGCGCGAACTGTCTTAAAATTCAGAAATTTCATTTTTCACCCTCAAACTTTCATAATTTACAATTTTAGCCTAACTTAGATGGGGTATTTTTACGGTGTTACAAGAGGTCTCGAAGAATATGTTTGCTCGTGGGACTTATTCGAGCAAAGTTGAAATATGTTATGAAGATTGATGTCTGCTGGAGTTGAATATTTTCTAAAGAAAATATTCGAAGTAAAGTTTGCTCAAAGACATGTTTCGAGTATACTCAGTACTACAAGGTCTGCTCGACAAGGATATATCATACTCGAAGACCTATTTTACACTTGTATTTGTTTTAAATGTCTTTTGTAATCATTAAGGCTTCTAGAAGTAACGTCTATGGGCCTATATAAAGAATACTAGGTTTACATCATAAAAAAGACTCGTGCATAAACAATGAATGAGAGACTAAGACCTAATTTATGCTAACCTAGTACGGCCTTCATTGTATACCAAAAACCCTAGACGTTCCATGCAAACCTTATAAACACTTCCACTGTTCTTGAAGGATTTATATTAATATACTGGAATATTTGAGTATATTGAGAGCGTTTTATACGATCATATAGCTAGTCCAACATCCTGATTATAACTTATTCTGTCGGTATAATCAGTGGGTCTTCATATTTAGATTTCATGTGTGTTCTTGTCATACTTTTTTTTAAATGTAACATGAGATCTCGGTCCTGACATTTGGATTAACTCAGTCATCGTGCTAAAATATGTTTTCTTGTTTATTTTTATTAATATTCTCTACACTCACCTAAGTAATAAGGTGAGAAGTTATTCCCCACATTTTATAGCTTTTAATCGTTTTGGGGCACTTGCGTATTTATTCATATTTACATATTATATATTATTCGCTCTAGCAAAGTGTGAGTGTTGTATGTTATCTATTGAATAACTAACTGCTATATGTTTAATTGTTTTTTATCAAATTCGGAGAGGTCCAACATAATCACATTATAGTATGATCATACGACTGTCATAGTAGCCATAGCCCGTGTTCAAGAGGCATGGTCAACTGACACCCTTATTTGTATTTGTTTTCTCATAGTCACCATAGCCCATGTTCAAGAGGCATGGTCAACTAACACACTTTATTTGCTCATGGTTCAATTGATTTATACTCACAATATCAGTTTTCCTCTTTTATTTATATATTACTGTAACACTCCGGCTTAAGTGGAAACGCCCGAGTGTGGCGTACAGATTGTTCAAACACATGTGACACTATTAAGTGACCATAATATCATTAATTCATTTAAATCACAAGTACACAAGTGTTCAAGCAAACAAATACATCCAAATAAAAGATAAACAACTAACTATAACAACTTATTGATAACTTAGAACTAACGTCTTTGTAACTTCAACCTCGAATGATGGTAGGTGTAGCATATATATAAAATACGGTCAACTAATTTAATAGTTGGTGAGTTCACAAAAGTTTTATATAAGTACGTAAAAACCATGCAATTCCATGAACATGTGTAACTAAAGCGAATGCAATGTCCTTTTCGGTCGGTAACAACCAACGTTCTTAGATCATGGGTCCCTTTTCCACTCATAACAAAATGATCCTAAGTGCAAAGGAGAGCGTATGATCATACTTATTGAGGCAACCATGAGCAAGTAATCAAGTAAACACAGGAGCATAATACCACCTATTGAACTTCTTGAAAAAACTTTGGGGAAAAGTTTTAACATGAGCAATCTTCTTAGTACGAGGTGGTTTGACATTCAGAACCAGTTTCCTCCATCCAGTGCATTGATTGATATCGTTAATGTACTTACGAGTCAGCACTTGAGGCTTAAAGTACATGAACCCATACCTTACTTCATGTAACAAATGCTGATAGAACCATTCGGCCCACTAATTGTTGCCTCGATTCATGAATGGTCTATTAGCAAGTGTTCGTACGTCCCACCTTGGCATAGATAGAACATCGGTGATACGCTTAAAGTATTGTATCCTGTGTTTCCACTTTACAACACATATCTTAAGCTCCGAGTCATACATCCATGAAATAATATTACTTTTAACGGTCTTCACACTCACGAACTTATTCATCTGGTATGCAGATTCACGAGCCTTCTCCTGATAGTAGATCTCAAGTTCATTATAACGTAAGGCCTCGATCACCTTATTCATTATCTACATGTTGTGTCTAAACATACCATCAGAAGAATGCTCTCTGTCACATTCTCCTTACCTTTTACCTTATCCTTCTCCTGTTGTACACGTTCTTCAGCTACTTCAAAATGTTCAGTACTGAAAAATGGAATTCCCTCGTCAGAGTTTGTACGTGAATACATGTCGGAATATTCCTCAGCCGTCACGTATTCAACCTCAACTTCATCATAATCAAACGACGTATTCCCAGCAGGAATACTCGTATCAACACTTGGATTATCCACATCAACCATCTCTACATCCTCCTCTTTCCCCAATTTCTCAACCTCTTCCTTATTTAAACCCATAAGCAAGGCAATTTGTTATTTAGATAAAGAATAATCAACAAATTCACCTTCTTCTATCTCATCAGCATTTACCATGCTCATCACTATCCTTCTTTCATCCGTAAATAATATAATGATTGCCTTAATCGAATACACTAGTTTCACATTAGTGACATCATGATAAACATTCATCTGTAGTCCACTATCTCCACCGGTGGCAGCTTTACCAGACGATGAAGCCTCGCCCGGTTGCTGATTATTTCAACCAGCAGCATCAAGATCTTTCTCTTTGTCGTCCCCCTTTAACTACTTCAATTCATCGTCTTCACACGTAAGTGGAATGATTATTTGATCTTATTTGTCCAATCTCTCCCCTGAGCAGCAACCATGGTTCCTAGTTCCTGGTTCTCTCGTTGGACAAGTTGAACATGCCTGATCATGTTCCTCTGTTCGGTCCTCATCTGTTCTTGAAATGTTCTGTCCGCAGCCATCTGATTCTGTTGCTAGTAAATCCGATTCAAAAGCTGGAACATCTGTTGTTACACCGACAAATTGTAAAAGTTAGGATGATCAGGCTGTATCAGGCCCTAGGTCTGTTGAAAGTCATGAATGAATGCTCAGGCCACTGCAGTTGAACTGTTGGACTAACTTGAGCCAACATATGCTATCGTGGACTTGGAATCATTGAGAGCACAGTCTGAGGTATAGTAGGGAACCTCGGATCAATAGAAGATGTAGTCACCAACGTAACCATTGGTGAACTTGGAGGAGTAGATATCACAGGAGTAGGAGTAGGTGCAGTAAATATAGAAGCTGGTGGAGTCGATACCTGAACTAGAATAGATTGTCTGTCCTGAATTTAAACACCCGAGCTACGACGAACTCGTTGTTTCTTTGGCTATTCCACCACTGCTACTTTACCCTTACATTTACAGGCATCCAAACCACCATCACCACCAGCACTACCATCATCACCTTCACGTTCGGAATCCAAATCGTCATGGATCCAACGATCATTAGGTGGAGCCACATAATCTACTCGTGTATGGTGACCAATCAGCCGTTTGTAACGCGGTCGAGTATGTGAAGTTTGGGCCCTGTAGGTTCTAATTCTCCTCATCGTGTCTTCGTTCATATGCTCAAGAATCATCAAGTCAGATTCATTCTCAGGATCTTTAAAAAGTTCTGCTCAAGATGATTAATGATAAGCTGTAGGAACCCCAGATACATCAAGAAATTATTCTTCCAGGTCATACAGTTCTCTTTGAGATAATGGAAAACCATCTTAGAGAAGTTAAACGGCTTGTTTAACACTAAGGCCACAAACACCGATTGGAGCATCTCACGACCTCGTTGTATCCTCCATTTCTCCCCCCAAGGCAACGGATAAGTACATGTAGAAGATACTTGTGCTGCTCACATGGAATGCCTTGTTATACATTGACTTTTCTAAATCTCCCTTATACCTTAATCTCCTGAACAACCCCCGAATCAAATCTCTATCAAACTCGCACATATCATCATCTGAATCCCCAAATGTTAACAAAGAACGTATCAATGAAATAACTATCGTGACCGTTTTCTCCTAGACTGTAGCCATAATGTGATTCTCCCTTACTGCATATCATGCTATATCCCAGAATGGTCTGATAATACTCTGATGAATGTATATGTCAGTCGATATGGCAAAATATATCCTGGACCGCTTCAAGAAGCTGATATTACCACCAAACATCGCCCGTTTGAAGAAATCATCTTCTAAGAACGCACAGATGTTGTGCTTCTTATCCCTGTCTAAAAACGGTAACACCGCAACCTCTAGTTCAACAGCTTGTTGTGCATCAAGATTCTCGACTTGTGCAGCTTGAACTTGCTCGTTGATAGGCGCTTGTTGGTCAAGCTTTTGCTCTGGATTACCTTTAGGTAACACTTCCTGAATATTATCTGCCATAATGCAAAAAAATAAAAAAAACAAAAAATAACTTAACAATGACAATTTACATTAAAATTCTAATTTTACCCTTATTTGTTAAAAACTAACGACTGACATCTTCATTCGTTACAATTTGTTTAACGAATAGGTTCATTCGTTATCACGTTAACGAATGGCTTATTCATTCGTTCATACTTTTAGGTTCATTCGTTATTAAAACCAACGAATTAGTTCTTGTGTTATAAATATTTAACGAATGTGTGAGAATCGAGCCCCGGTGCGGAAACATGAATAGTCGGTATTAACGGAGGAGCTCGGATCTGAGCTAGGATCGAATAAACAACTTGTATTCACTCTTGAAAGATCAATGGACGGGTGTGGAGAGTTCAATTCGATTAACAATCAATAATAGGATGAATAATTGTAATCGAAACAAAAATAGATAGATGTAGTAGTATGATTTTATTAATCAAAAGATTGTCACAAAGAACACTCATACATACACACATACATAATCATAAACGCTCGCCACCCGGGGAGAGCTCTCCCCGGTTGGAAACTCTCAATACATCAAAATATCACACACGCACTGAAACACATGACCTAATTGTCCATTTATAGTGGTCTTGTGCCTTGGTCTTCACTCCATCCGCCTCTTGGATAAGACCAATAAAATAAATATATTTTTCACCCATAATAATAATAATTCGATGCGCCGGTCTAAAATATAAGTCCCAACAGAATGTACTTATTCGTGAATGACTTTCTAACGAATGAAACTACATTCGTTATACATTAACGAATGTAATCAATTGAAGTTGATCGTTGACTAAAAGAAGTCTAAGTCAAAATCTTTATGAACATAAGAAGGCTAACCAACTGAAACTCTATCTGGAATCATCCCAATGTCATCAATACCACTTAATATTGATTTGATAATCATCGATACACCATCGATGATAATCTGAATATCATTAATTTAGTTTAAGACAAAAGATGATTTGTTCATTGAATCAGTTTATATCAGTTCATCGTATTTCATCAATTAACACTTATAATCTGTCCAAAACACTTAAATACATGTATCAAAGATCTTGTCAATACCTTTAAATCAACAAGGAAATGGTTAAAAGATGAATCAAACGGTTTGCAGATTTTTGAAAATTTTTGCCAGTGGTTGGTTTTGGAAGCAATAAAATAGTAAGAAGACGAACGAGAAACCCATTCGTTTCCTAGGTTTTTATACCCTTTCAATGATTACACGCAAATCGATGCTTATTCGTTAATTTTAAACTAACGAATGAACCTGCATTCGTTATTTCAAAATAATGAAAAACTTGTCATTCGTCAAACAATTAACGAATGACTGACGAATGACATTCATTCATTAACATTTAAACAAATGTCTTTGTTTATTCATTAATTTCTAACGAATTACCAACTCATTCGTTAACTTTTAATGAATAACAAGAAATACTTTATGCATTCGCTCTATGGTATACGAATGAGTATTCATTCTTGATGACATAGCGGAAGCGATTGTAAATGGATAACGAATGCATCACATTCTTATATGATTGAACGAATGTACACTCATTCTTTACATTGTAGTAACGAATGGACAACTTACTTTAACGAATAGCCATTTCACTGTTCAAAGACACTTAAATAATTAAATAATCATCAAGCCCTAGTTTGATGAAATTTTACATTAAAATATTTACCTTAACAGTCAAACCTTGACCGTAAATGCTTAAATTAAGCGGACATACTTTAAAAACCATTTTACTTTAAAATGACAACTTATAATATGGGGAAAAACTATTCTTTTTCACTTGATTAATTCACAATGCTCAGCAATCGAAAAATAAGAAGAAAGAAAATCTTTTTGTATTTTCAAAAATATATATCAAATCGCAAACAAAATATTTTTGTATTTTTCATTTCTCAAACAGTGTAAAATCAAAAATTTAGCAATATAAAGCACATAAAACATACTGATCAGGTATTCTTTCCATAACAGTTTTATATTCAGGTTATTATGACCGGTGTTAAGTCAGTCATTGGTATTGTTGTCCACCTAAACCTTACAATAACGTTTTTAGGAATTTCTATGATATGTTTAAGTTTCAATTAAGCATAGAATATCAGGAACTATCAGCTCTAATCTTGATTCGGACTGTTTTTTACTTTTACCATGTCACCCCAACTTGACTTAAACCATAGAATCAGTAGATCAAAATATTTGATTTTGAATTTTTACAATAGTTGACTAGCAAATAATCTTCACTACAAGACATACCCCCGTTATCAAGCAACACCTCAAGCTCATTTCCTATGTATGAGTATGCATGATTTCATCTGTAGGCCTGCAGACATTGTGTTCCTTGTGGTATGTTTCTTAATGGTAATGACGCACGAGCAAGGGGACAATGTATGACTAGCAGGTGGTTTGATTAAGTCAGTAATGAATTTGTACAATGAAGTACTTTCATGATCAAGTTTAATGACTTATACTGGCAAACAAACTTCGGGTTCGCTCCTTATTATGAAATTTTAGTATTCACGGAAATGAATATCCGTATGATAAACGGCATAAAGACCCAATGGAGTCCGGAATCCTGAAGCATCCCATCAATACATGATTTAAGGCTATAATACCATACATCGTTGAAGTATTAACCATTAACCAGTAGCTTAACTTTAACTTTGTAACAATTTTTGATGATCATACTGACTAAATGCTTTTGATTGACAGGCTATTACATTTCTACCTTCATCTCCAAGACTTTGCTAGAAATAACACCCCTTAAAAATTGGCAATTTTAGGTTTATATCACACACTTTTTCTTATTGGTTTGTTTAAGGCCTACCAATGCACCAATACAATTAAGCACACAACCTTTTTGCCTACTTCATACTGGATATGAGATAAATGATCAATGTACTATCATTTTCCCTTTTTGCTTTTAGAACTCATTTTTTAGAAGAAATTTTTCAATGTTTTTGGAGTTTTCTCATATTTGAATGTTTTTGGGTTTTATTTGTACAAAATGAAAACACAATATTTTTATATTTTTCTGGATTCACCCCTCACCCCCTAAAAACAAAAACATAAAGAAATGAAAACAAACGAAAAATTATACAAAACAACAACAATGATTAACCGAGCGATTAAATTTCCTTTAAAGTTTTTAAACCGTTAATACCAAGAAAATATTGAAAACGCGTCTTATCAAAGGCTTTGGTAAAAAGGTCTGCTTTCTGAAAATCCGTGTGTATCTTTTTAATACTGATTAATTTCTTTTAAAAACAATCACGGATAAAATGATATTGTATCTCAATTTGTTTAATTTTAGAATGCTGAACATGATTCTTTGTAAAACTAATAGCAACAGAATTATCAATAAATATGGTAGTGGTACGAAACTTCAAACCGTAATCTAGCAGATGTTGTTGGATCCACAAAACCATTGAACAGCAACTTGAGGCTGCCACGTATTTGACTTCGACGATTGAAGTGGAGACTGTTGTCTGCTTTTAACACTACCAGGAAATAAGCCAATTTCTTAAAATTGACATCACACTATAGTAGATTTGAAATTGATCTTGCATCCTCCGTAGTCCGAATCGGTGAAAGCAGTAAGATCGAAACTATCGTCATTGGGATACCATAACCCGATGTTAGGATTACCCCTCAGATAGTGAAATATACGCTTGTCACTCGGGGACTGGATTGATACCTGGCACACAAACAAGCAGCAAACAATATATCAGAACGAGACACAATTAGATACATAAGAGAACCGATCATGGCTCAATAAAGGGTTGGATCAACGGTATCCTCCAATTCGTCCGGTGACAAATTGTGACCCACGGGAAGAGGTGTCAAGGGGATCTTTCCTTCAGAGATCTTGAATTGGCTCACGACATCGTTCACATGTTTCGTCTGATGAATAAAGATTCTAGAATCAGACTTGCGAACCTGCAACCCCAACAAAAAGTTCATCTCTCCCTTCGAACTTATCTCGAACTTCGTGTGGATCGTCTTCTCGAATTCCATACACAATGTGTCGTTTGTTGACCCGAAGATCATATCGCCAACATAGATATGTACGGGGAGAAGATAATCACCAAGAGTCTTATAAAATAAGGTATAATCCAAAATCCCCCGTTTGAGACCATTTTTAATAAGATGGTCAGCAAGTGTGCTGTACCAAGCTCTCGAGGCTTGGTGTAAACCATAAAGAGCTTTGCTTAGGGCATGTTAGGGATTGTGTTTGAAAAATGATTATTGGCCTATTGATGTTTTCAAAAAGCCAATAAGTAAAAATGTGTTTGGCTGTCACAAAAATCTTTATTATTTTAGCTTTTTGAAAGGGTTAAAAAGCAGTTTTCCAAAAGCCCCAAATCCTGGCTTTTCAAAATGGGTTATTGAAAAAGCCAATAAGCCGATAAGCATTTTTCAAACTCAATCCCAAACATGCTCTTAAACTTTAAACGTGCTCTGGACAGTCAGGGTCTTCATAGCCGGGAGTAGACGTGCACAAAAAAACCGGTTCCGGAACCTAACTGGTGGAACCGAACCGGAACCGGTTCCAGTTCCAACCCGGTTGGTACAATACCCGGTTTGGGTATTTTTGTACCCGAAAATCGTACCCGGTTCTCCTATTTGTATGTCAGTATCAGTTCCAACCCGGTTCCTACCCGGTTCTTAATTGGAACCGGTTCGGTTCGTACCTGGAAAAACCGGTTCCGACGGGTTTTTTTTGAAGGTCAAACAAAAGTCAAACTAGCCGTTGGAACCGGTTCCAACGGTAATATAGCCGTTGGAACCGGTTTTTTAGACACCAATTAGCCGTTGGAACCGGTTCCAACGGTAATATAGCCGTTGGAACCGGTTTTTGAGACAATAGATCCGTTGGAACCGGTTCTAACGGTAATATTCATGATGAGGAGGCGGAGGACGGGGTTTCTTCCGATAACGAAGACGAGGGTGAAGACGAGAATGAAGACGAAGAAGAGTTGTAATTATTTGTTTTGGTAAAATTATTTGTAACTTGTTCAACTAATATTTAGTTTTGATTTGTTTTATTATAATTACTTTTGTTACTCATGATTAATTTTTGTTACTTTTTTAACGACGAACATTTTATTTATTTAAAAAATAACTGTTACAAACATTATTAAAACCTAAACGATACTAAACATAACAACTAAAACATAAAAAACAAAGTCCGTCGTTTTAATCCGGGAATACTTATTTTTGGGTTGTAGAGCCGGACGACTCTCCCACTTCCGTTTTTTTAGCTTCCAAACTTCTTTTCTCTCGACAATACTTATTCGTATGTTTTCGTAATGTCGAGTTGGACTCTGCTTTAAGAAACTTCGAGCAATATTTGCAACGTGCCAACTCATGTGAGTCGGTCATGAGACACAAATCGTAATGAACCCAAACATCGGGGTATCTTGTTGTTTCGATCACCATAACAACGTCATCATTAGTTGCCATTTATTGTCGGTTTAAGGTTAATTGTGGTTTGGAGTGTGTTTTATAGTTTTGAAAGTGGTTTAACAAGTACACAAACAAACCTTGCTATTTATAGTAAGAAAATAACCTATTTGTAGTTAAAAAACCGGTTCCAACGGTCAAAAACGGCTATATAGCTGTTGGAACCGGTTCCTAACGGCTATAATATTTGAATTTCAAAAAAAACCGGTGGAACCGGTTTTTACGTAAATGTTTGCGTAAAAATGTTTGCGTAACCAATCGTTTCAAATACCCGTACTTTCCAATGTTTAACTTTAACCCTTCATCTTGAGGCATCGGTTTTTCTCAATTCCAATTGTTCCACGACTCTACTGGTCTTCCTTATCCCAAATTCAGTTTTGTCAGATCAATTGTAGGTTATAAATTTCTGCGATTCCTGTAATTTGTGCGTTTGATGGCATAATAGTAGCATGCCCATGCATTAGATGCAAAATTAATCGTCCCATACTCCGGGTTAAGGATAGTATAATTTTCTCATGCGTTTTTGATTGTCGGGAAGCATATGCTATAACCTTGTTTCTATACGCTAGTACACATTCCAAATATTTTCGGGATGTATCACGATAGATTACAAGATCATCAATTCCTTCTGGGAGACTTCGTATAGGAGTTTGATAAGCTTCTGTCTCATCAATTAAGAAGCCATTTCTTTTCTTCCCCCAATCATAAACTCAGTTCTTTTCAGGTTAGGAGGGTTAAAGGTTGGGCTATACTGGATTATCAGTAAGGCGTCGGTAATACCCAACTAATTCCAAAATCTGACAAATTTCTTTTGGTGACTCTGGTGTTTACTAGTTTTGCTCAGATGTATGTGAATTCCATGTCAACTAATAACATGTTCTAAGAATCGTACTCCTTGTAGCCAAGATTCACACTTGGACATCTTGATATACCATTCCTCTTGCCTCAACATCTCCAAGATTGTTCATGAATGTTGCTCGTGTTCCTTTTTGGTTTTCAATATATCAGGAGGTCATCAATAACGTTATAATGAATTTGTCGAGGTACGATTTACGAACTTGGTTCGTGAGGTTCATGAAAACTACAGTTGCATTAGTCGGTCCGAAAGGCATAACTAAGGTCTCATATTGATCATACTGAGCTCGAAACTCCGTTTTAGGAACATCTTTCTCTTGGATTTTAACTTGACGATAGCCGGTTCAGAGGTCGATTTTTGAGAAGTGATTCGCCCCTTGGAGTTGATTGGACCAGTCGCCTAATTATGGGAGAGGATATTGGTTTTTGATGGCAATTGTGTGTTCCCCAGTAATCACACACATCCTAAGCTTTCATCCTTCTTCTTTACCAACAACACCGGTGCTCCCCAATGATGATTGTTAGGTTCCATAAGATCCTTATCTAATAATTCCTATAGTTGCGTAATTAATTCTTAAATTTTGGAGAACGCTAGGCAAGAAGGTGCCTTGGTAATACGAATTGCCCATACGGTTAGGTCAGTTCGGAGCTAAATTTGTCGGATAGTGGGATTTCGGGTAGTTCATCAGTAAGGATATTGAAGTATTCGAGCATTACGGGGATATTCCCTATATGTTTCATTGGGGTTTTTATGTTTTCCAGAAATGCCATATACCCTTTGCGTAAGAGTTTTAATATTTTAAGAAACACGAGAGGTGATATTGAACCAAACTCCTCCTCTTGTACCATAATCGTTTCATCATCTGGGTGAGTAATTTTTAACTATCTAGTCATTACACATGATTTTTGCTTTTTATTTAGCTAACCAGTACATTTCTCGGGGATAAGAAGTTAATGTGAATGTGACTTCTATCGGTACCTATATCAAACGAGGCTGAAGTATATCACTCAGTAATTACAGTTGTATTCTTTCACCACAATTAAGTCTTGTCGTGTATTATCTGATCCAATCACTAAACGCGGCCTCTAGCCGAGTTAAACGTCGATGCTCGTTTTTGGCTTAACCAGGAACAGTTCTTTTTGGAGCGTTTCGTACTTCCATACTCATGGTAAATATGAGGGTTTTGTCGTAGTTTGTGATCGAATTGGTTACGATTGGGATAATTGTAAGTGATGAGGTAAGCATGGTTGGTTTACAGTGTTCATAACGGTTTCACGGCTACAGACATAGTATCCAATCTTCCCTCTTTTATGACACGCCTTTATTCAACATATCCTTTAGCAAAGTCTCATTGCATATGTTTAATTATGAACTAGAGTTATTTTTCGTATTATTTTGAGATGTAGGGTACGCACGTTTAAATTGTTGTAGCTCTTGTACTCCTGTTTCGTGATTAGCTCGTTTTGTACTAGATGATTTCCTGGTACTCTCAACACACCTTTACTGACCAAATTAAAAGTTACCACTCCGGATTGCGTCACGGTATTCTCAAAATTTAAGTGGCTAACTAGATTAACTAAGGTCTCTTCTTCTGGAATACTAACCATAGCATTAGTCGAACCAAATTGTTAGAACGGTTTGTGCATTCCATTTGACCCACCCTTTCGTTTTGGATTGTTCAGGTTCGTGTTTTTAATTTCTAGATTTCATTCCTTGGACAAGAATGTTTCAATATAAAGGTTTTAAGTTTTGCCTAAGTCATGCGAATGCTTGCCTTTTGTTCCCGAATTCATACAATCGTTATCTACCACACAAGGGAGTGGCTAAGTAGTGTAATAGTAACATAATTAATGATACAATTTGATGGGAGCTACTAGTACGGATAACAGACTTTATCGTCTCGATCCATGTTACTAATTTCTTTGATTCTTTAATATCACTAAAATTTACATGTTTGCACGACTTAAATCGTTTAAACGATTATTCCCATCGTGAAGGATCATGGTTGTTACGACCAGTATTCATGCTTGGTAAAAGAGTTTTGTTGCCAAAGGCATTTAGTGGGGGAAATTATCATTATCGGTAGTAGCATTAGTGCCCAATGGGGGGTATTATTCGTGACAATGTTCGCATTTATCGAGAAAATAACGTTTGTAACTCTATTAGCATTGGGCGGCGAAATATTATTCGCGACCGTATCAGTGTTTGGCATTTGATTTGTATTCACTATCGTATTAATGCCAGTAGTGAATCACGCCGCTATTGTCAAAGTTACTATATGCAGTTGCAGAACAATCATCTCGGCCACAACTGCCTCAGATCATGTGTTTGTTTTATTCTGGGCCATTCTATAATGATAAACAACTAAACTTCACATAATTCAAATAGTAATTTTCCCTATAACTCATTGCGCAGGGAATCACATTAGCTAACAGTCAGGTAATTCAAATAGCAAATGCGTATTACACACACCGAATCATGTATCCATATACCCAGGATGGTACATAGGTTTAGCCTAATAAGGCCATTGCTTGCATGTATGTATCGAGAATTGTCATCCCCGTGACAAGAAATTTTAACCCGGTAAGGGTCAATGTTTGTACTAATAGATCCAAATCGTTCCCCGTATTAGCATAGCACACTCCCAAATGCTTGCATGGAGTATCGGAACTATACACAACATTGTCATACTATCCTTGTCTATTCGAGCACACATTATAACAATCACAAATAGTTCACAACTTGTACAACAATCATTTAGATGTAATCCCACCATTGGGTAGCTGTTATATCATGTCTCTCCCATAAGTAGACATTTGTTAGTTATGAGTTTAAACAGTATGTTGTAGTCGGGAGGCATTTGTATACTCCCCTTGACCTTTGGGTGTTATTAAGTATAATTACATAATATTCTTTCATCAGGTCATTCAGTATACTCAAGCGTGCTAAGTCTACTAAAAGTGATAATTTATTAATTGATAGTAAGCATGATCCCTATAATCCAAGACACATCATTGGTCCACGAGCGTGAGGGTTTTCTTTTATGATAAACTGATCAGAGTGGCAACAATAGTGGAGTGATTGGAGATACTCGTACAAAGATGATTTGATGAATTTATTAGTTAAGGAGGGTTCATCAAGGTCGGTGGTACTAGGGAGATATAAAGGAATTATTATTTTCATAGTTGGTGTATGATATATGAAGGTGGTCTCGGTTTGTTATATTATTGAAAATTTTATAGGATAGTTATCATATTTAAAATTTGATAAACCGTACTCTTTCCTAAGTATTTTCTTAGAAGTAGTGTTTATTTTTAAACAATGGAAGTGGAGAGATGGTTAAAAAACAGTCCAATTTGTTGTTAGAAACTGGTATGTAAGTTAAACATTAGGCCCGAATCGGGAAGTGTCGTGTTCCCTTGAGATAGACGTACGTATATCATACCTTCCGAAGTTTCTTTTTGGGCCTTGAATTTACGCTCGTTCTGTGATTCAATCATACAATAAGGTTTAGTTTGGACTCGTTAGAACGTCCTTGCATTCCCGTTTACAAGCAACATGAGTTTTTCATCTGATATGAGACTCCCGTTTTCAACATCTTTTGCTTTCATAATTTGTCATCGAAATAATATTTTTCAATGTTGGGAATCAGAGTAGAAAATATTATTACTTAAGACCAAATAAAATATTTTATTTGTTATGGTCAGGTACAATATTAATTATGATAAAATAAAATATTATTTTTAATAAAATACATTTTTAAATTAATATTGATTATAATCGAATATAATATTCGTTACATGGAGACTTGATATTATCAACAGCAATAGTACGTACATGTATTTGTACAACTTGATCCAGATAAGCACATATGTATGTTAAATATTTATATATTTAATATTACCTTTTATACACATATGTTGCAATTTTTACCTATCGGTACGTCCCGCGATTTCTCCCCGAATTCCCTCGTACAAGCAAGTCTGTTATTATGTTCCGGACCACAATAACTCACTTGCCCTACGAGTTCATCCCGGCATCCATCAGTATATATCGTTACTCATTATTAATTTTCCCAGATATAATCGAGCCTAAGGTTATATTATAGATATCCTAAGAGATAACTAATCCTTTATAACCAATGGCTCTGATAAAAACTTCTGTCACAACCCCGACTAGCACAATGCGGAAGCGTAAAACGGGAATATAACAGACACATCTGGTATCAACAACATTGTTTATAAAGGAACATTACAAACTAATTTAAATTATATTACATTACATTATTCTATCCTTGATTACAAACTAGGTGTTACAACAAAAATATGCTCGTCAGCTATTCTACTCGTACTAGTAACCTTGCCTCTATTCACACACATCGATCACGTTTAGTAATAGATAGCACAAAATCACGGATTTTCCAACTTCGGTATCACACCTGAAAAGCACATTTAAAATGGGTCAACTACACTAGTTGGTGAGTTTCACGAGTTTCAAGAGAATAGGTATGCGTAATCACAAGTCATAATTTGTTATATATGCATGTAAGTATATGTGTATGTATTTATATATGTGATGTAATTATGCTAAGCTACAGTGAATCCTAGAATGTTTCGTGCTGCGTGCCTCCATTTCCCACGCTCAATCAACCACTGTGGCTCCCCTTCCGCCCACATTATGCCCCAAGTAGCTATGTCTAACACTTCATAGCTGGTTTGTATAATTATGGACATGTGCAAACGAGATAATGTCTCAGCAAACCGTGCTAGCCCCGCCTGGGTTTGTCAAACCAATAGTACTATTCACAAGCCACTGGCTCGAAGTTAATCACTGTGTTAGCGGAGACTTTCATGTGTTAGCACTTACATAATTCACATCATCATACGTTTCAGATAAGTATATAGATATTTGCAAACATGCTTTTCACCTCAAAAGTTCGTAAACAGTTCAGAAAGTGGGGTCATGAAACTCACTGTTTAGTAGATAATCAGCACTGTGTCAGCTCGTGGTTTGTTCGATTCGCTATCACTAATTCCTATAATCAATATTATAATAATATTTATATTTTAATATTATTATAACCTCAATACTAAACTGGGTTGTATGTCTAATCTGGGTATAGCTGGAACGTCCAAAAAGTGTCAATAGGCTTAGGTTGTGATGTTGTTCAATGTCTAATACTTAAAAACCGAACTTGGCTCAGTTTCCCTGTTTTCCCAGCTGGGCCAAGTTGTTCGTTTATGCGTTCAGAAAACAGTTGTGGGGAAATAAGCTTGGGTAAATGTGTTGGTCGATAAAATGATTAAGTGATAAAGAAAGATCATACATTGGGGTTCCGGATTTGCTACAGGGCCCGTTTCCGTTTATTCAGTTTGATTTGAGGAGAAACGCGCACAATCTATCCAGATTGTCCAGGTTTCTCATAAAAAGGTTCGTTTTTACATAATTAATCCAAAAATATGATTTTTGATCTCTCTTGGTGTTCTGATATTCCCGCAGGTTCGTTAATCACGAACTTGCCAGTTTTTATCAGATTTGAATTTGTTTAATTTTCAAAGTAGCATAATTAAATTAACTGTTAATCATTAATTTATGAAAATTTTGCCACTTACCAAATAAAATATGTAAATTTTTATAAAAATATTTCTGGAATTATTTACTGGTTTATTAATTTATAAAAAAATTCATTTTACCTGCTAGATTTAGCCTGAAAATTGTCCGTTTATCCCAAACGATTTCCAAAAATTCCTCAAAAATTTCTAGATGCTCAAATTATATCCCAAAACTATCTGTATCAATTCCAGAATGTAACAACCTTGTTCAATATTCTTTTTGGGCCAAAAACGACTATAGAAACTCATTTGAATGCAAATTCATAAAACCTACTTAGGCTTTACCAAATGCTCCCAAATTTCATGTGTGATCAAAATATACGAACTCTGAGTTCCCCACAAAAGTTCATAATTTTTCAAGCATTTTAACTATTTTTCCCAAATAAATGTCCGAATTTGGTAATAAATTCGCCAAATTCTCGGATGGTCGAAAAATTACCAAATTTGAACATGGACTCAATGATATGGTCCCTGATGTCCCTGCAAAATTTTATAACCTAACAATATTCACAACACAATCGAATCCTAAACAGCCCGTAAACGAGTGATTCGGTATTACCTTTGAGGTTTTGGTTTGTTTTTGCCCTCCTAATCAAGTTTTCGGGGTTATTGTGCTCCTATGAAAGCGAGATACAGGTCCTATATCACAAACCAAGCAAGTTTCATCTATACAACAGCCCCTTAACTTAGGGTTTCGGCTAGGTTATAAAACCGAACTTTTTAACCGTAAAAATGCCGTTTAAACCTTCTAATCCGTGTTTATGGCCAAAAAAGAGTATGATTCTGATTCCTAACCATGTGTATGATCAAAACATATTTTTGGACCATTTTTAAGGTGTTTGCATGGTTAGGAATGATTTTTGGTAATCAAACTAGGCTTATATGAATTTAAACATGCTAAAACAAGTTACAATTAAGCAAAATATGAGTGTTACCTTGTGTGTTTTGCCGTGCGTGTAAAAGAACAGAGTTCCATGGCTGTTTACTTCTGGAAACAGGTCTAAAAATATCTCTAGTTTACTTGGTTAATTGGAAATCAATTTTTTTTACTAATTTATCAAAGGTGGCGGCTAGAAATGGGTTGGGCCCCCCTTGGCCCATTTTGGCCTATTATTCTCGATTTGCGTGCCCGGACGTGAAATTCTAAGTCCAAATTTATTTTGGGTTCGGGTTTTTTGACGCGAAAAATATATCGGGTACGACAAACAGCGCGAAAACGAGTGTTTTTCGGCCATTTTTGTGTAAATTTATAAAACATACTATACGTTTGTAAAAATCGAAAATATTTCCACGGATCGCTTAAAATATTTCAAATAAGTGTTTGGTAAGTCTTTTTCGGCCTAACGGATGATACAATGCTTGGTTTGTAACTATCTTTCGCGTTTAAATCTATAGCGGGTAGTTAAACGAGCATGTTTTTGTTTAACTGATTTCTATCGAAATAAGGCTGTAATATTAATATGTTGGCTTATATTAATTAGATGGCCCACTGAGATATTTGGGCGATAACCAAACCTGTTTGGTTATCCGTTCGTTCGTTACGCAATAAGCGGTTAAACGCTTATTCGATTTGTGAATACTGAAGTGTATCCGGTTTTGTCACGAATGTCAGAGAACTGAAAGTGACCGGGGCGACTGAACATAAAAAAAAATTAAAGTTCTTTCACTGAAAATTATGTCGGCCACCTAAGTTTGAGGGACATATGCTATTATGTTTTTGGTCCTATCGTCAACCTATAGACACATGAGATAGCCATTCACCTGAAAACTGAAGGTGACTGGGGTGATTGAATTTAAAATTATCTTCGAAGTTATCATCTGAGAAGTGATATTATTATTCAGCTAAAGCTCATTAGAAGCTTGAAATTCTTTCAAATGAAAATTGATTCAACTTTTGAGAAATGATAGATAAATTGATTATATGTGCCTAATGTGTGAAGTTATTAAGCTAAAAAAGGCTTTTGAGCAGTCATTGATATGTATGGTAGCTTTCCATGATAAGTAAAAGTTTGAAGTGATATAAACTAAATCTGCTAAACTTATTGTGGAGAGTCATTTTGAAGATGTTTGCATGTCCCTAGATACATCTCTCCGAATGATAGGCAGAAAAGCAATTATTCAGTCAAACACAGGCCCGTTAGTGTCTTGATCGCCAAAATACTATATTTATTAAAAAAAATGTATATATATATGAAATTGTAGCAATTTAAATTTGTTTTTAAAGCTTAAAGGGGCACCAGGGAACTACAGGGGTGGGGCATACAAGTAAGTCCTAAACACCCTGAATGTAACGCTTGTAAGTCCGAATGGTATGTAAGTCCAACGTTCAACCTTAAAGCTTAAAATTATTTTTGTATAGAGAAATGCTTTTGATCAAGCACAAGGGGTTGGAGTCAAATTGGGGTGATCTAGGGAAATCCAAATAAGCTTTGAGAAGAGATAGGGGGCATCATATGTCCATAAGTGATGTCCATATAAGCTTTATGCCTAATTGAATCTAAGCATATCACTGGCGGAATGAAAGTCATGCTAAGTTTCTAATTATCTGCTATCAACCTCTTCACTATTTCAAAATAATGTTGAAAATGAATCATTGTGAAAGTATCTTAATCAATATGATCTCATATTCGGATCTTTTCTTAAAAGGGGATGGGTGTTATCAAGCAGCTGAAATTTAATCCCAAAATTTGATAAATCTGCTAGACATGTAAATTATTTTTGTTTTAATTTAGTTTTATTGTAATTTTTATTTCATTTTTATTTTAAATTTTTTATTTTTACCTCATGTGTACTCATGTCGACACAGATGTCTTTAAGAAATCAATTTTTCATGACTCGGGATCATTTTAAATCATAAAACTTTAACAACTGCTGGTCTTGATTTGTGGGCCAGTTTCTTGGTCCAACGGGTGTTTTTGTTCTCAGCTTGATCCAATTGGCCCAATGTGTTTCTGTTTGGCCCATCTGGTTATGTTTCCGACGTTTAAGAGGCGGTTTTTTGGTCATCATTGAACACTTTTAATCTGCCAAATCTTACCACTCTTGTTTTCAAATTCCCAAAACTCCAAAGTTCTTTCTGGTTTCCGTCAAGCATAAAAGGTAATAAACCCTAACCAAATCGATTTTTCAAATTAAGGTTGCGAAGCCATTTGGGTTATCTTGAATCATTTAAAGTGTGTGATAGCGCTCGTTTAGACGTTCGCATTGAACAATTAGGAGTGATTAATGGTGTTGTGAGTTTTTCATATAGTTGCAGGTCGCTCTTCAATGGTATTTGGCATGTCTGTGAAGATGAAGATGATGAATTCAAGGGTTTTCGGTGATGGTTGACCAAATTCTCTTGGTCAAATGAGAAATCCTTGGTTCTTGTCACACCCGGCCCTGAGCGGCGGAAACAGCCGGGCGCGCGCGAGTGGGGATTGATACTTAAGCACGGGCCATTGCAAAACATTCAAAGATTTTTATTGCGCATGAGAAGTTTAATACAAATACATTACATTGTTTAAGTATTACATAAAAACATCCAAGTACAAAAACTGAAGATTTTCTCGCCATATCCCCTTGCGCGGCGGGTAACCGTGCGCATCGAGGGGATAAAACCAAAATCTTCCAAAAAGCTTGTTTTAGATGTTCAGCGTGTGGTGCTCTAAGTGCGACTCCATGCGCTACCTAGTTATCTCCTGAAAGACACGTAAAAACATTTGAATCAGTATAAACTGAGTGAGTTCACAAGTTTTAGTAACTTGATAAATCGTATTGCATCATAATCTTGATACAAATCATTCTGAAACATAATTCTGGTAGCATCATTAAACACATGCTTGGTAAAACATAGTTATATCAACATATTCTGATAAAATCGTTCCGCGGGTTACGCGCGAACATTTCTGGGAACTGTGCTCGTCTGTGTAAGTGGCGCTGCCACTACGAGCTAAAATAACGTAATACCGTCCCGCGGGTTACGCGCAGACACTTCTGGAAAACTGTGCTCGTCTGTGTAAGTGGCGCTGCCACTACGAGCGAATATATGCTGTAATACCGTCCCGCGGGTTACGCGCGGACGTTGTGCCGGAAAACAAGGCGCTCGTCTGCGTAAGAGGAGCGACCTCTACGAACGGGCTCAAACCCATAGTACTGCCCCGTGCTAGGCACTCGTCTGTGTAAGAGGTGCGACCCCTACGAGTGGGCGGATCAAACCAGCAGTCCCTACCCTTAGAGTTCCAATGGTAAAGTGATCACTTACTCGAATCTGGTGCACTATCATCGAAAAACCATAGATAACTGTTCGCATTGTTCATCATGAAACATAACTTAAACACGTAATCGTTTGCTTAGCTTGTAAATATACCATGATAAAACATTATTTAAATACGTGTCCCTCGCCCCGAAAACAGTTTAAAATGGTGAAAACAGTGAAAATAGGGGCTGTGAGACTCACCTGTGGTTCTTGTTAAGGGATTAATCGAGATTCGGGTTTTCTTGGTGTTGGCCTCGGAATCGAAGGTCTAGTAACAGGATCGGAGCTGGAAACAATGGATGCTTGGGAAAAGATTAGTGCAAGTTTGTAGTTCTTTGAAGTGTGTTTTGGGTGATAATTTAGGCTACAAATTTATAGGCAAACTCAAGGGAACATAATCCCTTGCTTTAGGGAATTGTAATCTTTTGAAATGATGATAAGGTATGGAAATTATTATTATTTATTAAAAAGAGTAGAAAAGTAGATTAAAGATTCTGATTTGATATGGACAGGACATGCAGGGCTGTGGTTGGTGAGAGTGGGTGGCTGGCAGTTGACTTTTACAGTTTGCTTTTTCAGTGCTTTAGACAGTGTACAGTAAAAAGTAGAAGTTTTCTGAAACACGCAACCGCCCTCTTTTGGGCGGGGACAATTTCCTTAAATCTGATTATTTTGACTAAGTGTTCTGCGCGTATAACTTGGTGCGCATAGCTTCCTGCGTGTAGAACATTTCTTTGCTGCGGGTAGGTGCGTAACCTTCTCGCAGTTAGGGACATTTGAGTTTCATTTGTAGATTCTCCAGGTGGTTTTGGTATTTCAACATAGTGATCAGTCATGTTGAAGTCAATTCCATCCTGGAGCTTCAGACAAACTAGCTCTCAACGTTCCCGCCATGCGGGTAGGTTAGTTCCCTTCCGCACGCGCATAAACGATGTAGGATGCACCCGCCTTAGCATCATGCGGGATGGTCAACCCATAGACAACATATCGTTTAAGTTACATGAAAACATAAGGCCAAAACGTTCACGCATGGCGCATATAACATATGCTCACGCTGGTTCTTAACATGGTGCGCTCGCGCAGGGCGCACATAACACATGCACGCGCTGACTAACATGGCGCGCTCGCGCAGGGCAAACATAAATGTCCGCGCTGATTCTAACATATTCTCGCGCCGGGCGCACATAATGTGCCCGCGCTGATTCTTAACATAGCGCGCTCGCGCAGGGCGCACATAACAAATGCACGCGCTGACTAACATGGCGCGCATAATATTTACAATCACCTAATTATTAGGTTGATTACTTAGTTTAAGGGGTTGGGAATTTACCGGGTGTCACATTCTCCCCTCGTTAAACGAATTTCGTCCCGAAATTTAGGAGACGTTGCTGGCAGAAGCCATATTCTGAAAGAGGTGTGGGTATTTTATGCGCATCTGATCTTCTCTTTCCCAAGTGAATTCAGGCCCACGCCTTGAGTTCCATTGAACTTTTACCAACTTGATTCTGCTTCTGCGCAACCTTTGTTCTTTCCAATTGGTTACTGCTATAGGCTCTTCTACGAAGTGCAGCTGTTTGTCAATATGAATTTCTTCCACCGGTAAAATCAACGTTTCGTCAGATAAACATTTCTTGAGGTTGGATACATGAAACGTATCATGAACTCCACTGAGTTCGGCGGGTAGACGGAGTTTATAAGCAACTGGACCGATCCTCTCCAGGATCTCAAAAGGTCCAATGTAGCGCGGATTTAGCTTTCCTCGCTTACCGAAACGGGGGACTCCCTTCCATGGAGAGACTTTCAAAAGTACTTTATCCCTACTTGAAACTCCAACGGTTTCCTTCTCATATCAGCATAACTTTTCTGTCTGTCGCGTGCTGCCTTAAGGCGATCCCTTATCTGAAAAATCTTGTCTGTTGTTTCTTGGATCACTTCTGGACCAGTCATTTGCTTGTCGCCCACTTCAGCCCAACACAGTGGGGATCTACACTTGCGCCCATATAAAGCTTCGAACGGCGCAGCCTTAATGCTTGTGTGATAACTGTTATTGTAAGAAAATTCAACCAACGGGAGGTGGGTATCCCAACTACCTCCAAAATCGATCGCGCACAGCGCGCAGCATATCTTCCAATGTCTGGATTGTTCGCTCGCTTTGCCCATCCGTTTGAGGATGATAAGCTGTACTCATATCAAGGCGAGTACCTAGAGCTCCTTGTAACGATCTCCAAAACCTTGATGTAAACCGACTATCTCGATCAGAAATGATGGACACTGGGACTCCATGTTTTGAAACTACTTCTCGAATATATAGTCGGGCTAACCTTTCCATTTTATCAGTTTCTTTAATCGGCAGGAAGTGTGCTGACTTAGTTAGCCGATCTACAATAACCCATATCGTGTCATAACCCCCAGGTGTCCTTGGCAGTTTGGTGATGAAGTCCATAGAGATTTGTTCCCACTTCCACATGGGAATTTCTGGCTGTTGAAGCAACCCCGATGGTTTCTGGTATTCAGCCTTTACTTTTGAACACGTCAGGCACTTACTGACATACATCGCGATGGCGCCTTTAAGATTGGGCCACCAATACAGCGTTTTAACATCTTGGTACATCTTGTCTGCGCCAGGATGTACGGAATACCGCGTCTTGTGAGCTTCGTTTAATACCTGCTCGCGCAATCCTCCCTTGAGAGGGACCCATATGCGGTTGGCAAAATATCGAGTGTTGTTCCCTTTAAGTTCCAAATTCTTAACCATACCCCCAAGGCATTCGTTTTTAACAAACTCTGGTTTCAAGGCTTCTTGCTGAGCGTCTCGGATGCGGGTAGAGAGATCTGCGTGAATGGTCAACCTTAGAGCCTTGACTCGTAGCGTTTTTATTCGCTCCTTTCTGCTTAGCGCGTCTGCTACCACATTCGCTTTCCCCGGATGATACTTGATCTCGCAATCATAATCATTCAACAATTCAACCCATCTTCGTTGCCTCATGTTTAATTCCTTCTGATCGAATATATGTTGGAGGCTCTTATGATCCGTAAAGATTACACATTTCGTACCGTAGAGGTAATGGCGCCAAATCTTTAGCGCGAAGACAACAGCTCCAAGTTCTAAATCATGCGTTGTGTAGTTCTTCTCATTGGTCTTAAGTTGGCGCGAGGCATACGCTATAACTTTGTCTCGCTGCATAAGGACACATCCGAGTCCCTGGTGTGAAGCGTCGCAGTAAACAACGATGTCATCTGTCCCCTCGGGCAGGGATAAGATTGGCGCACTACATAACTTCTGTTTCAACATTTGAAATGCCGCTTCCTGATTCTTGCCCCAAATAAACGCCTTGTCTTTCTGAGTTAGCGCGGTCAGAGGTAGAGCTATCTTGGAGAAGTTCTCAATGAAGCGTCGATAGTAGCCAGCTAGTCCAAGGAATTGCCTCACCTCAGTTGGGGTTTTTGGCGCTTCCCAGTTTTCGATGGCTTTAACCTTAGAAGGATCGACGTGTATTCCTTTCTCGTTTACAACGTGACCGAGAAAGTGAACTTCTCTAAGCCAAAACTCGCACTTGGAAAACTTTGCATACAACTTTTCTTTCCTTAACAATTCTAAAATCATTCTCAGGTGTTGCTCATGCTCGGCCTTGGTTCGAGAGTAAATCAAAATATCATCTATAAACACAATCACAAACTTGTCCAAGTATGGTTTGCACACACGGTTCATCAGATCCATGAATATAGCCGGCGCATTAGTTAGCCCGAAAGGCATCACTAAGAACTCATAATGGCCATATCTGGTTCGGAAGGCTGTCTTTGGCGCGTCTTCCTCATGGACCCTAAGTTGGTGGTATCCTGACCGTAGATCTATCTTCGAATAATAACTGGATCCCTGCAACTGGTCAAATAAGTCGTCAATCCTCGGTAAGGGGTACCGATTCTTGACTGTCAGCTTGTTCAGCTCCCTGTAGTCAATACACATTCTGAACGAACCATCTTTCTTCTTTACAAACAGTACTGGAGCTCCCCAAGGTGAAAAGCTTGGGCGTATGAAACCCTTATCCAATAGTTCCTGTAACTGATTGGATAGCTCTTGCATCTCAAATGGAGCTAAGCGATAAGGCGCTCGAGCTACTGGCGCAGCTCCTGGGACCAAATCAATACGAAACTCGACTTGTCGCGGCGGCGGCAACCCGGGCAAATCTTCAGGAAAAACTTCTGGAAATTCGCGCACTACTGGTAAGTCTTCAATTCTTCGCTCATCTCCTTTCTCTACTACATGCGCCAGGAAGGCGTAGCACCCTTTCCTTAGGCACTTACGCGCCTTTAGGCATGAAATCAGTTTCGTCGCAACTCCCCTTCTTTCCCCTTGAATCATCAAAGTTTCTCCGTTCAACAGTGGAATCCGAACCTGTTTCTCATGACAAACAATCTCCGCGAGATTCTCGACCAACCAATCCATACCTACCACAATATCGAAACTTCCCAAATCTATTGGTAACAAGTTAATATTGAACTCATGACCTCCCATGACTAACACACATTGCTCCGTCCTTTCATTCGCGCATAACTGCCTACCATTGGCTAGTTCTATAGTATAAGGTTTGTCTAGCCTACTGGTCGCTAAGCCCAGGGAGTTTTTAAACTCATGGGATATAAAACTTAGGTCAGCGCCAGTATCAAATAAGACAGATGCATAATGACCGTTAAGCAAAAACGTACCGGTTACCACATTCGGCTCTTCCTTTGCTTCACCCGCGCCGATCACAAAAGCTCTCCCGCGAGCTTGGTTTCCTTTCTGTGGGCAATCCCGACTGAAGTGTCCAGGCTTCCCGCATGCGTAGCAGTTGTCATTGGCTCCAGCTTCTTTAGCACGGCAATACACCGTCTTGTGTCCTGGTCTGCCACATTTGGCGCATGTGACGTTCGCGCATTCGCCTTCGTGGTGATACTTGCATTTGCTGCACCATGGGTAAGGCCCGCTGTATCCTTTCCTTGATGGTTCCGCGGCTTGAATCGCGTAAACCCTTGTGCTTTCCTGCTTCTTGGGCGGTGGCTGCTTGAAGTCTGATCCTCGGTGGGAGTTCCATTTCCTCTTGGAGTCAGAGGTTCGCTGCTCGTTCAAGCGGGTGGTCAACATACCCGCACGAACCGTATCCCTTGTAAGGGTGATGGCTCGCGCAACCGCCTCGTCAAAGGTCGGAGGTGCGGCGGCGTTGAGCGGGACCCTAACGACAGGAGGTAACCCAAAGATGTACCTCTCGATTTTCTTTTCTTCTGTGTTTGCCATGTCTGGCACCAGCTGGCAAAGCTCGTTGAAACGATTGGTGTAGGCATCGATATCTGTTCCTACCATGGTGTGGTTCCAGAATTCTTGTTGCAAGCTCTGAATTTCTGCGCGAGAGCAGAACTTTCTCATCAACATTTCTTTCAATTCTTCCCAGGTCTTGTGAAGAGCAACTTCTCGCCCCAAAGTCTTTACTTGGAGCTTCCACCAAGATGAAGCTGCTTCTTGGAACATGCAGGTCGCGTAAAGGACCTTCTGGTTTTCACTACATCCGCTGATGGAGAGAACTGTCTCCA
This sequence comes from Bidens hawaiensis, assembly GCF_021521415.1. NCBI lineage: Eukaryota > Viridiplantae > Streptophyta > Magnoliopsida > Asterales > Asteraceae > Bidens > Bidens hawaiensis. The sequence goes on along the minus strand of NW_027492438.1, from coordinate 3,361 downwards.
TCTTGTCAATCCAATTGTAGAGCCCAATGGCTCCTTCGGTGCCTTTGAACGGCCAAGGCCTACAGGCCATGAATGTTTTATAGGAGCATCCTTTGTCCAGGGCTCCTGATTCGGGTTCTGGGGTCTCGTTCTCTTGGCGACCCTGACTAGATTCGGCCTTGCTGGCCTCATGCGTTGCAATCGCCTGCGCGATTATTTCTGCGAGCTCCTCGGGTGTCATGGTAATTCCCTTGGCTCTGGTTGGAGGCATTCTTTCATAAAAAGAAAATACAACAAACTTAGCGCATGTACTCAGAGCACATAATGTTCTTATCTCTAGACACTGTGACCCGTGTTCCTAAGTGCGTGTGTGATTTTTCTTTTGAAAATATTCTTTGAAAAATATTTCATGCGATTCCCCAAAGGTTATAGTCTAGGTTAAAAACTTCTTTTCCTAGTTCGCTATAACCAGTGCTCTGATACCAATCTGTCACACCCGGCCCTGAGCGGCGGAAACAGCCGGGCGCGCGCGAGTGGGGATTGATACTTAAGCACGGGCCATTGCAAAACATTCAAAGATTTTTATTGCGCATGAGAAGTTTAATACAAATACATTACATTGTTTAAGTATTACATAAAAACATCCAAGTACAAAAACTGAAGATTTTCTCGCCATATCCCCTTGCGCGGCGGGTAACCGTGCGCATCGAGGGGATAAAACCAAAATCTTCCAAAAAGCTTGTTTTAGATGTTCAGCGTGTGGTGCTCTAAGTGCGACTCCATGCGCTACCTAGTTATCTCCTGAAAGACACGTAAAAACATTTGAATCAGTATAAACTGAGTGAGTTCACAAGTTTTAGTAACTTGATAAATCGTATTGCATCATAATCTTGATACAAATCATTCTGAAACATAATTCTGGTAGCATCATTAAACACATGCTTGGTAAAACATAGTTATATCAACATATTCTGATAAAATCGTTCCGCGGGTTACGCTGCGAACATTTCTGGGAACTGTGCTCGTCTGTGTAAGTGGCGCTGCCACTACGAGCTAAAATAACGTAATACCGTCCCGCGGGTTACGCGCAGACACTTCTGGAAAACTGTGCTCGTCTGTGTAAGTGGCGCTGCCACTACGAGCGAATATATGCTGTAATACCGTCCCGCGGGTTACGCGCGGACGTTGTGCCGGAAAACAAGGCGCTCGTCTGCGTAAGAGGAGCGACCTCTACGAACGGGCTCAAACCCATAGTACTGCCCCGTGCAAGGCACTCGTCTGTGTAAGAGGTGCGACCCCTACGAGTGGGCGGATCAAACCAGCAGTCCCTACCCTTAGAGTTCCAATGGTAAAGTGATCACTTACTCGAATCTGGTGCACTATCATCGAAAAACCATAGATAACTGTTCGCATTGTTCATCATGAAACATAACTTAAACACGTAATCGTTTGCTTAGCTTGTAAATATACCATGATAAAACATTATTTAAATACGTGTCCCTCGCCCCGAAAACAGTTTAAAATGGTGAAAACAGTGAAAATAGGGGCTGTGAGACTCACCTGTGGTTCTTGTTAAGGGATTAATCGAGATTCGGGTTTTCTTGGTGTTGGCCTCGGAATCGAAGGTCTAGTAACAGGATCGGAGCTGGAAACAATGGATGCTTGGGAAAAGATTAGTGCAAGTTTGTAGTTCTTTGAAGTGTGTTTTGGGTGATAATTTAGGCTACAAATTTATAGGCAAACTCAAGGGAACATAATCCCTTGCTTTAGGGAATTGTAATCTTTTGAAATGATGATAAGGTATGGAAATTATTATTATTTATTAAAAAGAGTAGAAAAGTAGATTAAAGATTCTGATTTGATATGGACAGGACATGCAGGGCTGTGGTTGGTGAGAGTGGGTGGCTGGCAGTTGACTTTTACAGTTTGCTTTTTCAGTGCTTTAGACAGTGTACAGTAAAAAGTAGAAGTTTTCTGAAACACGCAACCGCCCTCTTTTGGGCGGGGACAATTTCCTTAAATCTGATTATTTTGACTAAGTGTTCTGCGCGTATAACTTGGTGCGCATAGCTTCCTGCGTGTAGAACATTTCTTTGCTGCGGGTAGGTGCGTAACCTTCTCGCAGTTAGGGACATTTGAGTTTCATTTGTAGATTCTCCAGGTGGTTTTGGTATTTCAACATAGTGATCAGTCATGTTGAAGTCAATTCCATCCTGGAGCTTCAGACAAACTAGCTCTCAACGTTCCCGCCATGCGGGTAGGTTAGTTCCCTTCCGCACGCGCATAAACGATGTAGGATGCACCCGCCTTAGCATCATGCGGGATGGTCAACCCATAGACAACATATCGTTTAAGTTACATGAAAACATAAGGCCAAAAAGTTCACGCATGGCGCATATAACATATGCTCACGCTGGTTCTTAACATGGTGCGCTCGCGCAGGGCGCACATAACACATGCACGCGCTGACTAACATGGCGCGCTCGCGCAGGGCAAACATAAATGTCCGCGCTGATTCTAACATATTCTCGCGCCGGGCGCACATAATGTGCCCGCGCTGATTCTTAACATAGCGCGCTCGCGCAGGGCGCACATAACAAATGCACGCGCTGACTAACATGGCGCGCATAATATTTACAATCACCTAATTATTAGGTTGATTACTTAGTTTAAGGGGTTGGGAATTTACCGGGTGTCACAGTTCTCGGTCAGACCCCAACAGAGAATCTTTTCGGTCACTTGAGAAATTGCTGTTTTCGGTTGTTCTAAAATTTCTAGACCGAAAACACAAAATTTGAACTGAAAACTCACTTACTGAACCAAAAAACATCTACTAATGTATTCTATCCTCAAGCTACACATGTTTTACTTCATTCATCACTAATTTGTCTCGTTTGTTGCAGTCATGGCTGATCAAGCTCCTTTGAAGTGGATTGATTCTCACAATGTCGCTGGATGCTTGACTGATCCTCCACTAAACCACAAGGAATTTAAATCATGTTATTTGCAAGAAGATGGTAAATGACTTTTGGAAGAATGCGTCTATCAATCCAAGAGGTGCCGGAGGTCTAGCTGTAATTGAATCAAACATTCAGAAACGGCCTGTAGTTATTTCTGAGTCCGTTATCCGTGAGGTGTGATTATTCAGGGATCAACCTCACTACACCACAGAGTTCCCGGTTGATGATGTGGTAGTGATTGTCAGAAGAATGAATTACGAAGGAAAATTATCCACCTACCATCAAGAAGCTCTTTCATCCGTATTGGAGATTCTTGATTCACACATTCTTTACGTGTGTCTCGGGATGTAAAGGGGGTAACGATGAAATAAGCCTTACTCAGATGTCAGTTGTTACTGCTCTGATCATGGACTGGGATTACA